>NC_044322.1:354737288-355362288 GCF_007399415.2 Gopherus evgoodei | reverse complement strand
TGTTGCATAAATACCTGCCTTAGGTTATTTCAACCAATTATTTACATAAAACATGTTTGGCAATAGCACTTTGCAAGGGAAGTTTAAAAGATCAAACAAAAGTGGGGAGAGAAGTGAAAATTAGTCCTGTAAGATAAAGAAAAGATCAGTGAGCTACCTATGGAGATCTATCTGCCAGAGAAGATGCAGAAGATTAAAAACCCTTTTCTTGCCCATTGGGGGCAAGGTAGGGCTCATGTTATGCTGAAATATTTTTTTAAATCAGACATTGCCAATGGCATTGAGAGTATCGGAGATTTACAAAGAGAAAGATTTGATCAGGGAACAGTCGCACAAGGAGGTGAAGTCAATAACAAGGACATTTTGCTAGTGATGAACTCCTCTGATCTCAAGTTCTTTCATCACATTCCACAGCCCATCAGAAGGTAATTTATGCAAACACAGATAGTCCTTAAGAAGTCCCAAGATCAACAAGGGAGAGTTCTTCAGTCATCATCTCCAAATCTCCAACTATTTGGTTTCACTTCCTTTTCCCTTATAGGCTTTGTTGATACTAGGAAAATGAGGTGTGTTAGACAATGTGTTAGAGAAAGGGAGTTGTATTTTAAAATACATTAACGGGTTCTGGCTATCCACAGGGGTATTTACTTCTATTTACTAATTTTATTGACTTTCCTTCACTGGGTTAACTAGGACCAGCTAACATGCTTTTTAAACACAACTACCTTTCGCTACACTAGTTGCTAAAAGGTATTTAATATTGTGTTAATTAAAATGTGTTTTGTTAACATTAATTGATTACATAGAGAGGTAGCTATGGTACCAGCAAGTGCATGTCTTCACTTGGAAATCTTACTGGGTGAAATCCCATCTCAGTTCATGTCAGTCACAAAATTCCCTTTGACTTCAGTGGGGCCAGGATTTCACCCATTGTTATTCACATGATTGTGAGGAATAAAATCAGCTGGCACACTGCTGACCATGACAGATTGGTCAGTGTAGACTGTAGTAGGAAGAGAAATAGGCACTGACAAAATAGGTGCTCCGAGGCTGGAGCACCCATGGGGAAAAATTGGTGAGTGCTCTGCACCCATCAGCAGCTAAGCTCCCTGCCCCACCTCCCCAGCTCACCTCTGCCTCCACCTCCTCCAATGAGCACGCAGCATCCCTGCTTCTCCTCCCAGGCTTTCTGCCACGAAACAGCTGTTTCATGGCATAACAAGCTGAGGGAAGGAGTGTGAATGCAGCATGCTCAGGGGAGGAGGCAGAGACAAGGCGGGGCCGGAGCGGGGATTTGGGGAAGGAGTCCAACTGGGGCAGGAAGGGGCCAGAGTTGAGGCAGGGACTTTGGGGAAGGAGTTGGAATGGGGGTGGGGCAGGGGTGGAGTCAGGGAGGGGCTGGGGGTAGGGGGCGCAAGCACTCACCATCACCAGGAGAAGTTGGCGCCTATGGGAATAGAGCCTGAGACATAAGCCCTTATATCAGAGGCCTGATATGAGGCCTGAGCTAAAGTAGTGGTCAAACCTTTGCTGATATAAAGCAAAGTCAGGCTGCGAACTAAGAGGCAGGCCCTGCTCACAGATTCTGGCAAGAACAGGGCTGATATTGCAGAAACACACATTCCCAAGAAGTGCTAGGCACAGGACATGCATGCAAACATACTCCAAAATGGTGGTACCAGAACACCTTGATACCAATGCATCCCCCAAAGAAACAGGAACAGGATGACGTCCCTTACAGATAAGGTCAGGATGACAGTATGATGGATAGAGAACCAACAGGTACAAGATGATGGATGGTAATAACCCATGTTAGGGGGCAGTAACTAACTATGTCAAAGGGCCAATACATAACTTGTTTGTATCAGGCTACAAAATGAAGTCTCAGAGGGAGTGTCTTTGGCTGGCCTAGAGGATAGTGGAAAGTCCTGCCACTAACCGAGCTAGTCCATTGCAATGAGCATATGTGTGTTAGTGTACCTGTAACCATTGAGCCAGAGCATTAGGACCGTGCTTTATTGACAGTAAGACTGACCAAGTGCCTTCACTACAAACTGAGTCTGTGGTTATTGGGCAGTTCAATCAGAGCCTACTGTACAGGATATCTCAGCTGGCCAGAGTCAGTACAGCATGCAGAGAGAACAGACATGCAACCAAACATCTGACAACATAAACAAGGACAAATCATGGTCAGCTTAGTGTCATCTAACACTACACATGAAATACAATATGATTTCCTACTAAAGATAAGCCCAGTTGACTGAGGCCTTGGCTACATGGGGATGTTTTTTCAGTATATCCTAAGGCATGGAGTTAAACTGGTTTAGCTATACGGGTACAACCCCTTGTATGGACACTCTTCTTCTGGTATGAGTGCCTTTTTCTTTCTTTCTTTCTTAGGATAAAAGTTATAAGCTAAACAAACACAACAAAACAAAAAACGGCTACTCTGATACTGAAATAAGAGTGTCCACATGGTGTTTTATACCTGTGTAGGAATCGTTTTTGTAGAGATCCAGGCACCTGTCCATTAGAAATTGGACTGACCATCATAGTACATAGGCTTCTGAGTATCCGATGGGTTAAAAATGACTTTTGAGGTGGGATGGATTTGAATAGGTAGCTTAGTATTTGTGTCTCATTAGCCTGAGCCATCCTGGCTGACCTCCCCTCACCTCCCAGATGTTTCTCCACAGCCTCACTCTCCTTCAGTATAAATGATAGCATGTAGACGAGGCCTATGGTCTCAGTGTTACATAGGGCACAGAGAACAGTCATCAGTCCCTCTGTCTCGTACTCTTCCCAATAATGTTGGAACAAGGCAGACCATTCAATGGCAATAATGGTCAATAAAATTAGTTGAAATAAAAGCAAATACAAACTGATTGCACTTAACACAGGCAGCCTGTTGGATTCACTGCCCCAGATGACCATCTATTCACACACTGCAGTTGAATTTTTTTAAAAGGCGGATTAATTTAATATCCAATCTAAATAGTGTTCTCAATTAGCCATACAAAGTTTACAAAAGCTCATGTTTCAGAACCCATGCTAATTATCTGAAAGGACCAGATAGGAATTTGCCAACTACACTCTCACCATGTGTGTTGAGACTAAAATGACAGGGGCTTTAGAAATGCCAATTCATTATTTTTAGATGCAGCAGGAGAGGTACATCATTTCACTATATTCTGATGCATTAAGTTTTGGCCACTGCTAAGCTGCTTACCTTGAAGGACCAGCATGGGAAATCCTGTACTTTGCTCCTCTGGGTTCTATTCTCAGCTCTGCCACTGATCTGCATTGTGATCTTGGGAAAGTCACTTTCCCTCCCTGTGCTCAGTTTCCTTTCCCACGCTTTGTCCATGTCATCTATTCAGATTGTAAACTCTTCAGCTCAGGGACTGTCTTTTAGTCTGACTGTACAGTGCTTAGCACAATGGGTCTGCAATTTCAGTTGAGGTTACTGGGAGCTACCATAATACATTTAGCCCTGGTCTACACTGGGAGGTGGAGAATCGATCTAAGTTACGCAACTTCAGCTATGTGAATAACGTAGCTGAAGTCGATGTACTTAGATCGACTTACTGTGGTGTCTTCACTGCAGTGAGTCAACTGCTATCGCTCCCCCATCGACTCTGCTTGCGCTTCTCACGGAGCTGGATTTCAGGAGTCGATGGGAGAGGGCTCGGGGATCAATTTATCGCGTCTAGACTAGACGTGATAAATGGATCCCTGCTGGATCAATCGCTGCCCGCCAATCCGGCAGGTAATGTAGCCTTAAATAAAAACTTGGCAGAGTATTAACCTACAGTACTTTACTGTGGCATTGTAAAACATTCGTTCATGAGCTCTTAGTTGTGGAAAGCCTGCCTTGCTTAGTTGGCACTGTTCTCTGAATGTAATAGTGTTCATATCATGCA
This sequence comes from Gopherus evgoodei, assembly GCF_007399415.2. NCBI lineage: Eukaryota > Metazoa > Chordata > Testudines > Testudinidae > Gopherus > Gopherus evgoodei. Next base: position 355,358,365 of record NC_044322.1, on the reverse strand, counting down.
TGTATGTGTCTTTGCAACAATGAGCATTTGACACTTGGAAGTCAGTCCTGTTTATAAACTGCAAGTCTCAGCAGCCCCTCTGCCGCTTTTCCCACCTGCTCGTGGCTCAAGAGTGAACTACAGCACATAAGCAGCTTGCTCTCTCTGACAAGGAAATCTGCAGCTGGGGTTTTCTGGGCTTGCAGAGTATATCTGAAAGTAGTATGAAAAGTCTATCATGAGAGTATCTAGGGAGGAGTGTGTGTGAGAGAGAGCTACTGCTGTGTTAGAAAGGCCTCAGGTTGGAAGATAACACAGGAGCTTCACAGAGTTTGAAAATAAAGTACTTTAACTGGTGCTAATAGGTACTGCCTGCCTGTTGGCTTTGCATAAGAGCCAGAGATTATATTAACCATCACACTTGGAAGCCTTTTTAAATGAAGGAATGATCAAAAATCTGTTATTGCTTAATCTGTCGAGTAGGGTGACTTTCTCATTATCACCATTATCCGTACTGATCTACTTGAATCAAATATTATTGTTATCAAACCAAATGCCTTCAGGTAGGATTGTTTGTTCCTCCATGTTTCCCCCCATGAATTTAGTTAAATAGGGTGTGTGTGTGTGTGTGTGTGTGTGTGTGTGTGTGTGTGTGCGCGCGCGCGTGCGCAAATCAATCAATCTCTCTTTGCCTCTATTCCCCACAGTGGTGGGGCAGAGCCTCACCCCAGTCAGGAAAGAGTTAAAGAGCTTCCCTAGGTACAATCAGCCTCAGCTAAGTGCACTTGTGATGCTTGTCAAGCCTGGAGATGGGTGGGTCCTCAAAAGGGAGGTGGCAGTCTGAAGGAGCAGGACAGCGTCTCAGAGCTCCCTTGTCCCTGGAAGCAGGGGTTGGTAACAGGGGAAATAGCTCGAGCCTTGTCCACCCAGGCCCTCTCAGGATGGAGAAGGGCCAGTATTTTTCTCTTTAACTTCCCAAAGACCTAAGACTCCACTTTTTATGGGCTATGGAAGCATGCTGATTTTTTGTTTGGGCTACTTTAACTTTCCCCTGAAAAAGAGCAGAGGCATTGAACAGCAATTCCCTGGCCTCTGAGACAGCAGCAGCACCCACCCTCTCCACAAGGTGGTGCTAGAGTGCTATCGCCTACTACAGAGGTAGACAACCTATGGCATGCGTGCCTAAGGCGGCACTCTAGCTGATTTTCAGTGGCACTCTCACTGCCCAGGTCCTGGCCATCGGTCTGGGGGGCTCTGCATTTTCATTTAATTTTAAATGAAGCTTCTTAAACATTTTAAAAACCTTATTTACTTTATATACAACAATAGTTTAGTTATATATTATAGACTTATAGAAAGAGACCTTCTAAAAAAGTTAACATGTATTACTGTCTCGTGAAATCTTAAATTAGAGTGAATAAATGAAGACTCGGCACACCGCTTCTGAAAGGTTGCCAACCCCTGGCCTACTACATACATCCTTTGGATATCTTAGTTGTACTTAGTTGTAATTTAGTTGAAACTTTCCTAAGTTGTAAACTCTTTGGGACCTCGACCTTTTGTGAGTGTGACTGTGTACATAACCTAGCATAATGGGACTCTGAACTCCAGAGCCTCTTGGTGTTACCATAGTACAAATAATATTTATAGCCAATATTCTCAATCAACTTGCAGTACATTTTCTGTGTGCTGAAAAATTGGCCTATGGGTTATTTCCCTTTCAGCAGTTCAGCAGATCTGTATCAGTGTAGAATCAATGCACATGAATGGGAATGCGGACCACTTCAATACTTCAGAACTAATGACAAATGATTTCCCCTTGTGACATTTAATATATCTCAGAGACTGGTAAGTTACTCATGTATGTGCCAATGCACAAGAATGAATGCATTGCACAAACTAGGCTCTCGGGTAAATATAACTTGCAGCAACCTATTTATGTTAACCCTTTCCAGTTTTGCCCAATCTCCATGAAACAATTGTGCAATCTTCAAGGGATGTATTATTTAGCCTCATTCTAGTTAGGAGTTTGCAGCCTAAGTGCTTTGTGATGGCTGCATATATTTTTCAGCTGGGGAATGTGAGCAATACGCAGATGCTAACTCCTTCCTGATTTACCAAGACTCTGATTTGTTTGTAGAAATAATTAATGATCTACCTTAAAATGACTGGAAGTACAATCATTTAGTTTTACCTGGATCATTTAAAGCATTCAGATACAGTGTGTGTGATATTTTTCAGCTGGGGAATGTGAGCAATACGCAGATGCTAACTCCTTCCTGATTTACCAAGATTCTGATTTGTTTGTAGAAATAATTAATGATCTACCTTAAAATGGCTGGAAGTACAATCATTTAGTTTTACCTGGATCATTTAAAGCATTCAGATACAGTGTGTGTTTTATATGTAGTAATAGTGAAGTAGAATGCTTAGATACAAATCTCAAGGATCAATTTTAGAGTTTCTTATGCCATAGTTTTTCAATGATCTGTTAAAGAGGTGTAGAGTTAGAATGGAATCTGATTATATTTGTCCGAGAGGGAAAACTCCCATAACACAATCTATCTGTTCAGGGATTTAAAGTGTGATTTGACAAATTTACAAGCAGTGTTTAATACAAACTATCATTGCACTTTGCTTTTGCAAGTTCAGATTTGTGTAAACATTGGTAATTAAGGCTGGGGTTTTCCAAAGGGACTTAAGAGTTAAACACCCAACTCCTACTGAATTGGGGGCTTAACTCCCAGCCTGAAAAGTTTAAAGTGTAGTTTCATTCTGGAAAGTACCTATGGAAAATATCACCTTCTTACTAATTTGTTCTGTTCTATATATCTATTGTGAATCCCATCTGCTTACAATAGTACTAAATGTATGTTTCTACTAATTTGTATTCCAGCTAGCACTGCAGAACGGCTACAGCTATGGGAGAGTGAGCTGGATTCTCCATTAGTCTGTACGTCTTCACCAACATGGTTAGTTAAGTTTCAAATGCCATGACAAATTTTATCTGAAATGGGGCCGGGGGAGGGGGAAGAGGGAGAGAATTTGGCCTGCAAAATCTTCGTAACTGGTGATGACTTTGTAAGCCTAAAGAAAATGCAGCCTGGCTTTCATATACAAGATGGAATCTCCAAGATGAGCAGTTTTATTTTATAAACCTCTTATTTATTATCTCATATGGAGCTAAGTGGGGGCTAATTGGAGTATAAGCATTGTGCTAGCCTTTTGCACCAAGGTGAGTTTCATTCTCAAGTCTCCTTTTAAGCAGTTTGGCCCCAAAGGTGCCACTGAAATCAATGGGAGTTAGGCACCTAAATACGTTTGAGCATCTGGACCTTCATCTTCAATGTTTCTTCATGGTGGTGAATGAAACCTTGAGACATTCACCCTCTCTCATTCCCTGCTGTAATGCCATTTTCTTAGTTCACATGGTATTTTCCCACACAAACTCTACCTCATAAATCTGTGTCATAGTAACTCTGAAAGGGAGACAGAAAATGACAGAGAGAGAAAGCGAGGCAAGGAAGATAAGATATGTGTTCAGATGTGATTTGAAAGGAACAGCAAGTTGATGAGGCATAGAGATACAGGCATGTCATGTCAACAGAAGGACAGAATGTGATTTTAAACTTCTCACTCTTCCTACAACTATTTAATATTGCTTTCTCATGGCTGCTTTTAACTTCATTTAAAGTGCTTAGCTGTTAACCTTAAAAACTCCCAAATAAGCTTTTTATAAGCAAGAAATGAAAATGCCGAGAACTCCTATCTGCTGCAAGTTTTAGGGCCGGGGATACTGACAGATTCTATGGACCATATTCTGCATTCTGATAGACCAGTGAGAGCAGTGCAGTCATCATTGTGCAAGGTGGGGCACAGAGTCTTGGTGGAAACACTGGACTGTGTTTAGCTGTCCTGATAACTGCCCATGAATATTGTAATGGATCTTTATTGTGTATTGACATTTGTTTCTGATATAGTTATAGATATTAGATGACTATCTCTTGTTCATCTCTCCATCCATTTATGCAGCCATCCATTTACTTGTTTTAGGGTTTTATTCTGCCACCCATCACTTAGAATCTTCCATATAAATGTGATTGGCAACAGCAAAGACCTCAGTGGACTTCTTGGAATGTCTGGTTTTTCTCTCTTATCAGGTTATAGAAATCTCTGCTTGGGGTAGGATTTTTTGTTGTTGTTCTGACTCGAGGACTGGGGACAGAACGGAGCTCCTGATGCTGTGAGTGTTCTGTTTATGATGGAAAAGCTCTATCACATAAGAAGGCTTTAGAGCATTTCCTAAAAGTGGCCAAATTCTTGATTCAGCCAAATTTGCTCTGGATGTTCATTGCACAGCTGGATCTCCTTGAATGAAAATGCTTTGTCCCCAGCTCCTATGTAATGCTGACAGACCCTGGTTGGTGGCAGCTGGGATCAACCCTGGGATCTCTGATGCTTAGTGTATGAGCCTCTACAGCGTGAGCTAAAAGCAACATGGCTCTTAACCAAGGCTGTAGCAGGCTCATCAATCTCTAGATGGTCTAAGTGCCTCTGGAGGGGGACAAAGCACCACATCAATCAGTGAGTTACACTTGCACATTTCATTCTGGACTTTGTGATCAGCTTTGTCTCAGAGGACTAAGAAGATTCTCTCAAGGTATTTCAATTTCTCATGTTTCTTACTCAGATGACAGAGATGCTTACCCACTAATGTGGTCAAGTGATTTCTGCTGACGAATAAATATTGCTTAACTTTTAGAACACATTTTTCCAGACAGCTTACTCAAGTTAATAGATTCTAAGGCCAGAAGGTGACCATAATGATCATACAGTCTGAGTTTCTGCGTAACCCACACCATTAAAATCCACCCAGTACTTTCTGGATCAAGCCCATATCCTGTGGTTGAGCTAGAGCACAGAAGACCAGAATGGAGAGTTTTGCTTCTACAATGATCATTTATCAGCAGCCTTTGTTGACAAGAATACCTAAAATCTGGAATTCTCTGCAGGCAGCTTTGGTATATTGTATGCAATTGGGATTTTATTCATCAAGAAAACCAGAGACCTAAGTGTACTGCTAGCAATCTACGGTGCTTATTTTTTCACTCTTGAAATAGACATACTTAAATTTCTGTGAAAGATTATTGGCAACGGAGTCCATAAGCTAATGTCTATCTAATTAGTATGACCTCTAGAGGTCACTCAAAACACTGTGGGCCAGATTCTGCTCTTGCTTTACTCCCATGAGAGCAAATTGGTACTAAGAGCACATTAACTACACAGCTATAGGGTAAGAAGCTGTTGTTACATTGCTAACCTATTAAACATGTATTATTTACAAAAAATCATAAGTTATCACTGCACAGGGGAAAACATAAATAAGTTCTTATTTTGACAGTTTTATTCCATAGTATATTGCAGGTTATCAAATGAGTGAATTTATTCATTGCCAAATGGGTTTGATTGGACAAGTGCTTTGGTTCGTTAACCACATGATAAGTTTGAGCTATCTGCATAAGTATTCTTCCTATGAATTTAGGTTTGATGGAGGCTCACACATCAAGGAAACAAATTCCCTTGTCTTTTAAATAAAACCGCTTTTTAAATTTAATTTATGGCTTTTAAATCTCATAACTGATAACACACTTTTTTGTTGCTTTCTGATTCTTAGCAGGTGCATTAGATGGGCTGCATGCTAAAAAGTACAGATTATTTTAGTTCTGTTCCAGATTACTGTGAGCCAAAGAACTCTGATTACAATTATCAGATTTTAATGAGCAATTGTCTATCAAGGTTTTTCACAGCTTCAAAGGTGCATGCAAGGTTTGCATGCAATATAGTACATATTCATTTCATAGTAAGTTTTTAAAGAGAATCAGTGCCTGATTTCTAAACATACGTTTTTCAATGCGCATTTTCAATAATGATTCTCTGATTTTCTGGAATAGTTATTTGTTTACTCTTTTTTTTAAAAAGACAAAAAAAATCTATGCTAAAAAAGTCAAAATCACAGTAAATCAGAAAGTTAAGGGCACAGATCCTCTGCTGGTATAAACCGATAACTCTAATTTAACAGCGTTAAATACTGATTTACATCATCTGAGAATCTGGCCTGTAGTGGGGCAGTTACCTGCTTCTGAGAGAAAAGGCTGAGCTGACTGGGGAAGAAGCCACAGCTGGGGCCACACCCCAATCAGGCCACACCTGGCCCTGTTATAAGGGCTCAGGGAGGAGCTGGGTCAGTCTCTCTCTAGCTGTGGAGAGAGAAGGACCTAGCTGCTGGGGAGAAAAGGGTACTTGGAGTGGAGCAGGGCTGGGGAAAGGCCAGAGGAGCTGGGGAGCTCCAGTCTGGCAATTCCCCCGGCTGAGGCCTTGGTAAAGGCCTATGCAGGTACTGGGGCTGAGAGGTGCAGCCCAGAGATAGGCAGAGGCAGCTGGTCCAACCTCCTTGCCAATAATGAGTGGCCATGACCCACTGCAGTCTGCCCCAGTGAGCAGGGGCTAGATGATGGCTGGCAGTAGCCACTGAGGCAAGGTGGGTGAGAGGGTTGGAGGTTCCCCTGGGAGGGGAGACCCAGAGCATGGTGGGGTACTGCTGGGACAGTGCCCCAAGGTAAAGGGCACCGGTGTCCAGGAGGGACATGGGAGGGCCAGCGGCAGGCGAGACACCAGGCAGTAGGAGGTATTGTGTCTGCTGGAGAGCTAATTCCTGAGATGACCAGCAGGAGGTGCCTTGCCAGTGAGTCATCGCTGCGCTACATGGCCATTGAGATAACTTTGGCTACTTAGCATACACATAGAATTCTTCAGCCTTGTATTTCTCAATATAAATGTAACTCCATAGATGTGTTGCTTTTTAAACATGTACCATAAAACGCAGCATGGCTTTAACATTATTAGAAACACTGAATAAGTATTTGGACATGATCCAACTCCCATTGAATCTAGTCAGAATCTTTCAGTTTACTTTAATAGGTGTTGGCTTAGGCTGTATATCATCCTCGTAATCATAATTGTTGGGAGATCCCAAGGGACATAGCTTCTTTGCAGATCAATCACCACCCAGATGCACCATCCAGTTCCTAAGGTGGTTAGCCTGGATATTCAGTCCATCCTCACTATAGGCAATCTTATCGCACCATTGAAGTTTTTGGCAATTACATGATTACCAGCCATGTAGCAGCTTTGCTTGGTAAATACTCTTTGTAATTCATTGGTCTTCTATCCTAATACTATGACCATACCAACAAAGCCACCGAAACCAACCAGCACGGACCGAGGCAGTTGATGGGTTCAGCTATAAATAGCCTCATTGCTGATCTTATCCTACCACTTAATATGGATCAGCTGATAAAGATGATAACTGAAAATGTCAATCGACCCCACTTCAGCCTTCCTCATTGCCCATGTTTCACTGCTATAGAATGAGTTGCTATAACCATAGTTTTGTAGATCCACAGCTCTGAAGCAAGCTGGATGACATCCTGACAGCCCCAAAGAGAACCTGAAGGACTCAGAAACCATCTGCAGCTGCTGCTGTATGAGCACCCACAACTTTCTCAGGCTCTATATGCATAAATAATATCTTGTATCTGTTGCGTGTATCCTTCATTCTCTCTCCTGTTTTTATTCTTAGATTGCAAGCACTTTGGGGTAAGGGTTATCTCATTTGTGTGTTTGTACAGCACCTAGCAGTGTGAGACATCAATCCTAATGTGGGACTCTAGGAACTATTCTAATATTCATGTTTAATAATGAGAGAAAATAACGTGTCTTGATTTGCTTGTGTAACCCATTGAATAATGTATTTCATAGGTCCCTCTCGGTGCTCAGTTCACAGAGAGTATGCTTCTGTTGCTGATTAGTTTCAGTTATAAAGACTTATTCTTTTAGATCTGGGGTTCCCTGGTTCAATTCAAGTGTTAGCCAAGATGGAGATTGTCACATCAGGACCGCATACTAGAGCTGGTTGGAAAAAAATGTTGATAAAACTTAATTTTTTCATTGAAAAATGCCATTTCATTAAAACAGAAATGTTTCATGGAAACATATCTGTTTCAACAAAAAATTCATTAACATGACCCAGGGAGAGAGAGACACCAGTGGAGCCAAGAGCCAAGTGGTTAAAGTACTTGCATGGGATGTGGGAGACCCAAATTCAAGTCTCTGCTTAGGATCTCTCATTTCTTCTGGGAAAATTTCAAAAAGGTCTTTGTTGTTGCACGTCGGAACAAAAACAAATTCTGAAACCTCAAAATTATTTAATGAACTGGATTGTTGTTGTTTTCTGGCCAGCCCTACTATGCACCAGGACCAAATCCTGCTGCCCTTGCTTAGGGGAAAAGTCTCACTGAAGTCCCATGAACACGGCTCACCTTTTTTGTTTTAATTAGATGAGTCATAGAGAAACACTTTTATTTTTAATTTTTCTTTCAAGTGTATCATTCTCTTACATAAACATGTTTCAATCTACCACAACAGGGATCGGCAATCTTTAGCAGCAGCTCGCCAGGGTAAGTACCCTGGCGGGCCAGGCCAGTTTGTTTACCTGGCGCGTTTGCAGGTTCAGCTGACTGCGGCTCCCACTGGCCACGGTTCACCGCTCCAGGCCAATGGGAGCTGCTGGAAGCGGCAGCCAGCACATCCCTTGGCCCGTGCCGCTTCCCACCGCCCCCATTGGCCTGGAATGGCAAACCATGGCCAGTGGGAGCCACAATCGGCCGAACCTACAGATGCGGCAGGTAAACAAAACAGCCCAGCCCCCCAGCGTGCTTACCTTGGCGAGCCACGTGCCAAAGGTTGCCCACCCCTGTACCACAATATTAATTTATAGTAACTCATCTATGGCATTAAGAGCAAGATTGCACCTTGCCCCACACACTTATGGGATGGGGAGGCAGTAAGGTGGCTCTTTACAGCTTTCAGTTCCTCTACACGGGCTATTGGCAACTTGGGGTATAACACCAGGGGGAGAGCAACCTCTATGGGGCCATGACTCCCTCTTTCCATGCAGGAGGCTGGAAGTGGGAAGGGAAAACTGAGGAACTGGAGGAGCTTTGACTCAAAATCCCAATACACCAACCAGGTCAGCAGGACTGTCATAGAGAGGGAAGTGATTGGCCCCCAGCAGCAGGCTGGCACAGAATGCATTCCCCATGGAGCAAGTGCAGAGCCAGGGGCCAAGCTGTGATTCTCTGAGGAGCTGATTTCTGCTCTGCTTCTGTGGCAGTGCTGCTACATATTGCCCTTTACTCAGGGTACAGTTGGGTAAACTCACAAATGCTGATGGATTTGCTCAGATTTTAAATATGCTTTTCAAAAACTTGTCTAGAAAGTCAGCACTACTGTGTTGGGCTTCATTAGAATAATTTAGCAGGGCATCAGAGCCTCTTGATGTAATGAGAGACCTCTTCTTCTCAGCTAAATTGGCTCTTAGAGAAGACTCCTTCAGGGTCTCATTTGCTCTCTTCTGCTAAAGCTGTTTCTCTGCTACTTCAGTGAAGCCTTTGGACAGTACTTTGTGCAGGGCTTCAGCGGGGTGATCCTCTGAAGAATCAATTATTAGAGATTTAATCCAAAGGCCAATTCAATCAATTTCCACTGAATGTAATGGACTTTGGATCAGGCCTTAAAACTGGATTGGAACTGAACTCTGGGAAACACAGCAGTGTGTGCTAACCAGAAGAACCCAAATTTTATCTTTGTTGATTAAGCAGCCTCATAATGGGTGCGGGGGAGAGGGAAGGGAGAGTCAGAATTCTGTGGAATGGGGCTAAGACACTTGAGGTCTGAAACTGCAAAAGAAGCAGGAAGTGAAGTGATCAGATACTGACATGACATCTTCCTTTTGCAGATTGCTCACCAGGGGGTGTGTGTAACCTGCTATCAATGGAGAGGGAGAGCATAAAATACAGTCTGTATTGCATAAAATCAAATCCTTCTATTCGTAATATTGCACTTAGCCCCTGAGGGTGCTACCAAGATATTTTTTTCTTACATGTTAATATTAGTTTCAAGGTAGGCAATGGGAGACCTGTATGAGAGAAGAAACAGGCTGGGAAAATACTATGAAACCCTTCTGCCAGGCCAAATTGATAGCAGCAGGGCCGGGTTCAATACATAGGGGTCCTTTCCCTACAACGTAATGCCAAATCAGCTCAAGCCCCCACCCAGTGACCTTGGAAAATCTTACACACACCCCTGGGCCCCTCGAAGAGGCAATACTTCCCCTCTCGCAAGCACAGAGTCTCGGTGTAGCAGAAAAGGTTTTATTACATGAGATAAACAACAAGCATTAAATTGGGAAAACACCTCAACTAGAGTTCCTAGACCAAACCATGAGCAAAGACCCACCCCAGGAAATTGGGCCCTGTCCTTTTCCCTGGGCTCTTGAGTCCAGCAACCCCCAAATCATCCCAGACTCCAAAGTCCAATACCCCAAATGTCCCAAGGGTCCAGCAACCCAAAGATCACCCACAGTCCCAAAAGTCCTACAATCCAAAAGTCTCTGTCCCGGGTCAGTGCAGCCCCAGAGTTCGAGAGTCTATCTGTAGAGGTCCCCACCCCCCAACCTGGGTAGAAAGGGGCACCGCACGTGGTCTGGGGCCAACTGCCCTGCCTCTCTGTGGGGTTCTGCTTCCGCCTTCTCCATGAGCTGCTCCGCTCTACCAGCCACTCCACTCTGCTCCTCCAGCCGTCCTCACAAACTGCTCCTCAACTCTCCGCTCCGCTCCGCCAGCTGCTGTGCTCCACCAACCATCCCGTGATCCGCTCCAGCCATTCCCGCAAACTGCTCGGCTCCACTCGCTCCGTGGGCCGCTCTACCCATTCCACAGCTGCTCCGCTCTGCCAGCTGCTCTGCTCCACCAGCTGTCCCGTGATCCGCTCTAGCCATCCCCACAAACAGCTCGGCTCCACTCACTCCATGGCTCCACAAACTACTCCACTCTCCTCTGCCAGCTGCTCTGCTCCACAGTATAGCTTCAGGCTCCCCCACTAGTTAGCACAGTACTCAGTGCTCTCAGCTCAGCAATTCCAGCTCTTTAGTGATTTCAGCTCACAGTAGGGGAGCCCCAGTGCTAGTGCACCATTAGCCCACAGTGAGTTCAGCTCAGTAACCTGTATCTAGATTCTTAAGGGAATCAAAAATCAACTTTGATATTCTACAGTGGAGAGAGGAGTAGGTGGAACTGGTGCTTCTGGCTCACACAAGGAACCTACACCACCAGGTACAAGCACCTGTCCCCAGCCTCTTTCAAGTCACTGGGTTTTGGAACCCATGTTCCTTGCCTAGCAAGTGCTATTTAGTTGATAGTGAAACCCTTTATCATAAAACAGTTTCATAGTTCCTCATTTACTTAATCAGGGTGACAACACTTTATTCCTCCTGCCCCAATAACAAAGAAATTGGGGATCCCACAGCTGTGAAAGTAACCATTTTAGGCTGCCGTGGGCTATGCTAGGCGGAGTGGGTGTGCCTATGCAAACACGATCAGCCTCTGAAATTCTTTTCCACACTCGCCATAATTCACCATCAGATGTCAGGGTAGAGATCATCCTGACTTGCTTACAACTATAAGAGAAGTTGTAGTTAGAACAGGTCAAATAAAATTTCTGCACATTCCAATGGTTTTAGTCGCATTATTTATTATAGGCAGGGCTGGTGGCTACACCTACAGTTAAGGTTGCCTAACATGGTCCATTGTTGCTTGTAACTGCCAAACGTCCACCATTTGGGCTGAAACTTTCCATGGTGGGTGTCTGCCACAGTTTGCTTTGCTTTCTAATTGTAAGTTGTATGTGATTTCCTGTATATTTTAATATTAAAAGGTTTCCAGTGCAATGGAAAACACCCATTTGCCTCTATAGACACCTAAATATATAGGAAAATCTGGCTCTCTGCACCTTAGTTCTCACCGTTAAAAAGATTGGTCACCCAGAAAAAGATGGACACACAATTAGTGGCCACCTGTGAAAACTGTGGTATAAATGATTTGCTTAGCATCACATAAGAACTCTGTGGCAGAGGCAGGGATAGAATCCATTTATCTAGGGTGCAATTAGTTTCTTTGAATAGGAGATGTAAATAAGGCATATGTTTTTTAAAGGTGAGAGTAATTAACTGTTGGAACAATTTACCAAGGGTTGTGGTGGATTCTTCATCATTGACAATTTTTAATTCAAGACTGGATGATGGTCTAAAATATATCCTCTAGGACAGGGTTTCTCAAACAGGGGTTGCCACTTGTGTAGGGAAAGCCCTTGGCAGGACGGTCCGGTGTGTTTACCTGCCCCATCCGCTGGTTTGGCCAATCGCGGCTCCCACTGGCCGTGGATCGCTGCTTCAGGCCCATGAGAGCTGCTGGAAGCAGCACGGGCTGAGGGAAATACTGGCCACCACTTCCAGCAGCTTCCAATGGCCTGAAGCAGCTATCCGCAGCCTTGGGAGCCGCGATAGGCCGGATCTGGGGACGGGGCAGGTAAACACACCGGCCCGGCCCACCAGGGGCTTTCCCCTACACAAACAGTGACTGTTTGAGAAACTCTGCTCTAGGAAATATTTTGGGGAAGTTTTTTGGCCTGTGTTACACAGGAGGTCAGATCAGATGATCTCAAAGTCCCTTCTTGGCCTTGGAATTTATGAATCTATGAGGTCATCCTTTTCCTCCTGCCTCATTCTGAGTTTTTACTGTTTTTCTTTCCATTTTGGGAGGAAATTTCTACATATTTTTTCTAAAGTCCATTTTTCCCCCCACCCTGACCTCTTACGATCAGGTTTGTTTTATGGGCAGGTTGTAATCTGAAAAACGTGGGATGAAAAACACAGTACACCTTGTTTATCCTTTTGAAAACTGCTGTTTAGCACTTCTACCCAGGAAAAGCTTGATTCTCATTATTATTATAATTATTTATTATTTATTATTTTTTGGTAATTGTATGGTTTATTATTTAGCAAGACTTTAAAAGCTTTGAATGGTTTTGACTCTAGTGACTGCTAATGGAAAGCTGTATTTTACTGCTGGTCTACTGGTGTTCTTTAGAAATATTGTGATGACTCTCTCTAGCAACCTGCCTGGTGATATATTCGACAAAGGTTCATATCAATCCTGCTTTTACAGTCTACCCTCGTCTTCTATTTCTTAGTGAGGCGGGACAGAATAGGGACCAGATTCTGTCACCATTATTCACACTGAGTACAACCTTATGCTGTTAAATAGCCCCATTGAAATTAATGAGGCTACTTCAGAAGCAAGGTAACACCCCATTTGAGTTAGTGGCAGACTCTAGCCCTGCAATGAAGCCAAAAGCTGAAAAGAAAGAGATTACAGAAGATTAATAGATTATGATGTCAAATTGTATTGAAATTTAGTTGGAAAGCTATTAAAGGGCCAGACTTTGATGACCTCTACTTACACTGAATACTCTGAGTAATCCCATTGAAACCAATGAGAATAATTGAGGAATTAAATACCACTCCACATGAGAGAGGCCATCTGAATCTATGTTCTTAACAATGTATGGTTAGATTTTTTTCCCAGGACCGTGAGACCACATGAGTGGCTAAGAATTCCCCCTTATGACTCTATTGATACATCTACACTGGAATAAAAGACCTGCAGAATGGCTGGCTACAAATTGACCCTCCCGCCCTCCCCCCACTGTCTTGCAGCTCAGACTCCAGCATGAATCTGACTGTCTACACAGCAATTTTGCAACCCTGCAGGCCAAATCCTGTGAGCCCAAGTCAGCAGACCCAGGTCAGCCACAAGTGTTTTATAGTTGTGTAGATGTATCCTATATGGGCTACCCAAGCCTTGGGTCTGAATGTGTAGGAGTAAGCAACGTTACTTGTCTGTTCAATGCATCTCAGCAGGCAGGAGGCGATGGGTGGAATCTTAGCTTCACTCTTGCTGGCCAGAGTATCTGAGCCATTAGGATGTGGGACAGTAATTGGCTACAGTTATAGGCCAACAGTAATTACTAATCCTTAGGAGCATAAAGGAATCTGAAGTGGAATTATGACTCAGAGGTGTGCCTGAGTCACAGTGCTTCCCTGGGCTACTCCTAGGATGGCAGAATTTAGGCACTGCCCTGCCCCAGGATTGTTCCTAAAATCAGAAGTTACTCCTCAGTTACAAGTACAGTTAATGCACTTAATTGTTTAACTGTGTCAGCATACATGAGAGTTTGCACATATATATACCTGCTCTGAAAGTTGTTGGGTTTTTCATCTTTGGCATTTTGGAAGACAACAAAGACTTAGTTTTTTAAACCTCCCCCCCATTCCTTCCACTTTGACACTCTAGCATTTTAAAGTGACATTTTCCAGAAGTCATGCTTTTAAAATTAAATGATTTGGTTTGATACTTTAAAGCGAATAAAATTCCTCACTACATTTATGGTCACACTAGGGCTGACAAGTTTCATGATAGATGAAGAATGCTGTAGTTCTTTTTTTCTAACTGAAGGGGATATAGTCTACCTCTTTAAAATGAGTGATTGGATCACACTTATCCTACGGTCCTAAACATTAGCATTATAGTTTCTCTGGATTACTCACAAATTGTGTGTCAAAATGATTTAAAATGTACACATGTTTTATTAATACTTTCTCCATTTTGTTCCCACTTCAAGCACTTATATGGTCCCCATTAGCATAATGTTGAGTGCCTCACAATCTTTATTTGTTGCATGCAGTGTTGTTGTAGCTGTGTTGGTCCTAGGATATTAGAGAGACAAGGTGGGTGAGGTAACACCTTATATTGGACTAACTTCTGTTGGTGACAGAGACAAGCTTTCGAGCTGACACAGACCTGAAGAAGTATCAGAGGGGTAGCCGTGTTAGTCTGGATCTGTAAAAGCAGCAAAGAATCCTGTGGCACCAGGGCCGTCCTTAGCCATAGGCAGAACAGGCAGCCGCCTAGGGCACCACTAGGTCTGAGGGCACCGCTCTGCTGGGAGCCCAGACGGCAAGCAGTGGAGAATGTAAGAGCAGGGCTGCTGGGTCCTAGAGAGAGCCGAGTGCAGCACAGTCTGAAGGAGGGGATTGACTGCTGGGGTCTCTGGGAACGGGTGGGGGAAGAAACTGACCTGTGAGTGTGACTCCTTCCCCGGCATGAGGTGAGGCAGGCTTGGCAGCTCTGGCAGTATCCTTTGTTGTCCCCCATAACATTCATTCTTCTCTCCCCTGCCCCACAGAGCACCCCCCCTTTTCTCCCTCTCCTCCCACGGAGCACCCCTCTCTCCCCCCTTTCCTCCGTCAGGGCTGGGTTGGGTGGGAGGGGAGGCTGGCTGGCTGTCTGCTGAGGAATGACAGTGAAAGTAACTCCCTTTCTCACAGGCAGCCAGGATTGGAATGGTCACACACAGCTGGGCTGGAGATAGTCAGATAGCATGTGTGAAAAATCAGGGCAGGGGGTTGGGGTAGGGTGAGCAGATGTCCCACTTTTATAGCGACAGTCCCAATTTTTGGGTCTTTTTCTTATATAGGCTTCTATTCCCCCCCACCTCCCATCCTGATTTTTCACACTTGCTGTCTGGTCACCCTAGGTGGGGGTAATTGGTGCCTATATAAGACAAAGCCCCAAATATCGGGACTGGCCCTATAAAATCAGAACATCTGGATCTGGTCACCCTAGCTGGGGAGCGCGTCTCTCCCCCGGGCTCGCAGTGATTCATCTCATCCGGGGGGAGCTGCACAGGGCAGGATGAGGTGCTGTGGCTACATGGTTGCCCTGTCCCTCAGATCAGATGCTGTGCTAACTTCACCATGGTCAGTTGGGCTGGCGGTGGCGCCCATTGGCGTGTGATCAGACCTGAGGGTTTGCTGCTGCTGTTGCCACTCTGCACCTCAAGAGATGGATTTTGAGGTCCTGCAGTTTTCTACCTATCTCCTCCTCTACTGCAGCTGTTAGACCAGCAGCCTGGGGGATGAGCCAAGCATGAAAGCAGTACTGTGTTGCCATTTACATTGTCATTTAACAAATTTGTTCACCACAAATTCTTGCTAACAATCCTGAATTCAATTTCCATATTTTTTTAAATCAATATCTTAGCCAAAAACAGAAAATTAAGTTGTTGACAATTATTTGTGACAAGTTTGGTATGGGGAAGGCAGTGGGCCAGTCTTCATCAGAGAAACAAAAAATGTTGACTGACTTTCCTATAGCCCTGTTACTGCTAAATACAGCCCTCCAATAACTGTAATATGCTCATCTCCTTACTAGTGTATAGAGCAGGAGTCGGCAACCTATGGCATATGTGCCAAAGGTGGCACACGAGCTGATTTTTGATGGTACGCAGCGGCAGGCTGAGCGGCTCAGCCTGCCGCTGCTCTGGGGATCCGACTGCTGCCCCATTGCAACCCAGGGTCCTGGCCGCAGACCCCACTCAGCACTCACCGCTGGCCTGGGGACCCCCAAGGAACCCCAGGCTGGCAGCGGGCTGAGCAGGCCAGCAGTTGATACCCTGACTGAGCCACTCAACCCGCTGTCAGCCTGGGGTTCCATTCACTCAGCTGGTAGCGGGCTGAGCAGGACTAAATTCAGTGAAATAGGAAAACAAGAGCAACTAAAGACAAAGTACAAGAACCTAGAGCAGTGGTCCCCAACCTTACTGTGGCGGCGGACGAGCATCTGCCGAAATGCTGCCGAAATTCGGTGGCATTTCGGCGGTGACGCCTCTGGATGATGCTGCTTGTCAGCGGCAAGTGGTGCCATCCAGAGGTGTCGCCACCGAAATGCTGCCGAATTTTGGCAGCATTTCGGCGGATGCTCATCCGCCGGCCAGTACACAGGCGTACTGAGAAGCCTCTGAGGGCGCCACGGCATCCACAGGCACCGCGTTGGGGACCCCTGACCTAGAGAGCCTCCTGAAGCACGGCAATTGTTTTGGTTTAAATGGACTTGAACTGTACGAAGAATTGAGTATACTGTCATCAGTGTTGCCTCATGCAAAATTGATGATGGACATTTGTACAGTTTATTCATACCAGCAAACTTCTTGATATATATATATCCTAATGTGTACATTACCACCCATATTCTACTGACAATTCCTGTAACAGTAGCATCAGAAGAACAGAGTTTCTCAAAACTAAAGCTCATTAAAAACTATCTCCGCTCTACAAGGAGTCAGGAACACTTGACTGGTCTTGCTATTCTTGCAATCAAACAAGACATCACTTTGTCTTTGTCATACGATGACATTATTACTGATTTTGCAGCCAAAAAAGTCAGAAAGATTGCTTTTAATTCAAAACAAATCCTTGTTTCAATACCTCTTCATATAAATTTCCAATAAAATGTTGACAAATTAAAAAAATTATATTATTTGCATCATTCTGTCAGATCAGAATTTTTTCTATAGTGCAACTTCTTTAGTGCTAGTCCATTAGCATTACAGTGTGCTTCATTAAGTTAAACTGGTTTTAATAACATGCATGTGGCAAGTTTTCCAGTAGTGTAAGCTTATGTTTGTGTTGCTAAGAGCAAGACAGGCACAGGGGCACCAATTTAATAATCCCACCTAGGGCACCATAAATCCTAAGGATGGCCCTGTGTGGCACCTTATAGACTAACAGATGTTTTGGAGCATGAGCTTTCGTGGGTGAATACCCACTTCGTCAGATGCGTGTAGTGAAAATTTCCAGGGGCAGGTATATATATGCAGGCAAGCTAGAGATAATGAGGTAGTTCAATCAGGGAGGATGAGGCCCTGTTCTAGCAGTTGATGTGTGAAAACCAAGGGAGGAGAAACTGGTTTTGTAATTGGCAACCAGTTTCTCCTCCCTTGGTTTGAGGCTTTGAAAATATCAGACTAAACGACTTACCTATGATGAAGCAGTGAGCCAGAATTGTACTTCTGAAGTCACATGCTTAGACCATGATTTTGAGTTTGCCCACTCTCATCCTAAATGAGCGACACAAGAAGGCATTTTCTACAATCACCATTGCTTACTTTTCTTTCTACTATAAATTACAGATAAAAATGAGGAGGGATTTTGATAACTGCTTTCAACTACCTGAACAAGGCCAGCTCTAGGTTTTTTGCTGCCTCCTCGCTGCACCCCCCTGCTGCCCAGCCCTGGGCTCTCCCTGCCCCCACACCCTCTGCTGCCCCAGTTCTGGGTTCCCCCTTGCCCTCCCACTAGTTCCCCCCCTCCACCTCCTGCCACCCCAGCTCTGGGCTCTCCCCGCACTCACCTGCACCCTCCTTCCGCCACAGCCCTGAGTCACTGGTAACTCACTCCCAGGGAGGGTCATTCAGCAGGAATTTTGGATGTGCACAGAACAGACAGGATTGGTTCCCATATGGTTACAGAACTGCAGTAAAGTGGAACAATTTTCAGCTTGTGTGATTGGAGGATATCTGGATGCTTATAAGACTGTCCTACATAAATGAGAAAAAGTTGAGATGCCTTTATTATTCTTTTGTTCCACTCTTTGTTTCTATGGGGAATTTGCCAACACAATATCACTGTCTTCCTTTTAAACAAACATACAAACAAATAAAAAATGGCAATGGCTGTTGAAAATAGCACTTCCAGTCCTAATAACCACTTGGAAGCATTTCTTGCTCAATTTTATCCTACTTTTTCTCTAGCAAGTTACAGTGGATCAGTATATTTGATTTGGGAGAAATGAAGTAACAGCTGCCCAAATTGAGCTTGAGCACTCCTGAATTTTGAGGTGTTCAAATCTGGAAGGCAGGTGCTAGATTCCCTTTCTGAATATTAGCTACATCTGAAAAGGAAAAGTCAATTTCTGCTTCCATGGCTCAGAAGTAGAAATCCTCCTACTTTTCTGATACTGTATCTAAAGCTGCCAAGGTCCTCTAGCAGAGCCCCTCCCCCCTTACTTATTTTAACTTCTGGTGGGATCCACGTACCTCCCTTGCTAGGCTTCAGATAGAGAGGTGCACTGTCCATTTAGTCCACCCAATTCTTTCTTTGGGGGCTGCAAGGTGAGGTCACACCAGTATCCCTAATCCAATCTGGGGAAGTCTTCTGAAGGGGATATCTGGGGCAAAGTCTATTCCTTGCGCATACTACTAGGGTTATCATACATCTGTATTTTCACGGACATGTCCAGCTTTTGGGGTTTTAAATAGCCATCTGGGAGGAATTTGTAAAACTCTCAAAAGGTCTGGGATTTCTCTCCCAATACAGAGTGCAGCGTGGCTGACAGGGTGGCTCGGCTGGATTGAGCCACTCGCGTAAATAAACTACATGAAGTTGCCAGCCATTGGAGATAGTCTGAAAGGTTCCTGGGCCATCTCAGGGTGGGACGGCACATGCTCTTTGCAGGGGGAAACAAAGAAACAAACAAAAATTATAACTTTTTTGGTCAAAAAACCTGAAGCTTTCAAAGCATTTCAGTGAAAATATTTACCATATGTAATGGCCAAACACAATCCATCCTTCCACACTTACTCAGGTAAAACTCCTCCAGGAGTCGATGAGAGCAACAGTTGATGTGTAAAAGTGAGTTAGACCTTCAGGAGCTGGGGCGGCTCCAGGCCCCAGCATGCCAAGCGCGTGCTTGGGGCGGCAAGCCACTGGGGGTGCTCTGCTGGTCGCTGTGAGGGCAGCAGGCATCCTGCCTGCCGTGCTTGGGGCGGCAAAATGCCTAGAGCCGCCCCTGTTCAGGAGTCATTCCCCCTGTTTCTCCATTAAACACATAAAGAGGAAAATGTTTTTTGTTTGATGAACACATTAATAACCTTGATTTTCCAAGCTGAGGGAGATGTCACCCAACCAATTGGGAGGAAATTCACATAATTTCATATCAGACACATGTATGTCTCCACATATATAAGACAGGTTATAACTTAAGCCTTTAGAGGAAGCTTACTGTGCTAATATTTAAGACAGGTACAGTGATAAATAGCTTCATGAATACAGAGAAATCTGTGGTAACTATAAAACTGCTGTCGGTAGAGAGAGATGGAGTAATAACTCTTTTCCGAGAAAAAAGGGGAGGTGGAGTAAATGGTGATTTATTAACTCCAATGAACATATACTGTTTAACAAGTATAGCAAATGGAGGTGAATAATACATGAAAACTGCAAGGCCTTCAGCTTTGTGCATAGAGAACTGGAGATTAAATCCATGGCAGTGGAATGGTAAGTGAGGCAACTGAGAAGTGACAGAATATAATGTACAATGAAAGTGGAAATGGCCCTGATCTCAATAGCCTTGATGTTATAGGGCCCTAAACATAGAGACAACTAGATTGTCATATGAAAATTGTGTAAATTTTTTTGGTGTAGCTAGGGGCCCTGTAGTGTGTGATATGTGGTGCTTAATTTACAGCTTTCTTTCACACTTGAAATGAGTCACAAGTGTTGCTTGATGCTTTTATGATTCAACGACATCTCTGAAAATGCAAAACAACCAGGAGCTCTGCGCTGCTAGCTATTCCCTGTCCAGATCACGTCCCGACCTAACTGCCAGGCTTTTTGGCCTGACAGTCTTTTGTGGGATTTCTCAAGCCCTAGAATCTGCCTCCAAGATTTCCCACGGCTGCAGCTGTGATGGTGACAATGAATAGACTAGAAGAAGAGAATGCAGTGAATTGGGGCCTGCCAGGCCAGAGCTGCCCAGAGGATTCAGGGGGCCAGGGGTCCTCAGTGCAGGTGGCCCCCGCTTTGGCAGTAATTTGGTGGTGGGGGGTCCTTCTGCTCTGGGACCCGCTGTCGAAGTGCCCTGAAGACCCGCAGCAGGGACCCCCGCCACCGAATTGCCACTGAAGACCCAGCTTTTTGGTGGCGGATCCCGGGGTGAAAGGACCCCTGCTGCGGGTCTTTGGGGCACTTCGGCGGCAGGTCTTGGAACGGAAGGACCCCCCCGCCGCCAAATTGCTACCAAAGACCTGGAGCGGAAGAAGCTCCAGGGGCCCAGGCCCCGCAAGGGTTTTCCGGGGCCCCCGGAGCAAGTGAAGGACCCTGCTCCAGAGGCCCCGAAAAACTCTCGTGGGGGCCCCTGCGGGGCCCAGGGCCTGGGGCAAATTGCCCCACTTGCCCCCACCCCCCCAGGTGGCCCTGTGGCAGGCTGTAATGAAGACTGATCCTGAAGTTTTCAGACCTATTATTGTCTGAAGAATACATTTCTTTTATGCCACTTTTTTTCTTTTCTATGGCGAAAATACCATGGCAACAGCGGCAAGGATATTTTAGGCTCTTCAGGTCTCCAGACAGGCATCTATATCAATCTGGGAACTGCAGCAGGATTCCTGCTATCACTCAGTTTGGAGTCCCCTAGTGGCTAAATGCTATAATCACTCATTTCCCATTCCCACCTATTAGTTCCAAAACATGGTGATAAATGTTTGGGGTCTAACTACCTTTTTTGGAATTTTTGGAAAATCCAAAGGGAGAACAAAACACGCTGGGTCAAATTAAATACTTCTGAGTATTTTAATAAAAGAAAAAGACATGAAGGGCTAGATTCACAAAAGTGGAGGATGAGGTCCTGCCAACCTCTTTAACTATTAGAACCCTAAAATATTCCATCTATAATCATTACATTTTTTTCTTCCAGTGTATATTAGATATCCTGTCATGTGTTGTTCACTACCGTGGACTTATGGTTCAGTATTAAATGCACAAAATGTAAGGACATATATCATAGCCCCAGTGAGCACTTGAAGCTCATAGAAGTGCAAATAGGCCCAAGTTGCAGAGTCTGGATCTGCACCCGATCTTCCCCAATTTCTGGGGGGGGGTTAAAACGAGGTTTTTGCTTTGGTCCCCTTTCCACTGAGAAGGTAAGGAAATAACTGATCAGAGCGCCATAAAATGGAAATATTCTATTGCACGGGGTATGTGGTTCAGATAGCTCTAGACATGCTGGCCCCGTAAGACTTGACTCCTGAGCAGCAGTGCATCCACTCTCTCTGTAGGTTTATTTTTAATTTTTCCCCTTCTGTTATAATTGTTTGGTGGACATTCTGACCATATATTTCTAGATTCCAAGACAGAAGGAACCATCGTAATCATCTAGTCTGATCTCCTGTATAACATAGGCCAGGCCTTAGAACTTCTCCCTAATAATTCCTAATTTATCTCTTTTAAGAAAATAAAGTCCAATCTTGATTTTAAAATGGCCAGTGATGGAGAATCCACCACATCCCTTGGTAAATTGTTCCAATGGTTAATTACTCTCACTGTTAAAAAGGTATGCCTTATTTCCAATGTGAATTTGTCTAACTGCAACGTCCAGCCACTGGATTCTGTTTTATCTTTCTCTCATAGGTTGAAAAGCTCATTATTAAATATTTGTTCCCCTTTAGATACTTATAGACTATAATTGAGTAACTTTTTAACTTCACTTGTAGTCATTAACATTCCTAGAGGATTGTCTTTAAGATTTACAGGAGTTAGTTCTGCTATCTTCAGTTAAGATCTTCTTAACCAATCTTTCAGCTGGGCATAGCATACCTCTTCACTTTGTGCTGCAAACTGTTGTGTAATATTGTGGTGAGCTGTCATATAGATTCCACGTTCCTCCCCAGAGTAGGCCACATTTCAGTGAAGGGTGAAATGATTCATAGACAAAGCCTCTTCACTCCTTGACGTGAAGTGTGTTAGTGCTTAGAAATGAAAGTCATTATATAATAAATCAGTAAGACGCAGCTCTTATTAATATCTGGAGAACAGGTTGCCTGTCACATTGACACCTCATTAATGGAGGCTGGTGTTATATGAAAATGGATAACACACAAAGGTGCAATTGGAGGCCTATTGTAAATCCTGCTGCAGCTAATTCTGTTTGCCAGAAGCTGGGAATGGGTGATAGGGGATGGATCACTTGATGATCACCTGTTACTTTCATTCCCTCTGGGGCACCTTGCATTGGCCACTGTCAGAAGACATGACACTGGGCTAGATGGACCTTTGGTCTGACCCAGTGGCTGCTCTTATGTTCTTAAAACAGGGTAGGCACTGCCTAATCTGTATGCTCTGGTAAACCTCCACTGTTTTGTTTTCAGCCAACATAGAAATAACACAAGAAATGTCCATTGGCCAGTACTTCAGCTGAAACCAGGAAGATCATAGGCACATGTAAACTGGACTTTTTTTTCAGGGTTTGAATGTTGAAGGGGAGGGAAAAATGATACTCTCCCAAGTTCCACCCATAAACTGCACTCTGCCCAACAGAGACACCAAAACAAGACATTGCCTGTAGTACGGCATACAGAGGTTGAAAATCTGATCAGTTCACATTCATCTGAACTCCTGAAGGTTCATTGCCCTTGGGTAAGGTTCAGATTCAACCGTGGAACTCAATTAAGGCAGAAGCATGTGAGACACCCGGCAACACGGGATGACTTCAGAATGCAAGCATCCATTTAAAAAAAATCACTTCTAGCACAGCTGGTTGCAAAGAAAAGGTTGAAAATGTGAATTGCATGTAAACTAAGGTAGCCGTGCAGAAGTCTTCATTCAGGGTGGAACAGCACCTGCCAGACCCAAGGGGGAAGCCAGTAGGCCATATATTTGCCGCCCAAGTTTGAATCAAATTTTAAAAAGGCTTGGGAGGAAAGAAGGAGTGTGTGGGATCTGTGCTTATTTCATCCAAAGTATTTCCCCCCATCCCTACCTTATGTTCTCTTCTCTATATAGAAAACATTAAAAAGCACTTTAGGATCCTTGAGCCACTCAAGTGCTGGACTGGCTGAATGGTTTCCAATCCTATAATTTTGTACACACAGAGGGCCTCATGCAGTGGAGCTTTTACTGCTCTGTAAATGGTTCCATTTTAACTCCCTTACTCTTCCATTTTACGGTTACAACTGCACTTGAAAACAGCCTTAATTATACTTCAGGAGAAACTTTCTAGTTCCCTCCACACTCACTTGCCAGTCTTTGAAATCAGTGTATAACTGTGCCCCAAGGTTATCTCTATTCACCTGGTGTAGAAGAGCTCATCTTCACTTCCCATTCACGGCTTAAATGAAGAGGGCATGTTGCTGCAGCCCTTAGTTCCACTGGATCAAATGCATCCCTGTGCAAAAGGGTTTATGTGAAACTGAAGTGGTGACAAGGGCCTGGTGCTGGGCCTCTACACAGAGGTGAATTTCACCCAAAGAGCACTCACAGAACTAAATGATACCCACTTTGAAGTGCACCAGTAGAAGCGCTGTCTGATTATATTTAGAGGTGATAGATGCAAACATAGCATGTGGCGTTCCAGTGTGTAGCTTTTGCCTGGGAAAAGACCATGTCACAATGCTGAAAAGCGGGGAGGGAGTTTCGAAGTGGGTCATACTGTGCTTGCTCTGCTGTGTGCTGAACCATTCACTAGATAATGGAGAAACAAATGGAAACATCAGCATCAGGATCCCAAGGCCAAGAGACCAAGCTAGAAGCATAAAGCAGCAGAGATCTCAGTAGTGAAAGAATGTCTTTTATTATCCAATTAACCTAATAAACTAACATCTAGGGAGAGAATTCAAGCATACAGTTACCTTGTATTTTACTTACCAAGACCAAATCCTGCAGTCCATTATCAGAACTTCCTTTCGGTGGGACTGATGATGAGATTGCGAAGCTCAGCTCTCAAATGTATGTCCTTCATCTCCCTTAAGATCTTCTCTCCTGTGGTATTTTGTTTTCCTTACCTACAGCATTATAGGATCAGATTTCTCAGTGGGTTTCCTTTGTTATTAAACACTCTTAGAGGGCCACAGCAGAACCCACATTAAGATATGATCCATGTCCCAAAGAGTTTGTGTTCTATGACAAGTATAGGCTGGGGGGGTGGGGGGTGGAGGGGTGAGGGAGCCTTGATACATCAATTGCTTTGCATTCATACATAACCCCAGCAGTGTCTCGAGCAATATACAGCTAGGTTTTCACAGTGCACAAAATCTGTATTTTTGGAAAGAAATAGCACTACATCCTTCCCCCCACCACCCAAATAACAAAGTTTACAGAGAATGTAAAGCAGTTTTTGAACAACCCATACTGGTTTAATTCAGGGAACCATAGAGGAGCTTGTTTGTTCAAGGGACAAGAAGGAAATATATATGTGTTCACACTCGGCAAGTGAGTGAAAGGGCTGAGAGATGTCCCTGAGATCTGGACAAACAAATGCGATGAGTAACTGTGATGGCCACCCTTGTTGCCAACATGTCAGGGATTGAACTACGCACCTCTAGAGCTACACCGGCCTGAACTAAACTCTGTAGACTGGGACTGTAATACTTCATATACTTCCTGGATGGGCACAGACAGGGCTCTGTAACACACACTCAGAAGATGGTTACATAGTGATCCCTCTGTGGTGGGTCACTTCTTCGGAGAAGATTGAGAGCTGCTTTTTGGTAGACAAAGCACATTAAAACCCTCTCTCTGACAGCCCACACTAAATATGGCCTCTCCTGTACATGCAGTGAGTCTTAGACTCATAGACTCATAGGTCAGAAGGGACCAATATGATCATCTAGTCTGACCTCCTGCACAAGGCAGGCCACAGAACCCTACCCATCCACTTTTATACAACCCCTAATCCAGGACTGAGTTATTGAAATCCTCAAAACTGGCTTGAAGACCTCAAACTTCAGAGAATCCACCAGCAAGCGACCCATGCCCCACGCTGCAGAGGAAGGCGAAAAACCTCCAGGGCCCCTGCCAATCCGCCCTGGAGGAAAATTCCTTCCCGACCCCAAATATGGCGATCAGCTAAACCCTGAGCATGTGGGCAAGACCCACCAGCCAGCACCCAAGAAGGAAATCTCTGCAGTAACTCAGTTCCCATCCCATCCAACATCTCCCCGCAGACCATTGAGCAGACTTATCTGGTGATAATCCAAGATCAATTGCCCAAATTAAACTATCCTATCATAACATCCCCTCCATATACTTATCCAGCTTAGTCTTGAAGCCAGATAAGTCTTTTGCCCCCACTACTTCCCTTGGAAGGCTGTTCCAAAACTTCACTCCCCTAATGGTTAGAAACCTTCGTCTAATTTCAAGTCTAAACTTCCTAATATCCAGTTTGTACCCATTCGTCCTCATGCCTACATTAGAACTAAACTTAAATAATTCCTCTCCCTCCCTAACGTTAACCCCCCTGATATATTTATATAGAGCAAGCATATCCCCCCGCAGCCTTCTTTTGGCCAGGCTAAACAAGCCAAGCTCTTTGAGTCTCCTTTCATAAGGCAGTTTTTCCATTCCTTGGATCATCCTAGCAGCCCGTCTCTGGACCTGTTCCAGTTTGAATTCATCCTTCTTGAACATGGGACACCAGAACTGCACACAATATTCCAGATGGGGTCTCACCAGCGCCTTATATAACGGTACTAACACCTCCTTATCCTTGCTGGAAATACCTCGCCTAATGCATCCTAAAATCGCATTTGCTTTTTTAACAGCCGTATCACATTGGCGGCTCATAGTCATCCTGCTATCGACCAGTACCCCAAGGTCCTTCTCCTCCTCTCTCACTTCCAACTGATGCGTCCCCAACGTATATCTAAAATTCTTATTATTAATCCCTAAGTGCATTAGGGTATGTCTACACTGCTATAAAACACCTGCTGTTGGCTCAGGTCAGCTAACTTGGGCTGCGGGACTATAAAATTGCAGTGTACATGTTTGGACCTGAGCCCGAACATCTACACTGCAAATTTATAGTCCCAGAGCCTGTGCCCCAATCAGCTGACACAAGCCAGTCGCGGGTGTTTTACTGTTGTGTAGACTTACCCTTGGTGAAAAGCAAGGAGGATTTATTTAAAGAGACAGATGTAACACAGCACAGGTAAAGTAAACCGTGACTAGTTTTAACAGGTTTGAGCATACATTTTAACTGCATTACTAAAAAGGCAGTCAGCTGCTTTTGGTGGTGGTAGCCTCAATCCCTATGGATTCACGCCCACAGTAGTATTCTCTATATCCTACACAATGTCATGTGACAATGGCAAAGACCCTCAAAAAAAGTCCTTTCTTCCAATACTGAATGAGGAACCTTATTAAAATAAGGAAAATCAGATTATCTCTAAACGACTCTCTGAGTAAAATCCTGGCCCCACTGAAAGTCAACAGCAAAACTCCTGTTAAACTTTAATAAAGCCAAGATTTCACCCTCTTTTGGTCTCTTTTTGTCTAGAACTTCTCCCAGTTCATTGCAGTCTGGCTATTTAAATCAATTTAAAGAAGCAGTACACCTGTTTCCCCACACAGCAGCAGAGGACCTTCTACATTTCACAGCATGCCCACAGCATTGGGGCGTGGCAGAAGGTATCTATTAACAGACTGGAGAATCTGTAGTAATCACAGTGCAATACCAGACAGGTCAGCAGGAAGGCAATAATGTCAATGTTCTGGTCTATTCTCACATCTGTCTTGTGTAATGCACAAGGATCCCTCTGCAACTAGTTACAGACAGCTTAAGAGGTGAGTCTATAACTTCTTTTTTCTGTGAGTCTTTTTTATGGGGCAATACAAAATCATTTATTGGTTCCTGGATCAGGAAGAAGCACCCATATATAGCAAAGTGTGCCACGTAATGCTTCCCGGGGGGGAAATCTCCAGCGTATCTGACTCTTCCCTTTCTGATAACTGTGTTGTCCCTCTGCCTCTGCTCTTGCTTGTGGTGCTATCAGGAAGAAGATTTAATAGGACTTCTTAATGGACCAGAACATGAGGAGAAATAATTTCAAACATTCAAGGAGGAAAAGGAGAGAATGGATACATTTATAAATGATAGTCTCTGGCATACAGACACTTTCGTTAGCAGCCTCAGCAGAGAAGCTAAGGAACTAATGGGTATGGAGAGTGAGCAGTTCTCTTACTCCAAAGCGTGGACAAGCTTCTGTTTCCACTGCCCGATGCAATTCCTGTTCTACCGCTAAACTCACAACTTCAGTCTGGTGGAGGCTGTGGAGCCAAATCCACCTTTTACAAGCTGTGATGGGATGTAAAAATCCCACACTGAGCAACAAGAGGCTAAGGAACTGCTGTGGGCTCCACCAGCCTCGCCCTGCCACGTCTATGGCTGGAGCTAAAAGGCAGAAGAACAGCTCATTTCAGGGCAGACCAGAGAGGAGAGGAGACCTGCTACCAGCAGCTTCAGGGAGATGAGCTGAGAGAAGGCACAATCTCTCCCAAAACAGCTGCCCCAAAGCCCCGCCTTGCGGGGAAGGAGGACCTGCTGCCGAGACAGCCTTGAGAGGGAAGCATTGCTTTCTCATATGAACTCTGGACTGGATTGATCCTCTTTATTTTTGTTTGGACTACCCCAGCAGGGGAAAGCCATGGGTTGAGCTGGCCCAGGAAGCCAGGCCATACCCCAGGAGGAGGCAGTTGTCTTCACACTGCCTTACACCAGATGATGACTTTGGGACAATTGCAGGGAGGTGGTAGGAAATAGCCTACGGAGAGCAGCCTGATTCCTCCTTGGCTGTCAGAACACTACAGCCCTGAAAGGTCCCTGGGTCAGAGCCTGGTAGAGCAGGAGGGCCCGGGTTCCCCTACCAACAACCCCCTACACGTTACTGGCCTAAGCACTAGGCAGTACTCCCCTACCAACCAACCCCAAGTGAGGGCCATCACACAAGCACAAAAGTTCACTTGCGTTTAAACAAAAAATTCCAGATGTTGCCTTAGCTGAGTAGACAGTGTTCTGTATTTAGCACCTTCTCTCTTTGCAAAACTGGAACTGATTAGGGGGCATTAGCTGGAACTCAGCTGTGTCTGGAAGCTCAGCAGTCAAGCTTGAGTTAATTCTACACTCAGGCTATGTCTATGCTGCTGCAGGGTGAGGGTGGGATTTTCAGCCCATGTATATGTAGCCACGTGAGCTGTGTTCTGGCGATCTTGCCAAAAATAGCAGTGAGGATACAGCATTATAGGCATCAGCATGGGCTGCACAAGTGAGTATGTACAAAGGGAGGTCAAGTGGGCTTGTGCAGCCCATGCTGATGCCTGCAATGCTGCATCTTCACTACTACTTTTAGAGCGCTAGCTAGAGTACATATACACAGGCAAACCACACCCCAGCGGCAGTGAACGTGTACCCTAGGAAAGTGGAGAGCAAAGCAAAGACGCAGCAGTTATACACTGAGATTGGAGAGTGAATGAAGATTTAGCAAGATCATGTAGGTTTCTATGGGGATTAGATGAGGGAAATTTTTCTTTCCTGATTGCAGGAGATGTCTAACAAACCCTTCTGATAAAACAGCAACTTAAAGATTTTTTTTCCCGTGACCCCTAGCTCTCCACCCCCTGCCCCCCGGCCAACTTTTTTCCACTGAATTGAAAACATTGGGGTTTCATTTGTGTAAATCAGGGCAGAATGGTGGACCTGAGTGTTTTCCACAAAACAAGTATCTTCTAAATAACAGACGACTCCTCTGCTCCACAGCCATGTGTGAGGCGGTATACTTTGCAAGCCTCCCCGCTAGGTAAACCTTTCACAATGCAATGGTACAACTTTGCTCATGTGTAGCAAGGTACTTCATGTATTTCTCCAGGGAAGAAGATAGGAAGGAGCTCCTCAAAATGGAACTTGGAGGGATCGTCAAGACACACACGGTCTGTTTTTTTTCCCCTGTTGCTTTGCACTATTCATTTACAGCCATCAAAGTGAGAGTAAAGCCTACCTTTGCGCTCACTTCACCTAGATGAAATTGACCACACAAGGTGCGGGGTCGTGGAGAATCAAGTCTACAAAGATAAATCTTGCTCTTGCTTAGACCCCTTGCCAGTCCACCACAGTCATTGGGATTAGAAGTGCGTGAAGCCAGTGAGGATTCACAGATGTAAAAGAGAACATCTGGCCAATAGAGCCATGAGGCAACTACATTTATGCCTGTTACCATGTGTTTACTGTAAGTGTAACCCATGCCTGCTTGGTGTGGCACTACCTAGACCAGGTAGAGATTGTTGAACCTGCTATAGCCTTGGCTAAAAGAGAGGTGTCTTTTAGTTCATGCAGCAAGCTCCAGAGGTTCAATGTTTGCTGCTGTTGCCAACTGGCGTCTGTCGGTGCTACATAAGCAGGAGATCAAATGTTGACTTAACAATGAATGGCCCCATTACTGGCCATATTGCAAACACCTTATCACATTAGTTACTAACATAACTTTACATCCCTCTGTGAGAAGCATTACAGCCAGCATATGCTGATGCTTGCTTTTTTCTGCCTCCTTAAATAGCTAGATGCTAAATTGTATGTAATGATAGACACGAGTGGCCAAATTTTGATTACAGTTACACAGAATTTGGCCCATAGTCAAGAAACAATCCTTCATAAATAGACACTGTCTGTATGTCCCTTCCTTTCAGTTAGTGACTATGTGTATCTGTGGGCCTGCCTGCCTTTGAGTTCATCTCTTACAAGTGTCACCTTCCCAAATCCCCTATTCTTTCGTAAGCCGGGTGCCTGCTGGCATGAGATGTTTAACAGGCAAAAGTGTTGTGCAAGATATGTTGTTTATCATGTCAGTCATTATTGCATTGAATTTACTGAGGTTTTCGGATGGATCTGTTAGAGATTAATGAGCTATTTGTTCTCAATGTGAAATGCTCTCTTGACTCTAATGAGTTGTATGGATGAATCAGGTTTTGACCTTTTGTTTTCAGCTTTTTTTTTTTTCCCTGAGAAGTGATGGATTGTTGACGGCTGGAGATTTTTTGTTGCTTTGGCCAAGCATGTAGTAAAATTAACACTGGTTGCCTCGGATCTGGGCATTAGGCACTGTGTATTGTTTCTAGTGTGTCTTTCATATCTACATCTTTATTTTTAATGCAGAGGAAGCCAAAATAAGTGATTTAACTTTGACCTATCACTGTAGTAATTAATTTGAACAACACTTCTTAAGAAGTCTAGCCTTCCATGAAGCATGCACATAACTTCCATTAGCATTCGTTGGAGTTATGTGTGTATACAAAGGCATAAACTTCTAAGTATCTACTAATCAGGTAACAAATGATCCAATATTTCCTTTGTTTGTTCTCTGTGCTTTGATTTGACACATTCACAATGTTTTGTATGTTTGCATGAGCAAAATTTTGTTAAAGAACTATAGCATTTTTAGGAAACAACTCAAGTCTGATTACAAGGCTGCTATTTAACAGTTACGTCAACAACATAATGGCAGCAACCTGATTCAGTAGCTTACTCAAAGTGCCTCATACGTGTCTGTCTCTCTCTAGCCTACTTCCTTTAAAATGTCAGCAGAATCCATAAGGCCTATAGCCAAAAGTCACTTGCTGACAAAATTACACTAGTTTGGAAGAAGAAGCAGGAGACTACCTGGTTTTCCCAGCCAGTTTGGACAAAAAGGACTGCTTGGTCTTAGCAGCAAGTTCACCAGGCAAGCAGATATGCCTGGCTGTGCTGATGAAGCGATACCCAGCAATACTCGTGATAGTACTCTCCTTATCATTTCAGCAAATAGGACAGTGCTTAATTACATCAGGTTGACTTTCAGTGGGAACTGGGTTATTTTCAAAGCATAATATAGAAAGATAGATAAAAATATAAAATTCTCTTGCTGCCAGATTCCAATGTAACTGTATTTCTCAGAATTCAGAACCCTAACACAAGAACTCCAAAACAGAGGGAGACAAAGCAGGCTTCTCCCTAAAAGAGAGGAACAGTTCAACCCACCTGGCTCTAGGATGGCTTTCTGCAGACTATCTGAAACACAGATCACACGCTTTCCTGCAGAGCCCCGTAGTCTGCAAGCAGGATCAGGCAACCCTTTAGGATTTAAAGTAACAGCTTGTAATTTTTACACAATTCTTAACACACCACAGGTTCCTAACTCTCTTGGGCCCCTTCAAGAAATCCCAGCCCTTATTCAGAGTCTAAATTTTTCAATTGTTCCACATTTATCCCACAATAAATATGTATCAAAAGTTAAAGTGATGCCCTAGGATTTTTAAAAAATGTGTAGGCACATGATTGCATGCCTGCTTCATGCATCCAGGAATTGGGGTACTATGTGCAAAAATGACTGGTGCTGCATATCTCTGTTTGCAGTTATCCAATAGTACCCTCTGAAATTTCGCCTGACACTACCTCTCTAGGAGCCCCCAACTCACTACAGTCCTCTCCCCTGCTTTCACTCTTCACCCTACCTTCTATCTGCACTTTAAGTGGTTTCTCCTGTGCAGCCGTTAACAATCCCAGGGATCTGAAAGCTGAGTGAATGATCCGCAGCAACCAATGGGAGTAGGGCACCTAACTGCTTTTGACCCGTTGGACAATAAAAGGAGGATACGTATCAACAATAACTAGCCAGCATGCACATTCTAGAACACATTTTATGTCACTGAAGCTGTGGAACCTCGTTAGAGACATTAGCTGTAGAGCTGGTATTTTGTAACAAGGTAGGCGTACAGGGGAAATTAGTTTTACATTCTTCTGATATGGTGGGCTTCAGTTCAACCACACAAAGGTGAACCACAGATTCAAGAATGTTTATTCATATGCTGAAAACGTCTCTCTTTCCTCCTGTGCATTTTTTTTTCTCCTTGTCTTTACTAGTCTAAGTACTTGTAACTACAGCAGTGAATGCTGGCCAACCCTCGCAGGCCGTGACAGCCTGAAGGCTTAAATGTAAACAAGGCAGAGCTGATTACTTTTCCCCTTGGGGGCTACCCTTTGCCCTGTGGGCATTTCTTTTAAAAATAGCTTCCCTCTGCCTGATACCACTGTTATCACAGATACAATTCCCAACTTAACTGGCTGGATCACAAATCAGTCCTCTGTGTTGAAGAGCAGCATGCTGCATACACTGGTTTCTGTTGTGTTCAGGCAAGCTCTTCCTATAGGCTGTATAGCAAGATTTGTATGGCTATTTTTTTGCTCAGTTTCTTTAAAACTGATAGACTAGTAATCTAGTGTCTCTGCCCCACTGAGTTGGCATTAACAAGCTGATTATATCTAGTTTTTCATGCATTTATCCAGTAGAAAAACTAGCAATTAATGCTGGGGTTGCCAACCCTCCAGGATTGTCCTGGAGTCTCCAGGAATTAAAATGTAATATTTAATTAAAGATAATGTCATGTGAGGAAACGTCCAGGAATTCAGCCAACCAAAGTTGGCAACCCTAATTAAAGCATACGATGGCAATAGGTTTCTGCCACTCATTCATATAACCCTGGAAAAGTCATTTAACTCCCCCCTGCCTCAGTCTGAGCCTTTTGTAAAATGGGAATCCATATGTATGTATGAATTCATATGTATGTATGAAACTGTTGAGAGTCTTTGGGTTAAGATTAGAAGCAAGAGCAACAAGGGTGATGTTGTGGTGGGTGTGTGCTGTAGACCACTGGACCAGGAGGATGAGGTAAACAAGGCTTTCTTCGGACAATTAACTGAAGTTTCCAGAATACAAGCCCTGGTTCTAATGGGGGACTTCAATCACCCTGACATCTGCTGGGAGATCAATACAGCAGTGCACAGACAATCCAGGAAGTGTTTAGAGAGTGTTGGGGACAATTTCCTGGTGCAACTACTGGAGGAACCAATGAGGGGCCATTCTCCTCTTGACCTGCTTCTTACAAAGAGGGAAGAATTGGTAAGGGAAGTAGAAGTGAGTGGGAACCTGGGCAGCAGTGGCAATGAAATGGTTGAGTTCAGGATCCTCACAAAAGAAAGAAAGAATAGTGGCAAAATACAGACCCTGGTCTTCAGAAAAGCAAACTTTGACTCCCTTAGGGAACTGATGGGCTGGATCCCCTGGAAGGCTAATATCAGAGGGAAAGGAGTCCAGTAAAGCTGGCTGTATTTTAAAGAAGCCTTATTGAGGGAGCAGGAACAAACCATTCCAATGTGCAGAAACTGGCAGACAACCAGTTTGGCTTAACAGTGAAATCTTCTGTGAGCTTAAACACAAAAAGGAAGCTTACAGGAAGTGGAACTTTGGACAGATGACTAAGAGGAGTATAAAAATATTGCTCTAGCATGCAGGGATGTAACCAGGAAGGCCAAAACACAACTGGAGTTGCAGCTAGCAAGGGATATGAAGGGTAACAAGAAGGGTTTCTACAGGTATGTTAGCAACAAGAAAAAGGTCAGGGAAAGTGGGGGACCCTTAATGAATGGGAGAGGCAACCTAGGGACAGATGATGTGGAAAAAGCTGAAGAAGACAAGGTCATCTCCCACACTGCTGTCCTGGGCAACACAGTATGGGGAGGAGGTGAGCAGTGGTGAAAAAACAGGTAAAGGACTATTTAGAAAAGCTGGACGTACATAAGTATGCCAGATCTAATGAATCCGAGGGTGCTGAGGGAATTGGCTGATGTGATTGCAGAGCCATTGGCCATTATCTTTGAAAACTCGTGGTGATCAGAGGAGGTCCAGATGATTGGAAAAAGGGAAGAAGGAGAACCCGGAGAACTACAAACCAGTCAGCTTCACCCAGGCCCTGAAAAAATCATGGAGCAGGTCCTCAAGGAATCCATTTTGAAGCACTTGGAGGAGAGGCAGGTGAACAGTCAACATGGACTGAACCAAGGTCAAGTCATGCCTGACCAACCTGGTTGCCTTCTATCATGAGATAACTAGCTCTGAGGATATGGGGAAAGCCATGGATGTGATATATCTTGACTTCAGCAAAGCTCTTGATACGGTTTCCCACAGTATTCTTGTCAGCAACTTAAAGTATGGATTGGATGAACGGACTATGAGGTGGATAGAAAGTTGTCTAGATTGTTGGGCTCAACGGGTAGTGAGCAACGACTCAATGTCTAGTTGGCAGCCGGTATCAAGCAGAGGACCCCAGGGGTCTGTCCTGGGACTGGTTTTGTTCAACATCTTTATTAATGATCTGGATGATGGCATGAACTGCACTCTCAGCAAATTCACAGATGACACTAAGCGAGGGGGAGAGGTAGATATGCTGGAGGGTAGGGATAGGGTCCAGAGTGACCTAGACAAATTGGAGGATTGGGCCAAAAGAAATCTGATGAGGTTCAACAAAAACAGGTGCAGAGTTCTGCACTTAGGATAGAAGAATCCCGTGCACCACTACAGGCTGAGGACCAATTGGATAAGTAGCAGCTCTTCATAAAAGGACCTGGGGATTTCAGTGCATATGAGTCAGCAGCGTGACCTTGTTGCCAAGAAGTCTAATGGCATATTGGGCTACATTAGCATATTGGGCTGCAGGACCATTGCCAGCAGATGGAGGGAAGTGATTATTCACCTCTATTCAGCACTGGTGTGGCCACATCTGGAGTATTGCGTCCAGTTTTGGGCCCCACACTACAGAAAGGACGAGGACAAATTGGAGACAGTCCAGCGAAGGGCAACGAAAATGATCTGGGGGCTGGGGCACATGACTTATGAGGAGAGGCTGAGGGAACTGGGCTTGTTTAGTCTGCAGAAGAGAAGAGAGAAGGGGGATTTGATATCAGCCTTCAACTACCTGAAGGGGGGGAGGTTCCAAAGAGGATGGAGCTTGGCTGTTCTCAGTGTAGCAGATGACAGAACAAGGAGCAATGGTCTCAAGTTGCAGTGGGAGCAGTCTAGGTTGGATATTAGGAAACATTATTTCACTAGGAGGGTGGTGAAGCACTGGCATGGGTTACCTAGGGAGATGGAAACTCCATCCTTAAGGATTTTTAAGGCCTGGCTTGACAAAGTTCTATCTGGGATGATTTAGCTGGTGTTGGTCCTGCCTTGAGCAGGGGGTTGGACCTCCTCAGGTCTCTTCCAACCCTAATTTTCTATGATTCTACCTTGTAAGGATAGAAGAGACAACTATGATCACCTAGGTTAACCTCCTGCCATATAATTCCAATCAGTAATTTCTGCTTCACTTAATACTTGAGAAAAAAGATACCTTTGCTCAACTCTCAGCAGCCAGAACGCTGGGCCCATTCCCATGAACTATGATTCACGTGTCCATCAGCTCCAGACTGGCATATGTTTTTCCCTAGCAGAGTGAGATAGGATAGTAGCACACACAATGCTTCCACAGCTTCCCCATTAAGGCCAGTCAAATCTCCAGCATGCACCAGCCTACCGCAGGTCTTCTGTGACTCCACTGGCTGCCAGCTTCTGGATCCAGTTCAAGGTCAGGGCACT
Organism: Gopherus evgoodei; assembly: GCF_007399415.2. Classification (NCBI taxonomy): domain Eukaryota; kingdom Metazoa; phylum Chordata; order Testudines; family Testudinidae; genus Gopherus; species Gopherus evgoodei. Next base: position 355,322,329 of record NC_044322.1, on the reverse strand, counting down.
CAAGGACCTGGGACTAGGCTGCCTCAGAACACGTTTCCCCACTGATGACTCATCAAGATGGCAGCCATTTTCAGGAATGTGCTGGAGCTGCCTAGGGTAAAACTATCAGGGGCCAAAGGCAAGGTGTTCTTGGTGCTATGTGTGTCATATGTCTGGGCCCAGCAGAGGAGGGAATGCAGACACAGAGGAGATCACTTAAGCACAACTAGCTACTGTGGAAATGTTTATTGTTTATGCTATGAAACTGAAATCAACACAAAATTGAGTCTTTTCACTGGGAGGGACGGGGGATTATGCTGAAATATTTAAAGGGAGAGGACATCACACTCCTCCACTTGTATTGTTAACAAAAACACTATATAACCTAAGAGTTGCAGATGCAGACTCTTAAACTGCAACAGATTATTTTGCCTTGGAATAACAGCTCACTAACAAAGCAATTTTTAAAGCACTGGTCTTCACACTGTCTTGGGGTAATGTGTTGTGGCAGTGTCCTGAACAACAGGAAAAGTCAGTGTTAAGGAATCAACAGGACCTAGTACCAAAGTTTCTCCCAAAAAGTCATCAAAATTAAGATTTGTAACAGAAGGAGGTTTGGTTGGAGGAAGAGAAAGTTCTATGAACATCTCTGGACTCCAGTACTTGTTGAGGCTGCAATTGGTCTGTATGTCATTTCCATAAAATATCATTGGATAGTTTTACCACAAACTGAACAGGTCTCATGCATTTTGCAAGTTCTCTAGATACCCATTTCATTCCACAGCAATAGTTAGGAGTCCACACTAAGTCTCCAAATTGAAAAGAATGATGATGAGTCTCACATTGTCCATCAATTTGCCTAGCTTGGGACTTGGCCACATCCGAGGCAACATCAAGACATTACGGGTCCCAATAGATACACAAAGATTGCTTCATCAAAGAGTTGCAGATGACTCCTGGGTCATAGCATGTGATATGTTCCTGTAGACAAGCAAGAAAATGTCCAATTTCTGCTAATGACTCAAAATAAACTTATTAGCTTTTAAGGCTTGCATAAGTGTTTGTATAAAGCACTCCACTAGTTCTTTTGTAGTAAGATGGTAAGGAGCTGAGCGTATGTGATGAATTTCATTTAAAGGTACGAACCTCTGAAATTCTTCAGAAGAGAATTGAGGTCTATTGTCACGCTTGTCTACCAACTGTAACATTTTAGGCTAAACTGTGGTCTTGGTAGTTGTAGTACACCTCTACTTCGATATAACGTGACCCGATATAACATGAATTTGGATATAACGTGGTAAAGCAGTGCTCTGGGGGGGCAGGGCTGCACACTCCGGTGGATCAAAGCAAGTTCGATATAACGTGGTTTCACCTATAACGTGGTAAGATTTTTTGGCTCTTGAGGACTGTGTTATATCAAGGTAGAGGTATATAAGTCATTCTAAAAACTTCTGGGCATTTCAAATGGGTATCTACTATGACCAACAACATATAACCTTCTAAAAGTCTATAAAAGTCCACATGAATCATGTCCGGGGAGTCTGAGGCCATGGCCAAGGGTGTAGATGAAGTGGGCCAGGATCAAGCTGAATTTGCTGACACATAGTACAGCAATTCGTCTTCTCAATGTCTTTGTTGTTCTCTGAACACTGGACATGACTCTGGGTTATGGTTTTCATCCGTACAATGCCAAACCAACCTTCATGAAGAGATTCCAAAACCTGAGATCAAGTGATTTCAGAAGGATCACTTGCATTCCCTGTAAGATCCAACTGTGATTCACAGATAATTCATGTTGATGTGACACAAATTGTGTAAACTGGGGATATTGTTGATCCAACATTGTACCTCATAGTACTATTCCCTGCACAAGAGAAGCACATCATACTTAGTGATTTCTTTATTGATGTCTTTGCTAGTGATGGGTAAGCTGTCCATCAAATTGAGATAGAACACTTTATACAAAGTTTCTTTGGGTAGGTGGGAGCTTGGGCAAGACAGGCATGATAGCCCATCAGCATTTGCTGAGTCCCTCTACAGAGCTGAATAGCATTGGAATGAGCTGAAAGTAGCAATTCCCAGTTGCATAGGAGCAGCAGCTAATGACGGAATTCCATGTTTTGGTCCAAAAAATTAAATGAAGGGTGATGATCCATCAGCAAGTTAAAATGTCTACCATACAGATAGGTATGGAACTTCCAAATTCTGAAGATAATGCTAAGAGCTTCTCACTCTATTTGCACAAAGTTCTCAGGTGTAGTGAGTTTACATGATGCAAAGACAATTGGTTTCTCAATACCATTAGGAAAAGAGTGGGAAAGAACTGCATCCACTCCATATGATGAAGCATAAAAAGCACATTGCAATGGTAGTGAAGCATCAAAGTGTGTAAGAACTTCAGCTGAGGTAAACAGTTTCTTTGCTTCCTTATATGCACAATCACACTCTAGTCCATTTTCCTTTTTTCTTTGATTGTAACAGTTCATATGAAGATGCCAATATTCTTGACAGGTTAGGCAGAAATGTACTGTAGTAGAATTAACATAACTGTGACAGCTTCTCTGACAGGGGTGCTTCAAGAACCACCTTCTCTCTCTCTGGTGATTTTGTTAAGTCCATAACATCAACTAAATGCCCAAAGTATTCACCTGAAGGTTTGAAAACTCACATTTGTCTTGACATACTCTCAGTCCACGGTCTTTCAAACATTGCAACACAGCATCCAAATTTTGAAGATGATCCTCTTGATCCTTTCCTGTAACAAGTCCTTGGTCGCTCAGACAATATTGAACTCCATTCAGTCCCTTCTGGATCTCATCCATGGCTTTCTGAAACAGGGCAGGTGCCAATGTGATACCGAAAAGCAACCAGAAGTAATCAAATAAGCCCTGAAATATTTGTGAGATGTTGGATCAATTTCCATTTGTAGGTATGCACTGAGCAAATCCAAGTTACTGAAACGTTGTCTATCAATAAGTGTAGCAAACAAATCTTCAATACAAGGTAGTGGATAATGGTCTGCACATAAAACTGGACTCAGTGTCACTTTGAAATCTCCAGGAATTTAGACTGAACCATCCTTCTTGATCACTGGTATACAGTGGGTATAGCCCATTCACTCTGTGAAACTGGTGACATGACTTCAGTGTTCAGTAAATGGTCCAAATCAACTTTCTACTGGAGTATAAGGTGCAACTCTGGGTGTGCAATATTTTGTCTGTCCAGCTGTCAGACTTAACAGTGAGCTTTGCTGACACGTTGCTCATCTGTCCAAGTTCTTCTTCAAAAATTTCAGTCTGTCCAATATTTCTTGAAGATTTTGATTATGATTAGTGTCCATCTCAGTACAATTCACCGTGAGATTCTCAAGCTAATAAGCTAATAATTGTGGATACTTTCCTTCAATTACATTCAAGGATAAAGCAACTGATTTTCCATCTAGCTGAACTTTCACCTGGAGTATCCCTTTTGGGACCACTTTTCTCTGGTATAAGTCTTCAGAACCATGGAGGTTTCTTCCAAAGAAGCTTGTGATAATGGCTGGTGTCAGATGCAAAAATCAGTGAAATGGCAGCTCCATTATCAAGCCCCATTCTTCTGGAACTCCTTCAATCACAGGTGTGATCCAAAAGCCATCTCTGACTCCAGCTTCCAATAACAAGTACTGATGGATCTTGGTCAGTGTCTCTAGAGCTCTTGTCTTTTTCCACATTATGAATTCCTACTTCCACCCTTTCTTAGGTTCAGTCTTCATAAGAGTTTCTTGGTTGGTTACTCCGTGTTGCGACAGATCACGGTGAGGTTGTCATAAACAGATAGCTAAGGGTTAATGTCTCTTTCACCTGAAAAAAAGTAACCTGAAGCACCTGACCAGAGGACCAATCAGGAAACTGGATTTTTTCAACTCTGGGTGGAGGAAAGTTTGTGTGTGAGTCTTTTGTTCTGGGTTGTCTGCGTGAGTCCCTCACAGCTATGAGGAGGTTTTTTCTTTTTCCTTTCTAATCTTCTGTTTCCAAGTTGTAAGTACAAAGTTGGTTTTTTGTTTTGTATTTACATGTCTATAGTTGCTGGAGTGCTTTGATTTGTATTCTTTTTGAATAAGGCTGTTTATTCATATTTCTGTTAAGCAATTGACCCTGTATTTGTCACCTTAATACAGAGAGACCATTTGTATGTACTTTTCTTTCTTTTTTATATAAAGCTTTCTTTTAAGACCTGTTGAAGTTTTTCTTTACTGGGGAACTCCAGGGAATTGGGTCTGCAGCTCACCAGGGAATTGGTGGGAGGAAGAAGTCAGGGGAAAACCTGTGTGTGTTAGATGTACTAGCCTGACTTTGCATTCCCTCTGGGTGAGGGGGGAAGAGAGATTGACTCTCGGTAATTCTGTTCTCCAGGCTGGGAACGGGGAGGGTGGAATCCCTCTGTTTAGATTCACGGAGGTTGCTTCTGTGTATTTCTCCAGGAGCACCTGGAGGGGGGGGGGAGGGAAAAGATTTATTTCCCTTTGTTGTGAGACTCAAGGGTTTGGGTCTTGGGGTCCCCAGGGAAGGTTTTCACGGGGACCAGAGTGCCCCAAAACACTCTAATTTTTTGGGTGGTGGCAGCAGTACCAGGTCCAAGCTGGTAACTAAGCTTGGAGGTTTTCATGCTAACCCCCATATTTTGGATGCGAAGGTCCAAATCTGGGACTAGGTTATGACAGAGATGTCCTTTATTCTGGCAGGTCCTGCAAATAACCGGATGTGCCAAGCATCCTTCTCAGCATGCATAGTTTGCACACAATGGCCATATGAAAATTCCTTACATTCCCGTGGTCCTGTGTCTTACTAATTCATGAGATAAACTTCTCAGTTTGCACTAAATTCCTTCTCTGCAGTCTCCAGGGCAATTGCTACTTCATCAGTCTTCTTGAACATAATCTCTGAAGTCAATAACTTCTTCTAGACCTGGTAATTGCATAAAACAGACACAAATTGGTCACTCAGGGCATCACTTAATGTTTGTTCAAACTGACAATGCTCTCACAACTTTCTTAGAGCAGTAATGAACTGTGCTACCGACACCACACTTTCCTGATATTGCTGATTAAACCAGTATCATTCTGCTATCATTGAAGGGGTAGGAGAGCAACGTTCCTAACATGCTGCAGTATTGCAGTATATGTGGCAGTTCCAGACACAGTTGGTGGTGACAATGGGTCGTGCAACAGTGCAAATGCCTTCGGACTTATCACTGTCAGTAAGGTTGAAATTATTACATCTGGAATGACATTGCAGATTACAAATTGCTCAAAACATTCTAGGTATGTCACCGTAGATTTGCAGTTGCCGTCTAATTCACCAATCTGACCCCCAAAATTTGCCATTTTCTCTGCTGTCCTGTTGGACTTCACACCCTCCAGGATGCCTTTTCTGCCACAGGGAGACTATTTGTTGTTACTGCACTAATAGGTGCCGACTTCTCTCTTCCCCCTGGGTGCTCGAGGCTTCCTCTGCACCTGGCCCTGCCCCCACCCCACCCCTTCCACGAGGCTTCACCCCTGCCCTGACTCTTCCCACCCCTTCCCCAAAGTCCCCACCCCAATTCCACCCCCTCCCTGCAAATGTGCCAACTCCTTCCCCAAATCCCCACCCCAGCCCCACCTCTTCCCCACCTCCTTCCCTGAGCATGCCACTTCCTGAACCTCCCCCGCTCCTGGAGCTTGCTAATGCCACCAAACAGCTGTTTGGTGGCGGCCAGGCGGGAAATGCTGGGACGTAGGCGGAGGAGCGGGGGTGTGGCGCGCTTGGTGCAGGTAGGGAGGAGGAGGAGATGGAGTGGCGGGAAGGGGAGCTTGGCTGACGATGTGTGGAGAGCACCCACTAATTTTTCCCAGTGGGTGCTCCAGCCCCAGAGCACCTACAGAGTCAGCACCTGTGTCTCCACTCGATCTGCATCTCCTGGCTCTGTGCCAGCACTGCAGAGGGCACTATTCTGCCTTTGGCTGTATTTGTGCTCCCTCTGCTGGCTATCATCCCTCAGTGCAGGCTAAGCTGTTTGCCTGTCTGCCTGTTTGCACATGGTCAATTGACAGGGCTACTTACCTCCTCATCACTGCTTTGTCTGAAGTAGCTCCAGGCAGCAGCCCGTTCCTTTGTTTTCTTTTTAATTGATCCTCCTCCTCTCTAGCTGGCTGGTTCACACTGTTCCAGCAGCAAAAAAGCAGCAGTGGTCACTTTATGTCTCCAGGCGAACTTTTCCCCTCTTATTATGGCTACTTTTTCTTCTTCTTGTTCAGGCAATGGGAGCCCTGGACATTCATGAGTCTGAAATCCTTCATTGCCAAATGATCTAGCTGGATCCAGCAGAGAAGGAGATACAGACACAGAGAAGCTCATTTAAGCATGGCAAAACTGAAATCAACACACAACTGATGCTTTTTACTGGGAAGGGGAAGAGTGCTCAAATATTTAAAGGGTCGGGACATCACAGTGGCCTAGTCTGTGGTACTGTCCATCAACGCAGGTCAGAATGTGTGGTTTTAGAGCCTGAATTTAAATCTCATCTTTTTGCAGAAGCCTAGGGGTCTCTGTAATAGAGGGATACAGATTTAAGGAGCTGAATCCTAGGGTGACAAAAATAGTTCATTTTGGTGAGTTGTATGCTTATATTTAAACTAGTATATGAATGTCTATACTGCAGTGACTGGCATCCTACAACCCACTGTACTTCATAGAGGTGACATGAAGTTTTGTGCTTAAGATATGCTTAAGTTTTGTGAATCATTCTGAGACCCTCATATGAAAGGCACTATGTAATATTACACAAGGTCCTGGCCTTCAGGCCTGAAAAGATACATTTAAGGGGGAGAAGCTACAATGAAAGAGCTGGTTACCCTCAAGGCACTTGATTACCATTGTGGTATAAATACTGACAGAAGCAGATTCAGTAACATTGGCTGAATAATGTATTTGATTTCACAGTATTTTTCAAACACAGTGTTTGACAGTGTCTTGTCTTATCCACCTGACTTATATAAGCCGTCTTGAACTGTTCTGTCTTGAATATAATAACCATGGATCATTAAAAAGTTACATTTGCACTAAACTGAGATAGGGAGAAAATACTGTACAGAACCATCCATTGACAGAATGAGCTGTATGTTAGAATTGCGCTTCCCAGGTTTCTATGGTAACCATTAAACGTTGCCCAAAATTCAATCTACTTTAGCAGTACATAAACACTCTTTGATTTTTAGTGAATGTGGCACTCGGTCCAAGACCTGATAGGCCTGAAGTTCTCTACCCTCAGAACTGATATAACATAGGCAATGGCCATGCAACATTTCCATGGTGTCTTGTGACTTAGTGGTGACCTGGAGGAACAACTAATAGAAGTAAGAGGTATCTTCTTCTCCATGTTGATTGAAACTTTGGCTCCTCAGACACAACAGCTAGCAGGGCTGCCACTTGTGCCACCAGGTGGTAATGACTTTCAGTTCTTCTCAGGGTATGTACTGGCAGTATGGGCCTGCACAACCTTCTCAATAATCATCTCCATGTGTTCATAACTGGATTCTGCCAAAGTATCTAAACATTTTTGCTCAGAAAATCAGACAGCACACTTGTTAGAATAGCTTTCCAGTGGGACTTCCTCTCTGACCAAAAGAATAGCCTTTGCCATGCTTCTGCTCATTGCTGGATCTGGAAGTGCAGTGGCAGCACACACCGGAAGAAAAAACCATGAAAAACCATTGAAAAATGAAGTTGGCTAAATATGTATGTACTTAGAGACTGATTTCATGTGGGTTCAATCTGAGTTTCAGGGCAATGGTAGGTAGGATGATGATGATGGTGATTAATTATTTATATTACAGTAGCTTCTAGAGGCCCCAACAGACATTGGCAGTCCTATTGTGTCAGGAGCTGTACAAATACATATCAGGAGCCAATCCCTCCCTCAAAGACCTCACCACTGAATTAGATAAGACAGACAAAGGGGAGAAGAAAAGGAAACATCATGAAAACGAGACACTAAGAGACTATATGACTTGCCCAAAATTACAAAGGGAGCATCAGAGCTCAAATCCCAGTTCAGTGTCTTCACAACAAACCCATACTTCTTTTCTGGGATTCCTAGTTTGTCTGAAATGGTTCAAATATCTCTGGAAATAGTCCCTGTGTTGCTAATGATTTTATAATTCAAGATTGTCAAATGCACAATAAGCACTGGCATTCAAATGTGCTGCCGCCTAAATGTTCCCTTAATGGCTGCAATGTTTTCCTTAGGAATGAAATGGACAATAGGTCTGGTTTATTTGTTTTTGCTTCTTTTTACAAATGATTATATAGTAAAGGTGAAGAAGACTCTGTTTTATAACATATCAAAGCATTTGTTTCACTATTGACATTTTTGGTGCTGGCTCTCTGGAGGCCCCTGCTGCTATGAGCTAATGCAAATTACATCAGGAAATCCAAGGGACTTAGTAAACGCTGAATATTAATTCAAGATGTTTTTTCAAACTGCATAAACAGTATCATCCCCCAAATCCAAAGCAGATGCAAACAACGTTAAATTAATAGCTGTGTTGTGTTTTTGTCTGGATGACATCCATGAAAATGGGTGTTTTTACCCAACAAGTCAATTTAAGTTGTGGTTCTACTATACCAGCTCGCCACGAATTCAAGTGGGCAGGGGTCATTAAGGAATCTACTCCTGTGCCCAAAGGATCTCCCAAGTCATGATATGGTGTGGACTCATCCTTTTGTTGAGTGACATGCCTTTTCCTGATGCCACCCGTGGACTGTTACATGTGAAAGGAAGACTGGTCTTGTTTTTAAAGAGCAGAGTGGGATTCAGGAAATCTATGTTCAATTTCCTGCTTTGTAACAGACTTTTCCTGTAATCTTGGGCAAATCACTGGATACATCTGTACAGCTGTTGCACACGTATGACTGTGGATAGCAATAGTTCCTTTTTCTTGCCAGTAGCAGACAGTGCCTGTCCCAGAGAGTTTACAATGTATATGTACAGCATCAGGCATGGGGGGATTTCAGCTGTGGCCTCTAGGCACAGTGGTAATACAAAGAGTGAGTAATACTTACAGTGGGAGCCATTCAACACATTTTATGACCCTGAATGACTTATCACAATGTCCCCTATCTTAATGTAATGTGACATCCTTGGATGGGTCGTCAACGATGGGAATCGAACCCTGGACTTCTGGAGCTAAAAAGCCTGTGTCATAACTATAAAGGGAAGGGAACAGCCCTCCTATGTACGATACTATAAAATCCCTCCTGGCCAGAAACACCAAAATCCTTTTACCTGTAAAGGGTTATGTCAAGGTTCCTTCCCCACTCTGAACTTTAGGGTACAAATGTGGGGACCTGCATGGACACTTCTAAGCTTAATTACTAGCTTAGATCTGGTACACTGCCACCATCCAGAATTTCAGTGTCTGGAGCACTTTCTGTCCCCCTAAAACTTTCCCCTCCCTGGGCAGCCTTGAGAGGCTTCACCAGTTCCCTGGTGAACACAGATCCAAACCCCTTGGATCTTAAAACAAGGAGAAATTAACCATCCCCTCTCCTTTCCCCCCACCAATCCGTAGTGAGTCCAGATCCAATCCCCTTTAATCTTAAAACAAGGAAAAATCAATCAGGTTCTTAAAAAGAAAGCTTTTAATTAAAGAAAGAAAAGTAAAAAAAATTGTCTCTGTAAAATCAGAATGGAAAATACTTTACAGGGTAATCAGATTCATATAGCCCAGAGGAACCCCCTCTAGCCTTAGGTTCAAAGTTACAGCAAGCAGAGGTAAAATCCTCTGAGCAAAAAGGGACATTTACAAGTTGAGAAAACAAAAATAAAACTACTCCGCCTTGCCTGGCTGTTACTTACAATTTTGAAACATGAGAGACTGATTCAGAAAGATTTGGAGAGCCTGGATTGACGTCTGGTCCCTCTTAGTCCCAAGAGTGAACAACCCCCAAAACAAAGAGCACAAACAAAAGACTTCCCTCCACCAAGATCTGAAAGTATCTTGTCCCCCTATTGGTCCTCTGGTCAGGTGTCAGTCAGGTTTACTGAGCTTCTTAACCCTTTACAGATAAAAGAGAGGTTAACCCTTTGTTATCTGTTTATGACAAGTTAAGAAGCTCAGGTAACCTGGCTGACACCTGACCCAAAGGACCAATAAGGAGACAAGATACTTTCAAATCTTGGTGCAGGGAAGGCTTTTGTTTGTGCTCTGTTTTGGAGGTGGTTCACTCTTGGGACTAAGAGGGACCAGACATCAATCCAGGTTCTCCAACTCTTTCTGAACAAGTCTCTCATATTTCAAACTTGTAAGTAGCAGCCAGGCAAGGCGTGTTAGGTTTAACTTTATTTTCTCAACTTGTAAATGTTCCTTTTTGCTAAGAGGATTTACCTCTGTTTGCTGTAACTTTGAACCTAAGGCTAGAGGGGGTTCCTCTGGGCTCTATGAATCTAATTACTCTGTAAACTTATTTTCCATCCTGATTTTATAGAGATGATTTTTACCTTTCTTTCTTTAATTAAAAGCCTTCTTTTTAAGAACTTGATTGATTTTTCCTTGTTTTAAGACGCAAGGGGATTGGATCTGGACTCACCAGGAATTGGTGGGGGAAAGGAGGGAGGATGGTTAAATTCTCCTTGTGTTAATATCCACGGGGTTGGATCGGTGTTCATCAGGAACTTGGTGAAGAAGTCTCTCAAGACTATCCAGGAAAGGGAGTTAATATTTGGGAGTGGTGGCAGCAAAACCAGATCTAAGCTGGTGGTTAAGCTTAGAGATGTTCATGCAGGTCCCCACATCTGCATCCTAAAGTTCAGAGTGGGGAAGGAACCTTGACAGCCTGAGTTCCAATTGCCTGAGAAAAACCACCCAGCTATTAGGCCACTGCAGATGCTTAAACCTCTGTGTGGTCCCATCACTAGAAAAGAACAGCGAGCCATCCTGTGTAAATGTGCGTTATGCTAAGTATAGGAAGATCTTATAGTAACTTTATGTCTTTCCAGTGCTGAGTGTTTTAATGGCACCCACTGTTTTGGGTGTTGCCTCTGCTTCCCTTGGAGTTCTATGATGACACAGGCATATTTCTAATATAGCACAGGGTTTTGCCCTCGGTTGATACTTGGAATGTAACCATTGGCCCAGGAAGAACTCACACCATCTTGTGATTCCTCAGGGACTCAGGCATGCTCAGTGACATCACTAGCAGTTGCACAATTGCCCTGTATGACAATTAGGGATGCTGGAGCAACAGGTTCTGCCTTAGAGGGTGCAAAAAAAATCATGATATATTATGACTTTCTATGGCTAAGAAAGTGTTGTGAGGAGGATGTCGTCTTTTCTCCTAGAAGCTATAAGCCTTTGCTTTTGGAGGCTAGGAGGCACATGAAGTTTCCATGGGCTACTGGCAATGAAGACAATTTGCAATGGAATTGCTCTCAGTAATTCTAAAAATATGGAATCAAGCCTGGTATTACTGGTTATATCATTTAAGAACATGACATTTATTTCACGACAGAACTGTATTTTAAAAACAGCAGCTTAATGTTGTTTCTGTCTTGCTGTCAGTGGTAACCAGCCAGTCATTTATTGTTTGTGGATGCTAAGTAATACATAACATTGCCGCCCATGAATTTAAACTAATCGGCACTCTCAGTTCTGTGTTTTACAACTGGCCATAAATGGTTTATTTATGGACTATGTGAATAGTAATATGTCCCTGACTTCGCCTGTTCTGAGAAATAATGACAGGCAAAAACAGTGTTCAAATAGTAATCAATTAGTTATGTGATGCTGCTTAAAAAAAAGGCAAATGTGTTTCTGGGATGTGTTAACAATAGGTTTGTTATATGTAATTACTCTGCTTTATTCAGCACTGAATAAAGGGTGAGGCCTCATCTGGAGTACCATGTTCAGTTTTGGGCACCACACTTTATGAAGTATGGACAAACTGGAGACAGTCCAGAGGAGAACAACAAAAATAAAAAGTTTATGAAACATGATCTATGAGGGAGAGTTTGAAAGAATTAGGCATGTTTAATCTACAGAGGAGAAAACTGAGTGGAGACCTGTTAGCAATCTACAACCATGTAAAAGGTTGTTATAAAGGGGACAGGGATAAATTATTTTTCGTGTCCACTAAAGGTAGGATATGAAATAATCAGCTTAGTTGGCAATAAGGGAGACTTAGTTTTTCAGTAATATCTAACCTTTCAAACACTAAGGATAGATAAGGTTACCTAGGGAAGTTGTCCTTATCACTGATGGTTTTTAAGAACAGGTTAGACAAATACTAGTGTACTTAATCCTTTCTCTGCTTGGGGGGGCTGGACTAGATGACCTTCTGAAGTTCCTTTCAGCCCTACATTTCTATAAGTCTTAAAATTAAAAAAAGGTGGAATGTGACAGCAAAAAATTAGTGGAGAAAAAGGTGGTCTTGTAGTAGAGGCTCTGACCTGGATCATAGATCTGATCTACAACCTTATTATCTGTCCCCCTTTTTTTTCCCATTAAAAAGCAATTTTGTCATAAATGGATTTTTGTCAGATGAAAACTTTTGTGAAAATTTTCTTGTCAATTCATTGTTTTTCAGAAAACTGTTTTCAAAAATGAAAATGTTTCTACTAAAACTTGAAATATTTTAACCAAAAATCATTTTTGAATATCAAAAATTGTTACAGGAAATAAAAATATTTTTTAAACAGAAAACAGCTTTCAAACACTGATTTTTTAAAATTTATTTTCAGTTTTGGTTTTTCAATGAAAATCTGAACAAGTGCTCCTGGGAAATTTTGATGAAAATGGGGGAAGGGGAAAACGAAAAGAAAAATAAATTTTCAATGAAGATTTTCTTTAAAAAAATCCAGTTCTATAAGATCCTGTGGTTAGGGCACTGGCTAAGAACACGGGAGACCCAGATCCAATTCCCTGCTCAGCCATGGACTTCCTGGGTGACCTTGGATAAATCACTTGACTTGGCCTTTCTGTGCCTCAGTTTCCCAGCTGGAAAATAGGTATCATAAAGCTTCTGTATTTCCCAGGGGTGTTGTGAGGATAAATATATGAAAAATCATGAAGCACTTTGAGATCTACTGATGAAAAGTACTATATAAAAATCATCATTATTAGTGTGAGTATCATTAACACAACCAAGATGAGTGAGTATAAATTAGATATCAGGACTGAGACACAGAGATTAAATAATTTCCCAGTGAGTCACTAGCTGAGCTGACAGTAGAACAGAAGAGTTCTTGATTTAGAGTCCTGGGCTCTAAACTCTTGACCTGTCTTTTCCTACAGGGCAGCAATGTTGAGCTAAAACCACGAGTCATGATTTTTGAACTTAGGTGCCTAACTTCAGAAGTCTACATAGATAGTCACCTAAATAAACTTGGCCTGATTTTTCAGAGGTACCCACTGTGGCAGAGACCCCTTGGAAAAGGGTCCCCTGTTCTTTGCAAACAACTCTTACCTCAGACCTGATAAACTCATTACAGCAAACACATATCTTGCAGGATTCTTGTCCAGAATGAATAATATGTAAGATATTTACAGAGAGCTTGTAACATATCAAGGTTCGTAATCACTGGGAGATGTATGTATGGGTAATATTTAAGGATCAATGTATTTTTACTGAAAGTATGTTTTGTGGAGAAAAAAGGAGACTTGTCACTAGGATGTCCCAGTAACAGCCCATGTGGGCAAAGGGAAGTTGTCACCTTGCCCTGTCTGGCTGGCGATGATGCCATGCAAGGCTCAATTTTTTAACCTTAAGCAATAGACTTTGAAGTGGAAACCATCAGAGGCAACAACAAACAACCAAAATCACCTAAAGATAAAATATGAAACTTCACAAGGCAGGGAACCTATATGAATAGAAACATTCAACCTATATGAATAGAAACATTCAACCTATAGGCATTCAACCTATATGAATAGAAACAAAAGACAGTTTTCAGTATAAGACAGTTTTCAGTATAACAGCATGAGGGGAAGGACACTTGCACTCATTCACAGAGGAAACCGCTTGAGGAATGGGCAGATGTGGAGGGGTGGGGATGGGAATTCATGAACACTTGGATCCTGGTTTATCTGAAAAAAAGCCAGCTCTGCAAAGACTGAACTTTGGGGGGGGATTCTACTCTATTATACAGCAAAGGTAGCTATTAAGTGTAGACCCAAGTTCATGTTTTATGTTTTGTTCTGTGTTGTAACTGAGTGTTTCCATCACTTTCTTTTGTTTCTAATTAAATCTTTATCCTTTCCTAAATAAGCCTACTTTTTTTTGTTTTATCATAAGTGTTCACAGGTGCTGTGTGGTTTTACAGAAGTGGTGGTTTAAGGTAAAACTGGGTACGCTGTTTCTTTGGGCGCAAAGGATCTGGAAGTTTTATGAGAAGCCAGTGTCAGGGGCTGGATATCACAGGGGGAAGTTCTCTAAGGCACTCAGGGATTGCTAACCTGCAAGGCAAAGTCTGGACTGCTACAGCCCAGAGGAAAGAGCTTGAGTGGCTGAAAGGATGTTGGTGCTAGGAAACTGGCACCCAACTACCACAAGAAAGATTCCCTCTCACTGGAGGGGATTCACAGTCCTGGGCACCCCGAGAACAGTCACACCAACATACAGGCAGTCCCCATTAACTTCAGTAGGTAAATGGGTGCTCAGCACCTTTTAATATCAGGCTACTTTGCATTAACATGTGCTATAACTAACATCCCTCCGTGTTTGGTGAACAGGGAGACTCATGGTAAAGGCCTTAAATGCAAAGGCACAAGTAGTTGGTGTAACTGTTGCAAGGACTAAACTACTATTTGAATTTCTGGATGTTATTGTGCGTGCATGTAGTTACATAAAACCTTATTGGTCATTATAAAATGACTGGCGAGAGAAACAGAAGAAGCTGCATAATTTTTAATGTCTCTTCATTGGAAGGACTGGATATCACAGGAGAAAACCCACAAGGATAGCAGGTGAAAATATCCATATTACAGAGCCTCTCACATGTAGGTCACTAGTTCACAGTGCCTGACAGTTACTGCCATTTGAGTATGTTGGCCCTATATGAAATGGGGACAGGTGGACCCATTACAGAGCCACTGGCACTTTTAGGGTTGAATCTTGCAAGGTGCGGAGCTCCCTCAACTACCCCCTCATTCCAGGGTACTCAGCAGCTCTTAGAAGGGCTTCACAACTGGTGGGATGAAGCAATTGATTAGTTGGCAGTCTCAGCAGAGAAACCAAGCACTGAATGAGTCCCAGATGCTCTGGTGGCACCTCCAGATCAAGGTGAAGGTGCACTGAAAGGGGTGAAATGGGGGCCAGATCGGAAGCTTGAACTGTTATGGTATGTCTACACAACAGAGAAAAACCTTCAGCTGGCCTGTACCAGCCAACCCAGGCTGGCATGGCTGGGGCTGCGGGGCTGTACCATTGCTGTGTAGACTTTCAGGCTGGGGCTGGAGTCTGAGCTTGGGACCCTCATTGAGCCTGCAATCTAGCCCAAGTCTGGAAGACTACACAACAGTGAAACAGCCCCTCAGCCTGAGTTCCACAAGCCTTATTTGGCTGGCATGGGCCAGCCACAAGTGTCTGGTTGCTGTGTAGCCATACCCTTACTGAGCACACTGTATCTTTCCAGGGGATAGATAAGGGACTTCAGCCTCTCAGGTTGCCAGTTCATTATCTATCACAAAAATTTTAAAAATATATCTTAAAAGGAGAACAAGTTACTCCTCATTTTGGCCAATGTTATTAAAACTCTTGGATGAAGATACAGTAATCAGATTCTTCATATTCTGCACTGATGTGAATTTGTTTAGCATTTGCTAAACACTGGTTCAGTAATTCCTAAAGTGCTTGTATCTGACAATGCAAGATTGACAGCCATTGAAGTGCTCTGTACCTTGTCTTATTGAGGTGGGAGGAAGGGAATGCATTTCTGATAAGAACTGGAAATTAACTAGAAAAAAATCACAGAACTACCACTTGATTACCATTGGCTCAAGCAGAATTTCTTTTCATAAGAGTAGTTTAATCATGTGCTGAGCCTGGAAGTCCTATCCTATTAAATAGAAGCAGTATGAGACAATATGAAAAGTCCATCTCTGCAGCATGAAAATTCAGCTCTGCTTTCAGCTCTGCTGGTGTCTAAGTGAATTTGCACTGACGAAACCAACGACTTGTCAGATCAGAATTGGTCTTTCATCTCTGTCCTTGTCTTTCTTATCATATCATCTATTTTTCAGGAATTGTAAATGGTTATTTCACTTCTGCAGCAGGCATTAAGGCTATTTTTTACAGGGGAAAAACTTAAAAATAAAAACAAAAAACAGATGCATTGTTTTGCAGGCCTAAGTAACACATCATATAACAAACCCGGCTCATTATTATGCATTATCTACTGCTATTTGCTGCAATGCAATATTTACACTTTGGCATTAAGGCAGGAGACGGTCCTTGTTATGCGGCACAGCCACCGCTGATAAATCGACACAATGGTTTTTCAGAAACATGAAGAATTGAAAATGGTTCATCTGGGGATTGCAAGCACTATGAATTCTTTATATCTAACAGTTGGCCTGCACTGACCCAAAGGATATTAGATTTCTTAGGAGCAAACGTGCTATGCTGAAATGTACTTAAAAAGCTCTATTTCGGCGGCCTGCAGTGGCTGGCCCCCCATCATCACTGGCCTTTGCCAAACAGAGCTTCATCTCCCTCTGTGCAACCCTTGCTCCCTTGCCTTATGTCTCCTGCTGGTTGCCTTGCCTCTTTCATGCTGGCATGATACAGGCCACATGCAGGGGTTGGGAGGGGTAAGTGAGTGCAACAGTGGACGCTGGAGGAGGTTGCTCCCAAGCCCTGGATTTTAATAGCCATGTCGCTGGGATTGTTTTTACAGCTGGCAGGCCAGAGTGACCTTTGGCTGCCTCTTCTCATTTCTGTTAGCTCCTTTCTCCTGAGTCTCCATCAACTCTGCTTCTATTGTGACCATGCAAGGGGCTGCGCTGAGGCTGCTGTTATGGCCTGCAGAGCAGCAGGCTCTGACTTTCCATTAAGAAAAAGAATGTGATACTGAAGAGCTGCCCAGTGGCCCAGCAGACAGCACATCATGCTGCTCTGTCAGCACTGAGGCTTAGCCCAGGCATTGACCTATCAGTGCTGGCACAGCTGATCAGCATTTAACCAAAGTAGAGTAAAGCAGAGTCCTTTAGATGAGTGCTACCTGGGAGGCAAAATGTTGGCAAGAATCATAAGAACTCTATATTTAGAGAGAGACACTCTATCTACCTCAAAGGCGGTACAATACATATGATGCTAATGAGAATGCCTGACACTTCTGTAGAACTTCTGAGAATCTCAAAGCACTTGGCCTATAGGAATTAGTTAAGCCTCACAACACCTTTCTGGAGTAGTTAGGTATCACTATTATTCCTATTTTTTGCTTTCTGTCAGGGGATCAGGCACAGAGGCCCATTGACTTATCCAAGCTGCTTACAGAAGCCGTCCGGACTCTCAGTCCTCTGATCTAGCCACTAGATCAACTATCTTCCCTCCCCTTCTCTCTGCAGAGTCCCCAGAGTTATGCATTCTCTTTCTATCCCTCCTATGTCCTTAGAGCTCCTCCATTTCCTGCTTCTTAAAAAGCCCCATTAACTGAATAAGCCTGCTTGCAGGGGAAGGCTGGGTGAGGTTTTTCCACCCAGAGTCCATCCAAGTTGCTTCTAACACTGACTGGTGTTTCTAGAGAGCTGCTTGATGCTGAGCATGGCCCCTCTCAAAGCACTCCAGCCCCTGTCACTGGAACGCAAGCTCAGATTTCCTGGGTGACAGCATAGTGCATGGTGCTGCCATGACTGGTCTAGGCCAGCCCCTTGTTTGATAGATAATTAGAAGAATGTGAGGGAGGGAAAGAAGGGAATAGAATTCAAGAGGATGAAAGGCTGTCAGGTAATTGAGACAATCTTTAATTGAACTATGCTTTCACTGCCTGCAGCACACAAAGAGCTTTACTGCGCCGTTGCTGTGGAAACCTTAACTTTGAGTTTCCTGACACGTGATTAAAATCATAGACTTCGGTGTTTCATTATCACAGCGAGATTTCTCATAGGGTAGCCAGTACAACAATGGAGCCTGAAGATTTAGGGCCAGTTTGTCCCCTTTGATTTTTAGCCACCAAGGCAATTCCAGGAAAGAAATAGCCACTCAAGTGGACAGAAATTCAGCAGAGAGAGTTTAAGTGGCATCGTTCCCCAGCCCTACGAAAGCTCCTCCATGTGGATACTGCATGGATGGGATTCTGTAGCCTTTGAAGACCAAGGAGGAAGCAGAATCAGGTGAGAGCTACTGTACATGGGCATAGAAGGTCCGATGTCCTTGAGTGTGCTCCCAACAAATGCTGGATTTCCTTATGGATCTCAGGACATCTGCATGGTCACAGGGGCATTGTGGGTGGCCAAACCCTACCCACTGGAGAGAATTATGATGTGTATGACTTATTGTTTGGCATTTCTACATACGAACATAATGCAATCAGACATAGAGCCTTTGATTACAAATGATGCAAAAACTCCATAGCATGAAAGCATTTGTGCTTTCCCGTTCCCTTTGACCCTCCAGTGACTTTCAACAGTGGAAACTAAGGGAGGGCCCCTGATGCATTAATAACATTTTGAAAGAGGAAATGCCCTTACTCCACCCCCCTCCTACACAACATCATCAAACACATATAACCTCCATCCTAGTTATAACCTTCTCCCTCCCCTCAACTCTCCTGCCTACTCTCTTAACTTCTCTCAACCAGAGCTGACATTTATATTTAACTCTGTTAAGCATTTTGGATGAAAGATGTTATATACAAATTAATGGAATTGCACAGGGGCAAGGTAGATTTTGACCCATGACTCACCATTTTGAATCCCACCACTGTTCTGTCTAGCCTGATATCCAGGCAGTGGCTTACATCTCATGTTTCAGGGGAAGAGGAGAATTAGCCATAGCACATCTAGCCACTGGTGCAATTCTGAACGTGGGAGCAATGAGTAATTTTCTGACCTCCTGGGCAATTAGTTTATGCCCTGAAGTAGGATGTTTGATTACCCTTCTTATAAACTTAGCTTGCAGTGTTAATGACTGTAAAATTATCCAGTTTCTTATTAGATCCAGTCACAGAATTTGTCTCAACGATTTCCAGTAGCAGTGAATTATCTCGTTGACCATCTGCTGCATAAACGGTTTGTTCCAAACACACTGTCCTTTGATTTCTTGGGTCCATCCACGCAGCAGGATTATAAAAGGGACAGATCGTTTTTCACATTACCCTTCATAATTTGAACTCAATCAAGGCCCCTCAGTTTTGTTCCATACTAAATATTACTCTTAAAAAAATGTATGTAAATCCTGTATTCTAATAATAAAATAACTGATTTTAAGAGATGGACAGGAAATGATTTTCTTGTCCTAGGAAAAATTGACAATTTTAAAAAAAATTTCCTGTCCCAAATCAAGATGAAAATTCAATCTAAAATTTTTTCACAAACTGACAATCCAAAACCAAAACAAAAATGGTTCTGACAGTGTATCATTTCAGTAGTTTTAAAATATTTTGTCTTGATTTTAACCTTTAAAAAATATTTTTACTATAATTAGCTTAAATTTCTAAACAAAAAAAGGCTTATTGAACTGGAAAAATTGATTTTTTTTTAATTTTTAAAATGTCAGTCATTTCAATAATTTCAAAACTTTTTTTTAATTTTGTTTTTCTAAATGAGAAATTTGTCATAATGAACCCTATCCCTCAAACAGTCATGGTTTCAACAAATAGGCATTTTTTAATGAAATATACTTATCAAAAAATGCCTGACCTGTTCTACTGATCTTGTCTCTCATTAAAATTGTACCTCAAAATGCTCAACATACCATGGCAGAGTTAAATATATAATAGCTATGGGTAAGGGAAGTGAGAGGGGTGAAAATTCTCAGCTGAGAATTTAACTAAGATCGGGAATTTATGAGGTGGACAAGTTCAAGATGGCGCTTCACTAGTGTACAAAACAATGAAGGAATAAGGACTATCGGCACAAAGAGATCAGAAACCGATTTGGTCCTTGCGCTCCTCACATGCATGGACTAAGGCCTTAGATTTTCCAGTGGGTATCCTCTGGCACTAACCAGTAGAGGTGGGCTATTTTGAGGGGACAAGCATATGCTGCATGTATGTATCTGGGACAGGTCTAACCCATTTTCTGTCAGTATTCCTCCTAGAGCTGTTATGCCTCTGGGATCACCTATCATTGCACAGTCCTTCTCAATAATGTCTCCCTTATTGCCCTGTGACAGAGTGCTGAGAACAAAGCTACAGAATAAAATGGAGGGGGCTAATCATGCCTCAGCAGAGTGATCCAGTGATTAGGGGCTATAAGCTTAAACATTAGAAGACTTGGGTTCAAGTCCTTCTTCTTTCACAGACTTTCTCTGTGGTTGAGTCTTCTGTTCCCTATCTGTGCAAAGAGGCATAATAGTGCTTTCCTACCTCACAAGGGTGTTATGAGGATAAATACATTAAATATTGTCAGGAACTCAGATACTACAGTGGTGATTACCTTCCATAGATAAAAAGAACAAATCCATTCAATTCTGAAGAGCCATGATGCTCTTAAAGGGATTACATGTTTGGCATAGCAACCCCTGTAATGTTTATTGAGTACTTGGGATACAGGCTTGTCAAAGAGAAGGCACAGCACTTTCATTAACCAAAACTCAGGTCACTCTGAGTCTTCTGAAAGCACTGGAAGGCTGAACACCAGTACTAGCATAATTACTCCTGTTAACATTACTCAGTCACTCATATATTGTTAACATGGTACCAGTATTGTCAACCCAGGCACTCAAAAATCATGTGTCAGGCTCCAAAGCATCACGAGATTTTTAAAATAATATTTATACATGTGGGGTGTTTTATGTTGGCCTCCAGGCTGCACTTAAATCACATTTTCAACCTTTTTGCTGCAATCATTAGGATTAGAAACTTGCTTTAAAAAAATAGCTGAGACTCTCACATAATCACTGGACACCAGGAGCTGGGGCTTTAAGAATAACACTAAATATTGTTAGACTTGCAATAAAATCACCCTGTGGTACCTATTTTATATAACACAATGTTCTATTAATTAAGCTAGATAGTCAATAATTTACAACAAAAGGCCCCTGATCCCTGACTAGGGTCATTACATGTACCCAAAAGAGAGAATTATAAAAAAATAGGATTTTACCCTAATTAAATGTATTTTTAGGGTAACTGCCTACATTTTCTATATTATACTATTAAATTTTTTTGTGTATTTTTGTCTTGACTCCATGAAAAGCATATTATTATTTTGTAAAAAATACAAGTATGTCTGTGTTCTTCCTTTTATTAAATGGCTACACTTCATGCTGTTGAATTGTATTTTATCTGCCAGGGCTGGGAATTACATTATTTTGGAAGGATCTAAAGGAATCTGGAACTTCCTTAAGTTGCCTGATGTTTCTTGTTTGCATGTTTCAAAATTTTGACTGTCTCCCTAGTGACGGTTGCTAGGCTATTCTGCAACATACTGGTGGGCGATCCTTACAGTGCTGAAAATACTATGGCATTTTTGTGAAAAGAACCATTAAAAGAACCATCTGATGGTTCTTTGGGATGGGACTTCAGTTGCATTTTTTCCCAGCTATTGCTATCAAATTTCTCCTTGACATGCAAAGGGGGTGAGGAGTTGGGGGAGGGAAATTGGGGAGCAAAAGTCACTCAGCAGATAAAATTAGAACTGGCCAAGCAAACTTTATATGTGGCTTTCCTGTCTATTGTCACTGATAGGAACACGAATTAGCATGACTCATTTAAGCCATTGATTCATGAAGTCCAACTTCCTGCTTCTGGAAGTGGCCAAAAAGGTATTGCACAAGTGTCATAAACAGATAAGTAAAAGTTGATAGAACAGAAGTACTTCATATCTCTTTTGCCTGGAAAGGATTAACAAGTCCAGTGAGCCTGGCTGTCACCTGACCAGAGAACCAATCAGGGGACAGGATACTTTCAAATCTTGAGGGAGGGAAGATTTTGTGTGTGCTGTTAGTTTTTGGTTGTTGTTCACTCTGGGGACTCAGAGGAACCAGACGTGCAACCAGGTTTCTCTCCAATCTCTCCAATACAGGCTCTTATAAGTTTAAAATAGTGAGTACTGGATAGATAAGGCGAGCTAAGCTTATGTTTGTTTTCTTTATTTGCAAATGTGTATTTGGCTGGAAGGAGTTCAAGTTTGTATTTTGCTGAAAGGATTTTAATTTGTACTTGTATACTTAGGCTGGGAGGGTATTCCCAGTGTCTATAGCTGAAAGACCCTGTACCTATTCCATCTTAAATTTACAAAGATAATTTTTACCTTTGTTCTTTCTTTAATTAAAAGCTTTTCTTGTTTAAGAACCTGATTGGTTTTTTTTATTCTGGTGAGACCCCAGGGGACTGGGTCTGGATTCACCAGGGAATTGGTGGGGAGAAAGGAGGTAAGGGGGAGAGAGAGGTTATTTTCTCTCTGTGTTAGGATTACTTTCTCTCTCAGGGAGAGTCTGGGAGGGGGAGAGAGAAGGAGGGGGGAAGGTGAATTTTCCTCTCTGTTTTAAGATTCAAGGAGTTTGAATCACAGTGATCTTCCAGAGTAACCCAGGGAGGGGAAGCCTGGGAGAGGCAACGGTGAGGGAAAGGATTTACTTTCCTTGTATTAAGATCCAGAGGGACTGGGTCTTGGGGGTCCCCGGGCAAGGTTTTGGAGGGACCAGAGTGTGCCAGGCACTGGAATTCCTGGTTGGTGGCAGCGCTACAGATTCTAAGCTGGTAATTAAGCTTAGAGGAATTCATGCTGGTACCCCAACTTTTGGACGCTAAGGTTCAGAGTGGGGAATTATACCATGACAACAAGAGAAAGGTCAGACCCTTCCATGTATTGTACTAGGCAATTGTGAAATGCTATCAGTGATTTGAATGAGTGGTAGGGGAAGGATAGAGATTTATTTTCCTGACTCCTTGCAAGCATCAGCTTATGGCCTGAAGCATGTGATCAGAATAGCTATATTTAATTTGTTATAAACACATAGGAGAGAGCTATTTATTCTCTTCTCTCTCCATTGAATTTTACATGTATGCACAGGTGGGAAGTTACATTCCTATGGTTTTCTTCTTTTAGACTAAGGTGACCATATATGCCCCCCAAATTTCTTATTTTCATGGTGTCTTACTTTCATTGGTTTTATGCAAAAAGCAATGTTTTATTTTGTGAACTCCTGCAGACTGTCCTCCTGAAGGAGTTGTGAGTGAGTGAAAATGACAACAGGCTTGCTGAGGTGGCTGTCCACCATCTCCTACCAAGTCTGCCACATGTTGCCACTCTTGTTTCATTAGCAATCACAGATGAGTACACTGCCAGACTTGTAAGATAGATGTCTTTGTTAAACATGGATAGAAACCAGTGTTACACGATGAGAGGCCTGCGATTGTTTGGTAGAAGCCTGGCCACCAGCTTATGTTCCTGAGCTCCACACTAGGTCCTTCCTGAAACCTGACCCTTTGTCTCCATTGCCGCTCATGTTACACCCTCCACAAGGCTACTCAATGACCAATCAGTGTCCTCTGCCTACCTACTCAGATCCATGGGATGGCATGAATAGGAGTGAAGTAGTTTGGCAGAGAAGGAGGAGAAGAAGAAATGAGCATCCTATTCCACTATCCCCATACAGATGGCAAAACCCTCCAGTGCCATCTTCCTTGATTGCCAACAAAACCATTCCCTTCAGACCCAACCCCTGCAACTGATACTTGATTACTCTATTTTAGCATCATTCTCCTATACTGTGAATTTTTAGGTATTGTTATTATTAATATAACAGTGGCACATTGGGGCTACAACTGAGAGTGGGGACTCATTGAGCCAAGCACTGTACTTACACATAGTAAGAGACAGTTCCTGCCCCAAAGAGCTTACACTCAAAATAGACAAAGCAGATACAAGATGGAAGGGGAAGCAAAGTTGAAGTGGGTGGAACATTCTTTAATCAGAATTGATTTACACTATTTGTTCAATTCTAGTTTTCATCCAGGGAAAAAATAGGGAAAACTTGCTTTATTTTCCTCTTAAACATAGCAAATAAAAAGTAGACCACTCTCCCCCACCATGATAGAACCAACTTCTTCTTTGTACATGGTTTATCCATATGTTTGGAGGTGAGTGAAAAACCTCATTTCAAGTTTAGCTTTTCATACTGTGCATAAAAATGTTAATTGCTGTAATCAGCTTGTTAGAAGAACCAGGCTATTGACAGTCAGTTCTCTTAAATGAGTGTTCCTGTCTGATGTTTTAGACACACACATGGGTTTTCCACAATGATCTGACATTTCAGTTTTAGTGTCCAAAAAATATAAAAATAAAGTGTAGAGCAGGAGGCCCTTAAAGAGGAATACTGTTGTTAGGGTGCTACCCTTGGACTCAGGAGACCAGCATGCAATTCCCTCCTCAGTACAGACTTCTTTTATGACACTGGGTAAAATTTTCAAATGTTCCTGAGTGACTTCGGTTCCTAATAGTGGGATTTTCAAAAGTGCCTAAGCAGTTTAGACACACATAACTCCCACTGAAATAGGCACCTAACCAGCTTAGCTGCTTTTGAAAATCCTGCTATAAATCCCACTTTCCAAAGTCACTTGGGAATTTAGGAGTCTATGTTCCATAAGCTTGCAATAGTACTTTGGCACTAAGTGTCTAAAACCCCTTTTGAAAATGAGATGTAGGCTCCTAAATCAGTTAGATATTACAATGCTGAGTAGAGCAATAAGAATATAAGAATGGCCATACTGGTTCAGGCCAATGGTCCATCTAGCCCAGTATCCTGTCTTCCGACAGTGGTCAATGCCAGGTGCTTGAGAGGGAATGAACAGAACAGGTAATCATCAAGTGAGCCATCCCTGAAGCCCATTCCCAGCTTCCAGCAACCGCAGCAAAACAGCTTCTGGCAAAAAGTTCAAAGCATGGTTTTGCATCCCTGCCCATTCTGGCTAATAGCCATTGATGAACCTATCCTCCAAGAATTTATCTAATTCTTTGTTGAATCCCGTTATAGTCTTGAGCTTCACAACATGCTCTGGCAAAGAGTTCCACATGTTGACTGTGAGTTGTGTGAAGAAAAACTTCCTTTTGTTTGTTTTAAACCTGCTACCTATTAATTTCATTTGGGGACCCGTGTCGTTCTTGTGTTATGAGGAGTAAATAACACTTCCTTATTTACTTTCTCTACCTCTATCATATCCCCACCAATCGTTTCTTTTCCAAGCTGAAAAGTCCCAGTCTTATTAATCTCTCCTATAGGGCAGCTGTTCCATACCCCTAAGCATTTTTGTTGCCCTTTTCTGTACCTTTTCCAGTTCCACAGATGTGGGGCGACCGTATCTGCATGTAGTCTGCAAGATGTACATGTACCATGAATTTATATAGAGGAAGCATAATATTTTCTGTTTTATTATCTATTCCTTTCCTAATGATTCCCAACATTCTGTTTGCTTGTTTGCCACTGCACACTGAGTGGATGTTTTCAGAGAACTATCCACAATGACTCCAAGATCTCTTTCTTGAGTGGAAACAGCTAATTTAGACCCCATCATTTTATATGTATAGTTGGGATTATGTTTTCCTATGTGCATTACTTTGCATTTATGCAGTGCCTAAATACCTTTACAAATCTGGGCCTTAGGCACTTAGAAACTTAGGTCTCATGTCTATTAAAAATGTAGGCTCCTAAGTGCCTATGTTGCTTTTGAAAATTTGATATGTAGCGTGATTTTCAAAAGCACCTAAGCAGGTTAGATGCTATTGACTTTCAGTGATACTTAGGCTTCTGAATGTCTAAGTCAATTTAGAAAATAGGATCCTAAATCACATAGGCATTTTTGAAAATTTTATCCTTGATAACTCTGTGCCTCAGTTCCACATCTATAAAACAGAGATAACAGCACTTCCTTGCCTCACGGGGGCATTAAAGATTCTGAGGCGCTCAGATGCTACAGTGATGGAGGTAATATAAATACCTACGATGGAGATATCAGTGGAAAACATGAATATAACACTAAGCTTTATAACACTGGATTCTTTCATTGATGGATAATTAATAACCACTGTCAACAGTGATTCTGCCTTTTTTCCCCAAGGTACAAATGCCACCTATTTCAAAACTGAGTCTAAGGTTTACTTTCTTAGTACAGGTTAACAATCTGAAAATATTTCAGGGTGATATTTTCTGCTGTGCTGAGATGCTTTTTTTCTAGGGTTAAAGAGCAAGACAGTGCTGTGTGATTTAGGGGTCAGATAATTAAGGGATTACAAGCACAACTTTTGTCAATATGTATGAACAAAGGAATTGTCATAATGGATCAGATCAGTGGTGTGTCTAGTCCAGTATCTTGCCCCTGACAGAAAGAGATGCTAAGGAGGAAGAACAAGAAGTATCATTATGGGCAGTTATAGAATAACCTATCCATAAGAGAGCTTCTTTCTGACCCAATCAGTGAGTGGTTGACTGAAGCATCTTAATTTTTATAATAAAAGGAGATGATTTTTATTCTACCTAGTGTAACAATTCTCAATTTCTGAGAGTATTTCATATTTGTAACCTGAAAAGTATAGAGGTAAATATCCATTGTTATAGTTTTCCATTATGCTGTAACAGTGTGTGACAGGTTGTTCTCCAAATTTAAGGAACAGCCTGAGTGCAATCACAGAGGACCATGGCCCACCACTGGGGCTGGACTATATAAAAAGGAAAAGAAAGCTGAATAGAGAGGGGCGATTCAGAAGCTATGCTGGTGATTGTGTGCATCAAGATACTGCTCCTAGAGAATTTTGATTTTCTGACTGTCTATTTAGTTGCATTGAAGTAAGGGGCTTATGGATTTTAAGTTGTTCCTTTCCCAACATGATGCATAAAAGAAAGGGAGAAATCCTGCTAGCCACCTCAAACAATAAAAGAACTAGGAAACTTGCTTGCTGATGCTGGTTTGGAGATCTTTTTAAAGAGGATTTTTTGTTAGCGTGGTTTTGGCTTTCTGATCCTTGATCCTGCATGCCCTATTCTTAAATGTTCGTAACTAGACCTGGTTTTAAAATATTTTTATTTATTTTGCTGGAATTTTTTTTTATTTTATTCAACTTTTACATTTTTTTCCAATGGAAAACAATAACAACAAAAAAATAAGGAAACAATCAGTTTTCTGACTTTTGATAGAAGTTGAAAAGTAAAAATGTTTACTGAAAATCTTTTTTTGTTTGTTTGTTTGTTTGTTTGTTTTTCTAAAGTTCTGGTGAAAAATTTTCAGACGGCTCAGCTTGTAACTTTGGAAAACATTTAACTTTAGGTCCAATTTTTTGCATAATTTGCCTCTGATCAAAGGTGAATTTTTTTTTGAAAACTTGATCAAAATTCCTTTCAGCCATTTTTGATGGGAGGGAGTATAATGGGTTGAACTAGGTCCAGAGGCCCCCTGATGGAGGTCTTGCAGCCCTACCTCCTCAGAAAGAGCCTCCAAGTTGCCTAGAGCAGATGTATGGGAAGCAGCCAATCAGGGCACAACAAGCTAGTATAAGAAGAGTTGTAGGGCCAGAGGAAGTTCAGCTTCTTGCTAGACCTGGAGGAGAGTGGAGGGTGTATGTGGCTGGCTGAGGGAGCTACAGGACTTTGGGCATAGCAGTGATGGCAGAGGTCAAGGGGCATGTGAAGGAGCTCCAGGAGGGCTGCTGGGGCTCCACCAGCACAAGGCCCTGAGGTAAAGGTGAAGAATGTGCTGGAGCCATGGGGAAGAGGCACAGAGAATTGTAGCAGTGATGCAGTTTATCTAAAGGGATGTGGTGGATGGCTGCTAACTATAGGGTCCTTGGGCTGGAACCTCGTGTAGAAGGCAGGTCTGAGTCCCTCCCACCAGCTACTGGGAAAGTGGCCTGGACTTTGATACACCTCAGAAGGGGAACTGAACTGTAATGGCCTAGCTGGAGAGCCGTGGCCAGAAGGACCCTGAGAGGGTGAAGACATTGCCTTCAAGGAGGAAGCCCTGGGGCACTGCTCTATACCAGAGCAGGGACAGCTTGAGAGAGACGTTACAGAGGGCACTGAGAGAAACCCCTCTTGGACTTGTACCCTGGAAGAGGTTTGCTTTATTTTTATTTCACATACAGACTGTGTGTGACTTGGCTGGATTGCTGAGTCACTGAAGATTCATCATAAACAGAGAGAGAGAGTGCAGGCACATGCACTGAGACAGGGGGTGCTCACAAGAGGTGCCATTACAGGGGCATTATTTTGCAATCCTTTTTAAAATGGGAAAATAGGTTTTTAAGAATTTTCAGAGATGAAAGGATGGCTTAAGGGGATAATTCAATAATGGATTGTTATTGTTGGGGTTACTTGGCACACCAAACTCCTAGGGCATCAGTAGCATGCTGGGTGTACCATGTCTTGAGGCTGATTTAAACTGGAAAATTAGACTGAACTGACCCAGCTGTGTTGCTCAGGGGTGTGGAAAATCCACCCCCCTGAGCAATGTACTTAAACTATCCTAAGTCCTCATGTAAACAGCACTGACTAGGTTGAGGAAAATTCTTTGTTGACCAATTACTACCTCTCAGGAAGGTAGATTACTTACACCAATGGGAGAACCCCTTCCATGAGCATAGGTAGCATTTGCATAGAAGAGCTGCAGCAGCTGGGTCACTGTAGCATTTCAAGTGTAGATAAGCATTGAAGCCAAGCATTATGGGTGCTTCAGCAGCTGGGCCTTGTAGGCGCTAGCCCTTGGTTCATCCCAATAACCATGCACACACATGGGTAAGGGAAAGGCTTTTACTGTGTGTAGCCTTTTATTCTATTTAATATTAATCGTACATCAGTGGGTTCGGCTCTGACGGCTACAGTCTCAAGTTCAACAGATTTACTTCGCTTTGTCCTGGATCTAGATTTCATAGGAACACATGAAACCATATGCAAATAACACATACAATTACAAGAGCATCTATCTTGTCTAATAGTAGTTTTATTAAAGTTACCAACAAAGCTATAAATGTCACAGCATATACAATTCCTAAAGATAGGTATAATGGACCAGTTATACCTACAGACATACAACATCTTAGATGGTGTTAGAGTCTGTTGGCCCTCTCATGGATTGGCCATCAATAAGGGAGTGGTTCCTGCTAGAGCTTTCCATAGGAAGCTCAATTTTCCTGTTCTGGGTACCCTTTTTTGTGAGTCTGTCTATGCCTACATTCTGTGCATGTACATGAAAGTGTCAACCCTCTCTTTCTTATTGGTTTGTGTTCCCTGGAAATTCTATAGGCTAGGTAGGGTCTTGTCAACATAGACGTATCACCTTTGTCTTGCAGTTAGGGCATGTTAGACAATACGTATTGTTACATCATCTTATAATTTAAATTAAATCTCTCAAGCTATACTTTCACAATATTACCAGTCGGTACCTCTTTCGGGTTATTTCTCGGGCATTGACTTGCGTCATCATTTGTCTCCAAGGCCTATAATAGCTAAGATGAAGTCTTGCAGGCCTCAGCCTACAAATTTTTGCATTTCAGCTTGTCTTACTCATGTCTACTACATTCATCAGTATTTAGAGGAACTATCTTATACTTTTATAATCCTATATATCCACTCTGATTACAATGAATATATGTAATATAAGATATTGATTAATCCTAGCATTACATGATAAATGGATACTAAACTAAAATCATTGGCTACATTGGGCTGACAGGAAAGATTGCAGATATCCTAGAGCTTAAACAGTTACAGTTCAAATTATGGTATAATGGTTCTTGTTTGGGTCCCTGGGGCAGCCCAATCAAGCATCAGGTTTCTCGAGGCCTAGTGCCTGACGTGCCTTCTCCAATCCACTCTCCCTTCAAGCAAATAAGCATTTGTGAGTTTCCAAGTCATACTCAGTTATTGTCTCTCTCTGGGCCGCTCTGCACTGGCTCCTTGCCCACCTGCTGTTGCTCCCCCATAAATCCCACCCGGACCTGGTCCCAGCTATATCTCCCAGAAGCCACAGCCTGTTCCTTACATAGCTCTAGCCACAGCTCCTGGGCTTCTCTCCAGCTCCCTGTTGTCATGTGGTTCCCACCCCAAACAGGCCCTGGCATCCTTCTGCTTGAGGACCTTTCTCTTTCCCATGCTGTCCCAGGGAAGGGAGAGGGCAATAGAGAGGGGCCGATGGGACCTGTAGTCCCCTGCTTTACAGATCCATCACAGGATCACCCTTCTGGCTGGACAGAGCTTGTTATCATGCTTTAGGAAGTTTGAGGAAAATGTGTTACTACAACACATACTCTTTGAATTCTTCAGCAGGAAACAACATTAACCTAGCAGTTCTCTTAAACATCATCTCACTTTCAGTATGTGTTTAGCTGTTTAACTCTTTAGTGAAACACCCTGTAAACCAAGTTGAAGTGAGGCAAGGATGAGGTTAGGCTGGTCATGTCCTAGACAAGCAGTAGCACAGGCCTGGAAGCCTGGAACTCCTGAGTTCTATTCCACCTCTGCCCTTAGTATTGTTCGTGTATGCAATGCTCTACAAACCGTATTTGGCCCTATGAGGTGGGTAATAAGAATTCAAGTTATCAGATGGCTATCGTGAGCTCCCAAACTACCTGCTCTGGAGGAGGTCTGAGAAGCCCATGTAGGACTGTGAGTGGTCTTTTTTAATCCACTTTATGCAGTGGACTGTGTGATTTACAGTCAGGCCCTATAGCTGTTTTTATTAAAATAACTGCTTCCTCTTCCTGATATATTTGATGTAACCATAGTTGGTGAGCATGTGAGTACAGTGCAATAATTTTTTTTAAATGGCAAGAAAATATCACAAATGCAATTGAGGGAATCAGAGAAGAAACAATGGTTTGCAAGAAACATGATGCTGTTATTGATTTCATCTGATCCATCAAGGAAAAACAAATGGTGACCTTTCCCTCATTTAGCAGCTGGCAACGGTTTGTATACTCAAAGGCTCTGACTTAAAGATATGGTCACACATTAATACCAGTTATGGTTTCCTCTTTCGAGCTTTGAAGAATTCATGTACTAAACGGAAATAAGATCTGAAGACCCCACTTTTATTTGAGAGCCAGTTCATACTTTAAGCATTGTCCTCGGTGCACGACTGAAAGCGAATGATGAAGAAACGACTTCAGACTTTTGTGTTTTTAAAATGGTATCATTAAAAGATAGCAGGATTAAAACTTCCAAGGGTTCACTCTCCCCTCTGTTTGTATCATTCCTTCTAAGTGTTGAGACCATAGCTTCCTAGAGCTTTGACTTGTGGCGGGAGTGGGGTACTCTTTAGGATATATTACCTATGCAACTTAAGATTGGTCTTCTATGATTATTTTTTCACTCTTATTTAAAATAATTTAATCATACACTAAATCCATGCAAATTCTGTTTCTGGAAACTAGAGTCTCCAGATTTATAACCTACTTCCCCCACATGGGTTTGTTTTGTTTTTAAAACTGGCTTTATTTCCTATATGTTCAAGTGCCAAAAAGTAAGTACTACAGTATAGTGGAGTGGGGGGGGTGGGGGAGGAAGACAATCCTGTGAGGTATTTTGTAATTAGAAACTATTCAGTAGCTTGCCAATTTTTTTTGCCAAATGTTGGTTTCTAATCTCAAGCAGATCCTTAGCTGATGTAAATTGTCAATGCCATTGAGCTCAGTCTAGCTCTTATATAATGCTTCTTTTCTTCTGTAGATCTCAAAGCATTTTACAAAGGAGGTCAGTATTCCCATTTTCCAGATGGGGAAAACTGAGGCACATGGGATGAGGTGTGTTGCCCAAGTGTGGGCAGCAGGTCAGTGGCAGAGACAGGAATAGTAACCCTGTGTCTTGAATCCCATCTTAGTACTCTATCCACCAGGCCAATCTGCCCCAATGTCTATGTTCAGGCGCTAGTAATGCTCTCAAGTGACATGTCTGTGCATGGCACCACCTCTACCATGTAAACACTGATGAGATAAACCGGCTTGCCCTGAACTTTTGCAGAAAGTCACTGTCTGAGATTTTAAAAAAGGAAGCTTAGTTCTGAGAATATTCACCCAACTCAAGAGTACCTTATTTTGAGGGTTGCCCTTTATTTTAGCCCCTAAATTATCTACATTCCCTGACAGGTGGTTAGAGAGGGCAAAGGCCCTCCCCACCTTGGTAAAATTTTGTCGCCTGGCTGGTAGTGCTGCTGCAACCTCAGAAGCAATGTGGCGCCAAGCCAGTGGGTCTCCACTGCCATCCTCTATAGGCAGGGGGAGATGGAGGACCTCAGGCTGCCACTGCTGCTAACTAGTGGGGGTGGCTCTATCTTTCCAGTGCTCCGCACACACTGCCCTTGGAGGAGGGCAATGCTGAGGGCTCCGAGCTGGCTCTGGGTATATGGGGGTGGGGGGAGCAGCCTGGGAAACTGCATTGCCACTGCCTGGCCTCTTGCACTGTGCAGGCCCCATCCCAGGGATATGAACTCAACATCTTTTTTCTAGTAATGCTACAAGTGTCACAGGGTGGATCTGGGCTGGTTCACTCCCAGGCATCTGGCTGGAGTGAAGGGCCCAGACTGGCCATGGAGGTACACTAGTGTGGAGTGAGTGTGGATGGCACAAAGTACCAACCCCACCCAGCAATTCAATTTTGCGGTTCAGGATCCAATCTGGGAAGACCCATCCCCTGCCTGCCGTTCCCCCCGTCCCATCCATTCTCACCCACTCTTCCCCAGAGGTGTCCATCTCATCACTGAAGCTATTCGGTAAAATTTTGGGAAATGTTTGCTATTTTTTTTTTAGACTTCAAACCCTCCATTCATCTCTCTCTCTCTCTCTCTCTCTCTCACACACACACACACACACACACACACACACACACACACACACACACACACACACACACACACACACCTGTGCTCCCAAGTGGTGCCCTGTTTTCCAAAAAAGGTGGTGTCTTCTCTCGTATTAAAAAAAATTATTTACATCAGACATGGGACTGAGGCTGTAGGAAGAGTTCTTTACCCAGAAGGAAGGAATTCCACAGCATTTTAGTTTTCCAGCATGAATAACTCTTCTCTCGCTTTGGACACCACATTTTTTCCTGAAGCCTCTTCACAGCCCCACACACCCTCCCATATGTCAAAGGGCCTGTTTAGTTGGAGCAGTTGGTTTTGTGTGGAGTTCTAACTCAGAGGGGTCAGATGTTTGATTTGGCCACAGGCCCAGACACATTAGGCCATCTTCAACCTGAGGCAATGGCTGTGACCAGACAGTAAGGAGTTAAGCAAAGTACCTCAAACTAGTGTGGTAATGAAGCCTCTTCCTGGTGTGTGTGTGTGTGTGTGTGTGTGTGTGTGTGTGATCCACAACTCTTCAGCTCCAGTTCTGTCCCAGGACTCTGCTCTAACAATTAATGATTTAGATTGGCAAAGGTGCATGTTTGAATGCAGAATCTCTTTCCAAATGAGCTAGCCCCTCACCCTTACCATAAGCCCAAATGAATGAACATATTTTTCTAAACATTCCTTTAACTTTTTAAAAAAGAGATCTATAGGCCTGTTCCTGCAAATACCAAATGATCTTGTGGTTAAAGCACTGGAGTGCTGTTCCTGGTTCTGAGCTAGACTTCCTCTGTGAATTTTTTCTGCAGAATGGAGAGAATAGTTCCTGACTCTGCCCTAAAGTCCTGCTATGACCCCTCTGTATGTCTGTAGGAAGGAGATTATGTTTCCTGTCCCCCGTACCTTGCCTGTCTTGGCTATTCAGAGTGTAATACTGTTTGTTTGTACAGCCCCTAGCACAAGGCAGAGAGTGGGCCTTGACCTTGGTTGGGGACCTCTAGGCTTTACTGTAATACATATAACATATGGTGATGATAAGCCACCGGTAATGGAGAGAACTACACTTCTTAAATATGAGACCTGCTATCCTTGATCTCCATTAAATGCAAAAGCACTACAGATTTCCTTGGGATATTAAAACAGAGAGGAGAAAGCTTTAGGGCCACTTGACCAGTACCTCACCTCATTCTTTTAGTACATACACTAAGCCTGATTTTCAAGGAATTAAATGCATGAAAGTCAGTCTGGAAAACTATATAAATCCTCTACCATGGATTACCTGCAATTCAATTCAAAATAGCTATTCCCAACATTGCCTTAATTTGCACTGCTATTGTGTGCAAATATAACTCCACTTACGTAATTTCTCCATGTGTTTAACTCTTAACTGTGAGGTATTATTCTGTGAGTGTTGGGGAAGGGGGACAACTATTTATGTTAAATACAGAATATTAAACTTAAAATCTATTACCTAATACTCTTAAACAAAATACTTTTAAAAACACACTCTAGTCACCTCAGCTATTAGCAATTGAAGTTTCAAATATGTTTTTGCTTTATTAAAGGCAAACTTGTAATTCACAGGTTACAAGGGAGATGTAGTATTTTATGTGGTAAGGGATTAAGGCTAAATGGGAACTGAATCCACTCACACCAAAGAACCTGTGTCAAATCCAAATCTTTGACATTCCTGACTCCCTAACCTCTGACTTCCTTTCATTCCTCATGACGGACCCTGGCTTTCTCTGGCATCTCCCGCCCACTTTCCTTGCATAAAACCAAACATTGTCCCTGATACTGCAAGTTATCTACATGATTAAATTAATGTACATGAGTTGTCCTGTTTAAATGTATATGTTTACAGTATCAGAGCCATAGTGGCCACATGGGCAATCTCTCAATCCCAAGCAGAGCTCTGTAGGTCCTGGTTTAATCCTCACATGATTGACTATATCTGGTATTTGAATTACAGTGGTACCTACAGGCCTCAGCTGAAATCCATACCCTTGTACTAAAGTGGTCGTAGTTCTGTAATGCAGTTAACTAAAGCATCAAGTTCTTAGGCTGCAATCCTGTGAGTAGACTAGGTTTTTGTTGCACTGAGTGACCCCTTTACAATCTGCTGTGCTAGCAGGGTACAAATACATAGTGATAGACAGGCCCTGCCTCCAAAAGCTTACAATCTAAGTAGGCAAGACAGACGAAGGGTGGGAGGTGAAACATAGGCACAGAGAGTTGAAGGTCACACACAAGATGAATGATGCAGCCAGGAACAGGATCCGTCTCTCTTGACTCCCTCGCCAATGCCCTATTCACAAGACTCTGCTGCATCCTGGATTGACTTTGTTCATTTTTATCATACAGAACAAAATTCTCCTCTGGTTTATATCTCATTTATCCTAAGCAGGGTTGCAGAGGATACAGATCAAGGCAGAATTTGTCCCTCAGTAGTGAAAACAAATACATTCAATATTGCACCTTCCTGTGGAATGATGAAAGTTTGTCTCCACTAAAAAAACATAAAATCAAAATTGCTAATAGTTGAAATGACTGGGGATTGTAATTTGAAAATATTTTGACTGAGAGGCTATTAGAAATATGTTGAATATTAAGAACATTCTGTGTTTATTTTCAGCATAACTTACTCTCACTGAACTAATATGGTAATAGAGTTTTACATTTAAAAGTACAGGAATGAAAAACCCTACATAGTTTCATTTAACATTGCAGGTCAAAACTTCTGAAATTCCTTCATGTTTAAGTTCCTGACTCCCCCCCCCCCACTGTAAACATTGCATTCTGTAGCTTATTACTGAGTCTCAGGTCAGCCCTTAACCACAAGGTCATTCTACATACTTCAGGGAAAATAATCTCGGTCAATGATTTAAAAAATGGTTAGTTATTTTGGGTGCCTCCATTTTTGGCTCTCAGCTGGAAACACCTTAAATAGGGCCAGGATTGCAAAAGGTGCTAGGCACCCATCTTCTGAAAACTAGGCCCATGTATGTTGCCCCACAGTGAGAGCGGAAAAATGGCCTAGTAGTTCGTGGGTTACCCTGGGTCCTGGCCAAGTCTGGGTCAAGTCCCTGCTCTGCCACAGACTTCTAGTGTGACCTGGGGCAAGTTACATAACCTGCATCTGTTCCCCAGCTGTAAAATGGGGATAATAGCACTTCAGATCTCAGAGCTATTGTGAGGATAAATACATTAAAGGATGGTGAGGTGTTCAGATGCTATGGGCTATATAAATACCCTGACTAGAACCCAACATCAATAACTGCTTTTGAAAATCTTAGTCCCTGGATTCAGTTTTAAGAATTAGGATGTGATGCAGGGGTGGAGGGTGCTGTTTTAGAACTCTCCCTTTCTACTGGCAATTTTAAATAAATGTGCAAATTCCACCTAGGAGTCTGACATTTTAGTTTGACCTTCCATTTTCTATGGACACTGACTAATTTCAAACTGAAAAGCAGAACTATATCTAGCTGCATTTTGATTAAAATTATTTGTATTCCTGCTATGAGTGCTTGTACTGTATAACTACCGGCTATGCCAGCTGTGTGTGTCTTGTGCAGATCATTAATAAAGTTGCTTAAAAATGAAGTCCTCCTTGTGTGGCATGCTTCATTTTCACCTGATTATTGCTCCTCAGTTTCTAATAAAGGCCTGATCTTGAGAGATGCTAAACATCCACAGCTCCCACTGACTTCAGAGTTGCAGGTTCTGTCATTACCTTTTGGGATCAAGGCCAAAGTTTGAGGATCCATCTTAGACCCATCATGTCCTTTTTTTTATTCTTTTATTCTTTTTTTTTTTTTTTTTTGCTACTATAGTCATCCCCTTGCAAGAGGAGTTTGTATCTTCACATTAACTATGCTCCTAGCCTGTCACAGGAGCATGCAGAGCTTACAGGATTCTGGACACAATGTTGTCTTTTATTCCTAAAATGCAATTACAAAGGTAATTGGCTACTATATATCTGTCTGATGCTTTCTTGGCACTGCCTTCCACTTTTTCATTCCCCCTCAATATGCTTTAGTGTTGGAGCCAATAGCTGGGTCACTATTCATAGGTTATACTTGGCAGGCTTAGGACACAGATGCTGGACTCCATACTGGAAGGACTGTGAGGGAATATGTGGCAAGCTCTTTGATTGATTGGCTCAGTTTCTGGATCTGTGGCAGCTGTGAAATTGCCTTTGAATTTGCTAAGGGTTAAACCTGATTCCCTAACTTGATTTTTTTTTTTTTTTAGATGTCCAGTTTCCTTTGCTATTCTTATCTGGCAGGAAATATGTACTATATGTAAGGACATATAATAGCTAATGTTATGTTCATGGCATACAAATAGATAAATTGGATAAAAACTAAGACTGTCAATAAATGACAGTTAACTCAAACAATTAACTAAAAAAATTAATCTCTATTAAAAATTAATTGCTATTGATCACTCTGTTAAACAATAGAATATCAGTTGAAATGTATAAAATACTTTGAATGTTTTTCTAAATTTTCATATACATTCTG
Organism: Gopherus evgoodei; assembly: GCF_007399415.2. Classification (NCBI taxonomy): domain Eukaryota; kingdom Metazoa; phylum Chordata; order Testudines; family Testudinidae; genus Gopherus; species Gopherus evgoodei. Next base: position 355,284,872 of record NC_044322.1, on the reverse strand, counting down.
TGTTGTAGTTGAATTCAAAGTGTATATTATTTTTATTACAAATATTTGCACTGTAAAAATGATAAAAAAAATCAGTATTTTTAAATTCACCTCATACAAGTACTATTGTGCAATCTCTTTATTGTGAAAGTGCAATTTACAAACATAGATTTTTTTGTTACATAAATGCACTCAAAAACAAAACAATGTAAATATTCAGCACCTATAAGTCCACTCAGTCCTACTTCTTGTTCAGCCAATCATTCAGATAAACAAGTTTCTTTACATTTACAATGTCACCAGAAAGTGAGAACAGGCATTTGCGTGGCACTTTTGTAGCTGGCATTGGAAGATATTTGTGCCAGTTATGCTAAACATTTGTATGCCCTTTCATGCTTCAGCCACCATTCCAGAGGGCATGCTTCCATGCTGATAATGCTCTTGGGGGAAAAAGAAATGCATTAATTAAATTTGTGACTGAACTTCTTGCAGGAGAATTGTATGTCTCCTGCTCTGTTTTACCCACACTCTGCCATATATTTCATGTTATAGCACTCTCGGAAGATGACTCAGCACATGTTCATTTTAAGAACACTTTCACTGCAGATTTCACAAAATGTATAGAAGGAACCAATGTGAGATTTCTAAAGATAGATATATCACTGGACCTGAGGTTTAAGAATCCGAAGCGGCTTCCAAAATCTGAGAGGGATGAGGTGTGGAGCATGCTTTCAGAAGTGTTAAAAGAGTAACATTCCAATGCGGAAAATACAGAATCCAAACCACCAAAAAAGAAAATCAACCTTCTCCTGGTGGCATCTGACTCAGAGGATGAAAATGAACATGCATCGATCCACAATGCTTTGGATTGTTATTGAGCAGAACCCATCATCAGTATGGGCGCACGTCCCCTGGAATGGTGGTTGAAGCACCAACGGACATATGAATCTTTAGCGCATCTGGCACATAAATATCTTGTGATACCAGCTATAACAGTGCCATGAGAATGCGTGTTCTCACTTTCTGGTGACATTATAAAGAAGCGGGCAGCATTATCTCCTGCATATGTAAACAAACTTATTTGTCTAAGCGATTGACTGAATAAGAAATAGAACTGAGTGAACTTGTAGGCTCTAAAATTTTACATTGTTTTTTAATGCATTTTTTGTACATAATTCTACATTTGTAAGTTCAACTTTCATGATAAAGAGATTGTACTATGCTACTTGTACTAGGTGAATTGAAAAAAAATATATATATTTTTACAATTCAAATATTTATAATAAAAATAACTATAAATTAAGCACTGTACACATTGTATTTGGTGTTGGAATTGAAATCAATATATTTGAAAATGTAGAAAAATCTGAAAATATTTAAATAAATGGTATTTTATTATTGTTTAACAGTGTGATAATTGCAATTAATGTTTTTAATCATTTGATAGCCCTAATAAAAACACAAAATACTCTTTCTTGAAGGTTGCTGTGTAATGCTATTTAATTTCCTCAAACCTAAAACCTTAACACACAAGAACTAAAAACAGGCTGCTCCCTAAGGCAGCTCACACCACCTTGCTCTAAATTAGCTCTTTACAGACTGAGTGCTGAAGGAGCCAGATCCCAAGTTTCCCTACAGAACCCCCTAGCCTGCAAACAGGACCAGTAAAACCCTGTAGAATTTAAAGTTACAGACGCCACAGTTTTCAGTACACCACAGTTAACATTTCCTCCCACAAAGAGCTTACAGTCTAAGAAACAAACAGGTGGACAAGACAAACAAATGGGCTGAGGTGGAAAGTGGGGCTAACAAAAATGACAAGATATTCACAATTCTCGGCCGATCAGGAGCAGAAATCACCACTTGCTGCCTGCATATACAGGGAGTAGCCCTGTTACTCAGAAGAAACAGTCAGTCAGTCAGTCTCTAGGATATCTCCCCCATGATTTCCCATAGCAACTACCCTCCACAGGGTCAGTGCTGCTTGATGGCTCCAGGCTGCAGCTGTCGGTTATGGGAACATATTATCTGGCTGCATGTGCCTCTTTAAGTATTACTGTACGTTTGAGGCTTGTACAAGACACAGAATCCCTGCTTTTTCTAGACAGAGGGGCTACACAAAATACAGTGGGAGATCAAGAAGGTTCTATCTGAGTGGGTTGATGGTTGTAATGGATGTGAGAGCATTTTAAGAATAGGATTTCAAAGTCTAATAAAGAGGAATTAATCAACCCCTACAAAACCTCTAGGAGGTAGGCAAGTGCCACCATCTCATTGTGCAGGTGAGTAAACTGAGGAACAGAGAGATGAAATGATCCATCCAGCGTTACACAAGAAATCTGTGGCATAGCTCAACCAGTACCCAGATCTCCTGGCTCTCAGTTCTGTATCATAAAAGCATAAGCCTGACCTTCCATCTTTAAATGGCAGGCTTGCTACTTTGAGTCCATCCTAATAAGCCTCCATCCTAATAAGCCTCTGAGGGAATTTTGTCATAGCTTAAGAAATGGAAAACTCCAGATGCATTTTTCAAAAATGCTTTCAGTGACTTGAATTTGCAAGATTTTCCAAAGACCACGTACTAAGAATAAGTGATTGTTTGCTCTGCTCTTGGCAGATCTTGTTGGCATTTCTAGCTAGTCTGTGTGAAGAAATTATGGCCTGATTTTTACCGAGCTGCTAAGCAATTGCCAGTTCCCTTGAAGTAAATGGGAATTCTGAGTGCTCGGCACTTTTGAATATTAAACCTGTTACTTTGAATTCTATACGGACCTTTTTTGAGGTGAGTAGAAGTTGGGTTTTCTTTATTTCACTTGCTTGTTGGTTTCAGCTGGAATCAGAAGATATCTCAACATATGAGACACTGGGTTTTTTTGTGGTATTTCTGGACCAACTAGAGGCTGGAATAGAGTGCCAGGATTCTTGCAAGAAAACTTGTTCTCATGAGACTTCCAGAGTGATAATGTAGGTTATATATGTTTGATTCATTTGTGGTTAAAGTCACCAGCCAAACTTCTCAATACTTAATTAAACTGGGGGTCAAACAGAAGTTCATTGATGATGAATGTGTATACAGAGAGCGACTATTTTTTTGGGCACTAATTCATGTCCATGTTTTCTGGCCTAATGGCCTGCAAGTTGTTCTTCAGCTTGTTTGGAACTGAATAAGATTTGCAGTACGGAACAACTCCAAAAGTCTAGATTAAACTAGGACTGTTCAGCATGCAAGATCAAAAACTCTTTAATAGAGTGAGGTGAATACTAAAAATAAAATTGGCAAACATTGGTTTGAATAATGATTTTTGACTTTCAGGTATGTTAGTAGAAAGGAAAAAAGGTTGCAAACGCTAATTCAAATAGGTACTTAGATGACTATTTGGAACAAAATTATGTGTGTGGCCATCTTGAAAGATCCGTTTGGGTTTGGAAGGAGAAACAATTTTGTATGACCTAAGCAACCATTTGCGTAGTAAGACTTATGAACAGCAAACAGTTGAGATGGCAAATATGTCATGAACAATCCATAGGCTGTGTCATATGTTTATATAAGCCATTCATCAGATAATCTGAGTCAGGAAAAATTCATAAGGCCAGATCATGCCACCCGTACTCATGTTGAGTAGTACCTGACTGTAGCAGAAGTGCTATTGGCATCTATGGGGCCACTCATGCAGTAAGGTATTACCCAATGTGAGTAAAGATGGCACAATATGCCATTTTAACAGTGAGTGATTGGGTCATTAACCGCAGGAACAATTTACTTTGGGTTATACTGGATTTTAAATACTCCATCACTTGACATTTTTAACTCTAGGCTGGATGTCTGTCTAAAACCTATTCTATAGCTCAAACCAAAGTTATGGGCTTGATGCAGAAGTTATTGGGTCAGGTTATTTGGCTTGTGTTATGAAGGAAGTCAAACTAAGTCAGGGTTTCTTAACCGCTGGATTGTAACCCAAAATTGGGTCATCGGAATCTGTCAACATCATGTGGGAAGCCTGGAGAGGGGTCAGGTCAGGTCCTATCCCTGTGGGAGATGGGAGGCCCTTGGGAGGAGCATGGGGGTTTCAGAGTTTTTCCTGCACTCACCCTGCAGCCGTGGCTCTGGTAACATGAGTTTGACTGGGCTCAGCTTCCCACTCTGGACATTGCAACCTGATGCACTGTTTGGCTGAGCTGCTTAGGTTTGGTTCAACTGTATCACCATCATGATCATGGGCTGTTTGAGCCAAATTTGAGTGAGTGGTGCTGCAACTCCAAGCACCAGGTTGCATTGCCACTCTCACAAATTTGACCTGGTTGGCCAAGAGTTTGGGCTAAAACCTGTGCAGTGCTGTGACCCCAGAGGCTGCAATGCCTGGAGCAGGGAGCCAAGCCACTCCAGCCCCATGGGATAGGAGTCTCAGGAACTGCCGCTATGATATGCAATGTCCTTATGTAGTACTTGTTATGTTAATATGTATATTATATATCATGGGTAAGAAATATTTTATTAGCCAAATGCATTTTTTGGGGGAGAGTGTCTTGTTTTTTGCACTAAAGCTATTTATTGGGTTGTGACTGGTCATTGAGGTTTACAAATGGGTCTTGAGCCCCAAAAGGTCAAGAACTATTGGAGCAGATGATCATAATGGTTCTTGTAACTTTAAAATCTATGAAACTATAATGATCAAAGTCTGTTTGCAGATGATTCCAAAAAAGAAAACCAATTACATTAACAGAATAAATTGTTAACTACAAAGAGTTTGCTTGACTCTTACATTTTAAGGTGTATTATCTATATATACCTATATACAGTTATACAGATATATAATACTTAAGTACATGTCTAATTTAAGTGAATGTAACCTTTTGAGCCAAAAAATAAACAATCTAACAATAGGAAAAACTGCAATCTGTTGAGACATATTTGAGTTATTTTGCAGTAATTGGCTTGGCAGCAGGTTCAGTCACAGATTTCTGTTTCACAGATTGTCCCCAAATGAATAAAAGGTTTGTTTTGAAATGTAATTAATATTGTGTTCAGCTGCAAGACTTTCTCAGGTTGTCAAAGGAATTCGAAGGAGGTAGTTACAAAAATGAACAGGATGAAACAGCTACGCTGAAATGAGCTGATGGACAGCACACAAAAAAACCCTCGAACTAAACTGGACTGAAATAAATAGTGACAATTTTTCAGTTGTTGACCATCAAAATCAGCCATTAACAAATACTTGTAGTGATGTTGCACAGGATTTACAGGTATCTCCGTTGGCTGTTAAGGTAATCTGTGATGGTGAACTCATTTGTTTTATACAAATTGAGAAGGGAGAGGAGACTAGAAATAGCTCCACTCTCCGGTGACAAAAGCTATAAAGCCATGAAGATCTGATAGTCATGTAATATCCTTTCCATTTCTAAATTAAATATATTCAACTAAATAAGTTTGGTTCAATGGGGCTGTCGGGTAAGTGTCTGACTGGGTTTACCCTAACCATACAACACAAATGGAAAACACTTGTGTTTGTTCGTTCTCACAGTTAAGGGTTTGACTAGATTATTTCTACAGCCATTTGTTTCGTTGTCTTTCCATGTACAAAATTCAGAGCAAGATCCTTACTGCACTGAAGCATGGGAATAAAATCAGCTATTTCTCCAATTCAGTGTACTCAGACTTTGGGTCCAGGTGTGTAGGGCCCTGCTTCAGGAGTCCAGGAAGCTCCTTAGAACGCGGGGGGCACCAGTTCCCTAACCATGGCCCTGCCCTCACTCTGTCCCTTTCTTGAGGCCCTGCCCCCTACCTGAGGCCCTGTCCCAGCTCTGCCTCTTTCCCTGAGGCCCCATCCTTGCCACACCTCTTCCCCCAAGCCGCTGCCCTCACTCCACCTCTTCCCTTGAGGCCCCACCTCCCACTCGTTCCTCTTCACCCCCTCACTCTCCCAGCCCCCTTGCTTGCCCTTAAGGCAGGTCAAAAGTGGGAAAGGATTGCCATCCCAGTTTTAAAAGTGATAGGGTCATGGGCCCCTGGCCCTTCCTGCTTACTCCTTCTCTGGAGCAAATGTATAGAAAGGGGCAGGGAATGGCCACTTCCCAATTCAATGACCAGAGTAGCAAAGCTAGTGCAGGGAAGAGGGTGGCATTATTTTACCTTCAGTACAGATCAGCATAAAATGACCCTCCGCCTCCCTGAGAGCCAGGAGGAAGTTGGGAAGGGATTGTGACTCAGCAGAGCATTAGAATGGTCCAAAGGTTTGTGTGCTGGCCTTGGAAATTGGTCCTGTTCCCTGCTTCTCCACAGACTTCCAGTGTGACCATGGACAGGTCTCTTAGGGATGGATTTTTAAGGGTACTTAGGTACCTAAAGATGCAGAAAGCCACCTACAGGGATTTTCAAAAGCACCTAGCACCTAACTCCCATAGATATCAATAGGACATATACAACTTCCCTGCTCAGGAGCTTATATGAATCACACTAGGTGCCTATCTGCATCTTCAGGTGCCTAAATACTTTTGAAAATCTGGCCCTTAGTCTTTTGATGCCTCATTTCCCAACTGTAAATAGAGGATAATATTTTCCTACTTCCCAGGGGTATTGTGAGGAAAGACTTTGAGGTGCTCAGATACCACAGTAATGGGGCCCATATAAGTACCCTAGCTAGAATGTCTTCTGGAGCTATTTCTGGGGCATTGCTGCTAGTACACCATCCCTTGTTCTGGACTGTGCCTAATGCCACAGTCTAGCCCATGGTGTGATCACATTTTTATTAATAAGCAAAATAATTCATTGCAGTCGTTGATGATGGCGGAATGATTTAAGGCTCAAGAATGCCATATGCAGATTCCCTACCAGTCCAACCCTAGCAAGCTTGACTCAGCTAATCCTTCTGAGTTACTGCAGATACATTGAATTCCATGAAGTGGGGGAGGCGATTGCACATAGACAGTTTTTCAGTTGAAACCTTAAAACCAAAGTTCCATCTGCTCTTTGCGGATGAGAGCTGTATGAATAAAATAAACAAGTATGTGGAGAGAGAATATGTATATGGGAGGTTGTTTTGACCCCTTGATTCACTTAGGTTCCAACATTCATGGGAGCTCAACTTTGTTCACAAGAATGGTTGTGGAAACCAAAAGTGTTACAAGTACTCGTGCAATTAGATATTAAAGAGTCTACAGATCCTAGCTCCTACCACAGCCTTTTCAAAATACTTGTTCCTCCCAATAGCCATAGATTTTTTTGCCGATAGGAAATGAGGCTCCTTTCATTTATAAAGCTCAGGTCATCCAAATGGGATTTTATTTTATAAATAAGTAAAAGATATATGAATGTGTTTAACGCTATAATGGTGTGCTTTAAATTCAACAGAAGCTTGATGTTGTCAGAGGTGGCATTGTGTATTCGCACAGCCATTGGCCATGAATTTCAAACGTTAGACTTTTTTCTGTTCAAATAATTACCTGCAAATTAGTTCCTTATGTGATTTAACAGGGAGAGTTTTGTGGTGAGTAACTCATGTGCTTTGAGTTGACTTCACTCAGTGGTAAGGCTTAGTAAGCACTTGGTTCTTAGGCAGCTTGAGTTATGAAATGAAGCTGTTTGAGAAGGATGCTGGAGAGAAGGAGGGGGCAGGGATTGAGGCTGTGGCTTACTGTATATCCTAAATCTGGCTGGAAGATGGGCTTTGAACAAGCTGTTATTTTCCACATGGGAGTAGCACTGCTACAGTAAAATGCCAGATTTCATCCATCATAATGTCATGGCTCATATTAAAATGTCTTGAGGGACCTGAGGGAGGGATGGGCAAAAAACATCAAATCAATTTTCAGGCAATTGCCGCGGTTTTCAGAACCTAAGCCCTATGTGATGGCATTATGGTTGCACAAAGGGAGGTTATAAATAAGATCCATATATCAAGGGAAGAAATAATTTAGAAAAAGGCAGTTGATTTGACTTTTGCATGAGGCTGAACATATGGTGGAGTACAACTGGGTTATCATTCTATACGTTCTTTACAGAGACAAGCCCCAAACCTACACATCAGAGGAATTAGCTCACCGGTGGAGTTCTAAAACTGACAGCTCGGGAGCAGGGTACCCCTGTTTATTAAGAAAGAAATGTTAGAGGGTTATTTTACATTTGTTTAAATTAGCATTTAATTGAGAAATCCAAGTCCAACATCATTATCGAACTACTTCTGGAAGCTTGAGCATTAACCTTTATATGGAGGTGGAACTTTTTACGAGACACTTTGGACTACAAGGAATAGGAAATTAGACCCATGATAGAGTCCTCTAATAAGAGCAGGAAGACTTTTAAAGTTTAATGTTCTAAATATTTCAACAAGCATAAATAGATTTAGTGTGATTTTTTGAGACAATAAACTCTACTCTCACACTATAGCACATATGGGAGGATGTTTATGGGTATCAGCAAACAGCTAGTTGGCCTAGAAGCAAAGAGAGCCACACGGGCAGACCCTTTTGCAAGATAAGAACCTGGCATAGAAGAACTGAGGAATGTCTGGATACAGCAGCCATTCAGGGCTCTTTTATCAGGGTCTGCACATGTGTGAATGTCTGCCTACAGGGATCTCTTTGCCTGATCATAGCCTCAGTTCATTCTTCATTGGGCGAATGAGGCGTTCATGGAGAGGTGAATTATATCATGACCATACAGCCTCCACTTAGCTTAATGCAAGTTGCCAACTGTGACACCTTGTTTGTTTCATTCTCCCACTCATGTCTTCAGGCCTTTCCCCTGTAGATCTCCCTGGGTGTTGGTGGGTAAGCCCCAGTCTCGATACATCAACCCACCATTGTCCCCTCATTTCAGTTCCTGTGAAACTGAGATTTTAATTTAGAACAGAGTTCTCTCAAGCTCCCAACAAGGAGTGAATTCATCTATAGAATGACTAAAATGAAAAAGATACATTTAATGGGGCCAGCAAGCCGTGTACAGACCAAAACAGAATAATCATGTGACATTCCTGTGAGTTCTAGTCTCCTGCTCTGCATACAACTTCACTGAATGCTGGTAAGGGATTAAAAACTGTCCAATTGGCCACATGGGGACACAGGGGCTGAAAGCTGAGTTGGCTTGCAAGTACCGTACTGGTGCTCAAGATATTTAAGTAAAGATTAAACTCCCTTTATTGATTGTGTCCTCCTCAAACTGGACGAGAAAGGAGCCAGAACAACAATTAACAGCCCTGGTGGGTGAGGTAATAGCCTTTATTGGACCAACTTGTGTTGATGAGAGAGACAAGGTCTCACGCTACAAAGAGCTCTTCTTCAGATCTGAGAAAGGTAACATGGAGCAGGATTGTCAGCATTAACAACCAGACTAAGCCAAGACTTTACTTGGTAACTAGCCCTGTGACAAATGAAGCAGGGGTAGGGGCAATCTCCCTTTTATGGACACCCAGCCAGCCAGTAGCTATAAAATCTCTCTTAGTAATTGTTCTCTAATTGCTCTACCCGTAAAGGATTAAAAAGTCTCACTGCTCTTCATAAGTAAAAGGAGGTGAGTGGGCACCCGCGAAAAGAGCCAATGGGAAAGCTAGAACTTTTTAAAATTAAGAAAAACCTCCCCTTTTGTCTGTCTGTTGTTCTCCTGGAGAGAGGCGGATAGGGCAGTAGCTATGCTGTAAGAAGATTGGGCCAGGTATGAAAAAAATCACCAGTATCTACTCATTTAAAACTACTCATTTAAAACCCCAGAAATGTAAGTAGTTCAGGAAATGTCTAGGAAGACACAATGAGGTTTATCCATTTTATTTCTTTATGGCTTGTGGATTCCTCTGTGCTAACCCCAGGTGCTTCTGTTTTGTTTGTAACCTTTAAGCTGGACTCAAGAAAGCAATTCTTGGTGCTTAATCCTTGTAGTTTCTCTTTTGAAATCTAGCAATAGCTTGAGTTCCCAGATGTATTTTTTTAAATAAAATTTACCTTTTTTAAGAACAGAATTGGATTTTTGTATCTTAAGAGGTTTGTGCACATGTTTAATTAGCTGGTGGCAACAGCTGATTTCCTTTTTTTTTTCTTCTTTCTTAGCTCTTTCTCGTGATGGTTTCCCAAGGTACTTGACTGCTTTCTCACAAATTGTCATCTCCATTGAACTCTCTTGGTCGTAAAATAAAGTTTCCCTTCTGCTAGCATAGAGTTTTAATCTCAGACCAGGGGCCATCCAGAGGATTGTTACTCAGCTGTGGTTTGGTATCTTGTATGAAATGAGCTGCTGGACTCTGTCTTAGGAGACAAGTGTCTGTGTAACACCCGATCCACCCTCCTCAATATACACCTTAATTAACACCAGTTGCCAGTCTCAGCAGCAGACAAGAATTGAATGTGCAGGGAGAGTGAACTCTGTTCTAAACACTATAGGTGAGCTAGCCAAATACCTGATGCAAGGTGCCTATCTGACATCTAGGATTTGCTTCCTTTGGTCCCATTCTACTGTGCTAACAGGCTTGACATGAGAAATGCTTATTATTCTTTTTTTAGCATTGACTCCTTTTGGTCCTATACATAAAAAGTTCCAGGAGTGGGAATTTGTTCTTTTCAGCATGGTCCATTGGGCACACTGGAGGACAATATCCTCCCTGATGTTACCGTGCATGCTGTAGCCAGTAATTGCTACTTTATAATTAAGAATTCAGTCATGTAGCAGATATAATTCCATGTGGATGAATGAGCTTTTGAAGCAGAGTTTTGATTTTAAGAAAGAAACATTTCTGGATTTGGGCGAGGACCACTAGAGCTTTGGTTAAGTGGTGAGAGTGCATGCAAAGTATCTGTGTCTGACAACTGTTTTGAAAGTGATGGTGTAAAGAACTTATTTTGTTATGACAGAAGATACTGATTGTGTTATTGTAAACCTGGCCTTCCTTGAGTGCCCCATTGTGAGGTGTATTGAGGACTGTGTTTTAACTGCAAACTATCACGTTAAGAGTGGTAGTAACGGGGTGGGGGATAGATAGCAGGTCACGGCATTCTGCAGCAAAGTCTGGGAGCAGAATCAGTGTTCAAACAGCCAGTTTAAAACAAGGTTGGGTGAATTGTGCCTTGCTGCCTCAGGGAGCAGCCTGTTTTCTCTCGTGTTATGGTTTTGAATTATCAGAAAGGTAGGGTTACTCTGCAACCTTCCAGCAAGTGTATTTTTTCAAATCAATTACTCAGTTTGACACCAGGAATATAACTTCAGCCAACGTGTTACCTGCCCATTTTCTCCCCAAAAGGAGGAGCTTGTATGACTGAGCATACACAATTTGTGAGGAGAAAATGCAGGCTTCGCAATAGGAGCAGGTTCCCTCACCACCACCAGTGTCGCAAAGGAGAGGCCAAATTTGGGTGGACTTCTCAGGACCTGTATGCTGATTCATCTGTCGCTTTTTTTTTCTTTCTAACCATCTCTCCAGAATTAGTAAGCAAATTACATTCACTGGAACTCAGAAATGAAATGGGTAAGAGGGTATTGTTTTTTAAAGGCACGAAGGATGGTCTGTTTCTACTGGAGTCAGCCCTGCTCTAAAGTTCATTGTGGGCAAGTAACTTCTCTCAGTGCTTCGGTTTCCCACCTCTATACAATAGGATGATGATGATGATAATGGTTACCCACCCTTTTAAACTGTTTGGACATGTCTATGAGTGAAAAGCACTCTGTGGGCCAGGTCATCAGCTGAGGACCTGGTCATGTAAGCTCTACATCTTATTTAGTGTTAGCACTGGCAGAGTAAACACCCAGCTCCACAGCAGATTCAGTAAAATTTGGGTTTCCAGTAATCCCTACTAAAGTGATTCTTCCATTTTGTTGATTGGATTCTACTTTCCAAAAGCAAAGCGACACATGTCCTGCTGTCAGAATCTGGCCCAGTTTTCACACAATCACTGGTAGTGATGTGTTTATCTTTTGCTGAGGCCTAAACACTTAAGCACAGAGACACAAGAATAGTCCCATTATCTAGTACTCCCCTCTGCAACTATTAGTACTCACATGCTTAGAATTCAGTGTGTACTTAACTGATTTGCTGGATTCAAGCTTTAAAGTATTCAGTCACCATTCTCATATATGTTGCTCAGACTGGAAATATGCTTGATTTTTTTCCCCCAAAGGCAAGAAATAATTTCTCACCTTTTAAAGTGCCACTTGGCTGCAGATACTGTAAAAATTGTTACAGCTTGTAGAAGTGCCAATTAGAGACAATAATTACTTGACTGGCCTGCTTTAGCATTAAAATGGCTAGAACTTTGTCCTTGGCAGCTGGAGATTTTATTTCTATACTTGTCTAATGTAGGAAGTGCACTGTTTTATGCAGGTTGATTTAATAATCAAACAAGGCAACTGGTAACAGAATAGTGCTATCTTTTAAAACATTTTTAAGATTCCAGAATACCTTCTCTAATTATTTTTTATATTGGTTTTAGGAACACCTTCCAATAGTTCAAATGATCATTCTTTTTGCATCAGATACAGTCATAATAATTTATTTTAAGTGTAATGTAGATTTTGTGTGGGTTCGACTTCCAAATACTATTCTGTGAATTCAAATTGGGTTTTGTCATCTCAAGTCATATTTGAAAATAAAATCAAGTTGTGCTTCACTCATGAAAATGTAACTTAGCCGAAGTGTGTGTAATTAAATGGAGTGCAAATCTGAGTGAATTTTTTATATAAAAACTGATTATATATAAATATAAATTTAAAAATTGGTTTTAAAAAATGCAAATCCAAAAAATGTGACTTGCATTTTGACAGTATTCCTGAACTTTAGCTGAGTCCACAAGAATCTTCAATATCAGAAAAGCATCCTCATACAAAAATACCAATATGTGGTTTTAATAATTCCCTTGTGTAAAGTAAAAGTTCTACTTTAACTGCACATTAAGTTACTTTTACTGAAAAATGCTCCCAATCCTATTTTAAAGACAAATTCTACATTTTTTTGATGACTTAACTAGAACAGAATATTTTGGGAGGTTTTCAGCACTTCTGACTAAAAAAGTGTATGCCTAGGTGGGTGTTGATTAATGGTGCTAAAAACACTTTGTGCAGGATCTTATGCTAATTACCCTTTATACCCTAACCCGTGTCATTTTTAACAATCTAAATTAGCATTTTCTCTTAGGACTAAGGAATGTGAGAATTGTGAAGTTGGCTCAGTAAGCTGAGTTAACAGTGAGAAAATTGAGATGTTCTGTCTTTTCATACTAACATCTGCTGCTTGTATAAAACGTGATATATTCTAAATGATGAAGATATTACCCTCCTCTTCCCTACCCCCAAGAAAAAAAGTGTAATTTGTGACAATTTGTTATCACTAGTTCCAGGTAATCATGTCTGCAATAATGGATTTTTGACATGCAAGCCTTGAAAATTGGTTGCATTATTGTTGATGCAAGCAGTTTAGTTTCTTTGTTATTATTGCAGTAGAATAATGGAACAAAATCTTAAAGGCACTGGGTGATAAGGAAAATGTTGCTCAGATAAAATCCTGATTACAAATGGTTCCAATTTGGTTTATTTTATATTTTAACAGGAACATAAGACTTTCTGGGCTTGTTACATGATAAAAATAAAAAGCCAGATTTCTAAAGAGAAGGGAAACCTTGTATTATTGTTTTCAGCCCTAAAATACTATGCAGTTCACATGGATTTTGATTTTTAGATAGTTAGTTGATAAATGGCAGTAATCGATGGCAGTATGAGAAATCTCTGTTTTGAAAATGTAATGATCTCTCTCAGATTTCAGCAGTGCCCAGAGCTGCTCATTATTACCATAATCAATAGTGCCTAAAATATTTCTGCACTGGGTGACTTCTATGTAAGAAGCAGAATCCTACTGTCTCCAGCTGAGCAGAAGTCAAACAACATTCTGCAGGGTGCATTTGTTGTTCCTGAAAGCACAAGGTAGAAAAGAGCCAGTCAATGCTAAAACCTTTTTGTTTGTTCCCAGAATTCAAGCACTTCCATCACACAAAAGCAAAACAACAATAAAACCTGGAAAAGTATTCTGGGTATCTGGGTGCAAATGAGAGGTGCTTACACCGTGCCAGGTTGCTGGTTCCATGGTGATTTAGCCTTAATGGGGCCAAACATGTCCAGGATTGGCTGGGAAAACCCTGCTCCAGTTTAAAGCAGTGTGTGTTCTGGCTATGCAGGATGTGGGAATACTGGCAAGATGCCAGCATCCAGAGCAGTCTTCCGGCTCACAGCTATTTCATAATGATGCCACTGTCTGAGCTCTGGGAACAAACAAAGGTTGCAGGGAGCTGCCTTCTTTTCTTCCACTGCTTGCCAAGCAGGAATAAGGGAAGGGCTTTCCCCTTTTAGCTGCCCTCCCTCTTCTGTGCAAGCTGGTAAGAAATACAGAAATAATGAGTTTGGCCCATGGTCATCACTTCATTAAAATGAAAAAACCTTCCTGCCAGTTCAAATGTGATCTTTAAAATCTCTTTACTTGTCAGAATAAACTTTTGTCCTATTTTTAGCCAGAAAAATTTCAATTAACATCTTTTTTTTTCACTCCAGAAGAATTGCTACTTAGAGACACAATAGTACCCTTCAAAATCCCAGTAGAAATTCCCAGGAATCCAATTAAAAATGAGATTCTAGATCTAAAAGGGACTGTTAGGACAAAATAGCATACAAATAAATAACGAAAACAGTGTTGTTACCTTAATTATGCTAGAGAAGTCCATGCTGCTTTACGAAATATATGAGCAGTGATCCTTAGCACATTCCAAAGAACTGAATATATCCTTTTGGAAAGTTTAATTAAGAGGCTGTATTGATAATGATAAAATATTATCTAGCTACAAAATTTCTGAAAACTGCTTCTGAAAATCAATGCAAGTTAAACCTACACCTAAAGTCTGGCAAGTGCTTAAGCATCTTGTTGAATCAGGTCACTGAAAGTTAATAACTCCCCCTTCTAAGGTATAGAATGAACTTTGCTTCTCACCTCACTGGATTGGGGTCTTTAGTCAACTACAGTGGTAACCAGAGGTTCTGTAACAGCCTAGTCTGCCCGTTTTTAGAGTCTGGGGCCAGACAGTCCAGTTTGATTGTCAGACATAGCTGGAAATCAGTCAGGGGGTTCCTGTAAAAGGCTGAGAGGTCTCACCTGAAGCAAGGCATTTCAGGAAGCAGGTGAGTTCCCATGGCAGGGCCTGAAGTGCAGGAGAGCAGCAGAGAGGCAAGGGGAATGAACTCTGGACCCCTGCAGCCTACTTTGGTCAGGTGAATAACTTTCTTGGTGTTACTTTATGCCTAAGCTTAAAGGATGGGCCAGAACAGATTGTTTCATAGGAGTAATAGTCCTTTTTGGGCTGGGAAGACAGGACAGCAGCCCTACAGGTGCCCATATTTCTGTCAATGGCAAACTTGTGTTTGAGTGCTGATTCCTTTCGGCAAACTTGATGTTTATGAAACACATTTTATTTATGTTCTACAGTCTCGTGGCAGGAAAAAAGGGCAAATTAGTTTAGTAATAGATTAACTTTCTACCACCATCTGTTTGCAGTCTGGCTGTGCTGTTATAAATAACATTTTCCCTAAGTATTACAGTAAAATCTTGGATTACTTACAGTGAGCGGTATAAAAGATTCCAGGCCTCATTCTGCTGTGAGGTTCTTTCACTGAAATTTTACAAAAAAAAGTGCATCTCAGGTGGCCCTATAAAACTGGTACTTTGCTACTCCCAAAATTGCCATGCCACTGAGTTAGGTTGCTGCAGGAAGGATGCACAAATCGGGAGTGGGGCTGGATCAACAAAAGCAGTGTAATAATCCAAACTTTGAAAAATATACAAATATTCCTCTCCCATAAAGCAAATAAACCAGATTTGTAAGTCTGCAGCTGGCTGTTTGATCTATGCTCTGAGGTGATACTTATTGGGGCTTTTTTTTATTGAATTACAATAGCACTTTGGAAGCCCCACCTGTCTAAAGTCAATGTGTGGTGACAGAAGAGGCCACAAGTGCAGAGAGTGAGCAAACAATGGCACTCCGGCCCGGATCCAGCAAAGCACTTTTACAAGGGTGCATAATTGGCCCCTCTGAAGTCAGTGTGACTACACATGTGCTTAAGGGCTTTGTTGGGTTGGTGCCAGAATGGCCAGGATCTTGAAGCATCAAGCCCAGCAGAATCATCTTGTCAACATGCACATCCTGTCATGCAGTAGCTTTTTGAGAATGGCTGGGAAGTGCTTTCTCTCAGTCTCTGGAGTTAAATCCCCTTGGAACTCATCCTGATCTCCATTAAACCAGTGTAACTCCACTGACTGTGCTGACATTGCTACTCCAAGAGCAAGGCTGAGGAAAATCAAGCCCCTCCTGGACCATATCCCTCTAGAGAAATTAATTTATGAGAAGACTGAAGAAGTTAGTGTAAAGGGAAGATAGCTCATTTGGCTTTAGAGTCAGTATTAATTGTTTAATTTATCAGAATGTTTTCTTACTACTATTATTTTCAAGAACAATAAAAGTCTGAGAGGCATGGGAGAGCATAGATCAATACAGAGGCATTTGAAAACATTTCCTTCTCTTCATTCTTGGGACTAAATCTCTGGTTTTCCCATCTGGATCAGCTTTTGTCTCAATGGCTGCAATCTCCTTTTCTCTGTCCTCCCTACATTCTGTTGTCCCCTGATCCTGTCAGTCTGCTAATATCTTTATTACCTCCTATTGTTGGGTCACATCATCTCATGCTTCAGATCCCTTTCTTGGCTTTTCCTTTCTTCTCACATGGACTTCATGGTCCTGGTCTTTCTCTTTAAGGAACTGATTGAAATCCCACTGAAGTCTTCATCGGTGGAAGGTAATAATTGCTCCCAACTAGCTAAGAACTGGGGACAAACCACAGTAAAAGCTTTGTTATCTGGCATGTTGGGGGAATGGGGGGGGTGCTAGTAAGTAAAAAATTCCAGTTAACTAAGAGGGAGTTTGAGTGTGGGTGGGGGCTCGGGGCAGGGGGTAGGGACATGGGAGGAGGAGCAGGGCGTGGGATCAGGGCAGGGGGTTGGGGCATGGGAGGGGGCATCGGGTGCTGGATACTGGCGGTGGTCACTTCGGGTAGCTCCCTGGAAGCAATGACATGTCCCTGCTACTCCTAGGCAGAGACATAGCTAGGCAGCTCTGTGCACTGCCTCTGCCCACAGGCACCACCCCTGCAGTTCCCATTGGCCATAGTTCCTGACCAATGGGCGCTGCAGAGCCAGTGCACAGGGTGGTGGCTGCATGCAGAACCACCTAGCCACGCCTCTGTCTAAGAGCAGCAGGGACATGTTGTCGCTTCCAGGGAACCGTCCCAATGTGGAATGGGAAAACAATTAAATTTCTCTAAAATTTTGCAAGACAGGGGAACCATTTCCCACTCTAACTGTAACTTTTTGGAACAGCGACTGTCACTTGCTATACATTTGTACAGCACCTAGTGCAATGGACCCTCAACCTGATTGGCCTCTAGGTATGACCATGTCATAAATGTTCAGTAACAACAATAATGGAGAGCTTTCAAATGACTTCAGTAGGCTTCAGATCAGATCTCAAATCTACACAGTTCCACCCCTTTTGTTTCTTTCTCCCTTTCCTTTCTCTCCTTTCCATTTGCTTTTGTACTTTTTTCCTGTTTGCTCTTAGAAACAACCTCCCATGTGCCAACCACCTTCCCAGTCTTTCATCTCTCTTCTATGAATTAGCGTCTTACCTGCATTTGTCTCTGTCTCCTTACATGTGAATTGTTGTTGTCAACATATGTAGCCTTTGGGAGAGCGGGTGAGAGGCATGTGCTGAATGACGGCGATAGGCAGACATCCTATCAGCTCTGCATCTCATATACATAAAATATAAACAATATCATTTCCCAGCTTTCTCAATGCCTAGTTAAAATCAATATCCCCTGGATAATGGAGAGCTAATGCCAAATCCAGGCAAGATTGAAACAAACTTGTATGAAAGGTGGGGGGGGGGCGCATTTCAAATAATAATTTTTCCTCTGTAACATTCCTCAGTATCCAGAGGATCTATGCTTGGATCAGTACATCAGCACAAAGCCTTGGGGTCTATGCTAATGGATGTCCACTAGCCCCCAAAAAGCTGATATACACTTGTGGCTGTCCAGCAGACTGTGACAATCATGTCAGTCTCAGATCTGGCCACAGTGATTGTTATTGCTACTCATGGTACCGAAGAATGAAGCCAGGTGCTCTGGAAAAAAAACTTCTGAGACAAATCACAGCCAACCACCTGCTTAACAACACAGTTTGTCATGAACTCTTCACCCTGGAGTTCCTCTTTCTGTACCACCTCAGCACTGAATAGAGCCTACTTCACAATCTTAATCCTGGTATTCAAAAGTCACGTTGGCATTGGTCTTAGCTACTTGAGAGATGCATGATCCTGCCCATGATCCCAGTACTTGATGCTGACACCTACGTTCCATGAGAATAACAGAAACGTGACACATGGAACCATCCGCTTGGGTGCAAGAGGGTGAACTTTTTCTGGACTTAAACTGTAAAAAAAAATTCAGCAGACCTGGATTCTTACCCAGTTATCTCACCTGCCTTCTGTATGACCCGGACAAGTCACTTCATCTCTCTATTACCCCAATGCACGTGCACTATGTGTATACAAATCGTAAACATTTTGGAACAAGGATAGGCTTTTACTATGTGACTGCACAGTACCTAGCACAAAGGCTTCTAATCTTGTTCAGGGCCTCTAGGTGCTACTGCAGTGCAAATAATAGTGGTGTCTTTCCCTGTGCTGCCAGGCACCTCGCATGCTGTTGCACACTGAAGAAGAACACTGAAGCACAGTGGAAAATATCAATATTTATATTCAAGGCAAGGCTGGAAATGCATCCTGGAAAAGAACTCTGTATAGGAAAAATATACATCATACAGGAAGAATGTCACATGGCATTTGTTTTGTTTAGACAATGAGATATTTGATCAAACAACAGACATTGAAACACTGTTTGTTAAAAGCTTAAAAATCCTGAAGTAATCGTCCTCCCTCCACCCGTGAAACCAACAAAAAGTCAACTTTTAGCACTTTTCTACCAGGATGTGAAACATTTCTTAAATATAAGATTTTCTTTTTTCCTTTTTTTTTTTGTCAAGCTGCTTTGAGTATACACATTGTTTTCAAACATTCTCCAATTTGTACAGCACCCTTGCATTTTTCTGAAAAAGCTGTAGATACTTCTAATAGAAACTCACAATGGTGCTGTAACCAGTGTACTGTGCTGAAAATGTACAGAATATTTGTGTGCATTTGGGAATGATAAAAATGATAGAACTTAAGATTGTAATGCTGAGGAGAAAAAAAACATACAATTGTGCAATTCTATTGATTCAGGAATGCTCCCTGGGTTTTCAGGTTAAGCTTGGTGATGGGAAATGAATGTGCTTACATATCTTACTCTCTTTGAAGCCACATGCTTGCTGTTTTTAGCTCTTCGTTGTGAAGTGAGAACAGGGCTTATGTGGTCACTGAAAGCAAGAAAGGATATCAGTGATTTTTGTAGCATAATCTCCCTGAGTTTCCAGGATAGTGCTGCAGGAGGAAAATGGCCCATCAAATAAGCAGCTTGTGTGAGAAAGCAAAGCGTGGACACTGAGACTAAGGCCATGTCTACACTACAAAGTTAAGTCGACTTCATGTAAGTCGACATCAAGCCTCTGATTTAAGCAAGTTGGTCTTGTGTGTCCACACAATGCTCATTGTGTTGGCAGAGGGCAGCCTCACTAGCAAGGCTTGTATCAATGCATGGGACACTGAACTATAGGTAGCTATCCCACAGTGCACCTAGCCGAGTGTAATTTTGGCTTGGGCTTGCAATGCCTTGGTGGAAATGGGAGAGGGCACACGGGGTGTTAAAGGGCACCTTACGTAGTCCGAGGCTGACTGCCCTGCCTCTCCATGGAGGTCTGCTGTAGCCTTCACCACAGACAGCTCCACTCCACCAGCCACTCTGCTCCTCCAGCCGACCTGTGAGCCACTCCAGCCGTCTCTGCAAACCACTCCACTCGCTCGCTGTTCCGTGGGCCACTCCAACCATCCCACAAACTGCTCACCTCCACTCCACTCCGCTCACTGTTCCATGGGCCGCGCCAACTGTCCTGCAAACTGCTCCACTCTGCCAGCCGCTTAGCAATATATCTTCAGGCTCCCCCACTAATTAACACAGCACTCAGTGATCTCAGCTCAGTAAGTTTAGCTCTTTTAGTGATTTCAGCTTGTAGTTTGGGAGCCCCAGTGCTGGTGCACCAATGACTCAAAGTGAATTCAGCTCAGCAACCTCCAGCTAGACTCCTAATAGAATCAAAATTAGCTCTGCTATTCAACAGTGGAGAGAGAAAGAAGTGCAATTGGCGTTCTAGGCCCTTAAAGGAGGCCCATATCATCACATACACATACCTACCCCCAGCCTCTTTCAATTCACTGGGTTTTGGAACCCATGTCCCTTGTCTAGTGAGTGCTACTTAGTTGATGGTGAGACCCTCTATCATAAAACAGTTTCATAGTCCCTCATTCACATAATCAGGGTAACACTAGTTTTTTTCTCCTGCCCCAATAACAGAGAAATTGGGGATCCCACAGCTGTCAAAGTGACCATTTTGGGCTGCCGTGGACTCATACTAGGCGAGGTGGGTGTGCCTATCCAAATAAAATCAGCTCCTGAAATTCTTTTCCACACTCACCATAAGTCACCACCAGATGTCAGGGTAGAGCTCATCCTGACTCTGCTTACAGACGAAAACATTGTTGTGGGTGGTTATGGGAACGTGGCGTTAGTCTCCAATGATGCACTTACCTCCTTCCCTGAAATCAATGGCAAACAAGCTAAGCCTTTTTGTGCCTTTTACCGTAAGCCAGGGTTACCCACACAGACGCCATAGCATGATAAGAATGGACCCCACTCAGCTGTACACTTTTGTTGTGAGCATTACAAACACCTCGCGCCTTATCATGCAGTATTTATACAGCCGATAAAGGAGCCACCTCATGGAACAATGTGATGCCGTGCAAGCTGGAAGACACAGAACGGAGCAATTTGCAGTTGCTGATGACAGTCAAGCATTACCTTGATACGGTGGAGCACCACATCTGGGCCCCAGGAAACAAGCCCTGACTGGTGGGATTGCATTATTATGTAGCTATGGCTGCAGAACTCTTGAATGCATAAGGCTGCTTTCCAGGAACAGTGTGAAGAGCTTTCCCCAGCCCTGAAGCACAGCTGTACTAAAATGAGAGCTGCTTTGACAGTGGAAAAGCGAGTGGCGATAGATCTGTGAAAGCTTCCAATGCCAGACTGCTACTGATCAGTGGGGCATCAATTTGGAGTGGGTAAATCTACCAAGGGTTCTGTTGTGATCCAAGTCTACAGGGTAGTGACTCTGGGCAATGTGCAGGACATAGTGGATGTTTTTGCTGCAATGTGGTTCCCTATATGCAGTGGGGTGATTGATGGAACATATATCCCTATCTTGGCACCAGACCACCTCACCAAACAGTACATAAACCAAAAAGGCAACTTGTCAATGGTGTTGCAAATGCTGGTGGGTCGCAGGGGCCATTTCACCAACATCAATGTGGGATGGTCAGGAAAGGTGCATGATGCATGCCTTTTTAGAAACACAACTCTGTTCAGAAAGCTGAAAGCAAAGACTTTCTTTCCAGATTGCAGAATAACCATTGGTGATGTTGAAATGCCAATCGTGATCCTGGGAGACCCAGCCTACCCTTTGCTCCCATGGCTCATGAAGCTGTATGCAGGCAACCTGGGCAGCAGTAGGACCAGTTCACCCGCCATAGGACATTTGAAGGAGGAGAATGTAGAATTGGATGATGATGGCAGCAGGTTCATCATAGGTTGCAGAGGGTCTCTAGCATCCAGCTGCCTTACTTGAACCTGAACCAGATGCCAGATGTCTGATCGCTCCTTCATAATCCACAGCATCTCTTCCTGCATGGCACGCTCTTGTTCCCCGCATGTTCTCCTGTCCTCCCTTTCCATGTCCAGGTTCTCATTCAGTGTAATCCTTCATTCTCTCCTCTGAGCTCTGTCTTGTCACTCTTGGAGGCATGCATTAACTCATTGAGCATGTGCTCCTGCGTTGTCTTTTTCCACCTCCTAATCTGGCGAAAGTCTCTGTTCTGGTGAGGAGGATGCGCCAAAGGAACAGGCTTCAGCTGCAAGGAATACAAAGCACAAAGGTAGCATTGACCGTGCATACATTGTTTCTGGTGCACCACCCCTCAATACACTTCACTGTGAGCCACAACATAATCACAACCGCTGACTATTGCAAGAGTCAATTTGCTGCTCCAGCCATGGTGAGCAAGGGCACAAGGCATGGGTCTTATGCTGCTGCTTTTGTGAAGACATCCTTGGGATCACAGATTGGAACTTGAGAAAAGCCCCCTTTCTCCTAGCAATCTGGATGGTGTTGAGGACAGACACCAGCATAAAGCTCCACAAATAGTTTGTTTTTTACAAAAGCGGCACCAGGTTGGGAAGGAAGGGAGACAAATAAGAAGCCACCACTCTCCCATCCCTTTTTTTAATGTTGCTTACAATACTCAGTGATCCCTTCCAATCACAACCACAGCACATTTGGAAAAGTGTGGTTGTGTGACCCAGATTTCACCAAATGGGGCGGATTACTTGTTGAATTGTTTTGGTTTAAGGGTTAGCATTGAAAACTTGCCCCATTTCCCCTAGTGACCCTATGCAATATCACTCTCCAGAGGGTAACAGAGGCAGCAAGGGAGCAGATGCTGCAAGCATCTGGGTAAAGACCTGGTCCTTATGCTGCAATGCTGTGTGCTGCAGTGATGCCAGCAGAGTTAACACTAGAGTGGTGCGGGAAAGTGTCCTACTGTGGTGGATGAAATAAGTCAGCCCTTCCCAGAAACCTTCTGCAAAAGATTGCAGAGTACATCCATGAAAGCTTCCTACAGATCTCCATGGAGGATTCCTGGTCCATCCCCATGCTGCAGTGGCCACCAATACCCACTACGCCTACTTTTTTGTGCAGATTAAAAAAAAAAATAATAGCATGTAACCTCTACACTTTGACTGGAAAAGTGTATTCACCAGAGGTGCCTTCCCCAGCATCACGCTCTGCCATCAACTGGTCCTGTGAGGGGATGGGCTCCAGGGTTAAAAACAATTCTTGGCAGTTGAGGAGAATGGATCCTCCACTTGCCTGCCTCATATTTTCCTCCTCCTCCTCCTCCTCCTCTTCCACAGTGTTCTCTTCATTGTGTCTTGAGGTTGCCCGGGGCTTCTGGGAGGTATCCACAGAGCATTTTGGGATAGTGGTGGGGTTGGCGCCAAGAATCGCATGCAGCTACTCATAAAAATGGCATGTTTGTGGGGCAGAACCAAAACGACTGTTGGCCTCCTTTGTTTTCTGGTACGTTTGCTGAAGCTCCTTTATTTTCACAGGGCACTGCTGCGTATCCCTGGTATAGCCCTTCTCCCCCATGCCCATGCAATGTTGGCATAAATGTCAGCATTTCTTCTGCTGGATCGGAGCTCTAGCTCTTCCTGCACAAACTCTTCTACCCACACAGCAATAAGATCCACCTTCTCCTGTGTAATATACTCGGTGGTATAGACACATACATTAGTAGATCGATTTAATGCAGCTTATGTCAACCTAATTTTGTAGCGTAGACTAGGCCTAATGGTATGATCCTGCAAATGCTTATGCACTTAACTAATCCCAGTGCTTTCATGAGACTACTAGAGGCTCAGATCTAGTAAAGCACGTAAGGACGTCCTTAACTCTAAGTATGTGAGTAGTCCAATTGATGTCACTGAGACTACTTATATGTTTAAAGCTATGTGCATGCTTTGTATCCTGCTGGATTGGGACTTGTTTGTGGAATTAGGTACCTAAGGAGACAACTAGGAATACAAATATAGGCTCTTGAGGAGAGATTCTTTCTTTCCTGACGGAGGAGACATAACCTTGAATAATTGGGCTTAGACCAGGGTGAAGCTACAGTGAAGCAAGGATCTAGTGTTGTGATGTAAAAAGTGACTTTCATCAGTATAGTTTTAGTTTCAAATCAGGCTTATGCTGTAACACTGTGGTCATATTGTATTCCAGTGCAGCATGCCTAACCAAGGGGCTGAGCCAGTGTAGCTAAGGCTAATGCAAAAAACACCTTGAGTGTAACAAGACCCGAGTAGCACCATATTCCACGTGCAGCCCATTGACTTCAATGTTAACATGAATAAGAGCATTAGAACTGGCCATGAATGAATGTGTTGGGGCCATGCTGAGCTCCGCCTTGTGTTCGCTTTCTGCTAACATTTTAGTAGTGGAGATTTAGTGGCAGAAATGTCTGTGCAAAGCCACGTCTGTGTTGTTCGCACTACTCAAGCTGAAAATGAGTAAACATAGAAGGTTGGTGAAAATATTCTGAGGGAGAGGGGCTAAGTAAAGCCCATTTTCTGTGCTGTGCCAGGCCCCGCTCTGTGATTTGTACATGTGGGACAGATTGCGGGGTGATTTGCTGTCACTATCCTGGCCCTGTGTGCAGGCAACGTTCTGTACGGTGGAGTGGTGGTTGGTGAGCAAGCCCACCATGCACTTGAGATGCATGCTGGATGCAGAGCAGCTGCTGTGGGTCAATACCCACATATAGAGGAGGGCTCCGCTGCTTGTCTAACAGGGTTGGGGGACCAAACAAGTTCCCAGCTCTGTGGGGGGAGAGCTGTCTAGTTGTATGGGGTGGGCAGGTCTCCACCTCCATTAGCATGCAGGAGGAGCCCACTCTCCAGTGTGTGGGGGAGGGGGGGCAGGGAGCAGGGTTGGTGTCTCTATTCCAGCCCATTGAGGAGGAAAGCGCCTGGGGTGGGGAGGAGCTGCAGAACGAGCCCGCCCTGCACTTGCCTATCCACAGCTCACCGAGCTCCCCACTTCAGCCCATTGACTCTTGCTGCTCACAGATTCAGAGGAGCCTGCTACAGGGTAATGTTATGGGCACATCTGAGTCTGGGCAGGACTCTTCCCTGTACGCAATGCCTTGCCCTTCCCCCTCCTAGACCTGGTGTCACCAGATATGGGGCTTCATCTGCAGAGCTGGTCCACACGTGTAGGCAGCTAAAACTGAGATCAATTTTAGGGGAGGAGGGATGAGTCTCCCCTACCCCTACCCACCTGCTGCTTATGTGCGTATGCATAACTGACTGTGCTGGAAATGCCTGTGAACTCATCCAGTTAGGGAAATGGGTACCATGTGACTTGTCTGACCCATCGCAATTAAGCAACAGAGCTCCAGTTTTGAATATCAGCTCCTTGATTTTCTTAGCAAACTGTTTGCTGTCAGCTCAAAGAGAGAGACAATTTTTATTAATTGAATAAATTCAAGGAAATTGCAATCTACTCAGGGCTATTCCGCAGTCTAGGGGAAAAAAGACTGCTAGACAGATACAGTACTAATTGCAAATTATTTGCTCAGCTGCACTTGGGATATATACAGAAGTGCTGGCCAGCTGGAAAAGAAACTCAGCAGTAAGAATATATAAATACGCTAGAAAAGGATATTTGGCCAAATTCAACACTGGTGTAAGTAGGTACAGCTGCTGATGATTCTGTAGACATTTGTCTCTGACAAGAAGTGCCACACGGGAAGAGATATAGGAGGTCAGGGAAGGAATGAAACATTTCTTTGACAGGATTTTTTAAAGATGTTTGAAACTGCTGAGATTTTGAGAACAAGAAGTAGTCGACGCTGTAGACAGAGTAGTTGGCAGAGTGCAGGTGAGGAGAACAAACGTAGGTGGTAAGTGTAATTCACCATTTTTGCAGCGGTGATGTCCATGTGGCATGTTTTCTCTACCTACTAGATCTGTAGACATTTATGTATCGATTTAGATACTTGCACCATGCATGTGCCAGGTGGTGGAATGGCACTTGGAAGATTAGCAGTGAAAAGGAAAGTTAAATATTTCCTTTACAATGCCAATTCATTTAACTTCACAACAGCCCGATGACATATGTAAGCATTTATCCCTATTTCACACACAAGGAAACTGAGGCTCAGAGATTAAGCTAGTTGCTCAAGGTCACACAAACGTTCTGTTCAGAATTTGGCAAAGAACTCTCTTATCCACAGAATCATCCATTCTCCATGGCCACCCCCTTGTTCACATTCTGCTGTAATAATAGATGTATACAAATACTAGCCAGCGCCAGATCTATTCAGTTCTAAGGGTTTGGGCCACCCTCGTATGCTCCAAGAGTGTTCTCTAAACCAATAATCTGATAAAAGACAGGGGACTGATTTCATCCTCTACATCTTAATGGTGGCTTTTCTACTTTTAAGAACAATTACAGTACAATAATGCCTTAAAGATTGCAGTAGCCTCTTATATTTAATCCTCTCTGACTGGTCTAATTTTCTGTGTGGGTCAGGTAAACTGAGATCTATTGGGGAAACTCCACAAGTTATCAACAGAATGGAGACTAGAGCATGTTTGTTACTACCTGAGCAATGTAACTGATCTGCAGCAGGTACTGTGGTGACAAGTGCCTTTTATAAATGTATGTTACAGGCAAGTCTCATCTTACATGGGGGTTCCGTTCCAATGGTTAGCGTGTAAAGCGAAAACCGCGTATCGTCAAAATTACATAGAGTTGAATGGCGGGTGGAATTGCCTGCACTACAGAAACAGTATTTAAATTGTTATTTTTCTCTTTTTTTTGTTTTTTGTTTTTGCCGACCACGTAAAGCTGAAATTGTGCATATTAAATGCGCATAAAATGCGACAGACCTGTATCAGCCTAATGGCTAGAAAATCCAGAGCAGGGAAAGCTCTCCAACCCTCTCTTGATGAATAGGGCTGCCCGAGAGCTTCATTTGCATAGGCTACCTATCCACAGTTCCACTGGTGGTGACACTTGGGAGGTCATCATAAGCATATCTGAACTTAGATTCTGGCAGGTAGTAGACTCCCAGAGAGACTCAGGAAGAGAAAAGAGTTTTCTTCTTGTGGCAGAGGCTCTCCTTTCCTGCAGCTAGGATTCTAGTCAAGTAGGCTTGCTAAATTAAGTACTTCTGGATTTCCTTCTATGACGACTTCACAGAGAGAAACTAGTGGATTCAGTGAGGCCCTGCTCTTTAATAAAGACGAATCAGAAGGTGGGTTATGTGGTGGCGCTTACAGGTAGAATCAAGCAAGCAGCTCCCTTGGTAAGCAAAAAAGGATATCCGGACTGTTGCTATTTGCTGATCCAAACTGCGGATGGTGCTTGGTCAATGGGTTGTGTGGCCAAGAGCTTATCAACTGGGGGACATTCTCTATGTTGGGAAGAAAGGGAGTTAGATGGATTACAGCCAAAGTTAGTGGAAGGGGATAATATTTTACTCATTACTCATGGAGTGCTTGCAAGTGGGGAAGTTCTGCCTGCTATGGGCATCCAGAGAAAGTGCATTTTTAGTTTTCCCAGGCTTCTGGGTAGGGGCACAAAAGAACTATTTGTTAAGCGAGACTCTAGAGATCTATTGTACCTAGCCCTTTTTGCTGCTCTTAACCACTTTGCAAAAGACTTACATTGTAAATGTGTAAAGTAGCATTGGGTTTCAGGAGTCTCAGTGCATTAGAGGTATCTGAACAATTTCAGTGGCCATGTATAGTGTTTGTAGTGCAACTATATAGTGCTATTGGTAGGCACAATATATTGCTTGCCTTCACTAGGATTCCTGCACCTGGCTCTACCACTGATTCTCCATAGTATCTTGAGCATGCCATCAAATCTCTCCATGAGTTTGATCCTCTGCACTGGCTGAGCTATATTCAGTGCAGGACTGGGGTTGGCGGTAAAGATAGCTTTATCCCCTATGTGACGAGGTCTGCTGGAGGACCTGAAGTCCTACTGCACCCAGCCCCAGGAAGGAACAGCAAAGAAGGGTCCTCCAGGCCTGCCTACAATGACTGCTCTTCTGCAGCCTATCAGAGCCCAGCAGGTTCAGAGAAAAAGAACTGCAGGGGGCTCACCAGGTCAGGCCAAGGAAGAGTGTTCTGTGGTGGTTACAGGAGCTCGATGAGTTGCATTTGCTAAACCCGGGAGGATCTGAAAGCTTTAGCTCTGAGGTAATGGATGGAGATAAAGATACCAAATGGGAAGAGGCCCAGGGAATACAGCAGCAACCAGTTCAAGGAAGCCATGCATGGCTGCTGTTTGTAGGGTCCCTGGGTTGGCATTCAGAATAGCAGGCTGGCCTAGGTCCCCTCACTGAGTAAAGGGCAGGAGTTAGAAGGCCCAGAGACAAGGCTGAAGATTCCCATGTGGGCCAACAGTTTGAACCCTTTGCTTTCCCAGAAGGGGTTGATTCATTTTGACTGACTTGGCCAGAGGGCTGAGTCCTTGCCAACCTTGCTAGGCAGGTTTTCAACCCCTAGGGGCCGCCAGGGGCAGGAGAAGGCCTGCGATGCCAGATGTAGCTACAGGAGGCACTCAAAAGGTGTGTCCCCTGTTACACCACACCGTCCTGTGGCTTCCCAACCCTGAGAGGGGCACACTCTCTCCTGCAGTGCTTGAGGGGAGTGCACAATGGAGTGCCCTTCAGAATCGTTCTATGTGTGCTCCCTCACACCTCTGCTCAGCAGAGCTTGCCAGAGAATGTAGAGGAGGAGGGAGAGCAATGGAGGCACTAGCAGGGACTGTGAAGGGATCAATGTGACTGCAAATGTGTGTGGCCCTTCTCAGGGGATACCTAGAAAGGGGAAGGTGATTTGCACCCTCCCAGTCCCCAATACGTTCATGCAAAGCAGGGAGGGCACAACGAGGTAAGTAAGATTTATAGATCCAGTGTAACATTTTAGTGGCCTCTTCTGAAAAAACAGCATGCATAGCTTTAAATGTCAATCCTCCGTAACAGCATGCATAGCTTTAAATGTCAATCCCGCCGAACACATCTGCAGCCCCCCTCTTAGCGCGGTTTGCTATAGCTAGCAGAAAGCAATGTGATAAATCCTTGGTACTGTGATCTTAGTTTATATCTCACAAACAGCAGATCATGTCTGAACCTGTGAGCTTTTTGGAAGGACAATTATTGGCAATTATGTGTGGGTCTCGGCGTACATCACATTTTGCAAATGCAGTTTGCTTTATATAACTCAGAGTGATCTCTGCAAAACGTCAGGGCATAGAAGTGCTAAGAAAATGAACAGAAATCTATTGGCTTTCCTGAGTAGCAGCTGGCTGAACTGGCAAACAGATTGTAGGTTTCTCTTTCGAAGTGAACAGGCCTTTGAAGTCAGTGAAATAACTCTCCTAGTCTAGATTCAATTCCTACTCAATCCCCGGGCAGATTAGCTTTAAAACTGCTAGTGTTTTACTGGTGATGAGCTAATGCAATTAGATGCCTGAAGCTTGTCATCTCCTTGTTAACAGGCTTCTGGGTATGCTTGCAGCCCCCTTATTTGAAGAAGACTGTAATTCAGATGACATCTGAGAAGTATTTATAGGAAACCAGCTCCTGAGCTGTAACCTATATAAAATCAGCCACTGTTTCAGTCTGAGTGTTGAGATGTAGTTTTGAGCACAGAAATCCTGAAGGATTCTTAAGTTTTGAAAGGAAAAGTCAGGGAGGACCTGTGCAGTTTGATTTGCCATTTTTGTCCAAATGTGTTCATGAATCTGTCTAATTCTCTGTATTTCTCCATGTGAAAGGCTCAGTCCTGGTGTGCTGGGCATAAATTAAGGATATGTTCAAACCCTCCAGGAGTTTTTCAGAATTGCACTTTCATACAGTTACCGTGCCGGCTGACTGAGGAGTGTTTCTTGGAGAGCACACACATGCAGGCACAGGGTGTGGCACCTTCTGTAAGGAAAGGATCCATGTGTTAGGAAGCAATTCTAGAAGGAAGGTCAGGAGCAAGTCTGTGTGCCCTACCACGGATTAATAGACATGGTTCCTTTGCTCAATGAGTTCATGCCTCTGTGTCATTGTGTTGGGGACTGAACCTGCTTTTTTCTAGCCCAGGGCTGGCCAACCTGAGCCTGAGAAGGAGTCAGAATTTACCAATGTACATTGCCAAAAGCCACAGTAATACATCAGCAGCCCCACAGCTGCTCCCCAGACCCCAGCGCCTGCTGGCAGCCCCTACCAATCAGCGCCTAGTCCCCCCCCATCAGCTGTTTCATGTGCACAGGAGGCTATGGGGGGTGGAGGAAGGAGCGAGGGCATGGCAGGCTCAGGAACATGGGCCTTGGGGGAAGGGGTGGAGTGGGGGCAAGGCCTGGGGCAGAGCAGGGGGTTGAGCAGTGAGCACCCCCCAGCACATGGGAAAGTTAGCATCTATGGCTCCAGCCCCGGAATCAGTGCCTAGGTAAGGAGCCGCATATTAACCTCTGAAGAGCCACATGTGGCTCCAGAACCACAGGTTGGCCACCTTGTTCTAGCCTGTGAAATACAGGGCCCTATATATAGGGAATCTAGATTTAAATCTACAATACTGGCTCAGACCAGGGAGTCTAGAATGACTTCTGTTGACTTCAGTGCTTGTTGGACAGGGTCCTATAAAAAGATACAGTAAACTTCATTTCACCTAGTAATACTAGATTTATTTCCTCCCAGAAAAGAATTAACCTGTTAACTACAGATGAAATATTCGTGGCCAATTACACTTGAGTTGAACAGGTTTAAATGGCTTGTAGAAGCAAAAATTAAAATAGTGCTAGTGCCCTGTGATGGTATCTTTCCCGAATCTGAAACTTAGAATCCAAAAGTTGGGGTACCAGCATGAATTCCCCTAAGCTTAATTACCAGCTTAGATCTGATACACTGCCACCACCCAAAAATATATAGTGTTTTGAGGCACTCTGGTCCCCCCAAAAACCTTCCCTGGGGACCCCAAGACCCAAATTCTTTGAGTCTTACAACACAGGGGAATAAACCATTTCCCTCCCCTTCTCTTCCCCTCCAGGTGTTCCCTCCCTGGGCTCCTGGAGAGAGAGACAGATTCAAGCTCCGTGAATCTAAAACAAAGGGATTCCACCCTTCTCTCCTCCCTTCCCCTTCCCTGTTAAGTACAGACTCAATTCCCTTGAGCCTCAACAAGGGGAAAAAATCAAACAGTCTTAAAACAAAACTTTTAATAAAAAAAGAAATAAAAAAGTAAAAGTTATCTCTGTAATTTAGATGGTAAAAGTTACAGGGTCTTACAGCTTACAGACACTAGAAAGAAGCCTCCCCCCCAGCAAAAATACAATTTAAAATACTTCCAGCAAACTACACATTTGCAAATACAGAAAACAATCAAAAGACTATAACCGCCTTCTCTACTAAATACTCACTATTCTGAATATATAAGAGACTGTAGCAGGAAGATTGGCAAGAAACCTGGTTGCACGTTTAGTCCCTTCCAGGACCCAGAGAGAACAAAGCCAAACCCAAAAAACACAAACAAACGCTTCCCTCCACCGAGATTTGAAAGTATCTTGTTTCCTGATTGGTCCTCTGGTCAGGTGTCCGGTTCACTGTTTCTTAACCCTTTACAGGTAAAAGAGACATTAACCCTTAACTATTGGTTTATGACATGCCCCCTGTTCTTTTTTACTTTCAAAATAGTATTTGAACATAGGTGCAATTTACTTCAATGCGTAAAATATGTAATTATATTCAGATCCATGTATAGCAAAGTGATATCTAGAAATAAAGATTATAGTAATTACTAATCACCAAAACGTATGATTGAAGAAGAGTTGTGGCTCTGTCAAACTGAAAAGATCCAGGAAGTTCAGAAGTAATAAAATCAATCCAATAAAATAATACTACACATTTAGTTTAGCACCCTTTAACTGCTCTTCTCATAGTGCTTTACAAACCAATGGATCAATGTGTGCTTCTACTCTGAAGAGTGATTCTGTAACAATTAGCTGTGAGCAGGAAACAGTTTCCCATTTTGAGAACTTTTGAGATTTAAAAAAAAAGTTCCCTTACAGAATTGGGACAAAAAATCAAAATCAGGAACACTTTAATGAACCAAAAATCCATAAACATTTTCAGATTGGATCAATCAAAATGTTTTGACAACTTGAAATGTTTTGTTTTACTTTTTGACTCTACATTATTTTACTATACATTAAATCTCTAAATGAAGTCTTTTCATTTTGAGTATGTCCAAAGGGGACATTTTGACTTGGAAACACTTTTTGTTTTGTTTTTTAATGGGAAAATTGTCAAAAGCCTAGTCTTTCTATCAAACAGGTTCAGTTTAGATGAATCAACATTTTTTGGTGAAAAAACATTTAGATGAAAAATGTCCAGTCAATTCTAGTACCGATGCCATATTGGACTCCATTTTATTGCTACTCAACAATTACCTATGTAAATTTGCTTGTGTTATGGGTATAAAGATGCCAGACCTACAAACTGATTCATGACCTGGAAGTCAAGTTGTGTTCTTTCTGGCTCATGTTTCATCATTATTATTATTTTGTTTATTATGGTAGTTATGACCAGCAGTACAATAGTGCATAGGGACAATCCAAGAATGTTCTAAGCACTGTGGAAACATATACACCTCTACCTCAATATAACACGACCCAGTATAACACGAATTTGGATATAAAGCGGTAAAGCAGTGCTCCAGGGGGTCTGGGGGTGGGCTGTACACTCCGGTGGATCAAAGCAAGTTCGATAAAATGCGGTTTCACCTATAACACGGTAAGATTTTTTGGCTCCCGAGAACAGCGTTATATTGGGGTAGAGGTGTAGTTTACCATCTGAGTAGACAATACAGTCACTGGATGGGAAAAGGGGTGTAACACGCAAGCACTGTAAACAATGTGACAGGAGCAAATGTCATGTTAGCTTTCTATCTTATTTTATTTTATTTTAATTGGAGTGGGGATAGTAAGGAGGAAAATCAGCTAAATGGGAAGAAAAAATGAAAGAAGAGGATTGCGAGGGGGATAGAACAGAGGCAGATGTAGAATGAAGCTGAGGTGAAGAGACCTTGAGGAAGGAGGAGGAAGATGGTTGGAACAAACAGCCCATCAGTACAGAGTAAAGAAAGTCCTGCCAACTCTGTAGAAAGTTCTGCCTGCCAGAAGGTGTCTATTATGGCTCTTTCTGCAGCTACTCTTACCAGCTGGAGTTTCTGGGTCACTACAGTTTTTTCCCCAAAGCCAGTGAAAGGTTGTGCAGCTGGATCTTAATTAAACTTGCTGCTGATGATGCCCCAGTCAGACTAGATCCAGCTCACTTTCCCATAGCCCTGTTGGTTCTTCAGTGACCTCAGGAGTAAATAGTAGTAAAAGGAATTATTTGGGTCTCTATCTTGCAAAGTACTGAGGGCCCTATGATGGATGCTGAGCTCTTTCATTTTCCATTAAAGACAGACACAAGCGTAAATACAGTAAGAGGAGGGGGCTTGGACTATACTTAGCTAATCTTTCGGTGTTGGCAGCTTTCACAGTTTTATCAGAAATTTTGGAATATTTGTTATCTTTTGTAAAGCCACCACTCCTGAAATCATGGTAAACTCTCACTTAACCCCCACCCCCAACTTAACCTAAGTTTCTAGGCAGAGAATAAAGTGAAAACCTGAACCCCCTGCATGCTCAAAGCACAAATAAAAAGAATCCAAAAAATCCATCATTTTCTAAATCTTATTTATTTTTAAAGCCCAGTCTCAGTTTCTGAAGGTTGGACTCATGATGCTTGAATGCATACAGCTAGCAGTGGCAGATTTTTCAGTAAGAAGGTGCCACTTTTCTGGCAATAAACTCTTTATTTATTTAGCCTTGCAAAACCCCAGTCAATCTTTAGCTAACACCGTTTTACAGAAAATTGAGACCAAAATAGGTCAAGTAATTTGGGGCTTGGAGATGGTACCATTTCCCTGTCCTACTGCCCCCATGCAAGAAAAGAAGACCGGTGAAGCAAGCCAGCACATCAGAAGGAGCTAGTACAGGCTACACACTTTCCCTATACACTGGTGAGCTCATCATGGGTGCAGCTGCACATGAAACTATTCCCTGCTCCCAAATACTGGGCTGTGCTTTAATGACAAAATTTAACCTTGTCCACATTTAATTCCCTCTTAAAGACCCACTTTTCAGTGAATTTTGTTCCCTTCCCCTACACCAGTCATTCTCAACCAGGGGTCTGAAGCCCCCTGGGGGACCACAAGCAGGTTTTTTGGGGGGGTCACAAAGCGTGCCTTGCATTAGACTTGCTGGGGTTCAGAGAAGAAAGCTGAAGCCCTGCCTCATGGGGCTGAAGCCCAGTGCCTTAAGCCCGGTCACCCGGGGCTGAAACCAAAACCTGAGCAATGTAGCTTTGCGGGGGACCCTGTGGCATGAGGCCCCAGGCAATTGCCCTGCTTGCTACCCCCTAATGCTGACCCTGGCTTTTATGTGCAGAAAACCAGTTATTGTGGCAGAGGTGGGCTGTGTAGTTTTTATAACATATTGGGGGGGATGACCCCTGTCCTACACTCTGTCCTGTGGCTGTGAACGTCTTGGGTTATGAGCTGCCCATTCTTGTATGTCTGCAATGCGCCACATGAATCATGGGTGCTACCCTAAAGAAATGGTATTAATAAAGTTTGGGAGCTCATGGGTGAGATGATTAGGCACTGGACTGGGAGTCAGAAGCTCTAGATTCTGTTGCTGCTCTGTGGCTGTGTGAGCAAGACAAGTCACTATACTCCTGTGTAGTGCCTCTGATTCCTCTTCCACCCTTTGTTAGACCTGTCTATTTATACAGTCAACCCTTCACAGCCAGGACTCCTCCGTGTGTGGACAAGATCTAGCACCAAGGGCCCCCTTGAAGCACTACTATGACACAAATGATAACATACATCTCCTACATATTTCTTATGTACTTGCTTAGTTCTGCCTACAGGAAGAGTATCTCACTTGACAAGCACACTTTGAAGATGAGTGTTATTTCCTCAGTAGTCGCTGATTTAAATCAGTTTGTGGCCCCTTTTCTTAAAATCCTTTAGTTCTTTCACACAATAGAGTTGTAGGCCTAATACACTGGTAGGTGCACTAGCTTTCAAAATGTCTTCTTGTAGCCCCACCCCGAGGCATGACTCAAGCCTTCTCCCTGGTGCTTGCTTCTTGGAGTGGCTTCTCCATTGCCTCACATGGGTTGGGTCCTGGGTTCTTTTTTTGTGATGCCTGGTGCCTCCACCTGAGATGACTGCTCACTGTATCCAAGATGCCCAGGGTGCTGTCCTCTGGGCCAATGAATAACACTATCACTGCAGGCAAGAACATCAACACAAAGAAATGATACACAAAATAACAGTACAACAAGGGGGGGAGTTATTGGGAGCAAGAAAATAGGATCTGTGGAAGGAAATGGTTGGGGTCAACCAAGAAGGACTAACCCATCAACCAATTTTCCACTTCCCAACACTCAGAACTGTCCCCCACCTCCAGCTCCCTTCCTGACACCTTCCCACGCAGATGGTAGGGTGAGGATGAGTCCGGAGGGGAGAGATGCAGCACTGTGAACAATGGCCAGCTTAATTAATAACAACAAAAATGTCCCCTCAGTGTCCCCATGCCTACGTGGGGACAGGGTCCTCTCCTGGCTCCTGCATCTAGAGTCCTGTGGAGGCTCCAGTTGGCTCTCAGTAGCCAGCACCAGGTTGGGTCTCTGCCACTCTGGACGCTGGTTTCTGCAGAGCTGGAACTGTCTGACCCATGTACTAGCTTCACAGCAGTTCACACTCTCTTTGTGGGCAGGAGGAGTTAATCAGAGACTCCCTGAGCTGTTCTGCGTCCCTCTCACTCCTAAACTCAAAGCTCATCTCTGAAACTAGAACTAGTCTTTGTCTCAGAGTCAGGCTGTCCCCTCCCACTGATGGGGCTGAGCAGCCCCGTTTCATCATTGGCCCAGCAATCTGCTCGTCCATATCACACCATGCGGAAGCCTCCCTTTGGGCCTCAGCAGGAGTTTCTAGTATATTCTGGCCCCAGCCATGTCTCCAAGCATGCTGGGAAATGGTGTCAAAGGACTCCGGGAGCTGTTATTCTTGTAGCCCATAGGGTAGGACCGCTAGAAACTCAGCCTGGCACTCCAGGAGCTGGCAGACTCCAAACAGGTTACATGCAATTTACCCAATAGGCTGTACGAGGTCCTGTGTTGGAACCACTACAATCTATTGTGTATCTCCACAGTTAGATGCTCTGTGACAAGCCAAGTGTTTGATCTAACCAGAATGGCTTCTTCAGAGTCACTTTGGTCCACTGAATAAAATCATGATTCAGACTTCATAGATTGACCCAACAGGTCACAGTAGCTCTTTTTAAAGCCATGTTTATCTATCTTCTCCACTAAGCTGCTGAGCATGTATCCTTACCCCCCTTATTACCAATCTAGACATAGTAAAGGGCAGTGGGCAAGGTACGGATTTACCATTCCCCATTTCCTATATCTTTATCGGTCTCTCTTCTAGCGTCATCTGCAGATTTTTCTCCCAAGATGAGATGTTTCTATGAAGGTGTCAGGATCCTGGGTGAGGGCAGGCAGGACCTTGGGATCCAGGAATCAGACACAGTATCAGGGTCAAGAATCAAGCTGAGCATCAAGTTAGATTCAGGAGTTAAGCTAAGGGTGAGAGCCAGAGACAGAGTTGGGAATCAGACTAAGGGTCTATACCAACTCTTGGGGTCCATGTTGGGGTTCCAGAGGTTGATAGAGAGTCAGAATCCAAGTCAGAGCTGAGATCAGAACCAGGAGTTCAGAAATTAAGAAGCAGAGTGACCATAGCAGGCAACTAGTTAGGGATTCTCATTTTTGTCTCAACACTTCCTGGTATGCCCCATGCGCTTATACAGGATCGAAGCGCCAGTCAGGGATCACTAAGACCACAGTCAGATCATTTCAGGTGGAACTTGCCATGGTGTTCAACTGCCATGGACAAGGGGCCTACAGAACAGCCAGGATCTGGCAGCACTGGTGGGGACAAGGTGGCTTTTGGCTGCTTGGTAGTTTTGCAGGCTTGGGTTCAAGTCTCATCCATCCTTACAGAAAAAGGAAAAAGCAGCATTTAAAACCCAAGTGATAATTCTGGCTGCAAAGCTGAGGCCAGAAGGAGCCTTAGCTAAAATTATACAATAAAGAGCTTCCCAATTTGGGCCTGATTATTATTATTATTATAATTAATTACTTCATAAAACTATAGTGGTAATATATTAATTGCCCTTTTCTGTTATCTTTAATTAGGTATTTTCAACAAGTCCCTTCTTTAGCATCGAAGTTTTTATGAAGCAGGAGCAAGGTGGATTTTTCCCTCTGAATCTCTATCAGATGATAATTGTAGGAGGGTGAAAACTTTTCCTCTACCACTGTACTCCCCGCTTCTCTCCCAACTAAACCAACTCTGTATTTTACTATATATAAATAGATATATAGTACAATCTTTATAGGCATTTATATGACCCACAGCACTATTATAGTTAAGTGCCTCACAAACATCAATGATTTTTTTCCCCTTACAATAATCTTGTGAAGGAAAGAAATATACAGGTTTAATGGGGTGAAATGTGAGGGTGTGTTACCTACAGGATGTCAGGCTAGATAACCTAATGGTTTCTTCTCCATTAAACTTTATGAATTCCTGTCAATGCTTATTCCCCACTCTGGCACTTCAAGTGCAGGAAGTGGGGGCCCGCAAGGATTCTAAAAATTAATACTGGCCACCCCAGGCTTTTAATAAACTCCCAAGGTTACAGCTTTTCTCTAACCTTGGATTGGTAGATGCTGCCATCACCCAAGTGCAGAACCCCTTTGAGAGCCCAAGAAGATGCAGTTGGGAATTCCGTCCTGTGGGGTACTCACAAGTCCTTTCACCCGCCCTCTGGGGAAGAGTTGAGAAAGAAAAAAAAAAGGAAATTGGCTGTTGCTATCAGCTAATTAAACAGCATGTGCACAAACCTCTTAAGACACAAAAATCCAATTCTGTTCTTTAAAAAAGGTAAATTTTATTAATAAAAAAGAAAGAAAATACATCTGAGAACTCAGGCTATTGCTAGATTTTAAAAAAGCAACTACAAGAATTAAGCACCAAGAATCACTTTCTTGAGGTCCAGCTTAAAGGTTACAAGCAAAACAAAAGCATCTGGGGTTAGCACAGAGGCATCCACAAGCCATAATGAAATAAAAGAGATAACCCTAATCGTGTCTTCCTAGACATTTCCTGATCTACTTACGTATCTGGGGGTTTTAAATGAGTAGTTTCTAGGTATGATTCTGATGATTTTTCATACCAGGCCTGAGCTTCTTACAGCGTAGCTGTTTCCCTGTCTGCCTCTCCCTGGAAGAACAACAGACAGACAGACAAAAGGGGAGTCTTTTCAATTTTAAAAAGTTCTAGCCTTCCCATTGGCTCTTTTGGTCAGATGCCCATTCACTGTCTTTTGCCTATGCATAGCAGTGAGACTTTTTAACCCTTTACAGGTAAAACAAGTAGAGAACAGCTACTAAGAGGGATTGGATAGCTAACTGGCTGGCTGGGTGTCTAAAAGGGAGCCCCCTTCATTTATCACAATATGACAAGCTGAATCATAGAAAGATGCATTGATTTGCCAAGGTCATACTGGAAATTTGTAGCAGAGCTGGGACTCCAACCCAGAGTCACCAGTCAAGCACTGTCACCACAAGAGTGCTGTAGTGTGTTGCCTACTGTTAACTCTTTCCATACCCAAGAGTACATTCTCCACTATTTCAACTTCTGACATAACTGAAAACCCCAAGAGGCCTAATTATAAGCTCTACCTCTATAGCAGGCATAGTAAGACCTACAGCTAATTCCTTTAGCATAGTGCCTGCTTTTGCCAAGCCTCAAGTTGTTTGTTTGGAAAAAAACACAGTCAGACTCTCCCACGTGAAAGAAAGTCATCTCTGATTTTATAAGAGGCCATGGCAAGAGTGACATAGTAATCTAAAAGGCAGCAGTGTCCCACCCATAAGGGTTTGGTTCTAGAATTAGTCTCAAAATTTGGACAGTTTTTCACTGAAAGTTCAAAATTCAGCCCACAAAACAAATAAAATGTCACAAGAGAATTTAAAAAAAAAGTTTTCATTCCCTCCTCTTTTTTAAACCTGCTTTGGAGCTATTTTGAAATTTTGGTTACATTTTGAATTGAAATTTAAACCATGAGGAGAGGAAATCCTTACATTTGCCCTTTCTTTTTAGCATCAAAATATCAATATAAAAATGTCATCTGAGTCTCTTGTTTTTCTCACCAGCTTTCCTTGGTGTAATATGGGTAGGAGGAGCACCTGCAACATTGAAAAAGGAGTGCTGTGAGGAGTAACTAGTGCATGCATTTACAGAGCTTTGTGATGCTCTATAGTATAAAAGTGGTAAGTAACATAATTGTTACCCATAGAAACAATAAAACGTTGTCACATACAGACGGCTCCCAAAAGGCTTGAAACTCCAGTCCAACTTCTCCAGTTCAAAGCCCATATGCCTAGCCTATGAAGTCTAGCTGAAAGAAACATGCGTTGTGCATTTACATAACAGTTCAGCTTTGATTATTTTTTTCTTTCAAATGGTGGCAAAATTAAATCATTACGATTTTAGCTGTTTTTCTGTTTAACATTAAAACAATGTGTTCCAAGCAGCCTTCTAAGTATTTAATGTAGGTTTTGTTTAAACATTTAAATGAACGGATTTGTGCATGAA
Organism: Gopherus evgoodei; assembly: GCF_007399415.2. Taxonomy (NCBI): domain Eukaryota; kingdom Metazoa; phylum Chordata; order Testudines; family Testudinidae; genus Gopherus; species Gopherus evgoodei. Next base: position 355,245,220 of record NC_044322.1, on the reverse strand, counting down.
GAGTTCAGGGGGAGGGGAGGGGGCTGGCAGAGGAAAATAATGCCCAAAGTAATGTTAATTTAGAAATGAAATATATTACTCTTCTAGAAAAACAGTGCTGGAGAATTGCACAGACTTCATTACAAAGCAGTAAAGGGACATAATTAGGGCCTACTGTATAAGAAAAATGGAGGAAATTATTTCTTTTTTCTTTATTATGCTCAGAGAACTTAATTATACTCTTAGTAACACTGGTGTAAATCTGGAGTAGCTACACTAAACACAGGATTCAGATTGATGAAACTGAAAGGCCAAATTCTGCTATGTGTTTTCGTGTATTAAATATAGTCCTGCCCTCCATATCGCTGTCAGCAGCTCTCCCACTACAAATTTGAAAGAATAAAACTGGTAAGGGCTAGATTCTTAGCTACACAGAGTGTGAGCTTGGGTGCTGTCTCTAAATCCATCAGGAACTCTTAATTTAAACTAGCTCAGGATTGTTAATATGATAACTGTTTTCTTGGCTGACATAGGGGATTGAATGGGGGACCTCCACATTTTAGGTAGGAACCTTTAGAGCTTGAGATAAAAAACAAGGTCTTGTATCCACAAGGTCTTGTATCCACAAACTTTAATGTCCTGTGTGGCACAGGAGAGGGCAGATAAAACACAGAGATCATGGGGTTACACTGCCCTGTCCCAGAATGGCGCCTCATGGAAGAAGCGTGCAATAAACTGATTAACTGGGTTTAAAACACTGGTGTTTGGTGTATGGAAAACTGTGCTTAAAATTACTAGCTATCACTTTAATTTGCAAGGGGTTTCTTGGTCCTGCTTCCAGGCTAGGTAGACAAATGAGTAGTCAAAGACCAACTGCAGAGAGCCAGTCTAGAGTCAGGAGGTTTGAACTGCGTGTGTCTCTTTTAAGGTCAGCCTGCTTTGTGTGTCTCTGTTTTTGGTTCTTGCGTGTTACGGTTCTGGACTCTAGGAAATAAAGTACTGTTAGGTTTCAACCTCCCAGCAAGAGTATTTTATGTTTTTATTTAACTTTACTCTGCCTATTACATTAACATAATATCATGGGGTGAGGAGGGGTGTCCAATTGATTTTTAAGGGAAATATAAGTCTTCTTTGCACCCTACAGTAGTGCAAAGGGCACTTGTTCTTCTGGGCATATCCATGATCTGGACTATCTCTAAATGAGATGAGGTCACAATAGTTAAGGAACAAACACAAAATGAAATTGATGGGCTTTGAAGAATCAACATATTATATAACATTGTAGAACGACTTATGTGATGGGGTTTTTTTTTTTCAAAACTTTTGATTACTCTTAGCATTCATCTTTCTAATCCATGCTTATCTGGATAAAGGACCCAGTGCATACTCTTAAGATGGTGCTTCATAACTAGAGTGATCATTTTAAGGGGGAACTTTTTAAGAAGAATTCTGTTCTGACCTTCACTTTGAATTTGGGGGACATCTTCTTACAGTCCCCTTATGGAAAAGAACAATAGATTATAGAGATCAAAACAGTGTTGTTCTAGAGAAACTTCTTAGGATCCTGTAGAAATTCAGATTGAAAACGTGAAAGGATGAGCTCCATTGTATGGGTGTTTTGAGCCATCCTATACCAGGTAGATAATTCGCTATTAAATTCTACATGATTTTAAAAATGGGTTATTTCCTATTAAATTCTATACAACTTTTTCAAATTCTAAAAATATGCTTCTGTTCAACCACATGATGTTGGACTAGGTTCAGGAATCACTAGATGCAAATCTGTACCCTGTGTTATGCAGGTGACTAGCCTAAACCATTGTAGCAGTCTTTCCTGGCCTTTAATATCTCTGAAATATGTCTGAGCTTTAGTTTCCAAGTGGTTCTAATAACCCTACAAAGAGCAGCAAAATAAACAATACATCATACAAAAGGAATTGTATCCACATTAATCCCAAATGTGGGTTTCATATCTTCTTAATTTTTGGATGACCTTTAGATGGATGAGTAATATGTTCTAAGAGGATATACACATATACTGTAATGTGCTCCACCATGGAAAGTACAACTTCCTTTGCCCAATGTCTCATTAGGCATGCTCTTGCTTCTTCTGAAATTGCTACTCCCTTAAATTTCCTTTTGACTGTTTTTAATATAACTTCTCTTCCATTATTTAAAATGCAAACGTATTTGGTGAATGTTTAAAAACATCGAGCAAATCATGCAGGTGTTCGTTAACTTTTAAGCAGAACTTTTCAATTTTTCTACATTGTGAGAACATGGGTAACATCTTCAAAAGCAGCTACTAATGATTTTCAAAGTTATCTGGATACCATTTGAAAGTCAATAATGAAATATTCATTGGACTAGGGACTTCAGTTTTTCATCTTCCAGGTAAGAGCCCTAGCCACCAACCTGTAGAGTCATTCATTTTCTTCTTGCCTGTTGACTGTTTGTTTATACAAAGTGGATCAGCGCCAGCAGAAGACCCTAAAAAAGCACCACCACATAGTAGACTTTAAGGTCAGAAGGGACCATTATGATCTTCTAGTCTGACCTCCTGCACAGTGCAGGCCACAGAATCTCACTCACTCACTCCTGTATCAAACCTGTGTCTGAGCCATTGAAGTCCTCAAATCATGGTTTAAAGACTTCAAGGTGCAGAAAATCTTCCAGCAAGTGATCTGTGCTCCACACTGCAGAGGAAGGCAAAAAAGCCCCAGGGCTTCTGCCAGTCTGCCCTGGAGGAAAATTCCTTCCTGACCCCAAATATGGTGATCAGCTAAACTCTGAGCATGTGATCAAGACTCACCAGCCAGACACCCAGGAAAGAATTCTCTGTAGTAATTGAGATCCCAACCTATCTAACATCCTATCACAAGCCATTGGGCATATTTACCGCGAGTAGTCAAAGGCAAATTAACTGCCAAAATTAGGCCATCCCATATACCGTCCCCTCCATAAACTTATCAAGCTTAGTCTAGAAGCCAGATATGTCTTTTGCCTCCACTCCTTCCCTTGGAAGGCTGTTCCAGAACTTCACTCCTCTGATGGTTAGAAACCTTTGTCTAATTTCAAGTCTAAACTTCCTGATAGCCAGTTTATATCCATTTGTTCCTGTGTCCACATTGGTACTGATCCTAAATAATTCCTCTCCCTCCCTGGTATTTATTCCTCTGATATATTTACAGAGAGCAATCATATCTCCCCTCAGCCTTCTTTTGGTTAGGCTAAACAAGCCAAGCTCTTTGAGTCTCCTTTCATATGACAGGTTTTCCGTTCCTCGGATCATCCTAGTAGCCCTTCTCTGAACCTGTTCCAGTTTGAATTCATCCTTCTTAAACATGGGAGACCAGAACTGCACACTGTATTCCAGACGAGGTCTCACCAGTGCTTTGTATAACGGTACTAACACCTCCTTATCTCTACTGGAAATACCTCACCTGATGCATCCCAAGACTGCTTTAGCTTTTTTCACGGCCATATCACATTGGCGGCTCATAGTCATCTTGCGATCAACCAATACTCCGATGTCCTTCTCCTCCTCTGTTACTTCCAACTGATGTCTCCCCAGCGTATAACAATAGTTCTTGTTATTAATCCCTAAATGCATGGCTTTGCACTTTTCACTATTAAATTTCATCCTATTACTATTACTTCAGTTTACCAGGTCATCCAGATCTTCTTGTATGATATCCTGGTCCTTCTCTTTATTGGCAATACCTCCCAGCTTTGTGTCATCCGCAAACTTTATTAGCACAGTCCCACTTTTTGTGCCAAAGTCAGTAATAAAAAGATTAAATAAGATTGGTCCCCAAACCGATCCCTGAGGAACTCCACTAGTAACCTCCCTCCAGCCTGACAATTCACCTTTCAGTACGACACTTTGTAGTCTCCCCTTTAACCAGTTCCTTATCCACCTTTCAATTTTCATATTGATCCCTAGCTCCAGCTTTATGAATGGCAGGGCCTGATTTGAATACCCGGCGGCGGTCCGGGGCTTCGGCGGCACTTCAGTGGCGGTCCCCCTGCCTCCGGGTGAATAAAAAAATTAAATTAAATTAAAAAGATGCCTAAGGCACAGGGCCCTCTTAGGTGCAGGCGCAGGGCCTGATTCCAGGGAATTGGGAAATTGGCTTAAAGCCAGCCCTGTTGATCCTCATTTTTTCCAATTTAGCTAATAATTCCCTATGTGAGAAGTATCAAATGCCTTACTTAAAGCAAGGTAAATTAGATCCACTGCATTTCCTTTGTCTGAAAAATCTAATACCTTCTCAAAGGAGATCAGGTTGGAGTGGCATGATCTACCTTTTATAAAACCATGTTGTATTTTGTCCCAATTTGACTACTTTTCCCTTCAAATTTTTTTCCAAGACCTTGCATACTACAGATGTCAAACTGACAGGCCTGTAGTTGCCTGGATCACTTTTTTTCCCTTTCTTAAAGACAGGAACCATGTTAGCAATTCTCCAGTCATATGATACAACCCCTGAGTTTACAGATTCATTAAAAATTCTTCCTAATGGGCTTGGAATTTCATGTGCCAGTTCCTTTAATATTCTTGGATGAAGATTATCTGGGCACCCTCATTTCGTCACATTAAGCTGTTCGAGTTTGGCTTCTACCTCAGATATCCTCATTTCTATTTGTCATCCTACCATTATCCCTAAGCTCCTTATTATACTCATTAAAAACTGAGGCAAAGTATTTATTTAGATATTGGGCCATGCCTAGGTATTTGTTTAGATATTGAGCCATGCCTAGATTATCCTTAACCTTCACTCCATCCTCAGTGTTCAGCGGTCCCACTTCTTCTTTCTTTGTTTTCTTCTTATTTATATGGCTATAGAACCTTTTTCTATTGGTTTTATTTCCTTTTGCAAGGTCCAAACCTACGTGGCTTTTGGCCTTTCTCACTTTATCACTACATGTTCTGACCTCAATAAGGTAGCTTTCCTTGCTGATCATTCCCATCTTCCATTGCTTGTAGGCTTTCTGATTTTTCTTAATCACCTCTCTGAGATGCTTGGTCACCCAGTTTGGTCTACAACTCCTGGCTATGATTTTTTTTTCCCTTTCTTGGGATTCAGGCTTCTGATAGCTTCTGCAACTTTGACTTGAAGAAATTCTAGGCTTCCTCCACCTTTAGTTCCCCAAGTTCTTCAGTCCAATCCACTCCCCTAACTAATTTCCTTAATTCTTTAATGTTAGCCCTTTTTAAATAAAAAACCCTAGTCCCAGATCTATTTTTGTTTATCCTTTCATCTAGTTTGAACTGAATTAGCTCATGATCACTCAAACCAAGATTGTCTCCTACAACCATTTCTTCTATGAGGTCCTCACTACTCACCAAAACCAAATCTAAAATGGCATCCATTCTTGTTGGTTCTTCAACTACTTGGTGAAGGAATCCATCAGCTATCGCATCTAGAAAAATCTGAGCCCTATTATTATTACTAGCACTTGTCCTCCAGTCTATATCTGAGAAGTTAAAGTCTCCCATGATCACACAATTCCCCATTAGTATTTACTTCATTAAAAACATTAAAAAGGTCTCTATCCATATCCAGATCAGATCCCGGCGGTCTGTAACACACCCCAAGCACTATCTGAGGGATGCTTTTGTAGCTTTCTTCCCCAATGTGATTTTTGCCCAGACAGACTCTGTCTTCTCCATTCCATCCCTTCTTATTTCTTTACAGTCTACCTCATTATTGATATACAATGCTACTCCTCCACCTTTGCCTTTATTTCTGTCTTTCCTAAACAGCACATAGCCTTCAATACTTGTACTCCAGTCATGACTACTATTCCACCATGTTTCTGTTATCCCTATAATATCCAGTTTCACTTCCTGCACCAGTAGCTCTAGTTCCTCCATTTTATTATTTAGGCTTCTCACATTGGTGTACAAACATCTTAATTCTTGCTGTTTGGCTTCACTCACATTCTTTACCCAAACATTCTACCGCCAGTATCACCTATTAGAATTGTATCTACCATACCCTTCCTTCATATGTCCATTCTCCTACCCATGACAGTATCATTTCTTGCTTTGTTTTCTTCCCTCTCACTGTTAAAATCCAGCATGGAGATTACCTGGACATTTCCCAACCATCTCTTCCCATTTCCTAGTTTAAAGCTCTCTTAATCAGTTGTGCCAGCCTCCATCCTAGAAGTCTATTTCCCTCCCTACTCAGGTGAAGTCCATCCCTAGAGAATAGTCCTCTATCCATGAATGCCTCCCAATGGCCATACATTCCAAAGCCCTCCTTATAGCACCACTGCCTGAGCCATCTGTTAATCGCCATAATCTTATCACACCTTTGTTGCCCTTCTCTAGGAACAGGCAGAATCCCACTGAAGATCACCTGAGCCTCGATTTCCTTAAGCATCTTCCCTAGCCTGGCATAGTCTCCCTTGATAAGTTCCAGCGAGAATCTAGCCATATCATTTGTTCCCATATGAAGGACAATCAGCCGATTCTTTCCCACTCCTGTTAGGATCCTCTTCAGCCTCAGGTCCACATCCCATATCTTAGCACCTGGCAGACAGCACACCCTTCTGTTTTCTGGATCAGTTCTGGTTACAGGCTTGTCTATTCTTCTCAGTAAGGAGTCCCCAGTCATGTAGACCTGCCTTTTCCTGGTGACGGTGTGATTCTCTAGTCTATCCCCTGTTCCCTCTGGCTGCAAGTCCTCCCGATTCCTATTCACCCTTGCAATCCTCCGCAACCCATCTCATATCCTTCTGGGGCTTATGTTTGATGTCATCTCCATTGACTCTTCCCCTCTTCTTATAGGGCTAGCTGCTCTTCTCTTCTTCCTTGCCCTCTCACCTTCAGCAACCACCTGCTGTGCCCCTTCTTCATTTTCCAACTCCGCAAACCTGTTCCTGAGCTCTGTTGCTCCTTCACTAGCACGTCTTTTTTTCTGCCTAGTTCACTTAGTCACATGCTTCCACTGTCCACTTTCCTCACCCAGCAGTCTCCCCTCAGAGTTCTTTGGTCCTGCTTCTATCTGCAAGTCTGCGCTTATCCCTTCAGCCTCCTCATGTCTTTGCTCCATCATCCACTCGAACCCCCTTCTAAACTCAACCAGAGATTCCAGCTGCATCTCCAATCCTTGGATCTTTTCTTCCATGAGCTCTATCAGGTGGCACTTCATGCAGACAAAACTCTTTTCAGGTACCCCCTCCAGTATCATGTACATGCATCAGCTTCCACATCCAGTCATCTTCGTTGTGTCTTCCACTGCTTGGGTCATTACAACTGCTGCCTCTGTATCTGTCATAGGCTTCCCACCTAAATTCTGTACATCTGGGAAACACAAACCAACCCAAAACACCACCACCCACAGCAAAACAAACCCCAACAAGCACCAAGACACTGCTAGAACACTGCACCCTCCCTTCACTACCTTGTCTGTTTCTCTGCCTGCCTCTCTTAGTCTTCCCCCAAACTCCCCTGTTTACAGCTCCGTTTGCTGGCTCCTGTGCCGCTGCAGCTGTCTATGCCGCTGCCTGACTGGCTGGCTACCTTTATAGGACCCCTAATCAGAGAAGCCCCTCCCCCTAATCAGGGCTCAGCTTCTCTCCCAGCAACTCAGTATTAGGGCACTCATCTGGGAGGTGAGAGACTTGGCTTCATATCCCTGGTCTACATGAAAGTGCTGGGGAAACTGAACCTCTGACTCCATGTTCTATGAAAGTGCTTTAACCATTATACTATAGCAGGGTTTCTCTAACAGGAGTCACCGCTTGTGTAGGGAAAGCCCCTGGCGGGCTGGGCAGATGTGTTTACCTTCCCCGTCTGCAGATCTGGCCGATTGCAGCTCCCACTGGCCATGGATCGCTGCTCCGGGCCAATGGAGGCTGCTGGAAGCGGTGGTAAGTCCCTTGGCCTGCACTGCTTCCAGCAGCTCCCATTGGCTTGGAGCTGCAAACCACAGCCAGTGGGAGCCATGATCGGTCGGATCTGCGGACGGGGCAGGTAAACACACTGGCCTGGCCTGCCAGATGCTTTCCCTACACAAGCGGTGACCCTTGTTTCAGAAACCCTGCACTATAGGCTGCATCCTCCTTGGTAGGCTTCTTGTGAGAAAAGGTTGACCAGTCTTAAGTGCCCAACTCCAGGAGCGGACTCATGGCTGTGATTCCTGAGCAGAAAGAAATGCCTCCCTGTAGCCTGGAGTTAGGTGCTTAACTCCCTTTCCTCAGCATGTCCTATTGGCTAGCTTAGTTGGCTCCCTGGTAAGAGTGTTGCCTTTTGCAGATCCCATTCCTAGGTGCCTAACTCTCCCCAGGCATTGTATAGGGAGCCTGGGCACCTAACCTGGGGTTGTGGATTCCCCTAGGTGGCAGGAAACCTAAACATTAGGCTTTGCAATGCCAAGCCTAAGTCCCCTCTGTGGAGCTAGACATGGAGCATAAAGATTCAGATAGGCACCCAGTAAGATTTTCAAAAGTGCCTAAGCAGGCTAGACTCTTAGGTGACTTTGTAAGGCCCGCTAGGCTAGACATGTAGACACTGTAGGGTAATTGGTCTGTGTAATATGTTAAAACACATTAAGGAACTTTTAGTGTACACCAGCAGGATCTACATAGACCAATTAATGCACAACACATCAGTGCATTTTAGATGATATATCCCCATAGTGGGTATTGCTGCTCTGTGTAGATATGCCCTTAGGTGCTTTTGAGAACCCACTGGATGCCTAACTACCTTTAAAAATTAGGCCTCTGGCCCTTAGACACTTCTGAAAAATTTACCCCATAACCCAATCTCTGTTTTGCAGTTCAGGAGTAATTTTTCAGTAGCACTAAGTGTTAGCCTGACTATACTCTCAAAGAAGTCATTGGTCATTGTCTTCCATCATATGGAAATAGAAGCATTTACAAGTTAATATGAAGGTTTGTAATCCATTCAGGAGATGCAAAGTGCACCTTTCCTGTACCTCCTCAAAATGAAAAGATGGGACACTTGATCACAATGTGTTCAGTGGTTTGGAGATCTCCACATTCACACTGTGACAAATCCTTGATTCTCTATTTGTGCATCAGATACATGCATCTTCCATGTAATGTCCTAATATGGTGGCTGATCTTCCATTGTCTTCAGTGGAACAAGGAACCAGGCAGTTCAATGGTGGGATCCCTTATGAGGTGCTTGTTGCTTACATCAGAGCCTGCCTACTGGATCCTTCTGGGTTGAAGTTGGATGACAGAGAAGCTTCTCCAGTTGCCCAGAATGGTCAGCAGTTCTTAAGGAAACTGTGAGGTGGGTGAACAACAAGGTTGTCATGGAGTGAGAACATTTGGTTAGCAAGAGCTTTCTTGTAGTCATGCAACATAGCCATATCTCACCAGATGGTTGGAGGAAGGATGTTTGCAAGGACTGGAAGCCAAGGCAGTGAGGTGAACTTCAGGGTTCCAGTTACAATTGTGATAGTTGCACTTAGCTGAATGTCAGCGAGGTCCATATGCAAGCATCTTCCCCAAATAGGTGCTCGATATTTGGCTGCGGAATAAACTGAAGCCAGCATTGCCTTTCGTGGCATTCAAACAACACAATCCCAGCTAGAACCAGCAAACTTTTGTATGATATTGACGTAACTCTTCATTTTATGTTGCTAAGTAAGATTGTAATTAAGGGTGACTCCGAGGTAGTGGGAGGTTAGGATTGTGGGCAATTGCCTTGCCACAGAAGTTTACATTAAGCATCCTCTTCGCTTTCTAACTCAGCAGTTCTGAAGCTGATGATACTGTTTTTGATGGATTGGGTTTGAGACACCAGCACTGAATAATATTATCCATCTCATTCCTTGAGTATTGCAGACTGTGTCATCCGTGCCATATCATCAGCATAAATGAACTTGTGGCATGTTGTTTCAGGCACATCACTTATACATACGCTTTTTTTAAAGGGATGCTGCTAGTACTGATCCCTCTCGGAGGCCATTGTACAGACTGTACTTTTTGTTAACCTGACTTCCAAGATGGACATGGAACGTGCTGTCTGAAAGCATGGACTTAATGAGTCGCAATGTCTGGTCTCACTCAAGCAGCTTGGATAGTTTCAGCAGTAGGGCCTTGCTCCAGATGGTGTTGTAGGGCCTTGTGCCAGACTTGTGCTGATGACAAGTTGATAAAAGCTGTGGCTGTTTTAAGCTTCTGCTGGAAGCCAGCCTCAATATGCGTAGTCAGGGTAGGCAGTTGGTCACAGCAATTTTGCCCTGCCCTGAAAATCTGCCTATTTCAAGGGAATTGCAGTCAGGCAACCCAAAATGGTATTTGAAAAACCCACCCTTATGCATACCTTCTGCTTCAGAATAATCCTCTTCCTTCAATACATTATTTTGGGGTGATATATAAGGAAATCTAGTTAGAAAACGATACATCACACTATATTAAATATTCCATTGTTGCAAACTTAACCTGTTTATATATATATGAAGTCCAAATAATCTAGGCCTGATTCTCCACTCCACAATAGAGTCAAACCAGAGTGAAATTGGTGAGAGGAGAATCTGGGCCCTCTGTATCTACTACTGCATTCCATCTCTCTGTTGGGCTATTCCCATATTCTTCACTACCAATTAAAAACTCTAGCCATGCTGTCCCTTGCACTGGTTATTCCTGTGTAGATATCTGGAACCTGGCATGTGTACACAATTGGTCTGATCCTCCATTGGTTTCACTTTGTGCAGATGTTTTAACTTGTGCACCTGGGTGCAACATGCTAGTGAATCAGAAGGGAACATTTTACACACACACTGTGTAGACTATATGAAACAAAAAAGCAGGCCCAAAGAACTTGACCAGTAGGTTTGGGCCTGAAAACTGTGGGTTCCTGGAATGCCAGGTCCAGCTGTATGGAGGCACTATGCCGCTGTATTATGTTTTTCTCTAATTAGCGTAATAGGTCTATCTGTCTAAATACTAACATAGTGCCCATTTACCCTAGTGCTTAGGCACTTACCAAAAAAAAAAAATGATTATCTTTCCAGTACACTTTTAAATAGGGCTGTGTTATTCCCATTTTACAGGTCGGGTACCTGAGGCACATAGAGATTGAGGCAGGGATTTCCGAACAGGGCTAATGGAGATAGGCACTTATATCATATAGAAACTCAGCTAGAGTTGGGCACCTAACTTCCTCTGGACTTTGTGAAAGTCCCAGATTTAGCAACGTTCCCAACGTCACAAAGACAGAGCCAGGAATTAACCCAGATCTCCTGAGTCCTCGTCCACTGCCTTAACCACAAGTACATAGTTGTGTCCTAGAATCCATATTCCCAAAGGGTGGACCTATACTGAGGTGGAAACCTTGCACATTATTACTGACTCAATAACTAGCTCCAGACTGTCCTGCAAAACATAAAGTGAGACAAAGCAAGTAAGAGTGGCCTGTCCTTCTAGCCCCACCATCTCCATGCAGATTCCGGCAGAGCAACCTACAACATGGGCTTTGCTGAGGCAAAGGATGGGCCAAGCCAAAGATACAGCACTCCACTATACTTTTCCCTTCCCCACTTCTCTTTTGCTAGTGCCACATTCCCCACTATTCGAACAGAGGGAAGCATTTGAGCCTATCTACATCAGAGATGCTTTTAGCTCTGGTTGGACTATTAATCACTCTACTTTCCACAATATTCAGCTGATTCTCTTCCAGTTCATTTCCCAAAACTGCATTCACATAACACCTGAGTAATAAAAATAGGCAGAAATGACTAGATGAAATTTCATCCTTTTGCATTATCATTGAAAAAAGACATTACTATTCCCTTATCAAAAATATCCATCAGCCTAATTACATCTCGTTTCCTCCCAAAGTTTTAAAATAGGTTACCTAAGCATGCTAGGTGATCTAGAGTTATTATTTAATGACCATAAGGGAGATACATTTTGATTCATTTCTTACCTGTTAAAAATTCTGACAACATAAAACCTGTTATAGCAATAGGATCATTCATGATGGCTTTAATTTCATTTAAATTATACATAGAGAAAACATTATGTACATTTTAAGGTGTTATGCTATCCCAAGCCACTTAGAGAGATAGCATGGTCTAGTGAACAGGAACTAGGATTTAGGAGAAAAGGAAGGTTGGAAGGAAATTTGTTAATTAAAATAAGTGACACCTTCCTCAGCAAAAAAGAGTTAAAATCATCCCATTTGTTGGCTATCAAGAAATACTTAACCCGTGTTTTCACCCATCTCTGTCTGGGTTCTATCCTGCTGTGTGATCTTCAGCAAAACATCTCTCTGTGCCTCGGTTTCCCCATCCACGTGTTGTCTCTCTTATCTATTTAGATTGTAAGCTTTTCAAGGGAGGGTTTGCTTCTTGCTATGTATCCATAGAATACCTAGCACAATAGGGGGCCCAGTCTAGGTTCAAGCTTCAAGGCTCTACCATAATACAAAATAATAACGTTCAATATGTATATCAAGGTCCCCAGAGTGAATGAACACACACACACACATATGTATATAAATTGTAACTGGGCCAGCCCCATAGCTAGTGTAAACTGGCATAGCTCCACTGAAATCAGCCGAGCTCTGCCACTGTATACCATCTGAGTATTATGTCAGAGAAGTACATCTATAATATCTTAAAGCTGGAGTTGCAATACTCTTTACTTCTTCAGGGAGTATTAACAAATTTAAACTAAATCTAGATGGTTTATTTTTTTCATTAATAATAACATAAATAACCCATCCATTATTGTGAGACTTGGTCTAGGATAATAAGAGGCAGAGACTGAATAATGTATAAAAACAGTGAGAATATTTACATTTATACTAAAACTTCCCACAAATGGGCGGCGTGGCAGATTTGCCTACCTCTCCATATTTTGTTTGAACAGCTCGGAGACATTTAAGCATTGATGCTAATGTCTGCTTATTTGCTAGAGAACTGTGGTATACTTGCATGTATATAAAGCCGCAGTAAAAGAGGTCTGGCACCAAACCCAAAGCAGTTTTGTTTTCTTTTCAAGTGCATTGGGGATGCTTTAAAACAAAAACAAAACAAAACAAAACCAACCAAAAAAAAAAAGCTCCAATCGCTAATGGACGTTTAACAGAGTGAAATGAGCCCTTTAAGGATAATGAAACCAAGCAATGTTAGCATGTTTGAGTTTATAGAAAACAAATCTTGCCAAAGTTGATTGCTTTATTTGTAGGATTGCCAGATTTAGGCCCCGGTCCCTCAAGAGGCCACTTGAGTAATAGAAGCTTTTTTTCAAGACCTGGGTCTTATGGAGTACACAGAATCCATTTGTGGGCCAGAACCTCAACTGGTTTCAACTGATGTAATAGAGCAATGCCAATTGGCATCTAGGGTGACCAAATAGCAACTGTGAAAATCGGGACAGGGAATGCGGGGTAATAGGAGCCTATATAAGAAAAAGACCCAAAAATCGGGACTGTCCCTATAAATCGGAACATCTGGTCACCCTATTGGCATCTGAGGTTCTGACCATTCCATTTGGGTGTTTAGTAAATAAGTAGATATGAAGCTCCATGAAATCTTACTCTGAAATGAATTCCAACTGGAGATGACTATATGAAATGTAAAAACCTACAAATATTGGAAATGCATGAGCCTTAAAGTGAGGGGAAATTTTGTAGAGCTTTATGAAGGGGTCAAACTAGGAGTAATGAAATTGGTTTTTAAAAGGGAAAAATGAAACTGAATATCTTGTCCATGAGATTTTTTAGACCGTAGAATAGTTTCCTAATAAGTGGATGAGTGGATGGATCCCTGGCATTTGGGGGCTGAACAAAACAGCCAGTGTAGGGAGAGAGTTCTGCACCACCAGGAGACTGGCTAGTGACTGACTGGAGTAGTGCTTTTCCATCACAGCATTCTAGGATTACGTGAGACTCTATCCTTATTTTAAATCATATGACTGCACATTTATTTCAAAATTCTGAAGAAAAGAATAACCTAAACAATGTGCCCTGAAAATCTCTCCATCTTCTGTGAGACAAGTGAAGTAAGATATGGATGATCTATGATGTATGTGGTAGAAGTAAATTATCACATATAAAGTTTTCTGCCAACTTTCTTATTTTAAGAGTGATAAAAAGCATAGCCTATCATTTTGATCCACTCTTCTGCTAGATAATGTTTTGCAGGTGAAGGAAATCTTCTGTGGGGATTATACCCAAAATAAGATTTTTGGATTTTTTTTGTTCTTGATGTTGCTATCATTATACATGAGATTCTCAGGGAATGCTGTATCTTTAATAGCTAGATGTTTTTACTGAAGACAGATGAGAGGGATAACTTTTTGTGACTCATGAGAGACTTTCTAAATATATTATGGCTGATATTTATTTTGAGGAGGGAGGATTTGTTTCTTTTTAGGCCGGGCATTAATTACCTGAAATAACTTACAATAAAAAAGATCAAGACATTACTTTTCCTCAAGCAATATACATGCCACAAATACATTGTTTAATTGCAATATTAATTATGGCAATACAAATATGATTCAGTTATTGTTCTTCTGAAGAGACACTAATGAGATGGTCTCTTCACTGCAGTGGCTAAATTGACTATTTGAGCTTGTAATGATTCTTCTCTCATTTACACCTGTGTAAATTAGGAGTGACTCCAGTTGAGTCAATTAAGCTACCCTCTTGTCAAATAGGTATAAATAAGTTAAGAATAGGGTCCTTTGCGTTTACTTTGTCTGTGGAGTCTTTAGGATAAATATATAAATTTTACTTAACTGCTCTGTAAGTATTGTACAGACACCCCCCGGGCTATGCAAACCCGACTTACGCAAATCCGCAGTTACAGAAAAAGTTCTGTAAGCTAGAAATAGGAGTGGGGTTTTTTTTGTTTGTTTGTTTTTTTGCATAATGGTTGGGTATACGTTTCTGACTTATGCAAAATTCGAGTTACGCAAGTCAGGGAGCATCTGCACTATATTACTTAGCTCTCAGATTCCAGAGCACTTTCAGTTTTCCAGGCGCACTACTAACATTCTAGCGATCCAGATACTTATGTATTCCCCAGCATTGTAGAACTGAAGCATATCTATAGCATCTGACCCATAAGTGTATTAATTCTCTATTAGCCCTAGTGATGCACTTGAGAATTATTAGCCTAATTTCACAGAGAAAGAAACTGAAGTACTGAGAAGTTAGATGAATTGTCTAAAGTAACAGCGCAAGTCAGTAGCAGAAACTCTTGAGTTGTAAATCTTCCTTTGTCTCCTAATCTATACTAAGACTTGTAGAGTGGGAGGGACTCATAAAGCAAAAACCTATGGAGTGAAGCATAACACTCATCTTTTGCTGGTCCATTTTATATAAATAACTAATCACTGGAGAAGGAACTGGAACCCACTATCCCTACTTCCCGGTGAAAGCCTTAACCACCAGGCTAGTATATATAAGGGAATACACCACTACTACCACCTCCTTGTTGGCTTTTCTGAATCTAGCCTTCATTTTTCCTGCTTTTCATTAAAAATGTGCAAAACATTTCATTTCAGCATGATCTAGATGTTTTGTTTTCTCTGAAACTAATTTTTTCTGACTTCTGGGTTTTCTGATTTATTTTTTTTTAAAAATCACTTTCCGTTCAGACTCAGCCATTTTTCCACACTGTTACCAAATTGAAAAATCAGATCATCTTTAGTTATGTGATCACATCCTTTTCCCCCCCACAGGATCCCTGCTTCATTTAGTGTACAGGATGGTCTGTGCTCAATTAATGAGCAGTTATTCAGTATCCTTATCATTCAATGTGTGGCCTCATGGTTTATTTACTGCACCATATTCAAACTCTGCTCTGAATACAGAACTCTTAATTTCCTCCTGGGCATTTTTATATTGCTCATCACTGTAGCATCTGAATGCTTCATCCCTGTTATTTCCATTTTACACATGGGAAACTGAGGCACAAAGATTAAATGCAAGTATCCACTAATGTTGGTTGCCCAATTTGAGATGCCTATGGCCTGATTTTTCAGAGAATATTTTAATTTTCATTTTATAAACATTTTTATTCAGAGCACATCTCTCATTGATTTCAAATGTAGCGGTACCAGTTCTGCAAATCAAAACCCTCGATGCCTCAAGTTAGGCATCTAGACACTGAGGAAGATAATTAGTAGCCACCTGTGAAATGTTTGGTTTAAATGACTTGCCTGGCATCACATAGGAGCTCTGTGGCAGAATGCAGTTCTCCAGAGAGGAATTAAACTGCCTAAACCAGGAGACGATCCTTTCTCTTCTAGCAATCCTCTCCCTCATTCATTGCACATCTTCCAACTTCCTCAAGAAATACAACAGGGGTCCTATAGCCTCATTAACTGCCAGCCTTGATTCATCCCCAGAACACTATCCATTTTGTGATTTTTGCTGTTGAGGAATTGAAATGGAAAATTCAGACCCTGCTGTGCAAGACCTGTTCATGAGTTCTCCAGCGCACTAACACATGGGTGCTTTGTAATTTTTCACCACCTGATGCCCCTTGTCAAAACCTGATGGGGATATACAGCAGCAGCATGTCATTGTGTAACATTTTTTACACGCCATATTTTTAGCATCGGACACATTTTATTCTTGGTTCAGAACTCTGCCAGTTAGATGCTGTTGACAGTTTGACGACAGATTCAGAATCTGAATCCTGTCCTGTTGTGTATGGTTGGCATCTATAGTGGCTGTGCCGTGGAAGCATGATTTGCCCATTCTGCTCTTGCTTTCAAGGCAAGACAAAAAGTGGAAATTTCCATCACTTGTTTGTCATCACCAGCCTATTAGTTAGTGGCTCCATGGTGCTTTGAACGTTTGTTGTTGAAATGCGAATTATTCAGTTAGTGAAAAGCTTATACAACACTATGGTGGCAACACCCACGGGACATGTATATGCTGCACTACACTAGTGCAGCATATAGAATACTTGGAGCTACACACTGGAGTGAAAAGCAGGCTGCGTCCACACAGCGGTGTGCAGCTACACAGTCAGTGAAAGGCTCCAGCAGGGGGAAGTAAGCGAGGAAAGACTCCAGCAGTGGGGAGTCAGTGAGACAGTTAAAATAGAAGCAGTGTAGATAGGGGAGGCACTGCTAGGGTGTGTAGAGAACAAACCCAAAGGGTTTAAGTATGTCTGTACTCTACACACCTAAGCAATGCCTCACCGTCTACACAGCTGCTTACACTTCTACGGCTACACGCTGCCATCCAGAGTGTGCGGGGTAGACATAGATCATAAAGGGACCACTGTGGTCATCTACTCTGACCTCTTGTCTGACACATGCCATGGGACTTCTCTGCATTAATTCCTGTTTCTGAGACACACAGACTTTTTCTTCACTTGCATTCCTGAGTCACTTGGGCTCCTTTGCAAATCCCATCTCTAGGCTTGTCAGAGTAGTTCGGAACAGATCCATGACTTCTGATGCATGTAAAGTTGCAGACCTCCTTTCTATACCTGCTCCATACTTCAGCTGAAGAAATTCAGGGAAAATCTCTGTTTCTTCCTTTGGAATTTGCCCGAGTAAAAATGAAATAAGGACCACAACATTTGGCCCCATGTTTTTAATGCACACATTTCTAAAACAACAAATGAGCCACGATTCTTTCTTTCAGTCAGTGGGCACTCAGGGATTCTGAAAATCATGCCACTTATTCAGTGAATATGACCAACTGTGACCATTTAAATGATCTTATATATGATGTTGTTTTTTCAGTATCTTTGCAGAACAGGGCAACAGTGGGAGCTGCAAGCTTTTCAGGACTTCTAAATATTGTATCATTTATGTGGGTGCTAAAATGTACATTTATATGCAGTCATCCTGATTAACGTTTCGTTGTTATGTTGCTGATGAATTAGGAAACATGCTAGTTTAAAATTGTGTAATGCTCCCTTCTAATGTCGTTTGGCAGCCGCCTGCTTTGTCCACTGCTTGCATGAAGAGCAGTCTCTTGTAGCTAGCTTATGAGGGCTTGGAACCAGGCTGGACCGGCAGCCCCCTATCAGCTCCCCGCTCCCCTAAGTTCCCTGTGCAGCAGCTGTCTGTAGTTCAGCTATGTCCTTCCACCCACTGCCATGTGCTGCTCCTGCCCTCTGCCTTGGAGCTGCTCCCCAAGACTCCTGGTTGCTGTGTGAGGGGAGGGAAGGAAGTGCGGGGGCTAATGTCAGGGTGTTCCCCTCCCCCTGTTCCTGCACCCCGCTTACCCCATCTTCCATAGAGCAGCGGGGACAGACCAGGACTTAGGAGGGAGGGAGCTTGCAGCAGCTGCCTATCAGCAAGCTGAACTAATTAATAAGACAGTGTACTTAGGGGAAATGCACATATCTCCCTCCATTCCTGCTGCCTTGCATAGAGAGAGAGTTAACCCTTGAGGGCTCAGCCAATTGCTAGTTCATCATTTAGCAGTAAGGGAAATATTCTACCCTCTGACTCTTCCACCTCAACCAAGCTTCACAATCATCATCACTGTGTACCAGTATTAAATTGTTTGTTTAAAACTTATAGTGTGTGTGTGTGTGTGTGTGTGTGTGTGTGTGTGTGTGTGTGTGTGTGTGTGTGTGTGTGTGTGTGTGTGTGTGTGTGTATACTTTCGTTTGTTGAAAAAACATCCCCTGGAACCTAACCCCCTCATTTACATTAATTCTTATGGGAAAATTGGATTCACTTAACATTGTTTCACTTAAAGTCGCATTTTTCAGGAACATAACTACAACGTTAAGTGAGGAGTTACTGTGCTTAATTTTATTCACCTGTTTTGGAAATCTTAAACTTTATCGCCAGATTTTAAGAGACGTGAAGAAAAAATCACAAAAACCTTCCACCACCTTCAGGGGAAACCGCCATTCATTTAGCCACATTATCTTTGCTCTTTGGAAACAAACCTCACATTGCCACAGGCATTGTAAAGCAAGGTCTGTTTCAATGGTGAAGTTTTCCCCGTAGAACTCTTACATAGTGGTTGTAAATAATGCAGCACAAGATCATGACAATGACACATTAGAACTTCTTTCGGACGCATGCTGGGTTGAACACATGATGAAGAATTCAATGGACAGCGACGTGAAGGGGTAAAAGGACTTGCTTGTATGCACATTATATAATCCACTCTTCTTTGTTGTCACTGTTTTAGGCATTTTGTCCCAAGATGTTCCACTTCTCATAAAATTCCGGAGTTCTGATGCCTAAGGCTCTGTTACAATTGTTATAAATAACTTAACTATCACAAAAAAATGGAGAGTTCAACCAGGAAGACACTGCTTCAGTCATAAATAAGTAGCTTATTTGTCACTAGCAAGTGGAGGGATAGTTTTCAAAGAGCTTCCACTGCAATTGTAGCCTCACCACTTTTGGTTAGAAACGAGTAGAAGAGGGATCTCTCTTTTGACCGGTTTGGGATATTTCATTGAGTAGCATTTATGACCCAGATTTTCAAAAGTGACTAAATAATGTTTTAGGGCCTGGTCTATGTACAGATTTTGTACCAGCATAACTATTTCCATACTAAGTCTCTCCCACTGCCAACCTGAAACAGTCATACCAGGAGAAGCCCTGCTGTGGATGCAGTTATAAGCACTTTTATATCATTATATTGCTATAGCTTATTACCCTGGCCGTAAAGCAATGAGCCATATTGGTATAAACGTTTTTATACTTGTATAACTGCATTCATACTACAGGCAGGGCAGAATTAATGCATAGGAATGGCCTTAGGGCCCAAATTTGTGTGCGTGCTGGGCAGGGCCGGCTCCAAGTTTTTTGCCTCCCTGAGCAAAAAAATTTTCCCGTGCCTCCCCGCCCCCACCCCAATTCCACTCTTTCCCCACCTCATTCCAACCCCTTCCCCAAATCCCTGGGGAGGGAGCAGGGAGAAGCAGAGCGACGGTGTGCTTGTGGGAGGAGGAGGAGGTGAGCTGGGAGGGAGTGGTTCCTCTGCCCCCTCAGGATACTTCCTGCGTTCCTCCCCGTGCCCCCCACCGCCACAGCTCACCTCTGTCTGCTCCCCTGAGCGCTCTGCTGCCACTCTGCTTGTCACCCCTCCCCCCCAGGCTTGCTGCAAAACAGCTGATTCATGCGGCAAGCCTGGGAGGGAGGGGGGAGAAGCGGAGCACCGGCGCGCTCGGGGGAGCAGGTGGCAGTGGAGCAGAAGTGAGCTGTGGGGTGAGCGGTTCCTCTGCCCCCCGCAGGGTTACTTCCTGCAGCCATCCCTGCGCCCCTCACCTCCGCTCAGGGCCAGCTCCCGGTTTTTTGTGCCCCAAGCAAAAAAAAAAAACAAAAAAGGAGCTGGAGTGCCACCCTTTGGAAAGTGCCGCCCCAAGAACATGCTTGGAGCGCTGGTGTCTAGAGCTGGCCCTGGTGGTGGGACCAGGGAGTTAAACATAGGCCAGCGTCCTTCTCCTCTGCCACTGCATCTTCCTCACCTTGTCAAGGGGCACAGATTCCCTTGCACCAGCACTACCCTAGCTCTGCAGTCCTAATCTCGAACCATTGTGGAGAAGGGACTCGCGGGAGGGAAGGGCTTGGAGAGTGAGCTGCCCTGCACCCGTCCTCAGTGGCAGTTTCTGTCTCATGGGGCTGGGCCCAAGTTCCCCCTCCAGGTGTTGCAACCTAGTACATGGGATCACAGTGCCACACAGATGTGGCCCAGCTGCCCCTTCAGGGCGGTATTGGGGGGAGAAGGCAGCAAGGCCCAATATGAGTGAATGATATTGTGACCTGACGTATGGGGTTGCAGCACAACTCAGGTTTGGCTTGGCCACTCTTCTGAAGGAGGCAAATAATGGCGATGCCACTGTGCTGAGTGATGCACTCCAGGGCACAATGCCCAGAGTAGAGAGCTGAGCCCAGCCCCAATGGACAGGAACTGCTGTGGTGGAACGAGTGTGAGGTGGGATCACTCTCCAACCCTCTGTCCTAGAGTAATACTGACAGATCCCAATCATCAGCAGGCAGGATCAAACCTGGGATCCATGGTGCTAAATGCATGAGCCTCTACTTCAGTGATCACCAATCAGTCAAGCACGATTGACTGGTTGATGCTGTTGGGCTGCCAATAAGACTGGATTCCTGCCTACCCCGGCCCCACACCACTCCCAGACATGGCCAGCGCGGCCCTGCAAGCGAAGGTATCCCTCCACGTGCTGCTCCTGCCTGCAAGCACCACCCCTGCAACTCCCATTGGCCAGGAACGGGAAGCTGTGGCCAATCGGAGCTGCAGGGGCGGTGCATGCAGAGAGGGGTAGTGCAAAGAGCCATATGCCTCCCACTCCTCCATGGGCTGTAGGGGTGCATTGGCCCCTTCCGGGAACAGTGTGGGGCCGGGTAGGCAGGCAGCCTGCCTTAATGGGAACTGCTGGAGGTAGAGTGCTACCCGGCAGGAGGTCGCAACCCAACCCCAAGCCCTGACCCGCCTCCCAGAGCCAGGACCCTGTACCCCAAGCCCTAGCCCTGAGCCCCCTCCTGAAACCAGAACTCCATACCCCTTCCTGCACCCCAAGTCCCAGCCCTGACTCCCTTCCATAGCCAGCACCTTGTACCACCTCCTGCACCCCAAGCCCCAGACCTGACCACCTCCCAGAGCCAGCACCTGTACCCCATCCTGCACCCCAATACTCTGCCCCATCCCGGAGTCCCCTCCTGCACCCAAATTCCCTCCAAGAGCTGGCACCTCACACCTCTATTGCACCCCAACCACCTGCCCCAGGCTCAGCCTAGAGCCCCCTCCAACACTGTGAACCCCATAGCCCCAGTCCAGAGCCTGCACCCCCCCAACCCCTACCACAGCCCAGTGAAAGTGAGTGAGGGTGGGAGAGAGCGAGTGACAGAGGGGGGGGATGGAGTGAGCAGGGCGGACTTTGGGGAAGGGGCGGGGTAGATCTTGAGTCGCTCTTAAATTCAAAAAGTGATCTTGGGCGTAAAAAGAGGAGAATCTGGTTGATACAGATCCTTACAATCCGAACTGATTTGAACCCCAAGCAAACAATATTTGTTCTTAAATTTGAATTGGACCTTGGTTTACTTCTAAGGGTTGATCCAGTTTGCCTATCTCTTGTATCATCTACTTTACATTCGAATGTCTCCCAAACCTCTAAAATAAACAATGATTTTTGTTTGTTTGTTTCTTCACAGTTATGCCAGCGAAGTACATTACCACTTTCCTTAGCATGCAGAGGTTCTCAACAGCAAAACATCCTGAAGTCTGAAGTATATGCTGAAATGCTGTGGTTGTCTGCTCCTGGATTCCTTTTTCTAGGTGTTGAAACCTTTTATAGTAAATTGCATTTTCCACATTATAAACTTCAAAAGACGGTGTTAATATAATTGTGACGTGATAAGTTTGATACTTATGTGAGTTCTGCATTGCAGCTTTTTGAAGTAAAAATAAAACAATGTTCTTTCTTCCTCGCAGAAGGCAGACCATGCCTGTACTAATGAAACAACTTTGATATTTCCCTGTAGTACATAAATCCCTCTCTCCTCCTCCTCCTCAATATTCAACATTATTAAAGTAGTTAACAGGCATGTATTCTGAGTCTTAAGTTACACTTATGATTTCATTTAAAAAATCAGTTGTGACAATGTTGTTGCATTCTGTGGTGACACTAGTATCAATATTAATGTATTTAGTGGAGTTGGTATTTGGATTTAATCCAAATTCCATTGTCTTTCAATTGACACCAATGTGCTTAAGGCCCTAAATTATCACTTCTCTTACATGTAGTGAGCATCACCATACTGAGCTACACTTCTGTGCTTGCAGAAGAATACACCAAATGTGACAATGAGGCCTTGGGAATTGCCATGAAAGGGTTTGCAAAGATATTATTTTAGTACTTGTGGAGTTGGTTATGGAGCTCCTAGTCCTCCACAGTCACCTAAGAGGATGAGGATGTGTTGCAGAGGGGAGCTTTATAAAGAGAGAAACTTCCTGATTGTGGAGTTACTGCATTAAGGATGGTTCTGTCCATTTATGATGTTGCAGTACATGGCATCAGATGTGAGTGAATCCCTCTCTCTAAAGAAGTTGTTGTTAGTGGCCTTGGATCTCAAATCCTGGAGCACAGAGCTTGCATGTTCCAAGCTGCCACCCAGTGACCTGTAAACAGTCACCAGAACTTGAATCTCAACTCCAGGCTTGGGATCTGATTGGTGGTGGAACTCCATGGGTCCACATTGGTTCTCTGCTTTTACTTTAAACCAAGCGGAGGAATAGGATGATGTCTCTGCAACTAGGTTTCTCCTGCTTAGGATCGCTTCCCTTGTAGGGTTGCCAACTCTCCTGCTTTCACCAGGACTCTCTTGGAATCAGGCTCTAGCTCCCAGAGGCTACTTCATCCAAACCAGGAGACTTGGGGAACTAACAGCCCAGCGCAGCAGTGGAGCTAAGGCAGGCTTTCTTACCTGCCTTGGCTGTGCGCCGCTCCGGGAAGTTGCCAGCACCATCCCTGCAGCCCTTGAGGAGGGGGGAAGGGGCCCCCACGCACTGCCCCCACCCCGAGTGCTGACTCAACAGCCTCCATTGGCTGGGAACTCTGGCCAATGGGAGTTGTGGGGGGTGGTGCCTATGGGCAGTGGCACACAGAGACCCACGGTCCCCTCACCTAGAATCCTCTGCCAGAGGAATATGCCAGTCATTTTTGGGAGCCGCCTGAAGTAAGCGCCGACCCCCTGACCCCCTGCTGCACCCCAATCCCCTGCCCCAGCCTAGATCCTGCATCCACACTCCCAGGGCCCTACCCCTCACCCACTCCCACACCCAAACTTCCTCCTAGAGCCCGCATCTACTCCTGCACTCCAGCACTCTGCCCCAGCCTAGAACCTGCATCCTGCACCCAAACTCCCTCCAAGAACCTGCACCCATCATCCCCTTCCACACCCACACTCCCTCCCAGAGCCCACGTCCTCTTCTGCACCCCAGCACCCTGCCCCAGCCTAGAACCTGCATCCCGCATCCAAACTCCCTCCCAGAGCCTGCACCCCACATCCCCTTCTGCACCCCAAACCCCTGCCCCAGCCTGGTGAAAGTGAATGGGGGGGGAGGAGGGAACAGGGCCTTGGAGAAGCAACGAGACAGAGTCATGGTCTCAAGGAAGGGGTGGGGTAGGAGTGGGGCAAGGGTCTTTGAGTTTTTGCTTAGACAATTGGCAAACCTATTCCCTTGTGCTACCTGCTCCTAGTGCCTCACTCTGATCTCCTGGTGACCTGACCTGGCCTGGCTCCTGGGTTTTGACTCCTGTTTTGACTGCTAGGCCTGACTGCCCATGTCCTGGTTGTGACAGGAGTAAAGGAAGAAAAGAGATTCCCAGAGTGGTGAGTGGGAAAAGCAGAAAATCAGGGAGGAGAGCTGTGAAAGTTGCATCAGAAAGGAGGCTGAATCTTGTCTTAACCCAGCAATTAAGTCCACAGTGCCAACTGCTCTGCAAAAGAAGGTAGCAGAGGCAGCCAGCCTTGCTGGGTCTGGAGATCTAAGCAATTCCAGGTAGTTTCTTGTTGCACAGAGAAAGCACAAGAAAATCAAGTAACTGTCCTGATAATTTCCAATGGCTGGTACTACTGATGACATTCAATGTGCCGTATACCCCACTGATGAGGAAAAGAAAGAATATACCAAAGTGAAAGAAGCTTTTGATACCCATCTCACAGGTGGACAGAATGTTATATACAAAATGGCTAAATTTAATAGAAGATGCCAGGAACAAATGGAAGCAGCTGAGATTTTTATTACTGCAGATTGTAGCCTTGCTGATCATTGCCAATACAAAACAGCAAAAGAAGAACTAATAAGAAGCATGATAGTTGTTGGCATAAGAGATACCAGTTTATCAACACACCTTCAGTTAGATCCAAATCTCTTGCTCCAGGAGGTCTAGCAAAAAGAGAATGCAAGAAACCATAAGAAAACAGCAATGTGACTTACATGCTAGCTGCATTAGGAAAACTGCATCAAACAATATTGACAAAATAAAAAAAGACACAAATGCAAAAGTAAGTTGTCAGACTGAATTTACAACAAAAGAACTGTACACAACTGGAAAGTGGGAGACCAAAGAACCTTAACAAGAAGGAAACTTGGAAAAGCTGTGGAAGCTGGTGCAAGATCCCAAGCTACAGAGGCAATAATGTCTAGTAAAAGAGGCAGAATGTAGGAGATGCTGTAAAATGTCCCATTTTTGTGGTAGCTTGGAGATCACCAACAACAGCAGAAACAATCCAAGAGGAAGTGTTATCCTGAGAAGAAAATGCTAAACTTCTAAGAATTATATTCTCAATAGGGCAGATCGCACTTTGGTACACACACATGAATCTAAGCAATTGAAATCTAAAATTTAAAATCAATATTGTCTGTCACTGCAATTAAATATATGGATGGAGATTTGTAAAGACCAAATAAGCTTTTACGCTGGGCAAATAGCATTACATTGGTTGTTTGTTTTATCAGTTCTTTGAAAAGCTGGAGAAAGGACAGAAAGTCCTTCAACTAATAATATATGTAATACTAAGATTGACAACTCCCCCACTAGGTTGCCAGCAATACAAGGTTTGCACCTAGCAGAGAAACTATAATTTATTAGTGGCAAAAAGCAAACTATCCAGGAGATTTATCCACATGACTTCTCAGGGCTAGGAAAGCCGTCAGAGAGTACAAAACAAAGCTGGTACTGACAGCAACTCCCTTTGCTCTCTCAGCACCCAATATGCTTCCTAGGAAAAGTCAAAGAGGAATTAAAGAGAATGAAAGATATAGGTCCAGATAGAAGAACCCACTTACTGATGTGTGGGAATGGTTGTAGTTCCAAAACCCAATGGCAAAGTCCATATTTAATGGACCTTTTTTACTAAGGTGTGTGCAGAAAAAGCCGTTTATTTCTTGCAGTTGGCCAGACGTTATCTCAGTTATCAGAAGTCAAAATCTTGTCAGTTAAAAGCTACAGCAGGCTATTGGCAAATTCCCCTTGCTAATGAATCTATACTACTAAGTACATTCATGACCCCATTTGGAAGCTCCTGTTTCAACCATCTTCCATTTGGCATCTTGTCAGCACCAGAACATTTCCAAAAGAGAATCTCTCAGATCATGTCAGTTTCATTTAGTGTCTTTTGCTTTACAGATGATGTGTTGGTATATGGCAAAGATAAAAATGAACATGATGAGCAACTACATGCAATCTTGAGATGCATCCAACAAACCAGCCTCACTCTGAATAGGAAATGTGAATTTGAAATGAATCTGGTAACATCTGTAGGAAGCAAAGAGGGAATTCAGCTGGATTCACAAAACCTGAAAGCATTGCTTGCCTTCTCCAAACCACAAAATGTTTCTGCTATAGGAAGATTCTTGGATGTGTGTGACCCTAAAAGGCCTTTTAGGACAACTGCTAAAGGGTGCACCCAACATACTGTTGTGAGAACATGTAGCCAGATGGTGTCATATAAATGCTGGTGACAAACTGGTCACTAATATTATTGTGTGATGTGTATACAGTTAATGTCTAAAGAATTGTGTATGTGTGATGGAATTATGTTCCTAAAATATGTTCAGACCAAGCAATCTAAGTAGAGCAGATGAACAAATTTGTTGTTAACACAGAAATGTTTGTCTGTTTGCCTATCTCTGCAATGTAAATTGAACAAGGTGAGGCCAGAGACAATGGAAGTACATTTACACCTAAGGTAAACAAAATGATTAAACCAACCGAAAAAGCAAACTGACCAGAGGATGAGGAAGACAACATGGCATCTATCTATCCATGTCCTGGTTTACTTTCCAAAGAAGAAATTTCAAAGGTTTACTGGGCTATAAACAAGAAGGGGAGATAATTCTTTAATTAGGGAACAAATGAAACAGCATCCTCTGATTCTGTAAACATTGGCCTGGAGGGCTGGAGCTGTTGATAATATTCTGTAGGTGAGAAACTGCTCACGCAAAAATTGTAACATGCTAAAATTAAGTGTGAGTCACTAGAAAGCATGTTTTGTTTGTAACCATACCTGTTTCTTTCTCTTATTTAGTATCCCTTAAATCTCTGCTTATTAATGCATTTCTTCTTAGTGTACTATAAGCTATCTCAGTGCTGTTTTATTGAAGTATAGAGTGAGTCATCAACTAACCTAGCAAGCTGGTGTGTGCACTCTCTCTTTTTGGAGGCAATGAATTTAGTACCTTTTGTGAGTGTACAGGAAGAGGGACTGGACAGTACAGAGAAAAGTCCCTGGAGAACTGGGGTTCATTGACTGTTACCTGCAAGGGAAAGCTAGGACTGACAAAGTCTCAAGGAATTTTTTGGTGAGGCAGACAGACTTGCGTGGCAGGGAGCTGATACACAGTTCAAGCCTCAGCAAAGCTCTCCCTTGCTGAGGCAGAGGAGTAACATGGTATGTCTACACAGCAACTAGACACTTGCAGCTGGCCTGTGCTAGCTGACTCAGGCTTGGGCTGTGGGATGGTTTCATCACTGTGGGATGGGAGGGTCCCAGAGCTCGGGCTCCAGCCTGGGCCTGTAAGTCTACACAACAAAGAAACAGCCCTACAGTCCGAGACAGCTGGCATAAGCCAGTCATGGGTTTTTCTTTGCTCTGTAGACACAGCCTTAGTGGCTTATGGTTCTGGGTGTCCTGAGGAGAGCATCACAGTGTGAGAAATCATTCTGGAAAATTCTTATCAAATATAGCTCATATAACAAAACTCTTAAGAGATCTCTTTAATGGTCACAATATGTGGATCTGGGGTAGAACACAACAAAACATATTCAATAAAATGAAAGGGTTACAGACGTCTTCATCTGTCTTGGTACAATAATCAAACTATCCAACAAGAGTATAGTGGATGCATCTTTACATGGTTTAGGTTTAGGAGCAGTGGTTACACACAGCAGTAAGAAGGAGAGCGGGGCCTGTTGCACTCCTATCAAGAAGCCTCACAAAAGCCAAGCAGTGGTAGGCTCAAGTGGAAAAAAGAAACCATATACTCTGATTTATAATTTAAGTTTTTTAAACCTTTTTTTTAAATCAAGAAGGGGAGATGTGGAGTCATTATTGTGCCACAAAGAGACCCTCAATGCCAACTGGTAGCGGGTACACCATACCATAACTCACATCAGGCCTGACACACTCATTGATCACAACTCACCATTGGCATAATCTGTATCTAAAAGGTGTCCTGTAAGGTATCACATGCAAACTGGTATCACATGCTGGTCATTAATTTTATTGTGTGGTGTACGTACAGATGGTGTATAAAAATTTTAGATGTATGCTAGAAATATGGGCTTATGCAAGCAGTCAATAAGCCCAGTCTGTCCTAGACAAAAGCATATTGTGTCACCTGCTTGACTGTGTCTCCACAGTCAATTGAACAAGGCGAGGGCAGAAAAAAATTAAGTATGTTTACACAGAAGGTAAAGAGAGCTGTCACACCAGCAAGTGGGGGTAATGATTATATATTGATCACAACAGGGG
Source organism: Gopherus evgoodei (assembly GCF_007399415.2). NCBI lineage: Eukaryota > Metazoa > Chordata > Testudines > Testudinidae > Gopherus > Gopherus evgoodei. The sequence goes on along the minus strand of NC_044322.1, from coordinate 355,216,789 downwards.
ATGGAGGTTGTCTTTCTGCCTGACTTTTGAAATGCTGGGGAATATTAGCAGAAGCAGAAAGCCATTTTGTCATCCATGAGGGATACAAGAGCTCTTGAAAGAGGTTTTTTTTTTGCGAACAGGGGCTGCTATCAGAATTTTGCAAGGGAATTTGGAAGGGGTGTGGAAGGGGGTAAGGTTCACTTGCTGTTCTTTAAAACCTGTAAACTAAACTATATTCAAAACTTCTTAATTTAAACAAAACCCTTTCATTAACTAGGTAGCTGCAGGAGAAAATGCAGGCAGAAGCCCAGCAGCAGAGTGGGGGCTATCCAGTTTATTGCGCTGAGTGCAGCATATATAATTACCTGCCCTGTGCAGGTAACTGTGATTGCGATCGGTGGCAGTTCCAATGCACCGCTTTCTTCTTCGGCGGCAATATGGCAGCAGGTCCTTCCCTCCGAGAGGGACTGAGGGACCTGCCACCAAATTGCCGCCGAAGAGCCCAACGTGCTGCCCCTTCCCCTTGGCCACCCCAAGCCCCTGCAGGTGGATATGTGTGCATTCGGTGCAAGGAGCCCCTGGCCCTCAGAAACTGCGTACAGATTTTGGAGGCCAGCGTGGCAGAACTAGAGGAGCTAAGGAAGACAGAGAGGTATGTGGACGAGGCTTTTCGGGACACTGTAGAATTGTCCAACCTCCAGCCAGACAACCCCTGCACTGTTGAGGAGGATGAAAGGCCCAGGGAAGCAGAGCAGTCAACGGAAGCAGAGAGAAAGCTTCCCATAGTTGGGACCCTCCATCCAGATGGTGTTAGGGTATCTTCTTGCAATGAGGTTACCTCTCCAGGGGAGGGAACTCCAGTCACTAGGAAAAGGCAGGCGTTAGTAATGAGAGATTCGATCATTAGAAACATAGATAGCTGTGTTTGCAATCACCAGGAGAACTGTATGGTGACTTGCCTGCCTAGTGCAAAGTTTTCAGATCTCTCAAGGCATCTGGATAGAATTATGTGTAGTGCTGGGGAGGAACCGGTGGTCGTGGTACATGTAGGTACCAATGACATAGGGAAGGGTAGGAGAGATGTCCTGGAGGCCAAATTTAGGCTGCTAGGGAAGAGATTGAAATCCAGGACCTCTATGGTAGCATTCTCAGAAATGCTCCCAGTTCCACTGCAGGGCCAGGTAGGCAGACAGAGCTTCAGAGTCTCCATGCATGGATGAGACGATGGTGTAGAGAGGAGGGGTTTAGATTCATTAGGAACTGGGGAAACTTTTGGGATGGGGGGAGCCTATACAGGAGAGATGGGCTCCACCTAAACCAGAGTGGACCCAGACTGCTGGCACTAAAACATTAAAAAGGTTGTAGAGCAGATTTTAAACTAGGAGATGGGGGAAAACCGACTGCTGCAGAGGAGCACGTGGATCTGACAGAGACTTCTCTTAGAGAAAAGTCTATTGATAGAAATTCTCTAGGTTATAGTCAGGAGCAGAGAATGGAAGAGGATAATGTAAGGGCCAGATCAGACGAAAAACATTCACATAAAGAATTAAGACATATCAGAAAAGGGCAGACAAATAAACAGGGACAAGTTTTTAAAGTGCTTGTACACAAATGCTAGAAGTCTAAATAATAAGATGGGTGAACTAGAGTGCCTTGTGATAAAGGAGGATATTGATATAATAGGCATCACAGAAACTTGGTGGACTTTGGAAAATCAATGGGACACAATCATTCAGGGGTACAAAATATATCGGAAGGACAGAACAGGTTGTGCGGTGCCGGGGGGAAAGAGGCACTATATGTGAAAGAAAATATAGAATCAAATGAAGTAAAAATCTTAACTGAATCCACATGTTCCATAGAATCTCTATGGATAGTAATTTCATGCTCTAATAAAAATATAACATTAGGGATCTATTATCAACCACCTGACCAGGACAGTAATAGTGATGATGAAATGCTAAGGGAAATTAGAGAGTCTATCAAAATTAAGAACTCAGTAATAGAGGGGGATTTCAGTTATCCCCATATCGACTGGGAACATGTCACCTCAGGACGAAATGCAGAGACAGAATTTCTCGATACTTTAAATGACTGCTTCATGGAGCAGCTGGTACAGGAACCCACAAGGTGAGAGGCAACTCTCGATTTAGTCCTGAGTGGAGGACAGGAGCTGGTCCAAGAGGTAACTATAACAGGACCGCTTGGAAATAATGACGATAATATAATAACATTTAACATCCCTGTGGTGGGAAGAACATCTCAACAGTCCAACACTGTGGCATTTAATTTCAAAAAGGGGAACTATGCAAAAATGAGGGGGATAGTTAAACAGAAATTAAAAGGTACACTGACTAAAGTGAAATCCCTGCAAGCTTCATGGATGCTTTTTAAAGACAACATAATAGAGGCCCAACTTAAATGTATACACCAAATTAAGAAACACAGTAAAAGAACTTTAAAAAAGCCACCGTGGCTTGACAACCTTGTAAAAGAAGCAGCGAGAAATAAAAAGGCATCTTTTAAAAAGTGGAAGTCAAATCCCAGTGAGGTAAATAGAAAGGAGCATAAACACTGCCAAATTAAGTGCAAAAATGTAATAAGAAAAGCCAAAGAGGAGTTTGAAGAATGGCTAGCCAAAAACTCAAAAGATAATAATAAAAAGGTTTTTAAATACATCAGAAGCAGGAAGCCAGCTAAACAGCCAGTGGGGCCCCTGGATGATCGAGATACAAAAGGAGCACTTAAAGACGATAAAGTAATTGCAGAGAAACTAAATGGATTCTTTGCTTCAGTCTTCATGGCTGAGGATATTAGGGAGATTCCCAAACTTCAGCCGGCTGTTGTAGGTGACAAATCTGAGGAACTGTCATAAATTGAAGTGTCACTAGAGGAGGTTTTGGAATTAATTGATAAACTCAACATTAACAGGTCACTGGGACCAGATGGCATTCACCCAAGAGTTCTGAAAAAACACAAATGCGAAGTTGTGGAACTATTAACTATGGTTTGTAACCTGTCCTTTAAATCAGCCTCTGTACCCAGTGACTGGAAGATAGATAATGTAACGCCAATATTTAAAAAGGACTCTAGAGGTTATCCCAGCAATTACAGACCGATAAGTCTAACGTCAGTACCAGGCAAATTAGTTGAAGCAATAGTAAAGAATAAAATTGTCAGACACATAGAAAAACATAAATTGTTGGGCAAATGTCAACATAGTTTCTGTAAAGGGAAATCATGTCTTACTAATCTATTAGAGGTCTTTGAAGGGGTCAACAAACATGTGGACAAGAGGGATCCAGTGGACATAATATACTTAGATTTCCAAAAAGCCTTTGACAAGGTCCCTCACCAAAGGCTCTTATGTAAATTACTTTGTCATAGGATAAAAGGGAAGATCCTTTCATGGATTGAGAACTGGTTGAAAGACAAGGAACAAAGGGTAGGAATAGATGGCAAATTCTCAGAATGGAGAGGGGTAACTAGTGATGTTCCCCAAGGATCAGTCCTAGGACCCATCCTATTCAACTTATTCATAAATGATCTGGAAAAAGGGGTAAAAAGTGAGGTGGCAAAGTTTGCAGATGATACTAAACTGCTCAAGATAGTTAAGACCAAAGCAGACTGTGAAAAACTTCAAAAAGATCTCATAAAACTAAGTGATTGGGCAACAAAATGACAAATGAAATTTAATGTGGATAAATGTAAAGTAATGCACATTGGAAAAAATAACCCCAACTATACATACAATATGATGGGGGCTAATTTAGCTACAACGAGCCAGGAAAAAGATCTTGGAGTCATTGTGGATAGTTCTCTGAAGACATCCACGCAATGTGCAGAGGCAGTCAAAAAAGCAAACAGGATGTTAGGAATCATTAAAAAGGGGATAGAGAATAAGACAGAGAATATATTATTGCCCTTATATAAATTCATGGTATGCCCACATCTTGAATACTGCTTACAGATGTGGTCTCTTCATCTCAAAAAAGATATACTGGCACTAGAAAAGGTTCAGAGAAGGGCAACTAAAATGATTAGGGGTTTGGAACAGGTCCCATATAAGGAGAGATTAAAGAGGCTAGGACTTTTCAGCCTGAAGAAGAGGAGACTAAGGGGGGATATGATAAAGGTATATAAAATCATGAATGATGTGGAGAAAGTGGATAAGGAAAAGTTATTTACTTATTCCCATAATACAAGAACTAGGGGTCACCAAATGAAATTAATGGGCAGCAGGTTTAAAACAATAAAAGGAGCTTCTTCACACAGCGCATAGTCAACTTGTGGAACTCCTTACCTGAGGAGATTGTGAAGGCTGGGACTATAACAGCGTTTAAAAGAGAATTGGATAAATTCATGGAGGTTAAGTCTATTAATGGCTATTAGCCAAGATGGGTAAGGAATGGTGTCCCTAGACTCTGTTTGTCAGAGGGTGGAGGTAGATGGCAGGAGAGAGATCACTTGATCATTATCAGTTAGGTTCACTCCCTCTGTGGCACCTGGCATTGGCCACTGTTGCTAGATGGGCCTTTGGTCTGACCCAGTACGGCTGTTCTTAAGAAAAAAATCTGAGCAAGGGGGATCCTTCAGCCAAGGGATGGAAGTCTCTGGGAACTGATATAGGGAGAAACCTATTTAGACAAAGACTGTAACTTGCTGAAGATAAGTTTTAGTTACCAGAAAAGCATGTTTTGTTTGTAACCTTTCATCTCTCTTTCACTCTTACTTAGAATTACTTACACTTATATTCTTTGTTAATAAACTTATGTTTGTTTTAATTACCAAACCATCTCAGTGCTTTTATACTGAAGATAAGTCTTCAGCTAACCTAACTGGCTTTTGTGTGCTCTGTCTCTTTGGAGGAAGAGAACTTAAATGCTCTGAGTGTCCAGTGAGAGGGACTGGACATTGCAGTCCCATCTTTGGGGAACTCTGGAATTGGGGTATGTTGTTGGCTCCCTGCAAGGCAAGGTTTGGACTGGCAGAATCCTGAAGAGTTTGCTAGCAAGGCAGACGAGCAGGTGCATCAGGGCACTGAGAAATAGTTTGCTGCTACTAAGTTCTCTCTCTTGCTGAGACAGAGGGATAACACATGGCTCATTGTCCCAGGTATTCTGAGCAAGACGTCACAGTTATAGTTCTTGGTTCTACAAAGTTACTAGAGAGGACCAGAATGTGTTGCAGCAGGAAGTTTAATATAGGAAGGAACTTCCTGGCAAGGGAGTTCTCCAGTTGCTAATTAAAGGATGGTCCTTTGTATTTATGTCCTTACACTACAGTGCCTGGGACAAAAGGAAGAGTCTGAGTCGGCTCATTTCTGATTGAAAATGTGGTCTTTGATTGTTGTTGAATTGATAAATAGCCTTTGACTGTTAGGACGGGGAAAGTGCAGGGAAGTTTTTCATCTGAGTATCCCAGAGATAAGCTAAGTATTTTGCCACCACCCAGAATGCTAACTAGGTGCCTAAAAGAGATGGGCGGGAATTGTCTACAGAAGGTAATGCAGGATGAGACAGAAGCAAAATTCAGTGACAAGTCTTCTTGTTTTGAGACACACCACATATCTTTGGTTCAGTTCCCATCATTTAATTTCAAAACTTGGTGTCTGACCACTTAAAGATCTGAAAAAATGAGATTTGTTTTGATGAGGAGACCGATTCATAGACCCTTTGAATATAATGGTAGTCTTTTCATCGATTTCCAATTGGCTTTGGATCAGACCCTAAGTGATGCAGAGCATGGAATTTCAACCTTCAAGGCAGTTGCAAACAGGTCACAACTAACCTCTCTTTCAATATTACTTGGTGGTGCAAGGGAGTTCTGAAATTCTTTTTCTGGTGTAACATGACTGAAAGGTGAAAACTATAAATCAGAAGCTGTATGTTCCCATTGGCATCACAAAAATGTCGTAAGTTAAATATTCTTAATGATCAGATCACTTTTGCTGTGATTGTCTGTCTAAATTGGCAGTTTTGAAAATGAATATTGGCATTATTCTGACAAAAATGTGTTGATAATAGAAAGAAGACACTAGTCATGCAATGACAAAAGCCAAGGTTTCTCTGGCCTCTCTCTCTCTCTCTCTAAATATATGTGTGTGTGTGTGTGTATATATATACACAGATATACCTATCTAATAATTATGACAAAGTTCCGCCTTGACCTTGGTGGGTCCTGCGCTTATTGGTGGATTTGCTCACCTCAGTGATCTTCCCCTCTGGTGGAACCCACAGTCTGGATCAACTCCTCCTGTGTCTGATCAGGAGTTGGGAGGTTTGGGGGGAACCCAGGCCCGCCCTCTACTCTGGGTTCCAGCCCAGGGCCCTGTGGATTGCAGCTGTCTATAGTGCCTCCTGTAACAGCTGCATGACAGCTACAACTCCCTGGGCTACTTCCCCATGGCCTCCTCCAAACACCTTCTTTATCCTCACCGCAGGACCTTCCTCCTGGTGTCTGATAATGCTTGATTGTCTGATAATTCCTCAATCCTCCAGCAGCATACCCTCTCAGTCTCAGCTCCTTGCACCTCTTGCTCCCAGCTCTTCACACACGCCTCCTCTCCTCTGGCTCCTCCCCCACCTGACTGGAATGAGCTCCTTTTTAAACCCAGGTGCCCTGATTAGCCTGCCTTGATTGGCTGCAGGTGTTCTAATCAATATAGCTATCTCCACTGCCTTCTAGAAAGATCTTAATTGGCCCCAGGTGCCTTGATTAACCTGAAGCAACTGCCATTTGGTTACCATGGTACTAGGGATTTGTTTAGCGTGGGGCTAACATACCTGTTCCTAAGTACTTTACTGTAGCCATCTGGCCTTGCCCCATAACAATATCTAGATAGATAGATAGATATACACACATGTGTACACTCTGGCCTATGTATTGGTTTCTAAATCCAAACCAAAGTGTGCACTTTATAGTTATGTGTTACATGCCATATTAGAATTTCACTCACCACAGTAATGCAGCACCTCTGGAGTGGAATATGGCATCTGTCTAACCATGCACAGTAATACTATACAACAGTTTAGGTCAGTAAATGAAGAAGAAAACTGTATGCAGTTGAATTAATGGGGAATTTAAGTAGTCAGCAGCTCTTAGTGGATTATGAGTCATAATTAATTGAATACTGTTCAGGACAATGTTTTTTTAAGAAGATTCCAATCTGAATTTGCAAAAATGTCCTCTGTATTAGACCTTTCAGTTAATATAATCTTGGCTGCAAATGAAGTATCCAGACTTACAAACTAAGACCCTCAGACTATTTGATCTAGCAATTGACCATACATTCTTATCTCCATTAAAAACTAGATGACTTCCTGTCAGGAAGCGGGGCCTGCAGTAGAGCCAGTCTCTGGGCAACTTAACAAGCGTATTTGGCCTGTAGTGGGCTGCCTGATCAGCTGCGCTGCCTGATTAGTTGGAAAAGTCAGCAGACTGGCTCTTTAAGCCCAGCAACAGCAGTTCAGCAGTTTCTTAAAGCATTTGCTCATGGTGCAACTGCTCCTGCTCCCATCTTGTGCCCAGAGCTACTCTTGGCTTGACATCAGCCTTACCTCTGCCTTCCCTCACTCCTGGTAACCCAGTCCTGATCTTTGGCACTGATTTCTGACTTTGGTTCTGACCTTTGTTGCTGGGATGTGGTCCCCTGACTCTGGTTCTGACCCTTGGCTTGGGCACTTGGACCCTCACTCCAGCTTTGATCCTTGGCTCCAACTGCTGACTCCTGAGCCAACCACTGGGCACAACCACCCACATGCTGGCCAGTGACACTTCCTAGCCCAGGGATGTATTTTCCGTTCCTTTCATATAGCTTTTTGATGGTTTAAATGATCATTTGCAAAATCCACTACCACACAATATTTAGCCTGGTCCACAGATTCAACACATTTTTGTGATTTCCCTCCCTTCTAAGAATTTCAGAAATAAAACTCTTTTAGTGAGAATTCCATCCTAGTTTTGCAGAGCAAGAAGAGGCAAGGATAAGATCTGAATAAAGAGTATTTGACCTTCAGGATACTTATCCAAACCTATAGCAAATTCTAATGCTTTGCAGGCTTGTCTATCATTGTGAAGTAAGTACAGGGTCAATGTTTCTCTAAGTGTTGTGTATTACTGCACATTCAAATTGAGCATGCAGTTCCCTGGTACACAACACTATTTTGAGCTTATAGCATGTCTACCATTAGAAGATCTCAGAGCCCATTACAAACACTAACGAATTAATCCTTGCAGCCCTTTGTGATGTAGCATTAGCCCCATGCACACAATGGGAAATAGAATAGCTTGGAGGTCGACTTGCTGAAGCCCATGGAGTCAGCATATGAAAGAAGGAGGAATAAAACCAAGATCTCTCTACTTTAATCCTGTGTTTTAGTCACAAGCATATCTCCTCACCACACCCCATTGTCCACCAGTTGTAGAATGGTACTTGAGTAGGGTCTGAACAGGAGCTGATTGAAATCTTTCACATTAAAAAATTGCCTTTTCCCCCCCAAAAAAATAAACATCACAAATGAAAACTTACACACTGTCCTATTTTCAGAAAGATAGTGTTTTGCATGACTCTGTTTGCAAAGTTATTGACACTTTTATCAAAACTTATCAAAAGGTTTATCGACATGTTTCATTGATTGAAAATCCAATTTTCAGCTAATGAAAAATTTCAACATTGTTTTTAAAAACATTTAATTAAAAACGATGAAAAAAATGAAAAATAGCTCCCTTTCAAACCTGTGAAATGGAAACAACTTCAACATGTCAGTGTGCCATAATTTTATTTTATTTGTCATATAAGATGTAGTGTGAACCCAAGACCTTCTGTGTTACAGGCATGAGCCTCTACATCTTTTAGCTAAAGGAGTAACTGTTAGACGGCAGACTCCTATCCTCTGTAGCAGACTCCTATCCTCTTATGTAAACCAGATGCTGGGTGGAGACAAAGGCCTTCACTCTCCTACCTTGGGTTGCAAATTCAAATCTAGAAACTTTTGATCCACTGGTCCGGAATTCCAAATAATTGTAGGGGACAACTAATGATATAACAGGAATCGGAGTGAGGTCACAGGGCTAAACGAAGGGAACCTGATGGGGACACCGAGCAGAGAACCCTGGACAGTGCCCACTGCTCCTCAAACAGGAGTCTGGTAGAAGGCAAATATACTGGTCACTGGATGAATAGTTTTCTGTTCCCTGAGTGATTAGAGCAGGGGCTTCCCTAGAGCAATCAGGAACCTGCTAGAACCAATTAAGACAAGCAAGCTAATTACGACACCTGGAGCCAATTAAGAGCTTCCTAGAATCAATTTTAGCAGGCAGGCTAGTCAGGACACCCGGTTTAAAGAGGACCTCCCATCAGTTAGTGGAAGGTGCATGTGATGGGGCAGAATGGCCCCGCACTGGGATTGAGAGAGTTAACCCTTCCCTGCTGGCAGAGAAAGCCACGCCCTTGAGGCTCTGCTTGGCATGCTCCATCCAGAAGCCAAGCATAAAAGCCTGCAGAACTACTCAGTCAGGGCTGGTGGCTGGGGAAGGAGGATGCCTAGCGGAAGATACAGCCCAGGAGTAGTTGTGATCCTTACAGAAGGGAACTGAGGAGCCAAGAAGCGGGCTCAGAGACTGGCAGCTGTTGGAGCCCCAGGGAATGCTGGGTGCTGAGCAACCTGAAGACCCTGATGCCACGGGAACTGTTAAATTTGGAGAACTGGTAGGAAGTGACCCAGGAAAAGGAAGGGAGTGGTATCTACCACTACTCTGAGGGCAGCGTGTTGTGGTAGGATTCCCAGCTAACCAGGGGTGGATCATGCCATTACTGACAGGGTCCTGGGTTGGAGCCCCAGGCTCCCCAACCGGGGGTCTCTAACCCCCCCCTTTGGAGATGACATAGTTCACTGACCCCTCTCTCTCCCCACAAGAGATAGATGGAGTCTGGCCGCTGGGCCACACTATCCCTCAAGGGGAAAAGAATGTAGAGAGACTCTGGCCATTAGGCCATGCTGCTTTAGAAGCACACTATAGAGATTCTGGCCACTAGGCCAAACTACCCCACCAGGGGAAGGAAGGGCAGAGAGACTCTGGCCATTGGGCTCTGCTGCTTTAGGAGCACACTATATGGACTCTGACCACTAGGCTGCACTATCCTACCAGGGGAAGTGGATTTAGAGGGACTCTGGCCATTGGGCCATACAGCCCTGACTAACAGGGAGGTAGTAAAACCAATATAGACCCAGAGAGGCAGAATTAACCTCACCCCACCCTTGAATCAAAGGGGTTGGCGAGGTACAAAACCCACCAAAGTGCGCAAGGAGCAGAGCATGAGAAGGTGTGCTGCTGGAGGACTGAAGAGTACAATCGTGATCAGGCTTCAAGAGGAAGATCCTGCAGTGAAGACAAAGAAGGTGTTGAGAGGAGGCCATGAGGAAGGAACCCAGGGAGTTGTAGCTGTTACACAGCTGATACAGGGGACACTGTAGACAGCTGCTATCCACAGTGCTCTGGGCTGGAACCCGGTGTAGAGAGCAGGCCTGGGTTTCCCCCATCCCCCCAACCCCTGATCGAACACAGGAGGAGTTTACCTGGTCTATGAGAAACACCAGTGGGACGGTCTAATTTGGAAAGGGATCTGGCCTGTCACCGACTCACTAGGTGGGACACAGAGACTGTGGGGATTGTTATCCATTTCCCACATGGCTGGCCAGTGATGAGGTTAGCTGAGTGAATGGCAGGTTTGAGCCGCTAGCAGAAGAGGCCAAACTGAGGGCTGCCGTGAACCTCTGAGGTGAGCAATTCAGCCAAAAAGCACAGGACCCACCAAGGCACACAAGGAACTTTGTCATAGTATGTATATATCATTACCTAGATAGGATCAGGTCCCCTAATCTTTGTGAAGAAACCTGCTAATTTTGCATGCACATGGAATGGCTCTAAAAACATGAATCCTAACATTCACAAAGGCTTAGGATAGCTGCTTAAGAACTCATTGAGCATCCACATTTAGAGTTGCTCTTGGGCATTGAACTGTTTGAAACTAAAATTAAGTTAGTGTGATAGTGTGGAGATGTAACATTCTTCTACAGGTTTGAAATAGTAGAGATAATTGTTTTATTAAAATATTTGCTCTTTTGCTCCTTACAAGGTTTTTGACAGCTTTGAAGTCATTCTATAGCACCATGCCAGCCATTAGTGCTTTGATTTCCACAATGCCTTTCTTTATTTAATAGGCCTGAAATATTGATTAACATTTACAGATTCAATTCCAAGCACTTGCCAGAGGTTACAAAAAGCCAGAGAGAGCTGGTTGTGCCAGTCAAATTCTGAGGTGTAATGAAATCCCCTACTGTGCCTGTCAACTTATCCAGTGTACAGGTCATTTCCCACAAGGTCTGCGGTGTTGAAAGAAGCAGTTTTCACTTCACACATTTCATAGGCGACAGAAAAATATGTTGCTACTATTGTATTCTCTAGCCCTTTGTATAAATTGAATAGACTCATTTCTTCATGCATTTTTTTCTTCCTCAGAGCTTTCTATATCAATATAAGAAAAATACTTTAAGTAGACACAGGCTGTAAATGTTTTGTTACTGTTGTCAAATAATCTCACAGTAACTAGGGCTAGAGATGGACAAGCCTCAAAAGGATCAGAGGTTCAGTTCAGTTTGGTTAAGTATCTAAAGGCTCATACATTTATTCAGACATTTTAAGGCTCCTTTACTACTTCCATTTTTCTCCCAGTAACACCCTTCCTCTCAATTTCTCCTGGTTCCACAACTGTCCTGAAGGCTCTGGTTCTCTCTCTTCCTCATTCTAACACATGACTCAATAAACTCCCCTTCCCTACATCCATTCTTCCACCTTTAAAAGGAGGGGCCTACATCTATGGAAACCTTTCTGGCCCCTAACCACTGCTGAATTCAAATTCAATATGTCCCAGGCTTCATTGTGCAACACACAACCTGTGAGGTCTGAAATCAGTATAGCATGATTAGGTGTATGAGGGACAGTCTTGTTTGACTGAATGGGGATTAGCTCTTCTCATCTGATTATGTAAATTGGCCAGTGGAATGACTTCCCTGCCCATCCTACCTGCTAGTCCTCACTTCATTTTCTACGCTACCCGTAGCATGCAGAAGTGATCCAGGACCATAAACTTGGGGGCTCAGCAGTCTTTGTGATGAGCCCCAGATATGGCCTGTCCCTTTCATTTATTAATTTAGTATCAGAGTTGACCAAAATCTCAGTTTTACCCACCCCACAATTCTCCAATAAAAGAAAAGGAATTATTTGAGGGTAAGACTTTTCAAAAGAACTTAAGGGAGTTACATGCCAAGCTACATTGGAATTCAATGAGATTTGGATGCCTAACTCCTTTCAGCTCCTTAGAAAAATTCTAGCTGTAATTATCACATTCTGTGTGTTATGTTCATGGCATACACACAAAGATGGTAGGTTAAAAACATAAACTACTCTCGCTGTAAGGCTGCAACATAACACTAACTCAGAACGATAACACACAAGAACCCCAAACAGAGACTGAGAAAGCAGGCTGCTCTCTAAAACAGAGGAGCTCAACTCACACCACCTTATGCTAGATTGGCTCTCAACAGAATGACTGCTGAAAACCCAAATGGCACGTTTTCCTTCAGAGTCCCCTAGTCTGCAACCAGGTCCAGGAAACTCCTTAAAGTATATCTTGTAATTTTTACAGTTTTCAATACATCACACTGGGGGTATAAGTTGTGTGGGTAAACCTCCCCTGTATCTTTCCCATGTGACTTCAATGCCTTTCACCAGTAATATCTTGCTGCCTTATATTTATTCCCCCTTGCTTTAATTTTTTTCCATTGACTTTAAGCTTGACTACACCTTGGAAAAATTAAATAATTGAGCTTTTTTTTTTGTTTGTTTTGTTTTTTTAAAGAAATGCCATTCATGCACACCCAGCTGCATTTCTAGGTTCCTGCTAATCTTATCACACACATCCTCACAACAGGAATAAAAACCCCGCTAGTTAAATCTCCTGATTTTTGGAGTAACTATTTTGAGCTACATTATAGGCAAATCTGTAACATTCTCAGCATGTTGACATACTAGCAACCAGAGCTACCCCTGACTGCAGCAATGCTCTGGGCATGAATTTTGACATTGTTCTGTGGGCTGAATTATGAAATAGGCTTTAGTTGGGTGATTGACCATATCTTGTGTAAATCAGCTGTAATGTATTTAAACTAGTGGCTTTCAAATAGATTTATGCAGGGATTGTGACAAAACTGATGGGAATATAAAAATTCTGAGCTGCCATCTGGAAATGGAATAGCCATTAACATTTGTTCATCTCTTGTTATCTCTCTTTTGTTATTGTCATAAACAGATGGTTAAAGGTTAATGTCTCTTTTACCTGTAAAGGGTTAAGATGCTCAGTGAACCTGGCTAACACCTGACCAGAGGACCAATGGGGGGACAAGATACTTTCAAATCTTGGTGGAGGGAATTCTTTGTTTGTTTTGTTCGTTGTTCGCTCTTGGGGCTAAGAGGGACCAGACGTACACCTAGGTGTTCCCAAACTTTCTGAATCAGTCTTTCATGTTTCAAAATTGTAAGTATAGCCAGGCAAGGTGGATTAGTCGTATGTTTGTTTTCTTAACTTGTAAATGTGTCTTTTGCTGGAAGGATTTTTACCTCTGTTTGCTGTAACTTTGAATCTCCAGCTAGGGGGGAGGGGAGTCCCTCTAGGCTATATGAATCTGAGTACCCTGTAAGCATTTTCCATCCTAATTTTACGGAGATAATTTTTACTTTTTCTTTCTTTAATTAAAAGCTTTCTTTTTAAGAACCTGATTGATTTTTCCTTGTTTTGGAATCCAAGGGATTGAGTCTAAACTCACCAGGGATTGGTGGAGGGAAAAGGAAGGGAATAGTTAATTCCTCTTTGTTTTAAGATCCAAGGAGTTTGGATCTGTGTAGCTTCCCAAGGCAACCCAGGGAGGGGAAAGTCGGGGGGGGGGAAAGAGGGGGAACGGTTTATTTCTCCTTGTTTTAAGACCCAAAGGGTTTGGGTCTTGGGTTCCCCAGGGAAGGTTTTGGGGAAACAGGAAGTGTGACAAACACTATATTTTTGGCTGGTGGCAGCGTACCAAATTTAGCTAGTAATTAAGCTTAAAAGTGATCATGCAGGTCCCCACTTTTTGGACCCTAAAGTTCAAAGTGGGGAAAACCCCTTGACAGTTATCTTGCCAGTATTTTTTGTTTTGTTTTTCCTAGAGGGTGGGTGCATTCAGCACTCTTTCTGGAGCTCTGAAAATCATCTCAATTTCTCTTACTTTAAAATGAACTTCCCAGGAGCTACATCACAATCTCCATTACTTGTCTGTAGACTTGAGAACCTAAGCAGAACCTCTCTTAGACCAGGTACAGGGATCAAAACAGAGCTTACCCCTTCATCCATATGGAAGACAGACTTTTCAAACCTGGGGAAAGAATTTTAGTGTGGTCTATTGAAACTGATAAACTATCCCTTTAAGTTCCTCAGGGATGTCCTGATCCTGCTTGCAGGGTAAGGGACTCTGTGGGAAGCATGTCTCTGCCTTAGGGAGCAGCCTACTTTGTCTCTGTTTTGAGGTTCTTGTGTGTTTTCTGGGTTCTAGATTCTACAAGGAAAAAAGTAGTGCTACCTTGCAAACTTCCAGAAAGATAACATCTAAAAATACTCTAACTTCTTTGTACGCTGTGAACATAACATTCGGAACCTCCTAAGGGATATAGGAGCATAAATTCCCTTGAAAACCAAGGGACTTCTGTTCATAAATCACCTGAGATGGTTTTGAAAATCTCCCATCAGCTGTCTAAAATCTAGATCAATCAATAAATAAGTGAATGGGTTTTTCAGAGATGCTGAGCCCCTGCAGTTTCCTTTGAGCTCAGGGGGTCTGCAGGTGCTCATCACAAATTCACATATGTAAATGCACAAATACGGATTTAGGTGCATAACTTTAGGCACCCAAGTTTGAAAAAATTAAACTTGAGTGCCTCTGCACCCCCTGCACTGGGCAGCAAGACACTGGGCACCTGATTTTAAAAGCTACCACAGCAGCTCCTCTTTGTAGCACTCCACAGGAGACTCTAGTTATTTTCAGTTGTGACTTAAAGGGGACCCTCCAGTGCCCATTGAGTCAAGCCCAAAATGAACATTCTGTCTTAGATTTTCAAATCCTAGCTGGGGGATTTAGAGACCCAATACACATTACCATTAATGGGAATGGGTCATTGAAATCTCTCAGGTGGCTTTGAAATTTTCAACCTATGTTTATGAATGTACATCATTAGTTTATAAGATTTTATTCCCCTCCTTTTGGTTTAAATGGACAATGCTAGCTTTGAAGGATAGTGCCTTGTAGAGTGTATGGATTTAATCCACTGAAAGATCAGAAGAAAGACAGACTAGTTAGCAGGGATGTGGGGGGAGAGGGAGGAGTTAGAATAAATCCTAAAAGGCCTGCTTCTAAAATTATAATTCTGAGTCCATTTTACAGTAGAATGGAAGAAACCCTTTGTGTTTGAGTTACTGATATATGTTCCATAAAGCTAATAGAATAGGTGCTGCAGGCTATGTGTTCATCTCTCCCCTTCTCATAGCACATGCTTTATGGCCCCTTCATGCTACCAAAGCAATGTGAAGGGACCTTGGTTTAAATGAGAATCTAGCCCATGGATTCCTGTTTGAGTAACTGTTTGCCATTGTGAATAAAAGGATTCATAAACTATTGTCAACCTCAAAATCTTCATAAAATCATTAAGTTAGGTCCCAAACAATCATGAGACAGGCTTAAAAACATGAGGTGTAACTAAATAATAAACATTTGGTCTTTTTATTTGTCTTCTGCTTTTTGAGCCTTTAGTGTTCACTTTTTACAGCTTTTCTCCATATCCATTGGGAGTTAGAAAAATATTTTTTCTTTTATATGAAAGTGGAGAATCTCACAACTCCAGTAGGTGGGACTTTAAGAAAAATTGCAACTAGTGTGAGAGTTGGGATGAAAATCATGAGGGTTGGCAGCATCATGACCTGAACCTTTGTGACCAGGGCAGAGGTGAAAGTAAGCCAGTACGCCGTGCCGGACCAGCTTCCCCAGGCTCGGGCGGCGATTTAAAGGTCCTGGGGCTCCCAGCTGCAGCCAGAGCCCCAGAGCCTTTAAATCAAGATTTAAAGGTCCCCCCTCTTCCAGTTGAGGCAACACCTCTTCCCATTGAGGCCACACTCCTGCTCAGGACTCCAGTGTACTGATAAGTCCTTTAATTTACTTTCACCCCTGGACTAGGGTGATAGTTGAACAGTATCAACAGGGCCCCATTTTACCTCAGAGGGTCCTGAACCCCCTGAGAGAAAATGGCCGAACAAAATAACAAAGAAGCCATTGAAGGATGCAATTCCTCACCCCATTAGAACTCTCCTGCTTCCACAACCTTGAGAAAGATTTCGTGGCTCTTTATGCCACTCCTTTTACAATATTCTTTTATTAAAAATCATCATGAAAGTTCATCTAATAAAAACTTATATAAATGTCACTCTAACAGTGACAAACATCAATAATTGCTACCACAGATGAACGGAGAATGGGAGAAAATGTGTCGTAAAAGTTAGGTAATAGTCAAAGCCAAATTTAAATTTAATCATATTCACAACCCTTTCACGTTTGTGTCCTTCAGATATTCCATGATTTGACATTCACTAGAAATAAAGATGGTTGACATTTTTTAAGAAAGTGGGTGTGGGGTTTTCTTTTTTTTCCTTTTCTTTTTTCGTTAATTGCACTTTTTTTAAAAAAAAGGTTATATTGAAGAAATTCCAAAATGAAATGTTTTTGGTTTCAACACTTTGCCTATTTTTTCATGACAACTTTGAAAAAAAGGGGGGGGAGGAGAAGTGGGGAGGGAAATTGAAAAGGAAAAAAGCAAGAAAAATTGTATTGACATTTTTCAGCTTTCTGGTTTTAGTGTGGGGTTATTTTTTCCTTCTTTTGTCATTCTTTCCCTTTCCTCTCTTTTTCTTCCTTCTAGTTACAATTTGTAGTACAGAACAAATTGCAGATTGTATATTCAGTTGTAATATTCACAATTCTCAGTTCAAACAATATTCAGATCAAGAACGACTTCCTGAGAAATAAATGAATATTTTTGAATAATGAATACATTTAATAGTTTTATTATCTGCTCATTTTCAATTTGCAAATATAAGGAAAAGATACAATATGTCAAAAATGTATTTGTTGCAAATTACTAGAACAGAATCATTTTTGCCTGAGATCAGCCCAAAGCAGAACCCCTACAATCTCGAACTTTATAGCGGCAGGTTTCAGACTGTTAGACGTGTTAGTCTGTATCAGCAAAAAGAACGAGGAGTACTTGTGGCACCTTAGAGACTAACAAATTTATTTGGGCATAAGCTTTCATGGGCTAAAACCCACTTCATCAGATGCATGCAGTGGAAAATACAGTAGGAAGATATATATACACAGAGCACATGAAAAATAGGTATTGCCATACAACTCTAACAAGACTAATCACTTAAGGTGGGCTATTATGAGCAGGAGAAAAAAAAAGCTTTTGTAGTGATCATTAGGATGGCCCATTTCAAAAAGGCTGACAAAGGAGGTGCTGTCATCATCACGAATAGGTCAGAATATGAACAAGAGACTGCTTGGCAGCTCTCTAACATCACATTCTACAGGCCATTACCCTCTGATCCCACTGAGGGTTGCCAAAAGAAACTAAACCATCTGTTCAAGAAACTCCCTGAAAAAGCACAGGAACAAATATGCACAGACTCACCCTTAGAGCCCTGACCAAGGGTATTCTATCTGCTACCCAAGATCCATAAGCCTGAAAATTCTGGATGCCCCATCATCTCAGGCATTGGCACCCTGACAGCAGGATTATCTGGCTATGTAGACTCTCTCCTCAGGCCCTATGCTACCAGCACTCCTAGCTATCTTTGAGACAACACTGACTTCCTGAGGAAACTACAATTCATTGGAGATCTTCCAGAAAACACCATCCTGGCCGCTGTGGATGTAGAAGCCCTCTACAGTCTACACCCAACATTGCACACAAAGATGGACTACAAGCCCTCAGAAAAAGTATCCCCAGTAATGTCACGGCAAACCTGGTGGCTAAACTTTGTAACTTTGTCCTCACCCACAACTATTTCACATTTGGGGACAATGTATACCTTCAAGTCAGCGGCACTGTTATGGGTATCCACATGGCCCCACAGGATGCCAACATTTTTATAGATGACTTAGAACAACGCTTCCTCAGCTCTCATCCCCTAATACCCCTATTCTACTTGTGTTACATTGATGACATCATCATTTGGACCCATGGAAAAGAAGCCCTTGAGGAATTCCGCCATGATTTCAACAATTTCCATCCCACCATCAACCTCAGCCTGGACCAGTCCACACAAGAGATCCACTTCCTGGACACTACAGTTCTAATAAGCCATGATCACATAAATACCACCCTACTGAATGCTATACTTACCTGAATGCCTCCAGCTTTCATCCAGACCACATCAAACAGTCCATTGTCTACAGCCAAGCTCTAAGATACAACTGCATTTGCTCCAATCCCTCAGACAGAGACAAACACCTACAAGATCTCTATCAAGCATTCTTAAAACTACAGTACCCACCTGCTGAAGTGAAGAAACAGATTGACAGAACCAGAAGAATACATAGAAGTCACCTACTCCAGGACAGGCCCAACCCCGTCACCTTCAGCCCCCAACTAAAACCTCTCCAGCGCATCATCGAGGATCTACAACCTATCCTGAAGGACGATCCATCACTCTCACAGATCTTGGGAAAAACCAGTCCTTGCTTACAGACAGCTCCCCAACCTGAAGCAAATACTCACCAACCACACAACAAAAACGCTAACCCAGGAACTTATCCTTGCAACAAAGCCCGTTGCCAAATCTGTCCACATCTGTTCAAGGGATACCATCATAGGACCTAATCACATCAGCCACACCATCAGAGGCTTGTTCACCTGCACATCTACCAATGTCCCTCTGCCATGTACATATGCCAAACTGGACAGTCTCTACGCAAAATAATAAATGGACACAAATCAGATGTCAAGAATTATTACATTCAAAAATCAGTTGGAGAACACTTCAACCTCCCTGGTCATTTAGTTACAGACCTAAAAGTATCAATTATTCAACAAAAAAACTTCAAAAACAGACTCCAATGAGAATCTGCAGAATTGAAATTAATTTGCAAACTGGACCCCATTAAATTAGGCTTGAATAAAGACTGGGAGTAGATGGGTCATTAAGCAAAGTAAAAACTATTTCCCCATGCTAATTTTCCCCCCACTGTTACTCATACCTGCTCATCAACTGTTTGAAGTGGGCCATCCTGATTATCACTACAAAAGTTTTTTTTTTCCTTCTGCTGATAATAAACCACCTTAATTGATTAGTCTCGTTAGAGTTGGTATGGCAACACCCATTTTTCATGTTCTCTGTGTGTGTGTGTTTGTGTGTGTGTGTATGTATATGTATATGTGTGTATATATATACATAATCTTCCTACTGTGTTTTCCACTGCATGCATCCATCGAAGTTTTAGGGTTTTAGCCTATGAAAGCTTATGCCCAGATAAATTTGTTAGTCTCTAAGGTGCCACAAGTACTCCTCAAACTTTTTTTTTGGAGCTGAAATCCAGACCCAAATATATATATATAAAATTCTGCAATTTGGTCCTATATCTACTTTTTATCATGCAATAACTATTTCTATATATGTATTTGCTGCAAAAGCACATGGGACTCTGTGTTTGTTGCAAAAGGCTGACCATACCAATTCCAGTAAGGAAAAAACATTGTCCTATACTGTAAACAAAAAGCAGCTGGACTGTGCTGATGAGCTCCAGAGAGAGAACAGTTTATGCACTGTTTGATGTAGCTAGGCATTTGTGTATTGTCTGATTCTCAGGCAGTGTTTTGTTTTAGCTTGCAACTAGTATTCTTTGCAACAAGGTGTATGCAAATAAACTTACCATGAGCTCTTGCAACAAGTTATTTGCAGCACAAACTAAAACAGTTATAAACTACTAAGATGCCCCTAAACTGGCCTGAGAATTCTCCGAAGAACAGAGAACAGCTGGACTGCACAAGTGGTCTCTATTGAGAACTGAGCTAGCTTCCAGATGTAGTTAGCTGCCCTGTGTTTTAAGCAGACACTCATGAATAAAGTTCATTGATCAGGAAACATTTCTTGTTGTCTAGGCTGTGGTCACCATTTGGAAAACATGAAGTCCATTAAAATGATTTTGTAGCAACATTGTGGTGGCAAAAAGACTTTCACATAGTAATTTGCTGTATTGTAGCCATGTTGGTCCCAAGATATGACACAAACAAGGAGAGTGAAGTAATATCTGTTATAGAGCACCTTCTGTCAGTGAAAGAAACATGCTTTCACGCACCTTGTCTCTTTCCTATAGTAGTTACAATGCACTGGCTATCATAAAAATTACAAGGACAATCGACCCTGCAGCTTAAGAGCATAAACATATTATCAGCTGGGTCAGGAAGATCTTTTTCTTCCTCATATTAACCAGGTCTTATAAATTCTCTTTTCTCTGAAGCATCCAGTTATTGGCTACTGTTGGAGACAAGATGACAGAGTAAATTGTCTGTCTCATTTGTTCTGACATGTATCTTGATATTCCTATCTTTAAATTCATTTAGGAGCTAGACCAGTCCAAATGGCTGAAACATGCTGTACTATAATGACTTTAAATGTGATGAATGAGTTGACTTTGGTATATTGCTGTTTTTTATTTAGACACATCCATTTATTAAACTGAATTTTGAGAAAGCAGTCAGGATCTCCTCAGCTTTTGTAAAAAGTGTATGAAATCTCCATAGTTCCTTAAGGCAAACCATCTTGTGCAAGTGTCAAAATAATAAATAATTTATTTAAACATCTTAGTTAACAAATTTTGCATTTAAATTGCAATCAGTTTGAATATAGCTTAGATCAGAGGTTCTCAAACTGTGATCAGTGGACCACCAGTGGTCCACGAACTCCATTAGTTCCCTCTAACGTGAGCAAAACAACAAAGCCCCATAACTTGAAAAATTTAAAATGAGGCTGGACAAAACACTAGAAAATTCAGAAAATAACCTTTCTTTGGCAGGAAGATAGATTGAATGATACAATAGAATTTCAGAATCTAGAGTTGGGAGAAGACCCATGAACACACCAAGCACTGAAACAAACTACCAAAGGAAGGGGTGGATTTTCCATCACTTGATTTATTCGGGACTGGATACCTTTCTAGAAGATATGCTTTACTGAAATATAAGGTATTGAGCTTAACATATGAGTAACTGGGTAACTTCTATGGACTGTGTTATGTGGATGTGAGATCAGATAATCTAATGGTCCCCTCTGGCTTTAAAATTTGAGACAATGTCTAAATTCAAGACCCACTAACCATTAAACGGCTAGTGCTGGCTGAAAACCAGATCTCAACTTTTAGGGAAAATTTCACAGGAATTTCATCCTCTTTTTATTCTCCTTGAAATTTGAAATTTTGAGAAAAAGTGTCATTGAAATATTGACCAACTCTATAATAAGCTAACATTATATTTCCTGTATCTGATCAGGCTGGGTGAAAATATGTACAATGCGCATACAGTGCCCCCAACAAATTAGATTCAACCATAGGACAAATAATGATTAATTCCTCACTGCCTAGAAGTCTAGGACAAAGCTTATGTTCTCTCCATATAGGACTTAAGTGGTGTATAGATTTAGTATTAACACCCATGCACTGGGTCAAATAGCCTCCCTGACCATATTCTAAACTTCCATAGCAGACTTCTACATGAATGTTTTTTAAAGTATCATTTTAATTTTCCT
Source organism: Gopherus evgoodei (assembly GCF_007399415.2). Lineage (NCBI taxonomy): Eukaryota > Metazoa > Chordata > Testudines > Testudinidae > Gopherus > Gopherus evgoodei. The sequence goes on along the minus strand of NC_044322.1, from coordinate 355,194,873 downwards.
AGTGTGGTTGCAGACAGATTTTCCCAATGTGTCCTACACTCTCTGTGTCATCTACATTAATTTAGAATGAAGCATATTCGTGTTTAGTTGTCCAGGGATTAGGAAAATAAGACATAATGTGATCATCTGTTAGGTACAGCAGTCAAAATTGTGGGATTTTTTTTCCTCTTCCTCTTTTGAGCATCAGCTAAGGTGAAGGTATTTCAAGATGAAGGCCTTTATATTTTGAGGAACAAAACAAAGAGATACTGCAACAGCATATGTGAGCTACATGTACCCTGAGGCATTTATCATAAGGCACAGTTTAGTTTTGATTACATCATTCTGACAGCTGTGTATAGGAAAAACGAATGTACTGGGATTGTTGTCAGGGACCACCATTTGTTTCTTTTGCTCTGTAGAAGGAGTGGTGGGGTTTGCTTTGTTTTTTTCTTTTTTGTTTATATTGACCAGGAAGGTCATCTAGTGGAATTTCATTTAAATGTCAAGAACAACCCAAAAAAGTAAACCTAGCTCTGTATTCACAGCCTAAAATTTTCAAACTAAAAAGCAAAAACAAAAAAGTCAATTTTTTATATGTACTTGCCTGAAGAGATACACACAGGTACGTTTGATGTGGAGATACAATTTAAAATGACCTTCTACAGAGCTCGGCTGCTCAGAACAAGAAAAATCCATCACTTTAAATGTCTGAAAAAGTTCATTATCCTTTCTCTAGTCTCTGTAGAGCATTCCTAAATTAAGGCATGGTAAATAATATATTGATTTTGCATCACCAACTATGAGTGAAAATATGGAACTGTAAAATTGCTGCTTTTCATTATAGGGGGAAAATGAATGGTAACAGAACTACTTTTTTTGTTAATAAATTATTTCCAGCTGCGATGCCAATATTTGACTTTTGGGGACAGATTTTCAGCTAGTTCAATTGGCATAGCTCTGATGTCAGTGGAGTTATGCCAATTTACACCAGCTGAAGATCTGGCCCTTTATTTAATATTATTAACATTATTAATATATATTTTATATGGTAGCACCCAAAGATCTCAGTCCTGACTGAAGTCCCATTGTTCTGGATATTCTCTAAACACAGAAAGAATCCCTGCCCTGGAGAATTTACACACTGTGCTTTAGGTGAAAGTTTAGTATTAATCTCTTTATTCCTGAGTGGTATTTTCATATGATGGAATCTCCTCTGAAGAGAGAAACTTATTGATGATTGGATTGGGGTGGTAGTAGGAGGAAGATGGTAGGAGTGGAGAAGCAGCCAGCAGTGGAAAGGCTGGGTGAGGCTAGAATGGCAATTGTAGATGCAGGGGAGGTTGATGAATAGAGTTGATGAAAGAGAAATGAGGGTTGGAGTGGTGGCCGGGAAGATTGGGTAAAGCAAGAAATGTATGAGGGAGCCAGCTGGGTGCAGTTTAAAGGATGATGGGGAGGTGAAGTGGAGCAGGGTTTGTCTGCAGGCACTAGGGAGACTCTGGCATGGGTGCAGCCTGCCTTACTCTATGTAGACATGGGCCAGGATCTCCCTTTCACCGTAGAATAGCCTGAGTAGCAATCCACGTACATAAGGGTTCCCTCTTGTAAAAATACAAAATAGAGAAAGCTCTTGGTGACTAATGCTAGGCCAAGGAGGTTTAAAAACTGGATCTTCTGGTCTAAAATCAGATCGGTGGTGACAACAATATTTTTAATTGTTGTGATTATTATAATTATATTGTTGTAGTATCAAAGTCTGGGACCCATGGGGCTAGGTGCTGTACAAATATATAGATGACTCAGTCCCCATTCCAAAGAGTTACAGTCTAATTTAACCATAGCGAGAGTGTAAAAATGCAATTGGAAAGTACATTTAATTCATACAGTACATCAGTTTACTAAGTGACAGGTTGCTTTTTCCTACATTTTAGGTAAAAAATGGGATGGAGGGTATTTTTCTTCACATTTCTCCCCTCTGGTGATATTTGGTTTGCTTTCTGCAGCAGCTGGAGCTGTGCTTGTTGTCTCAAAGATAAAAGCTGCTGCTGCTTCTTATTTTATCCAGCATTCAACTTAATGATCCTGTTTGATAAATATCTTCAAAGCATTCGCTTTTTGCACAAGATGAGAGCAAAAATGCAGAGCCCTGTGAACTCCCCAGTGAAAGGGCCATGAAGTAAGGCAGTAGCAGCATCAAGACTGTGATTTACTCTGGCACTGAGATAAAACTTCCTGAGGTCTGGAAGTGCTACACTGGCTTAGTCCCACCACTAACCTTCCTCACCATACCTAGATGCAGCATTCTACTGTCTTGGACGCTCAAAGTTAACGCATGCCCTTTGTTCAAGGCCAGCAAAGCACTTTCGAAATAAAGTGTGTCAGAACATGCCTGAAGCATCACTTTAAAAACAGGGAGTCTCTCAATATCCCTGCGAGGCAGATAAATACTATTATACGAATTTCACAGATGGGCAAATTTGAGCACAGAGAGGTGAAGGGCTAGATTCTGCTTGGTGCTGGGCTCTGCTGTGTTAGGAGATAAAGAAGGTGGAGAGAGCCTTTTTCCTCCAGAGCAGCAGGGCAGGATCTCTACGAGAGAGCACAATGAGAGTAGGACTGTAAGCAGAGGGGCCCACTTTCTGAGTTCCCGGGGTGTACTCGACCCCTGCTGTATCCCAGGCCATGCCCCGACTCTGCCTCTGCCCCACCTCTTCCCACCCTTACCCCACTTCTTCCCTCCCTCCCCCTCACAGTGCCTCCTGCTCACTGCTGAACAGCTGATCCATGGCAGGGAGGAGGTGCTGGAGGGGAGGAGCTGAGTGGCAGGGCTGCCAGTGGGTGTTGAGCACCCACTATTGTTTTTGGAGCACCCACGGAGCTGGCACCTATAACTGAAAGGACTGGTCTACACTAGGGGGGGTATCGATCTAAGATATGCAACTTCAGCTACGTGATTAGCGTAGCTGAATTTGAAGTATCTTAGATTGATTTACCTCAGGTCCTCACGGCTCGGGATCAATGTACCCAGCTCCCCGTGTCAACTCTGCTACCTCTGCTCTCTCCGGTGGAGTTCCAGAGTCGAAGGGAGAGCGTTCAGGGATCGATATATCGCATCTAGATGAGACACAATATATCGATCCCCGAAAAATCAATTGCTACCCACCGATACGGCGGGTAGTCTGGACGTATCCTAAGTGAATGCACCCATATGTCATATCCACAAAGTGTGGTTTGCTAGCTGGAGAGCATGTTGAACCCCGCAGCTGACCAGTATAAACACTGAAGTCACCAGTACACGTGATTCAGAGACGCATACTGATTCTCCTTAAAGTAGCAGTATAATGTGCTCCATCACCATCTGTCTCTCCAGCCTTCCTTAGCTCACCTTCCCTAGGCTGGCAGGATTGGAATAGCAAAATTTATGTCAGTACTGTCCCTTTATCCCCCTCAACCAAGGAAGAATCTATCCACCATTGTCTTGTCAAAGGCCACACAGTGTATCAGTGGAAAAAGGACCCAGGAGTCCTGATACCGAGTCCTCCCGGGCTTTAATCGCTAGCTCCACCCCCTCCCAAATAGTAAAGTGGAAAAGGCTTTGCTTAACTGTTTTAGACACTACCTGGAAGAGACAGTGCAGTACCGATCGGGTGCCTTGAACTTTAGAAGTGAAAGTTGGTCCCGTCAATAATTCCTCCAAGGAGAGGATTGCTGGGTTTGACCTAACTTTTTCAGTTCGCCCAATGTGAATTTTTTAATTGCCTCGTTAAGGGAAAATGGCAGCTGACAATTGTTTTGTTCAGAATCACAGAGCTGATAATGCTCTGTCCATGAAACTGAGGATGTTAATGAGTCGTGAGCTGATGTTTCCTCACACTCAATTGTGCACAGTATACTTCATAATCTGAGCTTGTCATTTTCATTCTGTGGGAAAAATGCTTTTCTTTTCATGGTAGACTTCTCTATAAGTGTATAATTATATCTTGATGTTCCCTGTGATTTGTGCCTTATTCAGCTGATTAAAAATCCCTTTTTAATACATGTTCATTATATATTTTCTTTTTCTTTTCTTTTTTCACTCCACATGATGTGTTGTTTTATATAAGCTGCTTCACAATGTCACCATGACTTAGGGAAACTTGCCCATTCCCATCAAAAGAAGCACTGCAAGGGAGTTGGACTGTTAGAACTTCAAATGAACATTTGAACTTATAGTGCATGCTGTTGCCTGTCTACTAAGGTCATCATCCTGAAACAGGATCTATGCAGGCAAACTCTTAAGTTCACATGGGTCCTACTGAAGACAATGGTGTTCTGCATGGGCAAATGGGTCCACTTATATGGGTCCAATTGCAGAAACAAAGGCTATTTATTATTTGTTTTCCAGTAGTGTCTAGGAGCCCCAGTCATGGGCCAGGACCTCTTTGTGCTAGACACTGTACAAATAGAACAAAGAGACAGTCCTTGCTCCCAGAGGCTTATAATCTAAACATAAGACAATAGATGGATTCAGTCAGACTATGGGACTAAAAGGTAGCAATGAGGCAATATTGGTCAACATGACAGGCAGTGATCTCAGCAGAAAGTGAAAAACTGCATCACAGATGTATTACAAATAGCAGAGTCAATGTACAGACATTTTTTTATTGCTATGGATGCCATTTTGTGCATCTAAATTGCAGGTTCGTATTCTAACAGGTAAATATTTAAATATTTGTCTGTCTAAGTACATTAGGTACTCACTGCCCAAATGTTAGGATTTCTGCCTGCAGGAAGCTTCAGGTGCGAACATATGGAGACATTTCACATGCAACAAAGGCTAGGCTGAGGTTCTTTAAGGAACATGAGCAAAAAGGAGCAGCAAACAGGGGAGTTTTGCAAGAGAGTTCTCCAGGTGAAGGAATAGCTGACTATGTGATCCTTGGGATGAGTTTGTCTGTTTCTTGCAGAGCCAGAGCTAGGGATAAACAGACTAAGCAATCACTTAGGGACCCGAGCAGCTCAAGGGGACCCTCCCCCCTTTGATTTTTTAATATTTGCTGCTGGGGGATATTCCTGCTTAGGGCCCCCACTGGGCTAGCATCGCCTCTAGTTTCTTGTGTTCTTGATTGCTTGCCATGTATTGCTTGATTGAAGATTATAGTGTGGTCTGTTTTGGGGGCTGTGTGCTGAGCCAGGAGGCCTGCTAGGCTAGGCTGAGATCTTACTAACAAGGCTCTAACCTGCCATATTTTGATCCCTCCTCCCTTTAGGATCTCTTGTAGGGGGGCAAGGTAACTCGGGGGAGAAAGGGTTTAAAAAGCCAGCTCCTAATGGTTTGTCCACATTGCAATTAAAAACCTGAGGCCTGCCCATGCAGCTGACTCAGGTTCATGGGACTTGGGCTGTGAGGCTCATTAACTGAGGTGAAGATGTTTGGACTTGTGTGCAGCCCAAGCTCTGAGATCTTCCCACCTCACAGGGCTCAGCTCCAGCCTGAGCCCAAATATCTACACTGTTATAAAACAGCACCTAATCCCAAGCCCCGGGAGGCTGAGTCAGTTGACGTGGGCCAGCCACGAGTTTTTAGACATACCCTAAGAGACCAGAGGAGCTAGTGAGCAGAGGAGTTCTGTGAGGAAGTCGACAGGAAGTATGAGAGGCGGATACACCTAACAAACATAGTCTAAATTGAGGATAATAAGCGCCCTTCTTTCACCCCCCCAAAGAAGAAGAATTTCTGAAAAAATGCACCATGAACTCAATCATACACCTGAGATACATCAATGATATTTTCACCCTCTAGACTGATGACTTAAATTCCCTCATAGATTTCCACCACAATGTCAGTAACCACCACCTGATCATTAAACTCTCTGTGGAACACTCCCACACCAGCATCAAATTCTTGGACACCCCTTCATATAACACAGGAAGTAGGTGGCCACTTGATGAAATTAATAGGCAGCAAGTTTAAAATAAACCAAAGGAAGTACTACTTTGCACAACGCATATTAAACGTATTAACTTGTTACCATGGGATGTTGTGAAGGCCAAACATAACTGGGTTCAAAAATATTAGGTAAGTTCATGAAGGATAGGTTCATCAATGACCACAAGCCAAGATGGTCAGGGGGACAACCCCATGCTCCAGGTGTCCCTAAACAGCCAATGGCCAGAAACTCAGACTTGACAATATGGGATGGATGACTTGAAATTGCCCTGTTCTGTTCATTCGCACTGAATCATCTGACACAGTCCAGTGTCACAGACAGGATACTGGGCTAGATAGATCATTGATCTGACTCAATATGGCCATCCTTATGTTTTGAGCAGATCCTATATATAAATGCTGTTGTTTGGCAGCAAGTTAATCTAGTAATAAACTACTACAAGAAATCCATTAGCAGACTGTGGGTGAATGGTCTGGGTGAAGTATGAAGTTGAAGGATGTAGGCCAAGATCCTCAGAGGCATTTAGGCTCCTAATTTCTATTGAACTCAGTGGACATTACTGATACCTTGATATTGCTATAAAATACCCTTGAAGCTCTGGGTCTTGATGCCTTCAGATCACCAATGGTCTATTAAGGCTCACCCTAGAGTAGCTTATTGCTGTCAGGGAGTGAGTCATTCTTAATAATATTAGCTTAAATGTTCAAAAGTACAAGTGATTTTGGGTGCCTCTATTTTGGCTGAAACTCTTGAAACCCCATGAACAAGCCTGATTTTTAAAAATGCTGAGAAGGGTCAGATTTAAGGGCAGGCAACCCAGGCAACCATCTGGAGTGCTGGGTTGGGTGGGGGAGGGGCTGCGCACTGGGCTCAGGGTGCTGTTTTTGCTGCTAGCACGAAAAGAAAATAGAAAGTTTGAAGTAATGATTTTTGCTCACTCATTGACCCTGTTCGAGTGTCTATCGAAGAAAGGTCTGGACAAATGAAGCACCATGAAAAGATCTGGGGGAGGGGGAGCATCGTATGACCTTACTACGCTGCCCATGGACAGGAAAACACTCTTGAACAATTGTATGGACCATCACCTGATGCTGACACATGGGAAATGTTCAGACATTAATGATAAAGACCTCTATGTTGAATTGGACAATATCCATCACATTTTTGCAACATGGGAAGGACCCTCCACTCCAAGTTCTCCAATTTATTCATGATGCAGAGCTGAAGAACAATTTTCATAATGTGTGGATAGCTTTGAGGATTCTGCTCACGATACCAGTCACAGTCACGAATGGTGAGCGCAGCTTTTCAAAGTTCAGGCTCATTAAAATATATCTTCAATTGACAATGGAGGATGAGATACTGACGTCACTACCAGAGATAGGAGTCAAACTGAAAGAGAGCTGTGGCTTAGCACCTACCCCTCTGGCAAGCATCTCCCATTGGCTAGCTTAGGCAGGGAGCTGCCTAAAGTATTGACTTTTGTAGATTGAATTCTAAGGTGCCTGTCTCTCCCTGTTCATAGTATAGGGCTCCTAGGTGCTGAACAGGCATGGAGGGTAAGGTCCAGATCCTCAAAGATATTTGGGATTCTAACTTACTTCCATTGATTTCAGAGGGAGTCTGGAGCATAAATACCTGTGAAAATCTGGGTCTAGCAAGTCTGTGACAAAGCCAGGACTAAAGTCATTTCCCCTGAGTCCCATTTCAAGTCTTAACCACAAGAGCATCCTTCCTCATCTGCAGCATGAATGTTAACTCCCTCTCTAACTCAGTGACATTGCTCTGCCTGCCTGCTCCTTAAACAGTGTAGTCAGAGAGAATTTAGCATGACAAAATGCTTGTATTAGGCTTCACAATGTATTTTGAAAGAGTTGTGACCATCATTATCAGTAGCAAAATCAGCACTGAATGCATAACCGATGATCCTTTGTTTGCCAGTTTTGTAGGTTTTTTAATAAATCATTCATGCAAATTCTGCATTGGCTGATTTGATGTGGTAGATCTGACCTGATCCCTTTTAGATATGAGCTGAAAAGTTAAAAACATAATTACAAGATAAGATCCCAAATTTTTAGTAGAATACAGGTGTATATTTAATTATATAGGTACTGTATAAATTTTTAAATATTCAAATCTCCCTACAGTTATCTCCATTATTAAAATGTTTCACAGAAATGGTCTAAAGTAAAGACCCAAAATAACACAGCTTTAAATAGTTCTAATGCAATGTTTGGTGAGATTGCTGTAGAGTATTATTGTATCTTTTATAAGAATTGCCGTTACCCCACTTTGGCACAGCTCCTCAGAGGTATTCAGGCTCCTACCTTTCATTGATTTCAGTTGATCCATTGATCTAGGCCTTCATGTCAACACAATTCTGTTTCTCCTGCTATAGCCGAGGACACCACTGACTCATAGATTCATACATTTTAAGACTAGGAGGAACCATTACAATCATCTAGTCTTACTTCATACATAATGCAGGCCAAAGGACCTCATCCAATAATTTCGGCATCAAGCTAAAAAGTTCTGTTTGAGCTAGAGCATCTCTCTTAAAAAGACATCCAGTCTTGGCTTAAAGATTGTAAGTGATGGAGAATCCACCGCATCTCTAGACAAGTTGTTCCAATGGCTAATTATTGTCACTTAAAAATGTGCACCATATTCCTATTCTAATTTTGTCTTCCTTCAGCTTCCAACTGTTGGCTTTTGTTATACTTTTTTCTGACATTCTCTTTGATAAACTAATTAGACTGAGCTTCTTCAGTCTCACTACAAGGCATGCTGTTGTCCAGACCTAGAATAATATTTGTAGCATGCTTCTGGACCCTTGCAATTTCTTTCAACTCCTAAAACAGAGGAAGGAATGAGGTTCCTACACTAAGATTCCTATGTTTTGAGGGTGTTTTTCTTTTAACTTTTGTTTTTCTATTATTCCTTTTATGTGAACATAGGAGGAAAGGGTTAGAGTAATAGAATCACAGGGTTAGAAAGGAAAGCAAAGATCATCTAGTCCAACCCCTGCCAAGATACAGGATTCGTTGTGTCTAAACCATTCAAGACAAATAGCTATCCAGCCTCCTTTTGAAAACCTCTGATGAAGAAACTAGCACAACCTCCCTAGACAGTCTGTTCCATTGTCCTACTGTTCATACAGTTAAGAAGTTTTTCCTGAGATTTAATCTAAAGCTTTTGTGCTGTAGTTTGAACCCATTGCCTCTTGTCCTGTCCTCTGTGGAAAAAGAGAACAACTTTTCTCCATCTTTTTTATGGCAGCCTTCGAATATTTGAAGACCAGTATCATATCCGCCCTTAATCGCCTTTGTTCCAAACTAAACATACCCAGCTCCTTCAGCCTTTGCTCATATGTCTTGCATTCCATCCTTTTGATCATCTTGGTCACTCACCTCTGGATTCTTTCCAGTTTCTCTACATGCTTTCTGTACATTGCTGATCAAAATTGGACACAGTACTCCAGCTGAGGCCTAACCAACACCGAGTAGAGCGGTACTATCACCTCCTATCACTTGCATGTTATGCCTCTGTTAAATACCTCAGTGGTTTGAGCATTGGCCTGCTAAACTCAGGGTTCAATCCTTGAGGGGGCCATTTAGGGAACAGGGGTAAAAATCTGTCTGGGGATTGGTCCTGCTTTGAGCAGGGGGTTGGACTAGATGACCTCCTGAGGTCCCTTCCAACCCTAATATTCTTTGAAATGCAACCTAATATCGCATTTGCTTTTTTTGCAACAGCATCACGTTGCTGACTCATGTTGAGCTTGTGATCCACCACAGTTCCCAGATCCTTCTCAGCAGTGCTGCTGCCAAGCCAGTTTTCTCTCCATTCTGTATTTGTGCATTTGGTTTTTCTTCCCTAAGCTGTCACACCTTTCATTGTTTTTTGTTGAATTTCATTTTGTGTAGCCCAGTTCTCCAATTTATCAAGATCCCTCTGAATTTTAGTTCTGTCCTCCAAAGTATTGGCACTCCTCCTCCCTGCTTTGTGTCATCTGCAAACTTGATCAGTACACTGTCTATATCTACCTCCAGGTCATTAATAAAGATGTTAAATGACACCTGACCCAGAACAGATCCCTGTGGAAACCCACTTGAGACCTCCCTCCAATCCTATAACATTCCATTAATAGTTATTCTTTGTTTGTGGTCGTTTAACCGATTATATATCCACTTAATGGTAGTTCTGTTGAGCCTGCATTTCTCCAGCCTACTTATCAGAATGTCATGTGGGACTGTGTCAAAAGCCTTGTTGATGTCCAGGTATACTATGTCCACTGCATTTCCCTCTAGCCACCAAATCAGTTACCCTGTCAAAGAAGGAAATGAAGCTGGTGTGGCATGATTTGTTCTTGGTAAATCCATGCTGGCTGCTTGTGATTACCCCTTCATCCTCTAGGTATTCCCAAATTGAATGTTTTATCCATTGTTCTAGTAGCTTCCCAGGTATCAAAGTCAAACTAACTGGTGTATAATTCCCTAGCTCTTCCTTTTCCCCCTTTTTAAAGATGGGCCCTATGTTAGCCCTCATCCACTGAGCAGCAGACCCACACCGTCCTTGATCTTTTTTTTTTTGTCTGACATATTTGAAGAACCTCTTCCTGTTGTCTGTAACATTTCTTGCCAGCTGTAGATTATTCTTTGCCTTGGCTTTCTGATTACGTGCCTACATGCTCACGCTATTCCCATGTATGCTTCCTTGGTAACATGCCCTCCTTCCATTTCCTGTATGTATCCCTTTTAGTTTTTAGATAGCTAAAAACTCCTTGTGCAGCCAATTAGAATGAGAGATGATAATTTTCCAAGAGCTGTAAAGATTGCAGTGCAGGAAGGGGACTATTTGAATCTGAGCAGCTAGTGGGGAAGCAAACTAGAAATGCAGAGGGCACAAAAGGAAAAGTGCATGCTGTGCAGATAATTTTCAAAGTCATCGATGGGGCATCTTGAGGGAGAGGCAGGCACTGGTTTCTTCAAAGGTGTGGAAACAAACCAAAAGGTTTTAAATAGGGAAAAGTATGTGCTTGATTGCTCTCTCTCTCTTGTAGGTGCCAAGTCTGTTTGAGTCTCAAAGATCTGATCTAAGAGACTGTAAGTTTGAATGAGTATCTGTAGCTAAGCTTTTACTTGCATTGCTGAGACTTTTTAAATAGTTTTCAGTAATGTCTCATGTATTGTCAGTTTTGTTTTGTATGTTTCTTCTGTCTTTTGCTTGGCTTGTACATAGAGCAAATTTTCCTCTTGGCCATATTTTGCCTTTATGTAATCTCAGTTAAAATCAGACTTGCAGACTCAGTGGGCTAAAATAATCTATAGTGTAATTTATGGAATTATAGCAGAGATCAATTTTGTTCATTGACCCCCCCTATATTTGTTCAGTATCAATCAAATGTTGTCTCCCAATTAACAGGGTGAGAGGGTTGCTTCAGTTAACCATAAAGTCACAGGGAATGTAATTATTGTACTGATTTCTGCAGTGCCTGTAACTGTGATATCCAGGCCCTTTGATCACTGCGATTAAAGTGCAAACAAAGGACAAAATCAAAAACAGTTACTCAAATGAGAAATGAAATAAGCAAGCTTTTTCCACTGAGAAACTTTGAACTGCCTTTAAATTTGCCAGAACAGTCAAAGTCTGTGCTCAGAAATACACTGAAGGCCTCTGTATTTGATGCTAAGTGAAATTAGGTGAAAAGTGTTTAACTTTTGAAAAATGTCAACAGCTCTATACACTGGCTGAAAAACAGCAAAAATGATTTGCTATTTTTGGGGGGGAACAAATCTTTTCACAAAAAAGCTTTGTAGAAATCTGAGTTTTGACCAACTCTAGTGGCAATTTAAATATTTGCGAGAGAAGCAGCACCCCCTGCACTTAACTTTCAATCTCAGGCCTGCTTAACTTTCTGCAGAAAAGCAGTGGTGAGCCAGGGTGTCTTTCATCCTTATGAGTCTACTCCTCTCTTACGCACAGTTCAGACACGTTTGCAAGATCAGGGAGGAAGAGCCTGATCCTGAAGCCCACTGGAGTCTTTGGGAGTCAATGAGAGTCTTTCTTGTAACTTCAGTAAGCTTTGGATCAGGCCTTAATGCCATTCTTAAAACATACATTCAGTTCTTTGGATGCACACTAACCCAGCACTGTTCTGGTCTCACTGGGCTTGGATTGGAAGAAGTGGTTATATAAGTGAAGTCCAACTAAATGGCTACAGAGAGGTCTTAGTTAATTTGCATTATCCTTTAAAACTCAAAATGGAATCTAGGAACCCAGGACCCTATTATCAAAGGTTAGCAATAGCAATGAGTTCCTGAATAAGGCACTGATCATATAAAAGCTTTCTCTCAATTACAAATGGATACAATGCTCTCATGTCATTTTGGTGGGGATGTCTTTTGCTACTAAAAAGACCTTCATGCTGCCCAAAGAAGACGTTTCTATTAAAAATAAATCCTGTTAATAAGCAAAGAGGTTTTTATAGGCACAAGTGACCAGTTTAGATCTTTTGATGTTTTTGACCTTCTGAAGATAGTCACCATTATAGGCCTGATCCTTCATTTCTTACTCAACATGCTCAGGACTTCCAGGAGTAGAATCTGTAGACATAACATGATTGAGTACTAAAGAACATTAGGCCCAGATCCTCAAAGATATTTAGGTGCCCAATGCAGCTGAGTGCCTAAATACCTTCTGAGGATGTGGGCCTTAGTGTCAAAGGTTTGTAAAATCTGGAGAGAATAAAGAATGAAACTACTAAAAGTTCACTATTTTTGTGATGGGTAGAAAATGGCTCTATTTTCCTTAAAAAAATCATGACTTGTTTTTTTCTATGGGTAGGGCCCTACTTTCACCTAGAGCCATTCTTGCCCCTTGCTTTCAATGCAAAACCACCCATTTAGTCAAAATGCAAAAAAAACAAAATCTGACAGGCAAAAAACTGCCCAACATAAAATGGAGGAAATTATTACCTCAAAATACGGGAAATAATAGTAAAGAAAGTCAATTTCTCAGTGCTATGATGAATGCTCTAGAGCAAAACTTCTTACAGGAGATTGTCCTGAAAGGCACATAAGTAGGAATGCAGGATCAATGCCATACTGGAGCAAGCCATTAGTCCACCATTCTGGTATCCTGTTCCTGGCAGTAATCAATATCCAACTGCCATCCTAATAGTGCAGCTAGCCAAACATACCTCTTTCTACATTGACAGATCTAGGGAGAAGGGATACACTCCAGACCCTGTGGTCACCAGCTTGCATCCCTGAAGCAAGAGATTGATTCCTTTTATCATGGCACAAATGAAAGGAGACTCAAAGAGCTCTCTACAAATATATCAGAGGAATAAATACCAGGGAGGGAGAAGAATTATTTAAGCTCAGAACCAATCTGAACACAATAACAAATGAATATAAACTGGCTATCAGGAGGCTTAGACTTGAAATTAGACGAAGGTTTCTAACCATCAGAGGAGTGAAGTTCTGGAACAGCCTTCCAAGGGGAGTAGTGGGGGCAAAAGATACATCTGACTTCAAGACTAAGCTTGACAAGCTTATGGAGGGGATGGTTTAATGAGATTGGTTTTTGACTATTAGTGGTAAATATGCCCAATGGCTTGTGATGGGATGTTAGGTGGGGTGGGATCTGAGTTACTACAGAGAATTCTTTCCTAGATGTCTGGCTGGTGAGTCTTTGCCCACATGCTCAGGGTTTAGCTGATTGCCATATTTGGGGTCGGGAAAGAATTTTCCTCCAGGGCAGATTGGCAGAGGCCCTGGGGGGGTTTCGCCTTCCTCTGCAGCATGGGGCATGGGTCACTTGCTGGAAGATTCTCTGCACCTTGAAGTCTTTAAACCATGATTTGAGGACTTCAATAACTCAGACATAGGTTAGGGGTTTGATACAGAAGTGGGTGGGTGAGATTCTGTGGCCTGCATTGTGCAGGAGGTTAGACTAGATGATCATAATGGTCTCTTCTGACCTTAAAGTCTATGATTATATGAAATAACATTATTAGTCATAAAATTATCCAGCTTCTTTTATTATTTCTTTTATCTGCCTAAAAACTGTAGTATAACAGTTAAACTCTGCTGACGCTCCTTTAATTCTTAAGGCCTCCTTTGACCCGTGACCCAATATCTTTTGGCTTTAGCGGGGAGGAGATCATCAAAGAGGAAACAAAATTTTCATGGTTGTTTTGTAAGTGGTTTTATCAGCAGCAAGTGAAAACCAGCTTTTGGCTCAGCAAGAACATTTATACATTCTTTCCTTTTCTCAATGAGCTAATATGACCATGAGAATTCTTTCTGGTTCTGCTGATGAAGTAACATATGCACATTCCTTACTGATGAGTTTACTTTAGAGATGGGCCTTGAACAAATCTCTGGGTCCAAAAAGTTCCCCAGACTATGGACAAATTCATATCAGAGCCAGAACACTTCATTACTGACATGTCTCTAATTTATTTGAAAGATATTATGGTGGAATTCTTTTTACTTTGAAAATAAGTTTCAATTGGAAATCAGCTGTTGGATTTGTTCGTATTCTTAAGTGTCTAGTCTCCTTCCTATAAATATGGCCTATCTTGAAATTCAGGTATTTGTAATATAACCAATAGTAATGTTTCCACATGAGTACTTTCCTCTATTTAACAAAAACGAGAAAGCTTCTTCTGAGTTTAGAAACCAGGCTAACCTCTTCAAATCTGCCAATTTGAAGAGAGGAAGAGTGAGTCCCTCATTTTCTATCTAGTTTTATTTTAAAATGTAGCAAAGAAATATGCAGTTTGTTTCACTGGCAGTTACAAAGCCCTTTTATGCTGTTATCTTACCCCTTATATTTGTCTTTCCATCTTTTTGAAAGATAACAAATGACAGATTTTAACTTTACTTCAAATCTTTCTTTAAAACTCCTACTCTTTCAAGAACTGCTATCAATTTGGAAGCTGTAAAAACTGAGAGCTTTGATTTTTTTTTTAAGAGTGCTTTTTCCGGAATCCAATTTCTGGCTTTCAATAAAATCACATTTCAGTATCATAATTGGTTGGCTTAATATGTCCAGTTATAATTACAGATATCTTTACTTTTTTATATCAGTAGTTTGCTCTAGTTTTAATATGAGTGGATATTCACAGATTTAAAAAAACAAAAACCCAAACAATCATCAATTCTTAACATAAATTTATGGAATTAAAACCAGGATTTCTAAACACTGTGTTATATTAAAAAAAATGAGTTAGAGTGACTATCAAGTGTCTTTTTAAATATCAGTGAAAAACATGATTTGATTTAGCTGCTATAAGCTGTGGAAGGGAACATTCCAACCTAAAAGCAAGTGCTTATGTTATGTCCAGTGTTGGGCTGATTCCTACAAGATGCTGATGCCCTGATCCTCAGAGGTATTTAGGCACTTGACTCCTATTAAAATCACCAGCACCACCTGGGATCAGTTCTGAAGTAAGCACATTATCTGCTCTTGTAGAACTGATAAATGACATTGTTTTTAATTGTTCACTTTATTAATGTAACTTCTGTTCACCATTCACTACACTTGCCTACACTGTAACTTCTGTTCCATATTGTAATTCAAACCCCATTTTAAAACACTCACTCCATTTTGTAAAAGCTTCCGCCAACCTTCATTTTTGCAAACCCTGCTGTAATCTTATTAGTTTAGTTTAGATGTGTGAATGAGGTATGTATGAATGATGGAATCAACCTCCAGCCCCAGCCTGTCCTGATGAGATAAAGTTCAAATACCAACGGTTGAAGACCTAGACAACAGCCCTAAACAAAGTAAGAAGCATCCACCCTAAAAAGAAAAGGACAACAGAACAACAGAAGGAAGATCAAAGCCAGGTCCAAGGCTGAAAGTCACGCCTGCAATTGATGGGTGATCAATCTAAACCCAGAGGCAGCGTGACACAGCAAGACCTATAGACTTTGAATCCAAACTAAAAGCCTATAAAAAAGAAGGGTGAGATGAGAGACTCTGGGTAACATTCTGCTGCCAACATGGAAGAACATCGGTGCCTGCCCAATAGAGATCCAGCTCAGCCTTGTGCCCAGCTTTCCTGGCCAGTTAGCTGCCACAAGCTATGAACCCAAGCTGTAAAATCAAGCCATGAACTTAAGCTATCTTCAGGACTGGTAACTATGCAGCAGCTGCAGAACACCTGATGAATGTGTGTGTGTGTGTATGTGTGAATGTGTGTGTGTGTGTGTGTATAGGTATTAGGTATAATGTGAATGTGTGTGTGTGTGTGTATAGGTATTAGGTATAATGTGTGTATATAAGAATTAAGATATTAGTTATTAGTCATAAATTGTTATCATAATAAATGTGGCATCTTTGCCTTGTCCCCTTTAATAAGATCCTGCTGGTTTTTACTGGTCTAATATAATTGGTACAACACTCTGCCCTGGGAGAGTCCTGGAAAAGAATCATGACTCTTTGAGAGGAAGAATTTTTCCTTGTTCCTGGAAGAAAATAAATTACTGCAGCCCTGAAGAGACTGCAGCTTATTTGCCCCCTTGTGCCCACCCAACTCCACTTGCTGGCACGTGTAGCCATGGTTGAAAGCCACCACTCTCTACCCCCTTTGCTCATGGTGGAGAGAGTATCTGAAGACATGCAGCTGCGCTCTGTGCCAGACTCAGATCAAAGATACAAGGAGGAATGTGGCAATGTTTCAGGGCGGCTGGCCCTTTAAAGGGAGTTGGGCCCAGCCTCACCTGTAATTGATCAGTTACCTTCCAGCTGAGGCTGATCACATGACAATAAAATGAAAATTCAATGAGTGGCTCAATTCTGTGCTTCATTTGCACTATCTGAGTAGCTTAAAGGGAGCAGAATGGAGGCAGGAAGAATATTTGCAGTGTGGATATGCTAATCCAGTAGGAGGATGAGGAAACTCTGTACAATGGTTCCCAGTCAATTTGCTGCATTCTCTCTATTAGTCAATTAAATGGCAGAAACAGCCTCAGTATAAGACAAAGACAAAGCACTTGTTAGCATGAAAGGGCATCTAGGAAACAAAATCTCTTAATTCTCCAGTATGGTGATGGCAGAATGCTGTGAAATTTTCATTTCTGACCAATCGTTTTTTGTAATTTTTTCTGTAAAGACACATCTTCATGTAGGGAAGAGCTTTTTACATTTGTCTGAAGTGTATTAATCACCTACCAGGAAAAGTTTTTCTTCTTTTGAAATGCATCCTCTTTAAATATTTAGAAAAATATCTTTAAACAGCATGCAGTTTTAATTACAATTTATAGGCTTGCATTTTAATTTCATTTTAAACTAATTAAGTTTGTTCTTAAAGTTAATTAAACTCATTGGGGAAAAATGTTCCTCAATTCAATAGTGAGAATAGAGCAGATGTGGAGATGTATTTGCAACTCTCTATATCACCATGATTTTACAAATATTCTTTTTTGTCTTATGTACTCTACCAGATCTTTTAAAACAAAGTGTTTTCCACATGATTAAGGTGTCCTGAACATTTCTTCTGTGCTATGAGAATTCAAATTCTGTGTAAATTCTGCATGTCATTTTACTGAGTTTGTCCCCTCTGCAATGATACTAAAATTGGGTTATGGTGTAGTATGAAGACACCACTGTTCTTGCAACTAGGGCTTCCTTTAATGGCCTCCATGTTTAGATATTTAGAACTTAGGGAAAATTGGGGTATACAATACAGTGATTCATGAGGAGACTTGGAGTTCTGTTTCTTGTTGTGCTAATCAGGTCATAGGGGACAAATTTTCAGAAGTGCTGTCTAATTTTGGGTTCCTCAGTTATGGTTGTCACAGTTTCAGGTTAACTGGACCTGTATGCCTTCCCCCCATGCACTAGGAGTTCTCATGTCTTCAGACAACATTTGTCTGTGGGCAGGGACCCTTAGAATCATAGAATATCAGGTTTGGAAGGGACTAGTCATGTAGTCTAACCCCCTGCTCAAAGCAGGACCAATCCCCATTTTTTTTTGCCCCAGATCCCTAAATGGCCTCCTAAAGGATAAAACTCTCAACCCAGGGTTAGCAGACCTACAATTAAACCACTGAGCTATTCCTCCCCCCTTATCCAATACCTGTCTGGCTGGGGAGGTTTAAGGCTGCTCAGCCCCCTGCCTTACACTGTTATATTGCCAGCAAGTCAGTCTGTCTAAAAGCCAGCACCTGTGCTTTACTTTCTCTCTCTGCGAGCAATGAACAGTGTATTGCCAGCAGTTACAGGTTTCCACACAGCTCATTCTAAGCAAAGATTTTTATTCTTAAGGTAAAAGAACTACAAAAAAACATAATAAAAACAATAAATAGATTTAAACACACCCATAATCTTTATAGGGCCCTAGTAAGACAAAGTCTTTCCAACTCTTCTGCAAGGGTGATGCCTCTCCCTCCCTCCCCTTTCCTCTTGGACAGAAGTTCCTGCCCAGTTGCTGAATATGAAAGAAGGCCTTGAGTCAGTTTAAACCCAACCTTTTTGCATAAAAGCCCTTTCTTTGTCAGTTAGTCTCTGGATCTCCCAGTTTGAAACAAGCCTCCCATTGGGTGGTATCTCTCCAGAGATGTTTACAATCCAAGTGATTCATCTTAATCATCCCACTGTTTTTGGTTCCTGAAAGGCTTCCCTGCCTAGAGTTGCATACAGTCCCTGGCCCACAGAGATACATACACTTAATACAATATGGCCCCCAAAGATATCAGATGGGATTATAATATCTGTCACATTGGGGCATACAGTTTAAGACACTTTAAGGTGTCCTAGGCCACCAAAAGCAGCCACCGGAGTTAGAAAATTTGGCTTTTACTATGAAGACACATGTCTTTGGAAGGAGTGGGGGCACTAGATAAGTAGATAAAGACAAAGGATATGTCCTGAGAGAAAAAAAACTGCTGTGCAGTTGAATTAGATGTTGCTGTACTAGCTGAAATTCTGTGGTGTCTCATTCACAGACACACCCAATTTAGGTACAGTTTTGCAACCCATGAACACACTGGATTTATCTAAATAAGTAGTCCCCTTGACCTCAGTATGTCTGCTTGAATAATTACTATTCATTATCAACAAAGAGTCCTGTGGCACCTTATAGACTAACAGACATATTGGAGCATAAATTTTCATGGGGGAATACCCACTTTGTCAGACACGTTTCTGACGAAGTGGGTATTCACCCATGAAAGCTTATGCTCCAATAAATCTGTTAGTCTATAAGGTGCCACGGGACTCCTTGTTGTTTTTTTACAGATCCAGACTAACACGGCTACCCCTCTGATACTATTCATTATCAGTAAAGGTTGCAGAACTGGACCCTGAATTTGGCATTGTATGTATGTGGTCTTTGCTGGTATTTTAATGAGCCTACCCCTGCACAAGTAATCAGTGCTGAGATGATCATAATGCTATAAAGCCAATAGCCATCCATATATGTCATAGAATGTTCATTATTACTATTACTACTGATGTAATGTTTTAGGGGCCCATTGTACAAACAAATAACGCAAAGCCAGTTCCTGCCCCAGAGAGTTCAAAATTAGAGCTACGTGGAGGAAGAAACTTTTCGTTAGGAAAACATAAAAATGGAATATTTCAACATTTGGTACTTTTTCTATTTTTTTTCTAAATAAAATTCTGGGTAAATTGACCCAATGTTATAAAGAGTTTCATTTTTTGACAAAACCACATGTTCCAATGGAATATGGTTTCATCAAATATTCTCTGTACAGCTCTGTTCAGAACCTAGTAGTTAGTATTTTTAATATCGAGATATTTTCTTCACAGCACAATAATATAACTTTAACTTTAGAACATCTGTTTCTCAAAAGGACTTCCACACTTCCAAAGAGCTATCAGACTTGAAGTACTTAAGTCCATTTTATTAAAGGATTTGTTTATTAAACTCTGTAAACAGAATATTGGACTCTAGTAAATTATCTTCACATCAGTGTCACGGAGTGTGGGGAGTCCGGCCCTGCACCCCTCTTCCTGGGACCCACAGTGACTCTTAGCCAGCCAGTAAAACAGAAGGTTTATTGGACAACAGGAACACCGGTCACAGCAGAGCTTGCAAGCACAGTCAGGACCCCTCCACCGAGTCCCTCTGGGCTTTCAGGGTGCTTGGATCCTAGCTAGGATACCCTGAATTCCGCCCACACAGGCCCAAGCCCAAACTCAAACTGCTTCCCTCCTGCCATTCCCTTCCTTTGTTCCCCTTCCCGGGCAAAGGTGTTGACCTTTCCCCTCCCTTACCTAGCTCAGGTTACAGGCCCTGGCATCGTCCATCCCCTAAAGTCCTCCCCTGCTCTCCCACTCCCCACACAGACAGTCCCTACTGCATCACAATCAGAACTGAAGATTTCTGTTCACGTTTATAGTATTTCACATGTATTAAGCCATTAGAGTATCATTGGCAATTGAGAATATTTTTAAAAAAACCTCTGCCTTCCAAAATTTCAAACAGATAAATAAAATGATCACAAATGGCTATCATGTGATGCTCATTAGAGCAGACTGTGGGTGCTGTTTAACCAAAACAAGCAAACAAAGGAGGACTTATTGTGGCTTTCCAAGTGAGAATAATAACCAGTGTCTCAGTCTCTCTCAAACGGAATGCAAGATACCTAGACATTCAAAAAACCCTTTTATGCTCACTGTAGACAGTAGTCATGGGTCGCTGGTTCTGAGGTCATCAGCACAGCCTTACAAGTTTCCAAAAAAAGCCTCTGTTAGCCTATGGTTCTGTTATTGCAGCAGAAACAAGCTCAGTGCTGGTTTGTTAACTTGTTCTGATTCTGCTGTATTCTTGTTTCATTGACGAACACAAGGCTGACATCCAGAGACACTCTTCATGGGCAGTCATGTGTATCGGGCCTGGTGTGTTCACTGTCAGCTTGATAGGCCCACTAAATGACTGTGCACTGATCCAGAAGCAGCTATTTCTCATACTGTGCAACTTGTTATACCATATATAGTGTATGACAGCTACTTTTGTGTGTGTGCATTTATACATTATATACACATTTGAATTCCCTTGCAGAATCATCTGCCTGTGTTTCCTTTCAAAATAAACTTTTTTTTTCTCGTTTAATCATGGCCCTCTACTTCTTATGTTCTTTGGAGTTGAAACAATTTTCCACAAGCTCTTACTCACTGACCATCCATTTTGTATGAAACATTTCATTAACCATTCCAGGGAGAGGAGGGGAGGGGGGAGGATAAGCCACATGGCATTCAGCTAGTCTTTCCTAGGCTGGAGTTAATGTGCAAACACTCTCTTCTGTAGCATCCTCAACAAGAGAGAGCATTTGCATATTTAATTTAAATATGTTTTTGAACCACCTGGATGTACATATGCCTAATGTTTCATTTTTTCAGTTTTTCAATAACCAGTGGCCTCCTTCACAACTCCCTCTTTCTGCTGTAAGTTATACTCTCACTACTTTGTCAAATCTGTCATTTACACCCCAATCCTGTGAACACTTATGCACATGCATAATTTTATTGCCATGAGTAGTCCCATCTAACTCCATGGAACTAGTCACATCAGTAAAATTTATCCACATGAATGTTAAAATATTTGGGATCTTAGCCCCAATCCAGTGAAGATTTATGCAGGAGTTTAACTTCATTTAGTGTGAGTAGTCCCATTGACTTGACATACACGTAACTTCAGTGCAATAGCTCCTAGTACAGAAAGTAAGCATGTGTGTAAGTCTTTTTTGGACTGTGGCCTAAGACTGTAAACTGCTCAGAGAATTAACTTCTTTTCTATCAGTTGCACACATACAAAATGGGAAATGACTGCCTCAGAAGGGGTAGTGTGGAAAGCAATCTGGGGGTCATAGTGGACGACAAGTGAAATATGAATCAACAGTGTAACACTCGACAAAGAGTCTAGTGGCACCTTATAGACTAACAGACATATTGGAGCATAAGCTTTGTAGTGAATACTCACTTCGTCAGATGCATGATGTAACACTGTTGCAAAAATAGCAAATATCATTCTGGGATGTATTAGCAGGAGTGTTGTAAGCAAGACATGAGAAGTAATTCTTCTGCTGTACTCCGTGCTGATTAAGCCTCAACTGGAGTATTGTACCAGAGGGGTAGCCGTGTTAGTCTGGATCTGTAAAAAGCAACAAAGAGGCCTGTGGCACCTTATAGACTAACAGATTTATTGGAGCATAAGCTTTCGTGGGTGAATACCCACCTCGTCAGACTCACCTGGAGCAATGTATCCAGTTCTGGGTGCCACATTTCAGGAAAGGTGGGACAAATGGAGAAAGTCCAAAGAAGAGCAACAAAAATGATTAAAGGTCTAGAAAACATGACCTATGACGGAAGAGTGAAAAAAATGGGTTTGTTTAGTCTGGAGAAGAGACAACTGAGTGGGGACATAACAGCAGTTTTCAAGTACATAAACAGTTCTTACAAAGAGGAGGCAGAAAAATTGTTCTCCTTAACCTCTGAGTATATGACAAGAAGCAGTGGGCTTAAATTGCAGCAGTGGAGGTTTAGCTTGGATATCAGGAAAAACTTCCTGTCAGGGTGGTTAAGCACTGAAATAAATTGCTTAAGGAGGTTGTGGAATCTTCATCATTGGGAATTTTTAAGAGCAGGTTAGACAAACACCTGTCAGGGATGCTCTAGATAATACTTAGTCCTGCCATGAGTCCAAGGGACTGGACTAGATGATCTCTCAAGGTCCCTTCCAGTCTTACAATTCTGTGATTCTGTTTTCTCTCCGTCACACCTAGCAAACTTGTGTGTGTCATGAATTAATAATTAAAGCTGAAGTTATGTTTTCCTGAATGATGCTTATAAATAAGAACGTAAGAATGGCCATACTGGGTCAGACCAAAGTTCCATCTAGCCCAGTATCCTGTCTTCTGACAGTGGCCAATGCCAGATGCCCCAACAGGAATGAACAGAACAGGCAATCACCAAGTGATCCACCTCCCACCGCCCACTCCCAGCCTCTGGCAAACAGAGGCTAGGGACACCATCACTGCCCATCTTGGCTAGTAGCCATTGGTGGGCCTATCATCCATAAACTTATCTAGTTCTTTGTTGAACCCTGTTGTAGTATTGGCCTTCACAACATCCACTGGCAAAGAGTTCCACAGGCTGACAGTGCGTTGCATGAAGAAATACTTCATTTTGTTTGTTTTAAACTTGCTGCCTATTAATTTCATTCAGTGATCTCCAGTTCTTGTGTTAAGACCTTGTTATGAATGTGTACTTGAGCGTCACTTCCTCAACGCATAAAAGGTTAGTTCACATTCAAACACCACAAATGTGCAACAGAAATTGGCTTCCCTCTCTTCTGTACAGGTGGTCGTTCCCACTAAAAAGTTATTATTTGCCAATGGGTACTACACATTAACCACTGTTATTTCCTATTGTAGGTATAGAGGATAACTGTAGTATCTCAGGTTACAAAAATTAAATACACCGAGTAGGTAGGATTGACTTAATTAAGTAGAGGAAGACCCATTCTGCTAATGGCAAGAGACTAGAAGAGATGTTTTTATGTTTCTTTTTGAACAGCCCATCCGGTTTCAGAAGCTAGGTTCAATGTTCCCAGACTGCATCAGACCACTTGTGATTTCTGCTGAATCCAGCCAAAAACAATTTCTTACAGCTTATCATCACAATATTGATTCAGTCATATTTTTTTATGATATAGGATTGATGTGGATATTGGAAACTGCTGAAGGGATTTCAAGATTGTTATGTTCCTCGATGCTTTTATAATCTATAGTTCAAACCAGCATTTTATATTATAGTACATTAAAAAAATCTCTTTGTCTTTTAAAGAGAGAAAGATGATTAAATGTTTATGTGTTTATTCACAGACAAAAACTTCTTTGTTTAACTGAAACTGAAAGTTTCTACAGAAATAATATGAATATGAGGGACTGCTAAAATTTAAACTGATATGAAAATTTAGAAATGATAAGGTAATAGATATATGGATTGGGATATTAATATCCTTCTTACACTGTATAATAATTCTAAATGTGTGAAAATTGACATTAAACATTCTTATAATTACCTTAACTCTGACTTCCAGAATTATTCTTTTTTTCAGCTATAAAAGACACTTAAAAGACTTAAACATTTCTTTTAACTATATCTACCTTATGCGTAACTAAAATTGCCTTACAGAATACTATGCAAATGATATCCTTCAAGGTCTATTGCACATACACTTCTAATACATTTTAATTATCAGATTATGTAGGCATTACTCAAAGAACTGATCTGTATCTCATATTTATATATAATCAAGACATATCTTCTTTCATTACAGTTTCTACTATACCTAAAATAAAACACTATCTGCATCATGAATCATCCTTCCACAGCTAACTTCCTACACTTTATCATAGTTATTAGAAAAATTACTAAGCAACCACACAAAACAAAACAAAAAACAAACGAAAACAAGAGGTCAGATTTAAGATTGTCAGTAGAATAGCTGATATGAATTCCCTGTATGTCTAGATTTTGGTTAGAAAATGAACAATATGAATAGTTGGGGGTATTGAAATTTGATGTCCCTTGACATAGAAACAGCAGTTCTGGATCAGACCAGTGGCTTCTAGTCCAAGATTGTGTCTGACAGTGGCCAGCAAGAGCTGCTTCAGAGGATGGTTTGAGAACCCCCGCAGCAGGTGGTAATGGAATTAAGTCTCCCTGGGACTGTTTCTTCCTAGCTTCTCCACCCCATTAATTAGACATTGGCTTATATTCTGAAGCATGTGGGGGATAGCTCAGTGGTTTGAGCATTGGCCTGCTAAACGCACAGTTGTGAGTTCAATCCTTGAAGAGGCCATTTAGGGAACTGGGGTAAAATTCCATCTGGGGATTAGTCCTGCTTTGACCAGATGGTTGGACTAGATGATCTCCTTAGGTCCCTTCTAACCCTAATGCTCGATGAGGGTTTATATTCTTTCCAGAGCTCTTAGGGATCCTTTTGGGTGGGAGGTTAGAGTTTGTTGTAGTTCTAGATCTTCTTGTTCAGATAAATGTCTATTCCAAACACTTCACTGTGTTTACCGCAATGGTGAGGCATATGGCCCACTACACTAGATGTAAGACTTGAGAGACCTGTGTATATTCCTATCTCCGCTACCAACCTGCTGAGGGAACTCATATCAGTCACTTCGCCTGACAGTTTCTCTATCTGAAAAAAAACAATATTGATCTTCTCTGTAAAATTAAGCTACGATTAAGAGTTTTTGTCTAGATTTTTTTTTTAATAAAGCAGCCTGCATTAAGGACATGAAATAGTCTCATTACAAGGATTAAATCAAACCCTGCAAATGTTGGACATAAAACGTTATGTAGAAGGGTTCACTTCTCCTTTGGCTCCAGGATCACATTCCTTTCCCCAGACAATATTAAATGAGAAGGGTGTCTTGTCAACAGTTTCTCACAGGTGGGCTAGTCCATGTGATGCTTTTAAGCTGCAGGATGGTGTGATGGTAAGTGGAAGCCTGTCAGCTTCAGTATTTCAGCTCATGACATTTTTTTCCCGATAGCTAGTGCATAGGTATTTATCCACTGATGCCTTTCATTGTACATGCTTAAAAGTATATTTGCACAATTATTTTGAGCACATAAAGCCTAATCTAAAAACCCATTGAAGCCAATGGGAATTGTTCCATTCACTTTAGTGGGCTTTGGAACAGGCCCATAGACCACAATTAAGCACATGCTTAATTTCATCCCTATCTAGGAAAGCACATAAACACATGCTCAAGTTTAAGCAGAAGTTGAATCCCATTGACTTTAAAGGCACTTAAGCATGTGGTTAACGTCAAGCATATGCTTAAGTGATTTCCTATATATGGGTGTTTGCTCAATCAGGGTCATAAAGACTTATATGAATAACTGCCGTGCTCTGAAGTATCGGTGGATGTCATTGAAGGTGGTCACTGGACTAAATGGATGAAGGTTCTGATCCAATATGGGATTTCCTATTTTCCTTTGATATTCTGTAAGAATTTAAATTCCAGTCCTGCAAGGCTTTCTCATACGACCAGTCTTTTCTTACACAAGGACATACCATTAGATCCCACGGGACTATTCTCTCATAGACTCATAGACTTTACAACCAGAAAGGACCATTGTGCTCATCTAATCTGACTTCCTGCATGTCGCAGGCCATGGAACTTCACTTTCCCACTCCTGTAATAGACCGCTAATCTCCTACTGAAATACTGAAGTCCTCAAATCATGATTTAAAGTCTTCAAGTTACAGAGATTCCACCATTTACTCTAGTTCAGACCAGCAAGTGATCCATACCCCATGCTGCAGAGGAAGGCAAAAATCCTCCAGGATCTCTGCCAAACTGACCAGGAGGAAAATTCCTTCTTGACCTCAAATATGGTGATCAGTAAGACCCTGAGGTTGTTGGTGAGACCCACCAGCCAGACATTGCTGAGGGGATCATTCTTTTGTTCGGTGTTTGTACAGTACTTAGCCTAATGGGGTCAGGGCCCATGACTGGGACTTCTAGGGGTTATCAAAATACAAATAATAATTTTCATATGTAAGGCTACAGAACATAAGCTCTTCAGGTAGAGGACACAATAGAGTTCTGAGAGCAGAATGCAATTTTTCATCTCAGAGCCACATTGCAAGACTTTTTAAAAAAAATCTATAGTTTTCTTAAAATTATCTAATCCGATTTTTGAAACTCTTGTGATCCAAACCTTCAGATCCTTACTGGAGCATGCATTTACTGAAGTAACCCATTCACTTCAATGGGGCTACTTGCATGCTCAAGAATTACTCAGGGCAGTAGAGTTAGGCTCTTGGTCCCCACTCTTTTACTATGTGGATTTATATTTCTGGCAGATGTTCTTTTTTTTTTTTTGCCTAGAGATTAAAAAATTAAGGAGCAGATTCTCAGTTGGTGTGAATTCCAGTGGGGCTATGCTAAGATTCTGGGCCTTGACACCACTGTGATTGTACAATTGTTTGGAAAGGCAGTGGTTTTTGTAATGCATATAACTTTAATGGTATTTACAACTAAGTGGATATCCCCCCCCAAAATCTAATAAACTAGTGTTTATGAAAGGGACAATCTGGGAAATTCACTTCTGCCTCTTTCCTCCCCATCTTAATTAAAGGAATCTTACCCTCTCTCTGAAGGTCCCAGACAGGATATATTTTCTGCCTGTCTGCAGGCTATTTTAACAGAGTATAGAAAAAAAAAGTTGTAACCTTTTTATGAATTCTTTTAAAAATGATTAAAAATTGTGTGATCGATAGCAAAATGGATCTTTTCAGAGTCTCGTGTCTCTTCTGCCTGAAGACAAAACAACCTTAACAAGCACAAAAAAAAAAGAAAAGAAAAGAGAGAGAAAAAAAGATGTATATACCTAAGGGCTAAATTTTCCTTTCAGTTACACCATGAAAAACTGGTATAAGTGAGTAGAGAATCAGGCTGAAAGTTAGTGAGTGTTTCCCCTTTGACGAAAATCAAAGAGAATTTTAACAGTATATATCTTCTCTTGCTCTCCAGCTTAGATGTTTTTCACTACTTCTTTTTTTCTATTGTTTAAATTTTCTGAATCTTCAATCAATTGCGGAGAGGCAGCTCAGATGTAGGATAAATCTGTGTCACAGAAATCTGACAGAGTAAAAAAAAGTTTGAAACCTGCCTCCAGGTATAGGATTTTAATTTGGAGAAAGGAGCATTTTGGCAATTAACTTATTCCAAACAAAACTTCCCAGATCACTCTCGTGTAGAAATATTTGTAGGAGAGGAGTCTGGAGGCTTCCCACAGGACAAGGAATAGTTTTGATCCCAAACTGCATAGATGGCAAAGCATTTGAGAAGCATTGTTCTGATCCATTATAGCAATTCCTGTTCTATTGATTTGATACATTCTTCACAATACCCTGCTTACAGAGACTTTCCATAGATACTGTACTAAAACACATCATCTTTATGAGCACTAGCTGTGGAATCTCATTGCCCGCACAGCACAAATTCCAATGGGGATTTCCAAGCACAGAGAGGTGCCTTAGAAGCTTCTCACAGCTTTGCCACAGAGTTTAGGAATGTTGCACATTCTCCCAGATTTGACCGTGGAGAATATTCTCCATGCAATCTGGGGCAGAAGGTAATAATTCCCTTATCCCTTCTCTTTTGTACAGATGTTGATGGGAAAGGAAAGGCAAGAGTTAACCCCATATATAGTGGCAACTTCATAGTGGCTCTGTCATGTAGATAGTTTTCTTTTCATCCAAACAAAAAATACCCACCAACTATTTGCTTGCATTGAGTAGAATTTTTTGCAGTTAAAGCAAAGTGACTGAGGGTGTGGTTTAGCTGACGAACATTTCCTATTTATTTGTATTACAGAAGCAATCAGATGCGTCAGTGGGGATCAAGCCCCATTGTTCTGAATGTAACGACCCTTTTCTAGGTTGTCATCAATGAACCCAGAGCTAAGAGCAAATGCCTAGCCATCTTAAGCTAAATGATTAATTTCCCTAAGTGAGAACTGCCAGACTCATATCTCCTGTAAATCAAGCACAGAGGGGGGATATATACTTATTCATATTGTAGGTTGTTGGCCTATAATAAACTAATTGTTGCAATGCTGTAGTGGACTGCTCACTGCATATGTCTGTTGACAAACTCTACAGCGTAGGATCGGAACTGCGCGAGCATGGGACATGGGCTTTATCATGCTAACATCCAAAAGGAGACTTTCATCCTTGCTGCTGCTGCTGTCATGAACTTATGAGTGACCTTAGTATGAAGCATAGTGACAACAGTAAAGTCCAAGCTGACCATGAATTTGTTGCAATATTTTACTAAAGTGACAACTCACATCAATAAGTACCATTCTGTTATCCCTTTATGGATTATGTCAAGGAGATGGTCCTCAGCCTGTTAAACTCAAAATGCACCCAGGTATGAAAGCATCCCACAGAGCCACACTCCTAGTTATGCATTTTAAGCATTTACCATTCTAGTCTTCTTCTGCAAGTGTCATCATTTTTAGTATTGAGCTAGTGTTGGGGAGCCAGAAAAAAAGATGATCTGGTGGCTGTGACACTAGACTGAGCCTCAAAACAGCTGGGTTCAAGTCCTGGTTCATCAAGAGACTTCAGGACCTGGGGCATGTCTGTTAATTTTTCTCTACCTCGATTCCCCACCTGTGAAATGAGGATTGTAATACTACTTTCCTTCTACCCTTTGTCGAACTGGGAGTTTTACTACTGATTCCAATGGGAGCAGAATCAGGCCAACACTGAGCACTTTTGAAAATCCATCCTTAGATTGCAAGCTCTTTAGGAAAGATGCTGACTCTTATTGTATGTATGTAGTGACACAATTGTGCTTGGTGTTGGCATGGATCCTCTAAGGGTGACTGTCAGACAAACAGAGTGGGATTCTCTACTTCATTCAGTGTTGGTCTAGCTTTCCACTCATTGAAGTCTATAGTAAAACTAGAGTTAGGCCAATACTGAGCACTTTTGAAAATCCCATCCATAATAAAATAAGCAGCTATGAGGCGTACACGGAAGAAAATTCTTATCTCCTTACTTGTAACTAGATCCAGAGTCCCTTGTAAATGGCCTAGTTCTGCTCCAGTAACTCCTGTCCCTTTCAGTAACCCAGAATGAGTTCTAAGGTTATAATGTTATCTGAAATCAAGTGAGTTTCTCATAGTCCCAGGCTTCCAAATTTGACGCTGTTCTGATAATGGATCACACAGCTGTATTCTTCTGTTAGAATTTCTGTTGGTTTTGAAAAGATAATTTATTTGAACTTTTTGTTTTTTGGGGGTTTTTTTAACTTCATTGTTCAGAAATTACTGAGTACAGCTGCAGGAATAATAGATGACAACAAACAAATTCACTCTTAATAAACTGCAAGGATAAAGAATGTCGGGCACAAATGCAAAAGACAGCTGACAGCGCAATAGACAAGGTGATTATGTGTCAAACTGCTGTTCAGTATTGTTCTTGGTGGGTTACTTAAGTGGGTACCTGAAGGTTAAATAAGAATTGTTGTAGGAAGAAAAGACAGAAAGGAGGGAAGTGGATATATAGACACACAAAGGTGATGTAACTATGCCTTGATAGGTAACATCTTCGGCCTAATAAAACCTCATACATTAGGGCATAAATTACACTTAAATTAACGGGGTTTAGGAAGAAGCTTTCCCTGTAGATAGGCAATTCCATAACTTCAGTGTCTTTCTCTGAAGCAGCTGGTACAGTCTGCTGTTGGAGGTGGGATACTAGATTACCTAGCCAGGGCACACTACTCTGACCCAGTATGGCAATTCCAATGATCGGTGATATGGTACCTTGGTGACATCTCTACAATGGTATCCTGCTTACACAGGGTCTTTCCATTGATTCTGTTGTAAAACAAAAATCATTTAATTGCTTTTTGCATACACTGGCTCCTTACTTCAATATTGTTAGCACGTAACTGGCCTGATTTTTGGAGGTGATATCAGCAGGAGATGTGGCTGCTCGGCACCTCTGAATAACAGGCTAAGACTTCTTACCAAAACAATAACTGGAATAAAGGGAGTATGATAAGAAAAGAGAAGGTAGAAAGAAAAGTCATAGTAAACTAATAGAGGAGATGGAAAAAATCATACATTTGATTGGCTATTCCACAAGAGTTATTTTGAGCGTAGTACCCTGAAAAAGTTCATTGGTCAAAATCTTCCACATTTCAAGTGCTTGACACAATTCTTCATTAAAATTTTAGGGGAGGGAAATAAAGTAAATTGTATCAATAAATTTCAGGCTTTTCGGACTGCTTTCAACAAATCTGAAATCAATAAATGTTGATGAAATTTTGAAATATAAAAACCCCTCATAAACCAGGTAGTAACAATAATAATAACAATGTTTACATTCTACCTTTTTTTGTTGATCAGCTCTAATTTGGTTGTTCTTTAATGCCAGGGGCAAGGGTTCTACTTAATCCGTGATGAACAATGGGTTAACTCCATTTCTGCTTTCCCATTTTATTGCGTGGGGGATCAAAGAAGAATCTATACGGGGGAGAGAGAGGAAGATTAGAATCATCACCAAAGGGTTCTTGGGCTGGGGTTGCATCTCAATCTGGGGAGGTTTCTCTGTTTACTTTCTGATG
This sequence comes from Gopherus evgoodei, assembly GCF_007399415.2. Taxonomy (NCBI): domain Eukaryota; kingdom Metazoa; phylum Chordata; order Testudines; family Testudinidae; genus Gopherus; species Gopherus evgoodei. Next base: position 355,163,795 of record NC_044322.1, on the reverse strand, counting down.
ATATCAGATAATTTACTTTCCTGTTATGAACATAAAACATGGAGGAGAAGTCCCTATTGACTGTGCCTGTTCTTTTTTTCTTCTCGGTCTTTTCTTTGTCTTACATCTACTGGACTTGATTCACCACTGAATTATTCCAGTTTTATGTCTCCATTGACTTTAGCAGACCTATAGCACAGTATAGCTGAAGTACCAACGTAGCGAATTAATTTGCCCACAGTTTTAGATTCTTTTATAAATGTTGATGGCATCACAGCTACTCTTATTATCTCACTGTACAATTATGTTGGTTTCTTAATATTGGACAATTGATTTTGGATTATTATATGTAGCCTTGTAAAATTCCCAACATAGTCTTTTGGCGGGGAGGAAGGTGGGCACGTTAATTCTTATTTTGACAGTACCAACTAAATTTTGTCCTTTTCCTGTGGCAGAAATTTTTTAAGGACTGCTAAGTTTTTTACCAGGCCATTCGTCTATCAGATCATGGTTTTACTATCTGCGGCTAATATAAATTTAGCATTACTTGTTGGATTTTTCTTTTCTGAAATTCATTTCACAAGCTGTCAAGGGAAGATGAAAAATGTGCCCTAAATATTCAGAATCCATCCAGATTACAAAGTTTATAGCGGCCAGCATAGCAGCAGCCCTACAAATTATCTGGATTAACGGATCGATTTGTATGTTAAAGGAAAATATGGAGTATTTATTTGCTGAAATACCCTTTGGCTTATCGAAGGGATGGTTGTGAGGTGACTTGATCATAGTCTAGAAATACCTAAGCAAAGTGATGACTTCTTTAATCAAGTGGACAACTGCATAATAACCATTAGAACAGATTACAAAAAATGTGGTGGATTCTCTATCACTTGAAATGGCTTACATCAAGATAGATGTCTGTCCAAAAGGTATGCTGCAGTTCAGCCACAAGTTTTTTGGGCTTGGTGTAGGAATTACTTTGTGAAATTTTATGGCCCATGTTATGAAGGAAGTCAGACTCGATCACAGTAGTACCTTCTAGTTTTAAAATCTATGATTAACACTTTCACCTTATAAAGAACGCAATGATGAGACTAAGATTTTGGTAAATGTTGACCTGATTTCTAGGTACAAAGCTGGATCATGGCCAGAGTTTTGTATGTTTTCCTCTATAAGAATATAATTGTAGTAATTGAATAATTTTTGAGTTAAGATACTCTATATGGGCCAAATATTTAACCGTTGTAAATAGGATTGGCTCCACTGAAATCAACAGAGCTATACTGGTTTACACCAGCTGAGGATCTGATTGTAGGTAGTCTAGTACCAGAGACTGCCATCTCTGATTTTCTGGCTGCAGAAATTGACTGCAGATATTGGTCAATTATTATCTTTGACCTTTTACTCCATTAATAGTTTAGCTTCATCAGTGAGGCACAGCTACTAAACCCATGGAGCATAATAATTTTCAAAGTATGATTTTTTTTTTTACTTATTTCTTTTGCTTATGAGTGATCACTTTTTTGGCATTGGGTTGTGCTAGTAGCAAGTATCCTATTTCTAAAAAAAATCTTTTCTCTTTAAGGATAAGCAGAGCCTGCTTTTTTTTATTTCCATCTTTTCCCTCTGTATTCCACTGAGAGTTAGATCAGATTAATACTGCAGTTGGTATAACTGGGTCTAGATTTTGGCTTGAACTCATGTCTCATGTACTCTGAGGACCTTTTCAGGGCTGTCCCTGAGGAGCAAAACACTGCAGATCCGACAGCAGAACCAGCAACAGAGATGGTCCCTGGTAAGTTTCTGCCACCGTGTTTGTTTTTGTTAATATATGTGTGGGAGGGATTTCCAGCTTATGGTCCTATTAAGTTATTAATAGTAACATTCTGATGTGAGGGAAGCTATAGAGAAAGTATGCACTCGCCACTCAGCCCGACCAGTTCTGATCACCCTTCTCTGCACTTCTGAGGAGGGTAGTGCCATTGGTGGCACCAGCCATGCGCCGTGCCTGTGCTCCCCAGCCATGTAATTATAAATGGTCCAGGCTCAGGGGTTCAAGTAGTGGTAGACAGAATCTATTTGTTCTCTTTGACTTACGCACTTTTTTCTGAGGAAGTGAACACTCATCTGGTGTGGTTGCTATCCTTGTATAGATTTTGCTTCTTTAGGAGCTTCTCGTACCCCAAGGATGCCTGGGATATTTTCCCTCCATGGCTCAGGGTTGTCGCCTCCTAATAAAGTTATGAGAAGCTTTTCCTTGGCAGCGCTAGGGCAATGAATTACAACACAGAGTGATTTAAGAAAGGCATTTATTCATCCTTCTATTTGTGAAAGTGGATTTCAGGGTACAAAACACTAACTCAATCAAATCAATAGTCCCTTTCACTACAGAGTTTATCTTTTAGATTATACAGCTAGTCGAAAGATTGGAGTTCAGTTTCTAGACATATCAATTACAGATGTTGCCTTAGTTAAAGAAGTAAATATGGAAAATGTTTTCTAACTGTGATGTGTGAATCTTCAACAACCAATGTAATAAGATTAGGCATAGCTAGATGCATTACCAAAAGCTGAAATTGCTTCTAACTACAAAGCCACCTTAGAAGAGTCTAGTTACGAATGTTCCCTTGATACATTTTCATGATCTACATCCTCAGCTGGTGTAAATCAACATAGCTTCACTGAAGTCAATGAAGCTTTTCCAGTTTACACCAATTTAGGTTCTGGCCCATGATGATTTTACCTATAGCAATGAAATACCCATAAAACACGTGTGTATAAGGTTCTGTGTATAAATATGAATTGATGCCATGCTGGTGTTATTAAATGCAATATTTATGAGAAATCTAAACAAATACTGAACTCTTAGAAAAATATCTCACTGAAAAAAGTTATTAATTAGTTGGTATTGGTCCTGCTTTGAGTAGGGGATTGAACTAGATGACCTCCTGAGGTCTCTTCCAACCCTAATATTCTATTATTCTATTTTAAATATTTTCAAGGACTGCTTGAAGTAAGCTGTGACTTTCATACCACAGTGATGGGCATTGTTATAGAACTTAGACAGATATATACTATATAGCTTAAAAATAGTCTAACTGAAGAGAAGGAAATGAGAAGATAAGATTTTATTTCCAGTAAATCACCCTACTTTACCTAGAAGAATTAACAAGAGCAATCTAATCACCCTTTCTATTTTATTCCTTCCTACTCTACAATTTAAAATTCTCTGGATTTTTTTTCTTCCCCACAAGGAAAGTTTAATGAGGCATATTTGCTTGTTTCCATGGTATTTCAAAGAAGGATTACTAGCTGAAGGCAAGGAAATATATAGAATAAAACATGTAACAAATGTCTTTTCTTTAATAACAGTAACTAACCTTAGTTTCCAAATTAATTGTCTAGAAGTGTGATCACTTGCAGTAAGTGAAACCATGTCAATCACTTTGACTTTGATTTAAAGCTGATGCTTCACAGAAAAAAAATACTATGCACTGATTGTCTGGTCATAATGAGATCCCGTATGTCACTAACGGGCCATAAAAATCCTTTTGAAACAGAAATATTTGTGCATTGAGATTTTAGTGGCAAACAGAGCCCAGTTGGTATTATCCGTGTAGCACCGTGTTATAATAACTACTGTCACTATCATCTGTATTTGTATCTATGTGCAGCATCAGATTTGCGAAAGCACTAGCACCCCTTTGTATGTGCCTGGTGGGCACATGCCCAAGCCCTACTCTGAATGCACATACATATATAACATTTGCATGCACATAAGTCAAATGTGTGAAAAAATATGCATTGTGTTAAATCCTGGTTCCCTTAAAGTCAATAACAAAATTCTCATTGATTTCATTAGGTACAGGATTTCACCTCTGAAATTTTTAAAATATCTCACATGATATATAAGACTTATTATGGGGAAATGATTACCCTACATTATTACTATTAATTACTTAATTTTATAGTACCAAACGTGTAGTAGGAGTTGTAGAATTCAATCCTGTTGCCACTGATGTCAGTGCTAAAGCTCTGGTCCAGGATCAGACCCTTCCTGTACAATTCAGTGAGGTACGGCCACATCAAGAAGAACTTATGATCTAGTTTTCTGATATAAGCAGGGTCTGAATGAGCTTCCCCCTGACATCTAGTGATGAGCTGTGGAAGAGGATTTCAGGAGCTGATCTTATTTGCATAAGCACACCCACACTGCCGAGGTGCTCAGCATGATGGGATTGATTGCCTGAATGATCCCTTTTGGCTGGTGTTGGATCCCCAGTCTCCTTGTTATTGGGGTAGGAGTACTAAAGGGTTATTATCCTTGTTGTGTGAATCAAGGACAGCAGAACTGTGCTTGGCATACACTGATTGAGGGACTCACCCTCAACTCAATGGACTCGCTAGGCAGGGGTCATGGGTTCCAAAGCTCAGTGAGTTGAGAGAGGATGGAGGTAAGCACTTGTACCTGGTGGGCTGGTCTGACCTGGTCTAAGGGCCCTAGACACTATTTGATTATTCCTGTCTCCACTGTGTAGTAACAGAGCTGATTAAGACTCAATGGAGTCTTGTTATACACCTTAGAGCTGAAATCACTGACAACCAGGTCTAAGCATTAGACCTGCTTTGGGACAGTGTCTCTAATGTTACCCAGCGTGCACTATCCGTGAGGCTCCCCCACTAACAGCTGAAATCATTGAGAGCTTTGTTAAGTGGTGCAACCTGAAGACATCCCAGCGGAAATGGGTGGAGATGGGAGAGGAGAAGGCAGCCAGTGGAGAAGAGTGGCTAGCATGTGCCTGGACAGTGAAGCAAGAAAGGTGCCTTCTTATCGCCCCTCCACCCAGGGTGGGAGGTGAACTCTGCTGATACACCTCTGAACTCTGGGTCTACACTGTCCTGAGTGGGGTGTGGAGAAGGAAGAGGCACGGTAAAAGAACTTTTGGTTGCTGGACTGAAGAATCTGAGGCAAAAGGACACTGCTCAATGTACTCAGGGGTGGGGCTTTTGCTCATGGTTTTATGTTTATGAATCCTGCCTGTGGTGGTTTCCCAAATTATTGTTGGATGACTTTCCTCCTTTTATTAAAAGTATCTTTTCTCCACTCAGACTGTGTGCTTGTGAGTGGGGAAGCATTGCCTCTCAGAGGCACCCAGCGGGTAGTTTGCAATTGTTCCAGGTTACTTGGTGGGGGCTCGAGCTGGTTTTGTGATATATTGTTGAAGAGGAACCCCTAGATATTGAACCCAGCCCTTATTGCTGCCATTCAAATAGGCAGAAGGGTTACATTAATATAATAAGTAAGTAGGGGGAGGGGGCAGAGAATGGAAAAGGCATGGGCTCAACAAGAAGATTACATGGCTACTTCGAACAGGTCTGTTTCCAATGGAGTCCCTCAGGGATCAGTTCTTGGCTCTATACTGTTTAACACCTTTATCATTGACCTGGAAGAAAACTTAAAATCGTCATTGATCAAGTTTGCAGATGACACAAAAATTGGGGGAGTGGTATATAATGAAAATAACAGGTCACTGATATAGAGTAATCTGGATTGCTTGGTAAACTGGTTGCAAGCAAACAATATGAGTTTTAATATGGTTAAATGTAAATGTACACAACTAGGAATGAAGAACATAGCCCCTACCTACAGGATGGGGGACCCTATCCTGGGAAGCAGTGACTCTGAAAAAGATTTGGAGGTCATGGTGGATAATCAACTGAATATGAGCTCCCAGTGTGAGGCTGTGGCAGAAAGAGCTAATGTGATCCTGTGACGCATAAACAGGGGACTATCAAGTCAAAGTTGAGAGGTTTCTTTTACTTCTGTACTTGGTACTGGTGTGACTGCTGCTGGAATACTTGGTGTAGTTCTGGTGTTCACAATTCAAGAAGAATGTTGATAGTTGGAGAAGGTTCAGAGAAGAGCCATGAGAATGATTAAAGGATTAAAAAGCATGCCTTATAATGATAGATTGAGCACTTTGAGTCTATCTAGCTTAACAAAGAGAAGGTTAAAGAATGCTTTAATTATAGAGCCTAATAATGGGCTCTTCAATCTAGCAGAAAAAAATATAACATGATCCAATGCTAATAGTTGAAGCTAGACAAATTCATACTGGAAAGACGTACATTTTTAATTGTGATAGTAATTAATCTTAAACTAAAAAAAGCCCCAATTTAACAAGGGTCGCAGTGGATTCTCCATCACAGACAATTTTGGGGAAGTTCTATGGTCTCTGCTATAGAGGAGGTCAAACTAGATGATCACAGTGTTCCCTTCTGGCCTTAGAATCTATGACTCTATAAACGTGCTCGTCTTGATTCAGTACAAAGTACTGTTAAAAAGAATAACTGTTGACTCTGTTCTTGTGAGCATCGTGAAAGCCATATATGTTAAAGAGGCTTGAAAAAAGAGTACCCTGGGCTACAATATTTTAGTCCACATACTTTAATATAAAACAAGAAAAATCCCCTATTCAATCAAGTGTTTCTTCATTACAACCCACGAGACAAAATTTCCTTTAAGTTTAAAGCCCCAGTCTACTGTATATAGGTATTATTAAACCCTTTAGATTGCCTCTTTGCACTGCTTCACAGATGCTTTCTCCCTGCATTTTCTTTATTTTAGGTGATCACAATGACAAGTTATTTTGACTCCATCTGTGCTGATCAACTAGGTCAAGTGCCAAATGATTTTAGGTCATGTAGTCCTAAATCAGATGAGAGGATTTGCTGGCAACTGAAGGATTAGATTCTATTTGTGCCATGAAAAAGCTAGTGGAAATCAAAAGTTTCAGCAGAGAACATTTTGTTTTACAAAGTATTGTTACTTTTAGGATTAGGAAATGGAAAATAGAGACTGGTTACTTTTAGATGAAGTACATGCATGTTTGTTCTTCATCTTAAGGAAACACCTAAAGCCCCAACTGAGATTGGGGCCCCATTGTGCTAGGTCATGTACAAAGACATAGTAAGAGACAGTCCCTGCCCCCAAAAGTAACAAGTAGATAATTCAGAAAATTATCTCCATTTTACAGTTGAGAGACCGAGGCCCAGAAATACTAAGTGACGTACCCAAGGTATAGAGCAGGGGTAGGCAATCTATGGCATGGGTGCCAAAGGCAGCACGTGAGCTGATTTTCAGTGGCACTCACACGGCCCAGTCCTGGCCACCGGTCAGGGGGCTCTGCATTTTAATTTAATTTTAAATGAAGCTTCTTAAACATTTTAAATACCTTTTTTACTTTACATACAATTATAGTTTAGTTATATATTATAGACTTCTAGAAAGAGACCTTCAAAGAAACATTAAAATGTATTACCAGCACGCAAAACCTTAATTTAGAGTGAGTAAATGAAGACGCGGCACACCACTTCTGAAAGGTTGCTGACCCGTGCTATAGAGGCCTAAATTCCTGACCAATGCCTTTATCTCTAGATTAAATTTCCTCTTTATTACACTTTACAAATATTCATATCTTGCATATTTTTATTTACCTGTGTGTGTGCGTGTGTGTGCACATCTATTTTATAAAACACCTCTTATTCTCACTACATTATAAATTAAAGAATCTAGCTTTTAATTCCTGCAGCCTAATTGCAGTTCTTCATTCTTCAACATGAACATTTAAAATAAGCCTCCTTCATTAGGCCAGAATTCAGCTATCTGTGCATGAGCTAACAGTAATCCAAATCATTTATTGCACACAATTTATACACAGATTTTCTAAATAATATTTCCTTATGTGCTTACTGCAAAAAAAAAGAGAAAGGTTTGTTCAACTAAAGAGTTAAAATATTATCCTCTACCTCCAGCATGCAACTTCTCGGCATGGGTTGAGCTGTACTTCGAAAACCATTGTCATCCAGGAGACAACCTGTAGTTTTAAATGACTAGGCTGTCAGTTCTTTAGCTCTCTGCATTTGCTTTTTCTGCTTTAGTGAATAGTAACAATTACACAGCAAACAGCATGTTATTTCCAACTGTGTTTTTTTGACAGAATTCTTTGTTACAAATATTGCAAACTTCCATTAGTTTGCACTATTAATTTTTATGCAGATTTTCAAGAGTAGGCGAGCTTTCTCTAAAGTCCAACAGTATGCTTGGACTTTGGATTAGGACTGAGCTATCTTTGATAAAAGGCTTTCTGATTTAAAAAAGACAAATGGTGGTTTTCCATGTTATACATTTGGGAATTCTTTTACAAAAAACTGCTCGATTCCTGTTGAGATTTGCCTGCCAAGAACAGTTTATTTTATATTCAAAAGGAGGGGGGGTTGACATCAGGAGTGAAGTGCAAAGTAATTGTATCTGAAGACATTTACAAATTGCAATTCACGTTTTTGTCACTGAAACGAGTGTGTAAACATGGAAATATTGAAATTGTCTGAAAATTAAATGGCAGAATATTGTGTAATTCATCCATGAGCATGAGGTCTGTGCATCACTTAAGGCCTCAATATAGGAGTGAATGGCCCTGTGCACAACGATGAATTCTGCCCTAATGGGAAATGGGAACACCTACATGATTAATGTCCCATTATTCTTCAGTTCTCATAGTTCATTTCAGAGGGTGATTTATGGATTTTAAGGAATTGTTGTGGATATCTATTCTCTTATCCTGCATAGCACAGGTGGTAAAATTTCACCCGAACACAATACTCCATGGCTGAGCTACAGCGCATCTTTTAAAAGGACATTAGGTCTCAATTTAAAACCTCCAAGTGACGGAGAAGCCAGCACATCCCACTGTAATCTGTTCCAGTGGTTAGCTACCTTCCTTATTAGTAAACATGTGCATCTTATTTTCAGTCTGAAGTTGTCTGATTTCATCTTCCAGCCACTGTCACTCTAGGTCTTTGCCTGTTCCCTAAAAGAGCCCTCTAGCCCTCTTCACCTTGCATAGGTTTACAGGATGAGATTTTTTTGTGGGGGCTTTATTGATTAAAACCGAGACCTTGAATTCGACCTAGAAACCTGTCGGTACCCAGTGCAACTCTCAAAGCATAATTCTCTGTGTAGCATAACACAGCTGCTCTCAGTACTTGTTTGTTTCCAGATAGTTGGGGCATATAGATCCCTGGAACTAATTGGAAGCAGGTTCAGCTGTGCAGGAACAGGCAGGCCCTATATAAAGCCAAGTAGCTGGCAACAGATGATGGCTGCTGGGAAAGGTTGCAGGAAGGCAGGCAGCAGTCACTCTCTGGGAAGAGGAAACTGGTACACCCAGAATGAGAAGGGGAACCAGGTGTGGTAGAAAGCAATCCAGGGAAGGATCAGTGAGGGCTAAGAGAGGAAAGCCCGAAACTGCTGATCACAGCTCCCTGGACTAGTGCCTGGAGTACAGGGCAGGCCTGGGTTCCCCTACCAGCCACTGAGGTAGTGGCACCAAGGCAGTGGAAGTAAACACTGCCTAGAACTGTTAGGGAAAAGGGACTTTGCTACCCTGGAAAGGAGGAACACTGAGTGAACCAGCTGGAGGGCTGAGTCATGAAGAGGATACTGCAGTTTCCAGGACAAGAGAGGTGCTGCAGACCAGAGAGAGAGACAGAGCAATGGTGTGCAAACCCCAGACAGGGGGCATCAACCTCAAGAGCTAATCCACAGAGTGACCAGGAGGAGGTGCCAGACCAGCGGTGAGTGTTGCACCCCGTCACAGGCTATTGCTGCCACCTGGACTTAACAGAAGTGACTTGCAATCTGATGAGGCTCCTGTGCTTACTCAGTTATGAGTGCTTTTCTTCCACCCTTTAGCTAGCTCATCTGTTAAGACGGGAAGATTTGAGGACAAAAGTAGGCCTTGGCCTCAGTTTGGGCTTCTAGGTGATACTGCAGCACAAATAATAAGCAATCAATCCAGTGTTCCTGGGGAGAGTCCCTGGGGGGATGGGGATGGGGAAAGTATCAGGGAGAGCTACACACTTGGATTGTACTTCAGGAGATAACTCAGGGAAAGAGGCATCTGTCAAGGACAGTCAAGGCTCAGAGAACAAGATAACTTTACTTAGCTACGAAAGACTGATTCATGACACTTAAGATTTCTCTGTCCAATTTTAAGTTCAGCATTGAACTTGGAATCAAGCCACTGTGTCCTTTCAAAGGACCAATGGGGAAACTATTAGCATCAGCCTGTCCTCTACCTGTGTGCACCTAAAGGTCTTCTTAAGAACTACTAACCAGATTCACATCTGGTGTAAATCAGCAAAACTCAATTGACTTCAATGTTCCATGTCAATCTGCACCACCCAAGGATCCATCCCTATGGTCCACAGGCTTGCAGCCCACATTAATTCCCTTCTGGATAGATACATTCAATGCCGATTTATTAGCGCTGATGAAATAAGTGTGGGGGATGGTGGGGACCGCAAACTTTTTCTATCGTTTTTATTCAAAATGTTGTCAAATTTGAAACATTTCAATCTTCTCTGTAGTTGGCTAAAAACAGGGAATGTATTTTGTCAAATTCCATTCCCAATAATTTTTCAAATTTTGAAATGTCATTGAAATTTGAAAAAAAAATTGGCCACTCTTACAAAATGTGCAGAAGTTTTGCGTGATGGTAAACTTTTCATCTCTACTTCGGCATTGTAGATAACTAATACCTCTCTCCAAAGGGGACCAAGGATGGCCAATGCAGCCATTAGAAATCAAAAGCTTCTGATTATGACACAAACATCTAACTCAGAGATCATTACATAATTACTCCAATGGTATCCTGCCATGGTCCCTTATCCCACCATTATTGCCCTCATTTTAAACTCAATCCTGAAAGGTGGTTAACGCTATGGACCTGATCCAGCAAATGACATAAGCACGTTTAACTTTAAGCAAGTGTGTAGTTTCATTGACTTCAGTGGGATTATGCAGATGCTTAAAGTGATAGTATGCACGAGTGATATGCTGGATAAGGACCAGGTGAAGCACCTTGCCCTTATAGAAATGGAGTTCCTGAGCACGCCTAAGCACTTCATCCTTGAAAGGGTTCAGTGGCAATTTTGGTGATTTAGTGTATGTCTCTGGGTTTAGACAGTTGGGGTCCCTTTATCTTCCTCCATCCTCTCTCCCATCACCTATCCCTGTGAGACCATAAACAAATAAGGTATTTTAAAAAACACAAGTAATTTTAATCAATTACCCATACTAAGTTTCTCATGAATTCTTGATTGTCCAGCTACCAATAAAGCGTTGATAATTCTTCCACATCAGAAGTATTAGATTTAAATATTTTCATTAATGATTTAATATTAAATAAGGAATTTCATATAAAATCAGGGAATAAGTCTATTTGTTACTAACGGGAGGGATACATTATGTCTCGCCACTTGGTATGACACTCTCTCATCCTGTGTGGGTGTTTTTTGGTTGTCCCTTGTGGTTTCACATTTGTTACGGCATTCCATTATTTGTGAGTTTTGTTCCCAGAACCACAGTTCCTTAAATGTTCATGTACAAATGTCTTGGGGCAGATCAATTGCAATTCTAAAATTTCAGTGATATAAACAACTAATGAATACCTACTCCCAACTTTTTCATGGGGTTGCCCATTTTGACTTCTGTGGCTGTGTGATCTTTGCAAAGATTCTGTCACAACCCTCTGAACTGTTCTGGCGATCTGTTGAATAGGCCTGGCATGCTTATAACCCTGTAATCAGAAGCACCACTGAAGGAGAGCCAGCAGCTTCTGGATCAAATACTGAAAGTAACTCTGTTGCTGATGCTGGTCCTGGATCAGGTTAGGCTGCTGGAGCAGCTACAGCACATCCTGAGTCCATATTTGGAGGACCTGTTTGGGGACAGCCCAGTAGAGCAGCCGACAGCAGAAACGGCACCAGCACTGGAGCCTGGTTTGTTTTGGCTGCTGTATTTTTTTTGTTATTAATAGTAAGAATGGGAGGGATTTCCGGGTTATGCCCAATTACATTTTTTGCAAGCAGCGGGTTGTACTGTGCCTCCGATGCGGGCAGAAACTGTGCCATTTCCTGAGCCCTCCCTTCCCTCCAGCACTATATGGAATTCAAAATGTATACCAAGAAATGGGGCAGGGGTAAGCAGTTAGCATGAAATTTTTACTAGATACATGCATATTGTTAGAAAAATGGGTTGGGGTATTAGGCTTATGGACCTTACATTCCCTTTCCTGCAAGTACAGTATAGCATATACACCAGACAGGCTGGTCCAACCTCCAGGCATAGCTGAAATGTTCCAGGTGGGCTGTATTGCCAGCCCAAATCATAACATAGTATGTATTTAATTCCATTGCTGCCTGTATTATGATTCCAAATAGCAGCAGAGGCCATATGTAGTCCTGGGTTGCCAGTTGTGTTTGTGCAGGAATGCAGGGTGCTTGTAAAGATGCTGTAATTCCTCTCTCTCTCTCTCTTCTAAATCATTATCTTGATTTATGCCACAATTTTTTCACCCATCTCACTGGGTGGTGATGCATGCAAACTTCTCATGGAGTAGGAACACCAGACAGTCGGTCAAAATCTGGGCCATCTCTGTAGATCATGAGCCCCTCCATTTGTAGATGTTGCTCAGTAATCAAATGCTGAAAAATCTCCTTAGCATTGATGGATGGCCCTCCTGCTCAGATACCACTAAAAAAAAGTGTCATCCAGAGATTGCCTTGCCTGAAAAGATTATAACATAGCTAGTAACAGGGTCCTTCAGGACTTGCCGTCTCTGGGGACAAAATTGTGGGGATTTATTAATGATTTTAATTGATTCTTGGTATGTGCATCTCTGTGATGTGTATTGGCTTGAAGTGTAGCTTGCAGGAGCTTCTAAATGGGGCAGTGATCTTTGTGTGGATAAAACAAAACCAAATGATTAAAAAAATATCGTTCTTTGAGCTTGAAGTGACACAGCCCCTGAAAAAAGATAGAATTTTTTCTTGGTCAGACAATAATGTGTTCTTTCATTTTTTTCAAAGGCAGGCCTTTCCACCTCTGCTGGGCAGAAAGATGAGGAACCAGGAGCCTGGAAGAGGGACTTTCAACCAACATACAAGAAGGAAGAGAGAGAAGAATGAAACTATGCTGGATAAATTGCCCAGAGCTGATGAATAGCTTGGTTATCAGAGAGAGAAAGAAGACAGGGGGCTAGAAAAAGAGAGAGAGCCTGCCTTATGCAAAGAGAGATTGGCAGCACAGTCCCTGGAGAATGACCAGAGGTTGACAGAAGAAGACAGAGTGCAGCAGAAGGAGCTTTTGGAGAGGTTGCTCCCTCTGATGGTCATCAGGATGCAGCTCCCACCTCCAGCCCCAGCTCCACAGACACACCTAGACCCAGGTCCATACTACTATGTCCTGCAGCCAATGCAGCCTTTGGACTATTCTGGGGTTGGTTTATTCATGATTCAAGCAATGAGCACTACATAGAACAATCAAATGTACCCTGGTCATTCTTCCAAGTCTATTCAACCATGGCTAATGCATGCTAAACAAATCAGAAAACCCAAGTAGGACGGGGGTGGGGACAGAGTTCCAGAAACAGTGAAGCTGCTATGGTGGAAATGCATGTAGTTTGATTGTTTTTGCACTTTTGTTGGTTTGATTTCTGAATAGACACAGTTTTTGTTTACTGTTTTTTATGTCTTGATGACAGCTGGCCCACCGATCAGATTTTTACATTGTTTACATGATACTGAAAATAAAGTTTCAGTGTGCAAACAGGGTTTTATAAGTGGACTTTACTATGTTTATTACATATATAAAATAGAACTTCATCACAGTAATCCATAGAATGTGGGTTAAGGTACATGAGCAGTTTTTTTTATAAAATGCATAACAAAATTTATTTAAAAATAATCTTTCAGGGATACTGAGGCCCCAAAAACTGTGGGATGAATATGGTACAATTTACTCATGGGCTAACTGTGCTTTGTCATTTCCACTCATCCGTGTCACCATGCAAACCCATTATGTGACTGTGCTAAATATCCCTGATTTCTGTTGCACATGTGGATCCTGCCCCAGTAATGATAGGTGCACTTTCTAGTTGCATGTACTGATCCAGCAATCCAGCAGTGCCTGGAGTCCACTCCTGGCAAAATGGCTCACCTTTGGCATTGCAAACATTGTGCAGTGCACATCAGGCCACAGTAATGTGGACTGCACTGACGGCATTGGCATCCCAACAGTTCTGAAGGCCTTGCCATCAGGATCTCAATTTGCCAAACACACATTCCAAAACCATCCTACAGCTACTGTGTGGAGTTGAAGCTTCTTTTGCCAGGACCTCTGAGATCAGGATATAGTTTCATCAACCCAGGCAGAGGGGGGGGTGGTATGCCAGGTCCCCTAGAATAACAGCGGGGACACGGACTTCATTTATAAAAAATGTCATTTGGAGGGAATAACAACTCAGCTTGTCCATGAAGGTCAAGTCCCGATATCTGGAAAACAATGGCATTGCACATCTTGCCATCAGGGCCAGTTTTAGCAAGTGCGGGGCCCGATTCAGACAGTTTCAACGGGGTCCCAGCAGGGATGACTGAAAAAGAAAACACACATAAAAAAACACATGGGGCTTGTACTCACCGGGCGGCGCTCCTAGTCTTCGGAGGCAGGTCCTTCACTCGCTCCGGGTCTTCGACGGCACTGAAAGACCTGCCGCTGAAGTGCTGCCAAAGACCTGGAGCGAGTGAAGGACCCACCGCCAAAGTGCTGCCGAAGACCCGGAGCGCCGCCAGGTGAGTAAAAATTAAAAAGGAGCCTCTAGCCAGGGAAGGGATTCTTGGCCACTTGCCCCCCCTGGTGGCCCTGCCACTGGGCGCGGGGCCCGATTTGGGGGAATTGGTAGAATTGACTAAAGCCAACCTTGCTTGCCATTACATCCCACACTGGGGCAGGGGTTCCATGAACCTAGCTCTGTGGCCAACCATGGCCCTGCATAGTGATGAGAACATAAACATCAGAGAGTATGACTCCATGTGCTCCATGTAAAGGGCAAATTAGGGACACACAAGTCCCATTGATAGCCTCCAACACGGTTTGAGGAGCGTTCTCAAAGGCAGCAAGTATTTCAGGGACTTTGTTTATGCTAATCAGCTTTGGGTAAATTAGAGTCCTGATTGCCTCATAAACCTCCACCCCCACAACCCCTACAGCTGACTTGTTAACAGTAAGCTGGTGGGCCAGGGGCCTGTAGCAATCTGGGGTAGCCAGCTGCCAGATGGCTATAGGAACTTGCTTCTGGGCTGGCAACTGCACGTCTCCTGATGCTGGAGAATGGGGTCAAGCTCTTCACACAGTGCCAGGAACATCTGCGTCTTTCAAGTGGAAGTCCTGGAGCCACAGCTGGTCATCCCAGGTCATCACGATTATGTGATCCCACCAGTCTGTGCTCCTGGCGATGGTCCAGAAACACTGGTCTACATATTGAGAATCTGCAGTTATGGCAACAGGCATGAGGAACATCAACTGGAAGCCATGCCCGTGCGCCCCTCTGATGCCTTCAACAACAAAAAACAAGGGAAGGATAAGATGAATGATCTTTTTTAAAAAAAGAGGATTTTTTAAATTTTGTTATGTAAATTATATTACATTTTCTTTTTAAAAATAAAGCCTGTTTAAAATGAAAGCTGAATTTAATACAAAATATTTATTAAAATCTCTTTAAACATTTAAAAATATAAATACAAATAAATATTTAAAAATTTAAATACAAATAAATATCCATGACTGAGCCTCTAGCAAACTTTAAGTTAAAGGTTGCTCTTCTACATAAAGAATAAATCGGGGGGAAACTTTTAACTTTTGAGATCAAGCTTTGTAAATATGGCACAAATGGTTATGTGCCATATTACAGGCTTGATCCTGTGGAGGATGGGGAGACTGCAACTAGGTGAAAGAGACTGGTAAAGTCATCACAGGTGTTGGGCCCTAGCTTCTGATTCCTGAAGACATCATCAAGGAACTCATCAGGATCATCCACTGAGCTCACCTGGGTGAGCTCAGATCCCCTTTTATAGCTTCTCTCTACCAGAGCTCTGATTGGCTCCATTCTCAAATTAGGAATATTTATGACTCCACCCACCATGGAAATTTACTCTCCAGCTCATGGAAAAATACTAATCTGCCCAATGACTACCAATCCTTGCTTCTGGATGGTTCTGGGCACTTCACGATAATGGCCTTGCTCTGTCTCTTCTCATATGTACACAGACAGAAATAAAACTAAAGAGAAATCTATTAATTTCTAAACTGTGTCCCTCTCTGTCTCTAAACAAATAAAATACTGCAGTGCAAAAGCCATATGGGTTACATGAGTAAAAGTCTTGGATAGTTATTAGTTCATTTGTTTCTCTGGGGGTAGGACGGATGAGTTATGTAACAGGGGGAAAGGAGCAGAGCGTCCAACCAGAAAGGAGCAACGCTGGGGTCAAAGCAGGACACTGTGGGGAGAAAGGACAACATCCTTCAGACTGATTTCAACTCCTGGGCGGGGGCGGGGGGGAACTGCCATGGCTGCAGGCTGTAAAAAAGAAACAGGTGCCAAACATAAACAACTCAACAAAAAGATGTAAGGCCTGGTTGTCAGAATGAAACAACATCATGAAAGATGCTCTTCGGAGGATAATGTTGAAGATGATGATGTGGATATGGCTGAACAATCTGGATCAACTAGTTAGTGAACATCCATTCTTATGAGCGTCCCATCATATCTTACTATACTAGTAAATGTTACCTTTGATTATTTTCATAATTCTGTGTTTGGTTTGGATCACTTACTTATGAATTGAAAATGATTGTGTTTAAATCAATTACGATTTTACTATCACTGCTGGACTTCTGAAATGATTTTTTTTTGTATTGCTCAGTATAATCAAACATTTTCATTGAAGATTTCCTGTTTAAAAGTAAAGTTCTATTGGCATTTATGAATATATTTTTTCCCCCAAGCTGTTTGGTATCTGGCTAAAGAGAGGGGTTTAAATAGATTTAAATAATCTTTATAATGTATTAATGCTTTTTCCCTATAATACTGTGTTTTGAATAAGTTATATCATTTAAACAGTGGTACAAACAGCTGCAGTGGAGGAATCTTTTATTTACCATATCATTTTTTTTTAAAGCGGTGCATTGAGTAATACTCAGTGACTGACTTTTTTTTACCATTTTGTTTCAGTGCCAGATTAGACATGAGGGGTTAGGAACAGCTATAATTTGCAGTGTCCTCAGTTTCAGAGACATCTGCTAGCACCACTAGCAATGCTTCAACCAACATATATCAGACAGCAAATCACCTATATTAAAAAAAACAAAAAAACAACCTAACTTCATCATCCAGTAAAATGACGTCTGAGTTTGTAATCAGGCCCAGCAAATTCCAGTAAGATACTATAGATTAGGTGTACCCAAACCACGGCTTGCAAGCCACATGCGGCTCTTTCACAATTAAAATGTGGCTCACCGAGCTCCCATGGCCATCCCCCTCCATTCTGCGCCTACCAGGCTCAGATGAGGGGAGCTCGGGACTTCTTCCTTGCGATGGGGTGGTGGGGCTAGGGACTTCTTCCCCATGGGGAGGGAGGCATCAGGGCTTCAGCCCCAGAGGGCGCCTTCCAAGGCTCAGGTCTTCATCAGGAGTGGACCTGAAGCCCCGAGTCCCAGCAGGTACCTCCCACATGGCTGAAGCCCCGAGTCCCAGCAAGCGTGCCCTGTCTCTCAAACTTCTGAAGATTGTCGTATGTGTCTCAGTGGGTCAGTAAATTTAGCCACCCCTGCCATAGAGGATAAGATGGCTCAGTTAATTTGTGCAACAAATTCTCCCTTCATCTTGTTCAGAGCAAACATTTCACTGACATAGCTCAAGTGATAAGAGAAGGCTACACAGCAGAGCTGACATTGCTGGAAGGGGGTTGGATTCAGGGTATGAGAAGGAGATTGAACAGTACGCAGAAAACATTGATGGGACATTTGTTAATCTGAATCTTGATGAGTGGAGCTGTGTACACACTGATCCACTAATATGCCCTTGTGACACAAAAGAAGATGGGGTTGTCTATCTTACAGAAACAACTGATACATTGGGAAATACCTATACAGCAGAATACTTAAAAGAGATAGTAAAAGTTATTACAAACGGAATAAAAATTCAAGTGTCAAGTGCATAGCTTTGTCACAGACAATGTTGCAAATGTAGCAAAGATGAGAAGACATCTAAAAGAAGATAATGAAGGAATAGCATACAGGTACAATGCTCATTTGATTCATCTTTTAGCTAAAGACTTAAGTACAACTCCAGGTATAAAGGAAATGTTTTTGAAATTGCAAAATTCTTCAATAACAGCTACTTTACTTCAGCTTCGCTGAAGAGAGCAGGAAGGTCCAAGATCTCCCCCCAGATGTGCAATGGAATTCAATGGTTGACTGTTTTGAGCTATTTTTTAAGAGCTGGTCTATTCTGATGACCATTTGTGAAGAAAATCATGACAAAATGGATGGAACTATCACAGCCAAAAGTCAACATAGGACTAAAGAGAAATAGAAGATAGATAGCAGATAGAGATAGTAGAAGATATGAGGAATATACTGACACCTATTTCCATAGACTTGGCAAAGGGCAGAAAGCCTGCTGCTGTATTGCTGAAGCAGTTGAAATTTGTAAAGAATTTCAAGAGACGTTGAAGAAAGAAATACCCAACAACAAAGTTAAATTGCAGGCAGTAAAGAAGCGAATGGATCGAGCACTTTCTCCACCTCATTTTCTTGCCAATATTCTCAACGCAAAGTACCAGGATAGATGCCTAACTGATGAAGAAGATGCTGCTATGACATGAGCCTGTAATATTCATCCATTAATCATGCCAACTATAATATACTTCAGGAGTGGAGGTAAACCATTCAAGCAGGACATGTTTGCTGGTGAGGTTTTAAAGAAAGTCACACAACTGAACTGGTTGAAGTCATTAGTTAAGCACCTGGAACCAGAGTTTGTTGAAGTGTTAAACCAGCTTTTAACAGCAGTAGTTTCTTCCTCAGGCACAGAGAGGAATATTTTCTTCATTTAGACGAATTAATTGAAAACTAAGGAATTGTGAGTCTAACTGGGAATTTAAAAAGCAAGAAAACTTTACTCCTAGTCTGCGACTTAAATGAGGAGGCAGGGTGTGACGTAGCACTCTATATGATTTTATGAAAATATGCTAATAAGTTTGAATATAATGTTACTGAAATATGCTTCACGCAATGGTCTCTTGTAAGGTATCATTACAAAGCTCATAATCTACTGAGTCTGGTCATCGTATTTGTATAAATTTATCACTCTTGTATCCGAAACTAGAAATATGAAATATAACTCTGAAGGCCTATTGTAATTATGCAAAGTGTGGGCCATTAATGGGGTTTGGAATCTTGATGGCTCCCATCAGCCAGGACAATTGACTGCAGATGGCTCTGTTTTACTTGTGAATCTCCCTGTATATGTGTGCTGACAAGTGAGTAATGAAGTCTTACAGTGTCATGTGATCATGTCACCTGAACTGGAATCCATCCTTAACCTGGTGCTTTTCCATTGAGAAGGAAGGGGTGGGAACCCAGAGAGAGACAAAGGATTCCCATCTTATGCAAAAGATGTATAAGTAGGTGGAACAGAACAAAAGGGGCAGCCATCATTAGAAATCCCCTAGCTACCACCTAAGCTGGAACAAGGGCTGTACCAGGGGAAAGGACTGTGCCCAGACTAGGAAGGCATCCAGTCTGTGCAAGAAAATTATTGAAACATCTCTGAGGGTGAGATTTTATCTGTATTCTGTTTTTTTACTGTATTAGGCTTAGATTTGTGTTTTATTTTATTTTAATTGGTAATTCACTTTGTTCTGTCTGTTATTACTTGGAACAACTTAAATCCTACTTTCTGTGTTTAATAAAATCATTTTTTACTTATTAATTAACCCTGAGTATGTATTCCTACCTGGTGGGGCAAACAGCTGTGCGTATCTCTTTATCAGTGTTATAGAGGGCGAACAATTTATGAGTTTACCCTGTATAAACTTTATACAGGGTAAAATGGATTTATTTGGGGTTTGGACCCCATTGGGAGTTGGGCATCTGAGTGTTAAAGGCAGGAACACTTCTTAAGTGGCTTTCAGTTAAGTCTGCAGTTTTGGGACACATGGTTCAGACCCTGGGTCTGTGTTGGGGCAGACTAGTATGTCTGGTTCAGCCAGACAGGGTGCTGGAGTCCTGAACTGGCAGGGCTGGCAAGCAGGGGCAGAAGTAGTCTTGGCACATCAGTTAGCAGTTCCCAAGGGTGTTTCTGTGATCCAACCCATCACGGAAAGGATGAGATCTACTAGTTTGAAAAGTGTGAATGACAGCCCAAGTAACTTAGGAGATTGTTGTCTCATTTTCAAGAGACTTGGGTGACCAGGACCTTAAGCTCCAGAAGCTTTCACTTAGGCATATTTGGAACATTTTCCAGACTGACTGTGACATAATCATTTTAATTCACCAACAACTGTTAATCCCTTTTGTTCCTTTAATAAATCATTTAGTTGTAGACATTGAACACGTTTTGATGAGAAAAGCTTACGTATCCAAAATACTAAGGTTGTTTTAATAAAAATAATTTTATATGATGTTTTGTGTGTTCGATTAAATTTTAGTTACTATCCTAATGAAGCATGACACAAATCATGAGCAAAAAGTTAATTATCTGGTAAATAAGCTATATTTCATTCTTATTTTTCTTACCTATTAGAAATGTACAATTAATAAGATATGAAAATAAGCTATATACTTTTTTAAATAAATGTATATAGTTATAGTCTACTCTCCTATGTAGCAAAAAGATCTACCAAATCTAGTGAAAAGGCTCTATTTAGTTGTAAAGCAACATGTTTTAATGGTTATATCAACCAATGAGAATGCATCTTTCTTTAGAAAATAACTGAAGTACAATAGAAAAATTGATTAAAACTGATGATTTAAATTGAGGCTTTCCACATGATGACTTAAATTATGATTTAAATTGGCTCGATTTAAATCAAACTGCCTGAAAAATACCACCACCGAAACGTCCACCGGCGTCTCACAGATGCTTTGCCTGATTCCCAAAATAGACTGAAAGCGTGAGCAGAAGTTCTTCTGTTGGTGCTGGATTCTTGTTGCTGGCTCCAGCTGCAGGGAGCATGCAGACCCCAAAATGACTAGGCTGGATATGTTGGCAGGCTCAGAGCCCTTTCAGTCAAGTGCAACAGGATGCACAGAAAAGTCCTCCCACAATACACCATGGACCAAGCTAGCAAGGGTATTAAGAATCCTGAAGAAGTCTTTATGCTCTTTGGTGATGCTACGATGAGAGCACAGTATATAAACCTGTATTGAAAATCAGCCCATTCTACAGCACTATAACTCATTTTAGATATCTCTTCTCCAACTGTCTCAGCATCGTCTAAGTAGGCTTTAGAATCTGTATCTAGAGCTGTTATTTATTCATATTTGACTTGCTGGAATCACAAAAGTACATTTTAATCAAATATCAGCACACTTAGGACACACTTGTGTGGACTTTACCTTAAAGACTCTAACTTCACACTGGCTTTTCAATGTATATATTAAGTTTGATAGACCTGTGTTCTTTATCTTTTAAACATGCTCCCTAATTAACTTTTGTTTATTTAAAACAAGAACCCAGGTTACAATGACACTATTTGCTAATGGTCTCCTAGCAACAGAACTTGCTTGTAAAATCACACTCCTCATTCAAGGGGTCTCTTTTCTATGCAGTTTCTCAAATTAAATCAATCATTTTCTTTATGTCTTATTTCCTATAAAAAAGTTTTGATTAATTTCCTCAGTCTCTTAGCAATAATAAAATAAACTGATAACTTCAAAGCATCATCATCAGATTACACAAAGGAAAATAATAAGCTGTTCTTCTTTCACAAATCTACCATCTGTTTGAGGTAGGGCTATTTATAACCCAAATTGCATGTTCAAAAAAAAATTCTGTCAGAAAATGTTGTTTCATTTAAAAAAAAAAATCTATTTCCCACTTGGAAACATTTTTTAAAAAATCATTTCAAAATTAATTTTAAATTTCATTTAGACTTTAAAATATCATTAATTTACAGGTTTCAAAATTTAAAAAATATCATTGTTACAGGTTTTTAAAATGACAGTTTTTCATTTTCAGTTTTTTAATTTTGGGCTCCTCCTCACCTTTCCCCATGGAAAAAGTTAGAAAGCAGTAAAAAAAGAATTGTAAAAGTAAAGAAAAATCAACTTTGTGGGAAGAAAGTGTGAAAAGTGTTATCCCACTTCCACCCCAAAAAACACTTTTTTCGAGGGTTAAATAATTTTTTTTAAACAAAAGAGGAGGATAAGGGGGATGGAAATTATTCAGTTTCCAATAACTAAAATGAAACAATATTTTAAGTCACAATAAAACAATGCTTTTCACTTTAGAAGTGTCATTTTCAGTTAAAATAAAAACTATTTTCATTTCTAATTTAAAATTCTCGTGAAAACCTCACATTTTCCAGTAAAAATATTTGAAAAGTGGATTTTTTCTACACATTTGTTTCTATGGGGAAACAACTGTGTTTTCTAACAGCTCCAGTTTGAGGCTAGTGGGATGAACTGTTTCTTATACATGATAACTCCTCTACTGTGCAACATAGCAAACAACTTCTGTTATTTGTGTGGGTTCAGATTTATAAGCCATTATTATTCATAATATTAGTAGTAATATCCATATTTTATGGGCGTTCTCATCACAGCCTAGTATAGCCCTGTGGATCTGGACATCTTCTAGCAGTGGCTGGTTTGCGTTTGTACCACACAAGTGCCTAAAGTGAGATCAGCACTCCATTATGCCACAAGCACAGTAAGAGACAGTCATAGAATGTCAGGGTTGGAAGTGACCTCAGGAGGTCATCTAGTCTAACTCCCTGCTCAAAACAGGACCAATACCCAGACAGATTTTTGCCCTAGATCTCTTTAAGGCCCCCCTCAAAGATTGAACTCACAGCCCTAAGTTTAAGTAGGTCAGCACGCAAACCACTGAGCTATCCTGAAACAGAGAGATAAAGTGACATGCCTAAGTCCACACAGCAGATAAGTGGTAGAGCTGAAGACAAAACCCAGATCTCTTAAGTCCTGCTCTGGTCAGCTAGGCCACACTGCATCTTAAAGGCAGCAAAGCTTCATCATGAGTCTTCCAACTGATTTAGAACACAAGTGTTTTCAATCATCCGCTGAGTTTCGGGATGCTTATCTGAACCACTCATCTCAGTTCTTTTTGCATTTGTATACACAGCAAAAGGACATGGTGAGCATCGGACTTCAGAAAACAAAAAAATCACAACCCACCAAACACTTAATGAGTGCAAATATCTTTATTGTGTGTCACTGAGTTTCAGGCAAAATCAAGAAAACATATTTTGTTAAACTAGATGAGCTCAGGAGAGGCAGACACCAGATAAGACTAGAAAAGTGGATCCATCAATTATCAGTTACTATAATTAACTTTGTCAAAAGTCAACATGAAATCTTTCCCCGCTGGAGTACAAGTGCTAATGGAACAGAGTTCTATGATTAACCAGCTTTGCACTCTTTTTTTAAATGGGTACATTTCAAGTTCATTCTTCTACATTTTTGAAAAAGTTTGACTCCATCAGCCTGCTCAGTAGAACAGATGCTGTTTATCACTTTCCGTGCCTCTTCCAAGCTGCTGTTGGTTTTCATAGTCATGGAAGAACATTAGTTATAAAAGCTAAAAACCTTTGTCAAATAAATGTGGCAAAGACGACATCGGAACCTTGCAGGAGTATATCAAAGTGTATCCATTCATTGGGTCATGTCCCTGCCTCTTCCTGTGGAGATCTATATTTATGCATGTTCCTTGTTTGCTTCCTTGGAAATCTATAGATTATATCCCTATCTGTCAGTCTAACAAATATTTTAGCCAATATGTCAAAGGAAATTTTTACCAAGAGGATTTTAGTGGCCAGTAGCTATTGAAATACACAGCAAGAAATGAATTAACAATTTCTGTTTAATACTGACCACTGTTTTAAACAACATACCATAATAAAACTAAAAGGGCACAGCTGATTTCTTCCTTTATAATTAGGCACTACTCACAGTAAAATTTGGAATTAGGAGATGCCCTGCCTCTGAAGTGTCAGGAAACTGATCATGTTCCAGGATCCTAACTGATGCACTAAGAGAAAGCCTAAGAGCCCTGCCATCATAACATAAGGAAAATGATTTCTCAGTCTAGAAAATGGCAATAACTGCAGTCCTGGGCACTGAAGCAAGGATCACTGTGATTAAGTATCCACAGTATTTATACACTAAAGTTGAATCAGTGGCCAAATAATCCTCCATTTTTCATTTGAATCCCCTCACTGTGGTGCTGAAAATTCCAAACATTGATTATCCTGTGAGTGGTGGGGTGTGGGGAAGACACATGAGAATGGGACATACTGGGTCAGACCAAAGTTCCATCTAGCCCAGTATTCTGTCTTCCAACAGTGGCCAGTGCCAGATGCCCCAGAGGGAATGAATAGAACAGGTAATCATCAAGTGATACATTCCCTGTTGCTCATTCCCGGCTTCTGACAAACAGAGGCTAGGGAAACAATCCCTGGCCAACCTGGCTAATAGTCACTGATGGACCTATTCTCTATGAATTTATCTAATTCTTTTTTTAACCTTGTTATAGTCTTTGCCTTCACAACATCCTCTGGCAAGGAGTTCCATAGGTTGACTGTGTATTGTGTGAAAAAAACCTTCGTATTGTTCATTTTAAACCTGTTGCCTATTAATTTCATTTGGTGACCCCTCGTTCTTCTGTTATGAGAAGGAGGAAATAACACTTCCTTGTTTACATTCTCCACACCAGTCAATTTTATAGACCTTCCCCCTATTTCTTTTCCAAGCTGAAATGTCTCAGTCTTATTAATCTCTCATCATATGGAAACTGTTCCATACCCCTAATCAGTTTTGCTGCCCTTTTCTGAATTCTAGTAAATCTTTTTTGAGATGGGGTGACCACATCTGCATGCAGTAGTCAAGATGTGAGCATACCATGAATTTATATAGAGGCAATATGATATTTTCTGTCTTATCTATCCTTTTCTTAATGATTCCCAACATTCTGTTGGCTGCGGCTACACATGTTTTCAGAGAACTATCCACAATGACTCCAAGATCTCTTTCTTGAGTGGTAACAGCTAATTTAGACCCCGATCATTTTATATGTATAGCTAGGATTATATTTTCCAGTGCGCATTACTTTGCATTTATCACGACTGAGTTTCATCTGCTATTTTATTGCCCATCACCCACTGTCTGGCTCTGGGTTCTAGACAGTCAGGCATGGTGGTTGGAGCCAGCGGTGGAGTCAGGAACAGACCAAGGGCAGCACTGAAACTAGGTTCTGGGGATAGGCCATGGGTCAGAACTGAGGCCAGAGTTCATAAACAAGCCAAATCAGAATTGTAGTTGGGGCCCTGATACAGATTGGTGCCAAGTTGGAGTCAGTCTGAGGGTTTGGGGGTCAGTAGGAGGATGCAGGTTTGGAGCAAGGTTGGAGTAGGACATGGGCAAGGTGACAGCAGGTTGGAACTAGACTCACACGAGGCTGGGTCAGGAACCGGAAGCGGATCAAGGACAGGCTGGAAGCCAAGGAAGTCTGTAACACCACATGGCAGTAGGAGGGTTTCTGGCCAATTAGTACTGCTGCACAGGCTATGTCACAGCTCCAGCGGAGTCAGTGAAATACCTTTGCTTTGGGGTTATCTAACCAGGGGCAAGCCCTGGGTTGGGCTTCTGCACCATGCCTGAGGACCAAGTCATTTCAGGCTCTGTTGGAGGGGTGAGTCATGGCAACCGAATGAGCAGCCCTGGTCTAGCTACAGCTTTGCTTCACAGATTCTAACATCTTTCCTCTGATTTTCTTTCTATATTCTTGCCTCAGTGGTCCATTTAAAACGTATACTGGCATAGATATGTCAGCAAGGGGTGTGAAAAAAACACAGTCCCAGCAACATAGCTATGACCACAAAACCCTCAGTGTAGACACAGCCAACACAAGAGAGCTCACTGCGTTTACACTGGAGGATAGACTGGCATAGGCTCTGTAGTGTAGACATAGCCAATGTCCTATTTGGAAGAGTGCTTAAATGTTATAGTCAGCCTTTGGGGTTGGTCTAGACTAGGAAAAGGAATAGTGTCTTAAAATATGTTAGCTAATGTGCTAATGAACATATTTTAAACATTACTTAGCACTTAGTGTAGACAAAGACGATGAATAAAACCGCTCCCTCAACTAGCTAAGCAATTCTTAAGATGTTCAACCCTGTTTACACATGGTGCTAAGTGGGGATTAAAAATGTTAGTTAACACACATCAACTAACATGTTTTAAAGCACCACATATTTTCTAAGTTTATACAGGGCCTAAGTGATTTCTTAGGAGTTGTAAAATGGTACTTTGTAGGATATTGTATTATGTTGCCAATATGTCTTATCATTTTGGGGAGTTATTTAAGTGAACACTGCAAAACTGTTCAGGACATTGCACCAAATGTGAGCATGGTAGTAGGTTAACATATGGCTGTATTACACATTGAAGTGGTTCTATGAAAACCACTCACTGCCAGGGTTAGATTGTGACAGAACCAGCCCTCAGAAGGGTGTCATGTAGCTGTGCTACCTTAAGAGCAGACACAGCAGAGTCATAACTGTTCCATGTTCCCACCTTGTCCCAGGAGGCATACATTTCAATAGCAGATTTTTCCCCTTTCATGTCAGCTCAGCTCAGCCAGTGCTTTTGGGGTAAGGGTTGGAAATGAAGCCAAGGCTCCACCCAATTCCCCATTCCTTTCCGCACACCTGCACATGATGGGGAGTAACAGCTCTGTATAGGTTTCTCTCCCCTCCTCTGTGCAGGAACCAGCCACGCAGGGGATGTCATACATGGCCTTGCTCCACTTCACGGGTGTATAGGCAAGAGACAGTCTTGTTCTCAGTGCAAACTCCATAGTCAAATTCTGCCCTTGGTTAACCACATTGAAAGCAATGGGAGCTGAATATGGATGAGGTGTAGGTCGTGTAAATGGTACTATCTAGTTTTATTAGCAATAGGGCCTCAGCCAAACCCCCATATTTGAATTTCATCCCCCCCAACACAGAGGGACAGAGAGAGAGAGGCAGAGAGAGAGAGAGAACTCGGATATGGATCTTAGTATCCTTGATTGCTCCTACCCATCACGACATATTTGGACACGCTGGGGATCCAGAGCCAGTGGGTCAGCCCCATCTCTCTTGATAACATTTCTTACAGCCTTTGTTTACTTCTTGCAAAGTATCCATCAGTTTCAGTCTTGCTACCATGCTGGTTGGGCCCTGCCATCCAGCATGGACTGATGATTCAGTTCTAAGAGACTCTATGCAAACCATAAGAATCAGCACCTGTGTCATGATTGTGTTAGCCTTGAGTTAAGATGATCTGCCAGTGAGCTGAGGAAAAAAAAAAATCTCTCCTCTTCGCTTAGGCTAGCACACCTATTATAGTCTGTCATGAGTGTCTAGATCATGGGTTAGCTGTTGAAGTATTATAATAGATGCTTTCATGTAAAGATGGAAAGCTGTGATACCGGTGTCAGACCAACTATTTCAGCATTCCCAGGTGATGTATCAAAATGTCAAAACAGTGACAGAAGGTGAGAAGTAGCTTCAACAAGGGAGGACCCTAAACACACACTCTGGAGAAAAAAAACAAGGCAAGGTTTCAGACCTGTTTTAAAATAGGGTCTTTTTAAAGATATGGCACTGATTCCGTGATGTCTAATTTTAAAAGGCAGTTAGTTTTGCACACAACCGTACATAACCTAAACATTTCTTTATGCACAAAATAAGCAGGTATCATACAAAATATTCATTACTAACTATGTAATTTAAGTAAAATGAAAGTAGATTATTTTCTGGACAATATCTTGCAATATTCAAAATCTGATATTCTTATTTGTATCAGAGAGGTAGCCGTGTTAGTCTGGATCTGTAAAAGCAGCAAAGAATCTTGTGGCACCTTATAGACTAACAGACGTTTTGGAGCATGAACTTTCATGGGTGAATACATGCATTCGACGAAGTGGGTATTCACCCACGAAAGCTCATGATCAAATGTCTGTTAGTCTATAAGGTGCCACAGGATTCTTTGCTGCTTTGATATTCTTATTGGTATTGATCTCTAAATGAAAGTACCAAATATTCTAGCCAAATACATACTAAAGTAGATTCAGCAATCAAGAGTTCTTTCTGATTTAATATTCTTTTCTGGGAGATCCAGAACACTGAGGATTTGATTGTTATTTGATCGTGATAGCAACTAAGATCAGGGCCCACTGTAAAAAACACAAATACACAGTAAGAGTTAGTCCCTTCACCAAAGAGTTTACAATCTAAATAGGCACAACAAATAAAGGATGGGCAAAAATAAATATTATTCCCATTTTAGAGAAGGAAAACTGAGGTGCAGAATGACTTGCCCAAGTTCACACACAGTGTGGCAAGGCCAGAAATTGAACACATAGTTCCTGAGTCCCAGTCCAATGTCTTAAACATAAGACCACTGTTCCCTATTTCCCTATTATTGTCACTTTCCTCTAACTTCTTTTAAAGATACAGTGATGATTTAGATGGGCAACTCTCTCTATAGCTTTATGCTTCTGCCTGAGGGCTCACTGGAGAATGATTTTTCACTCCTATACCCTCATTTTTAGAAAGGGCTGAGTACAGTGTCCACAGCTTCTGCTGGCCTGGCAGTGTGGAACCTAAACTCCAATTGCTCATATGACAAAGTATAATCCATTATCCAGTATTATGCCTTCTGCTTCGCTGGCTATATCCACAGAGCACAGAAGTCTTCTACTGCTAGCAGTTATGGGAACTACTCTACTTCTTCAGGTAGCAGAAACTCACGCTTATAGCCTTGGGAGGCTGAAGTTCAGTTCCCCATGATGGCAGTTGTTAGAGATTCATTTTTGTGAGGTTTTAAAGATGGAGAGCTGAATTATGACCTGTCACTTTTAGGGCTTAGTCTTGTCAAAGTCATCTGCAACATTTCCACACAGTTCAGTGGGAGCAGTATCTTTCTGCAGCTAACAAGTCTGACATGGCTTCTCTCAGATATCAAGAATATTTTGCAGGTATTTGCAGTTGATTTTGCTAAACATGGGGCACCCTTTTAATACAAGAGCACTTGACCTGCAGTAACTTTTCACATTTAAAACATAACCTCCTCCCAATTCTCTGCTATGATATTTGCCATTCAAGCTATACCTATTGCTCTATTGAAATATTTGTTGCTCAGGATGCTAGCTTTCCCCAGTCATAGAAGGAAGGTGGAAAACATATGGTTTTGAGGTAAGTTTGAGGAGCTGACGTGTGAATCATTGTGCAACCATCTCTCCCCCCAAGAATATTGAAAGGCCTATTTTAAAATGGGACCAATGAGCTACTTCTGTTTCTCAGCCAAAAACCATTGTGGTATTATTTTTCTCTCTATAAAGATATAAAGTTCAAGTTGCTAAAATTAGCAGTTGTTTTTTCACCTATGTGCTCCTATTCAAAGCGGTATTGTTTAGCGGTTCAGTGCCTGCCGCTTAAAATGCACCATTCCCCATTTAACATGTCAAAAAGCTATGGCTAATTATTCTCATAGCAAAGATAATCATACCAATTATGATTCTTTAAAAAGAATGGAGGAGACAAAGAAGGGCAGATAAGATTTAACAATGACAGGTGGGGGAAAATCTCAAATGTTGGAGAAACCACACAGTCTCGTCCTTTTTTAGGAAAGAATAAAATTACAACTTGCTGAAAGAGCCACGTTATCACTGTTCAATCTGTGGAATTACTAATTCTAATTCTGTGGCTTGTGTTAAGCAGGAAATCAGACTAGATGGGTATAGTGGTCTGTTCTGGGCTTAAAATCTAAGACTCCATGGGAGACAGTGACCATCTTTGCTGCTGCTGTTGTTTTTTTATTATTTGTATTATCATAGTGCCTAGGCACCCTAGTCCTGTTTCAGGACTCCATTTTGTTAGGTGCTGAACAAACACAGAACAGAAGGACGATCCTTGCCCCAAGAAGCAGTATAAGAGACATCTAATGAATACAGTCAGATGCGGGGAGTACAAGAAAACAATAAGACATTATTGAGGATAGGTTTCCAGGCTTGAGGAGCATAAGTCACTGTGAAAGAACCACCTCCTGTCCCAAACCCAGAAAGCCCCAAACCCATCAGCTCCATCTGGTAATATATAGATACCACAGAAGAAATTTAATTTTAAAATTGATTTAACCCTTCATGGACCATTAACCAAGAACCCAGGTTTCCTTCATGGTGGTAATTATTTATAATTATCTTGTGCCTTTTCTATCACAGGATGCTTTACAAATACAGCAAACTGGAGAACAAGCCAAAGAACCTGAGCTTGTGTAACCAACAAGCTTAATAGGGAGATATCTCTTTATGAGATCTATGGGGAGGGGGCAGGCAGGAATGAGGTGTGTCAGGCAGATGCACAATTAGTTTACCACACTCAGAAGTTTCTAGAATTGGGTGTGGCCATTTTGGGAATGCTCAGTAGGTTCCCTGTAGCTGTAGCTCCATGAGGACAAGTAACCAGGACAGCTGCTTTACAAAGTCCATGTGCCCTGTATGGGTTGGGAGAAGCTAAGCCCCAGGACCAGAGAGCAGGCTTCTTTTTCCCTAACTCTGAGGCATTTTGCAGCAGGTTAGCCATATTTTGTTAACCTTCCAACAGGGAAGACCTGGCAGTGTTAATTTTAGAAAGGAGAAAGTGAGAGGGAAAATAGTTTCTATTATTTTAATTGTATACTTGGAATGTTGTTTGATTTTAGCCAAACTGTTTTAGTTAAAACCACTATGATTTACCAATTCTTCTAAGAGCCATTTAGATTTTACTGTTCTCAGTTTTGTATTTTTCTTGCAACTGGGTGTTTTTAAATCTCTGTACTTAAGGGAGTGGTTGGTTAATTGCTTAGCTGATTAGCTATAAGTGAGTGATTGCAGCAGAGGAGGAGAGAGATTCTGCATGGATTCCAGCTACATATTGCTAAAAGCAAGTGGAGGGAAGATTTTGTTGCAGTGCTTTTGATTCAGCAGCCTGTATAGATTCTGGTGATCAGACTGAGCCTCCAGTGAACTCAGCCTAAGCTTTTGGGAACTCTGAGTTTCTTCTTTTACTATGTTTCTGTGAGGATTGACACGTTTAGATGTAATTCGTTTTCTTTATTTGTGTTTATGTATACCTCTGAAAATAATGTATGTGGCTTATAAAGTAGCCATGTGATGTTGATGATGATGTTTCTTTATCATAAGATTTTGTAAAGTCAGAATTTAAGAATTAAGTTAATTTCTATTGTTCTGTTTGGACTTGGTTGTGGGGAGGCTGACCTTATGCAATCCCTGCTGAAAATCTTCAGTGAGAGAATTCTGGATCTTCCTCTGCTTTTCTATAGGAGGTGTTTTTAGGCACTAGGAGAAGAGCAGTGAAGTAAACTCTAGCCCACCCAAAGGTGACACTGGCGCCCTTGCTAACATGAGTAATCCCACTTACACAAATAACAATTACTCACATAAATAAAACCTGGTCCACGCTACAAAGTTCTGTAGTGATGTCAGCTAGAAGTATGAAAAATTCACACCTCCAAAGCAGCTAGCTGTGCTGGCAGAACTCCAGTGTAGATACCACTAAGCCAACAGATGAGTGCTTCTGTCAGCTTAATTAATGTTGTTTAGGGAGGTGGTGTTGCTGTACTGGCCCAGGAACATCTCCTGTCAGTATATGCAGTGTCTACACCGGGAGGGCTATGCTAACAAAACTATGCTGGCGTAGGCTTTGTAGGCTAAATATGGCCTAAGTGTTGCTGGATTAGGCCTCCTGTAGGAAACTTCACTCAGAACAGGGATGCAGTGAGCATTTTGACAGCACCTGTCTACAGTACAACGTCCACAATTCTGGACAAGGAGAGCTTACAAATTCAATTGAAATTGCAACCACCGGGGATCAATGGGAGTGTTGGCATCTACTCAAGCAGAACTAATTGTTGCCTTGGGCCTTGAATCACAAGGCCTCCAGGCGTGAATGATGGGTAAAGCACAGAAGTGATTTAGAAACCAAAATCCCAATGACTTTTAGGCTACATCTGCACTTGGAGCTAGGGCTGTGATTCCCAACTTGAACAGACATACTTGTGCTAATTCTTATCAAGCTAACATAATTGAAAAATAGTGAATCCACACATAGTGGTGAGTAGTGGCATGAGCTACAAATCCTCTCAGATCACGTGGGTACATACTCAAGATGTCAAGCCCATGCCAACACTATTACTATTTTTAGCATGATAGCTTGATGAGAGCTAGCAGGAGTACATCCTCTCAAGCTGGGACTCACACCCCGGACTCTAAGCATAGACATACTCTCAATGGATTCCTTAGAAGCCAAAATCTCATTTACAAAAGTACCTATATCCCATAGAAATCTAAATGACTTTGGTGCTTTTGAAAGTTTTACCCTGTATCTTTGTTCTTGGGCCCAGCCCTCCTCTCCCTTACAGCAGTGTAAATTGGGAATAATTCCATTGAACCCCCATGGAGTTGTGTCAGTGTAAAATGGCTGTCAATCGGATTGTGCGCTCTTTGGGGCAGGGACCATCTGTTTGTTCCGTGTTTGTAATTGCATCTCTCACTGTGGGGCCCGGGCTAGGACTGGAGCTCCTGCATGCTACCGCAAATAGAAATAAAAAGTAAAAAAGGCAGAATCGCGCCATACGTCTTCCATTCAGATTCTTCTATCATGCCCATCACCATCTGCAAAATAAACTCACTATCCTTCTTCAAAACCTTCCTTAAAACTCTTCTTGGCTGTGAGGCTGACAAAAACATTAACAATGGCTAAGCTGCTGGTGTGCTGAGATCATGCTGAGCATATTGTTTCCTTGTATTCCCCTTTTTGGTCTTCTTGTATCCATCTGTTGGCATGTCTTAGTTTGTGAGTTCCCTGGGGCAGGGACTGTCTTTTTTTGTTCTGTGTTTGTACAGGGCCTAGCACAGTCCTGGGCCATGACCAGGGTTCATGGGTCCTACAATAATACAAATAATAAATACATGTGGTGGCTGTGTACCTTGTATAATGTTCAGTACACCAATATTGCTTGAGGAATAAATAACAATACTGTACAATTAATATTGCCCTCCAGTAGCGGTTACTTGACAAACTCATAGACTGCAGGTGGAATTGCAAAAAATGTGTTGCCCTGTTCTGCAAGTGCTGCTGATAAAGACAACATGAAAGTTCTTGACAGAAAGGAAAACAAGTCAATATACACATCAGGACACTACAACAGATGATATTTAGCTCTATTATAACTAGGTATTTGAGCACTCTTGGAGAAATTGAATCTGCTTGCTGCCACCTCCGCCGTGTCTGCTTTCAACTGCTTTCTCATCCCGCTCTCCAGCTGTTTTTCAAACAGAGGACACAGCCTGGGTGTTAAGGAGACATTCTGCCACAGGCTAAAGCATAGCCTTTCCCAAGAGGTGTCACGGCGAAAGGTGTCACAAGATGCCAGAATGATATTAAACCCATTCAGCTCCTCTCCCTCCCCATTTCAACAACCTTCTTTCAAATGCATTTGCTGCTGCTGCCAGGTACGGAGAAAGAGGTGCAGGGGATGAAAGGAAATTCTGTAAGTATAAATGTTGCTGTGGTGGTTTGGAAACCTTGAGGAAGACACTGGAATGTTCAGTAAAGTTTAGGGGAACTATATTATTGTGACCCTCCCCAAATCATCACAAAACGAGCCCCTATGTGCATGTAGCACTGAAGATGTCCATTCATATAGCAGATATCCTCCCAGATCACTGGGAGGTTTGTGAAATGCTAAGGACATGAAGCAGACTGTTTGAACTCAGGAACTTCAACCCCAATGTTACAGTTCGATCACCAGAGTTATTGCTCATTAACTAGCATCTCTGGTAGGCTATTATCACCTGTGTGGACTAGCCACTAGAAGGGAATGAGATGTACTTTACACTGTGAGCCAATGATGTGGTATCTAAAACAGTGCAGGATCACACCACCACCCCATATACAAACAGTGCTGCTGGCTCCACATTCACTTCTGGGTCTATTTCAAAAATGCCCACAGTTCTAAAGTCCTCTTTTTTGACTTTTTTCAACTACCATCACAGATCTTGTACCTGATTCTCCCTTGCGCATTCACATCTGTGCCGATTGCAACCATCACAATTACTTGGCATTTTCTAACCAGTTTTCATTTACTCTCAGTGGGTATAATGCCTGTAATAGGGAATCAAAGTCCAATGTCTCTATTCCCAGGCCTCTCCGTCCACTCACTTAGCATCAGCCTCCTCTCTGTCCCTTTCATACAGTCTCACTTCCACTGATGTCGGACACCCCCCCCCATGTCCCATCTTTGCAAACATTAAGCCTTGCAACCCTCCAGTAGGTAGGTGAATGTTCATTATCCTGATGGGGAAACTCAGGCACATAGTCACTTGGGTCCTGTTCTAAGGATCAAGAGGATCTTCTATGGCCAGCAGTTTAATCACTACCAGGGAGCCAGGGTCAGCAGCATAGGAGCCCAGATGGCATTTTCAGAAGTGCCTCTCATCATCCCTGAATCCAGGGCAGAAGCCCATCTATTGTGCCCACTTTTCAGCTTCCAAAGCTGCCAGATGCGGGAAGCCCCTATTCACCAGAGGAAGTTTTTAGCTCCAGCTAATCAAGCTGGGGTAGGAGTTTCAGGTGGCTACTAAGCTACACTCCATTTGAAGTGATGGTAAAATAGTTGAAAGGCCCCATTGTACAACCCACACTCTTGAAACATTGAGTCCTCCAAGAATCATTATGATTCCTACTGCATTATCTGTTGCCTCATAAAGAATATTGTTTTTCAGCAGAAAAGTCAAATGCATCCTCCCGTAACTCCATGAGGCTGTTAGCTTACTGCTGAGTTAATACTTTGCCATGTTAAGAAAAGTGTATAGAAAAGAGAGAGCAGGCTTGTAAAGCAACACAGGGGGAAATAATTCATTAGTGCTCAGGGCTTAAAAGCTGGTGAGTTTCTTTCCTTGTCTTCTTTTCTTTCCTGTTCCCCTCAAAAGTCGATGTGTATCCAAACAGCTTGAAAAGTACTTTGAAATACAGCTTTATGTTGGGGACATAAGAGGAGCTGAATTTTTCTTTTGTGCTGCTTTGTTTTTCTCCTTCCTTTCAAACAGAGTTCAGATTAGTGAGAGAGAAGCCAGTTGTTTTCATTTATTTATTTATTTGACATTAGAGGGGTTTCCCGGGTTTTGCTGAGCAACTAGTCATTACCAGTTGTGGTTAACCAATACATAGCTAGTCAGAATGCCAGAATTTAAAGCATCTGATTTTTCCCTATCTATCAAAACACAGCTACAGTGTTTTTACAACAGGATAGTACCACCTCTCAGCCATTATATAGATCACAGCTTGAAGAATGCTGATAATTTTTATGGGACATGCTTAGTTTTCATTGCACAAGTTTTGAACAGGAATGACTTTATTTTGGTTTTTAACTCTGGTGAATATTTCAGTTTTTTTGACAATGGGGGAAGGAGCAATGAAAACTGAAAAGCAAATCATTTTGTCAGAGGAAAAAAATTTGTAAATGTAACCCTTCTACCTCTCTGAGTTGGCAGCAACAAGGGCTGGGTTCAGTATCCAGGGGTTCCGTTTCAATAACGCAATGCAAAACCGGCTCGAGCCCCCACCCAGTGACCTGGGACAATTACATACAATGCCCCCCCGGGCGCCTCTAGGAGGCAATACTTCCCCTCTCACAAGCACAGAGTCTGAGTGTAGCAAAATCCTTTTAATAAAGGAGGGAAACAATGTGGCATCATATTGGGGAAACACCACAAACCAGATTCTTAATTTAAACCATGTGCAAAAGACCCACCAAGTAAGTTCTGGCAATGTCCTTTTCCCCTTAGGGTCTTAAGTCCAATCACCCCAAAGTCCAACAACCCAAAAGTCTCTGTCCCTGGTCAGCACCGCCCCAGAGTTCAAAAGTTTATCTGCAGAGTTTTACCCCCCGCCCCGCCTGGGTGGAAATGGGGGGAGGGGGCACACAGGGTGTTAAGAGGCACCTTACGTGGGCCGGGGCCGACTGCTCCACCTCTCCGTGGAGTTCTGCTGCAGCCTTTACCACGACTGGCTCCACTCCACTCACTCTGTGCTGTTCCTCCAGCCGACCCATGAGCCGCTCCAGCCGTCCCCGCAAACCGCTCCACTCCGCTCACTATTCCGTGGGCTGCTCCAACAGTGCTGCAAACTGCTCCACTCTGCCAGCTGCTTAGCGATAGATCTTCAGGCTCCCCCACTAGTTAACACAGCACTCAGTGATCTCAGCTCAGTAAGTTTAGTTCTTTCAGTGATTTCAGCTCTTAGTGATTTCAGCTCGTAGTAGGGGAGCCCCAGTGCTGGGGCACCATTGGCCCAAAGTGAATTCAGCTCAGCAGCCTCTAGATGGACTCCTAATGGAAAAAAATTAGCTCTGCTCTTTAACAGTGGAGAGAGGCAGCGGTGCAATTGGTGTTCCAGGCCCTCATACCATCAGGTACACACACACACCAGCCCCCAACCTCTCTCAATTCACTGGGTTTTGGCACCCTCTCTCAATTCACTTGTCTAGCGAGTGCTACTTAATTGATGGTGATACTCACTGTCATAAAGCAGTCTCATAGTTCTTCATTCACATAATCAGGGTGACAATACTTTATTCCCCCTGCCCCAATAACAAAGAAATTAGGGATCCCAGAGCTGTCAAAATAACCATCCCAGGCTGCTGTGGGCTATGCTAGGCAGGGTGGTTGTGCCAGTGCAAACACCTGAAATTCCTTTCCATGCTCCCCATAATTCTCCACCAGATGTCAGGGTAGAGCTCATCCTGACTCTGCTTACATAAATAAAAAACACTTTTTTTTAGAAAAGGCCATTTTTGCATCCGATAAAGAAAATAGTTTGAGCTAAAAATGTTGAGACCAATAACCTCGATCAGGCTAAAGTATTGCAGCCCTCAGAAGGCTAAACTATTGTGTGCCACAGGAAGACAATAGGAGAGACCCAGATTGCACCAGTGCTGGAGGTCCTGGCAATGGCAGAAAATTGACTTGGTGAGATTTGCCCATATGAACCTAACAAGTGACAAGTGCCCCGTGCTACAGAGGGAGGCAGAAACTTCCCCCTGCTCCCCATAAAGTACCCGACAAACTGACTTGAGGAAAAATTCCTTCCTGACTCCCCCTAAAAGACAATCAGTTTGACTCAGAATGTGTGAGCATGACCCACCAGTCAAGCATCTGAGAGAGAATTCTCTGTACCTCCTTAGAGTACTTGTAGAGCAAAGAGTGCACACCATATACCCAATGATATTGAAGCACTTGCTCATACATTAATTGATTAAGCCAGCGAGATGAGGAAATAGTTCTCCTTCCCTCTTATTATTTTTTTACAAACAAACCAGGTTAATTGACTTGCCAACAATCAATAATGAATGAATAGAGGAGCTGGGGATGGAACCCATAAGTCTTGGTTCATAGTACTGTGTTCTAAACCATGGGTTCTTAAGCTGGGGGTTGCACCCAATGCCCAGCGCCATATTACTGGAGAAGGATCTCACCTAGAGCGTGGACAGACTGGAGGGATCTGAATGATCAAAAATTAAGAAGCATTGTTTCGCCATAAACCCCACTTGCTTTTCTAGTTTCATAGGGGCAGAGTTATCCCTGTGTAACTGCTTGAGCCAAATTCATCCCTGAATCATAGTATATCAGGGTTGGAAAGGACCTCAGGAGGTCATCTAGTCCAGCCCCTGCTCAAAGCAGGACCAATGCCCAACTAAATCATTGTAGCCAGAGCTTTGTCAAGCCAAGCCTTAAAAACCTCTAAGGAAGGAGATACCACCATCTCCCTAGGTAACCCATTCCAGTGCTTCACCACCCTCCTAGTGAAAAAGTTTTTCCCTAATATCCAACCTAAACCTCCCCCACTGCAACTTGAGACCATCACTCCTTGTTCTGTCATCCGCTACCACTGAGAACAGTCTAGATCCATCCTTTTTGGAACACCTTTTCAGGTAGTTGAAAGCAGCAATCAAATCCCACCTCATTCTTCTCTTCTGCAGACTAAATAATCCCATTTCCCTCCACCTCTCCTCAAAAGTCATGTGCTCCAGCATCCTAATCATTTTTCCTGAAACCACCATCCTAGCCACCATGGATGTAGAGGCTCTCTAAACGAACATGCAACACACAGATGGAATACAAGCGGTCAGGAACAGTATCCCTGATGATGCCACAGCACAACTGGCTGCTGAGCTCTGTGCCTTTATCCTCACACACAACTATTTCAAATTTGATGACAATATATATCTCCAGGTTAGTGGCACCACTGTGGGCACCGGCATGGCCCCACAATATGCCAATATTTTTATGGCCGACCTGGAACAACGCTTCCTCAGCTCTCGTCCACTCACTCCCCTTCTCTACCTACACTACATTGATGACATCTTCATCATCTGGACCCATGGGAAGGAGTCTCTGGAAAAATTCCACCACGATTTCAACAGCTTCCACCCCACCATCAACCTCAGCCTGGACCAATCTACACGGGAGGTCCACTTCCTAGACACCACGGTGCAAATAAGTGATGGTCACATTAACACCATCCTATACCGAAAACCTACCGACCGCTATGCCTACCTTCATGCCTCCAGCTTCCATCCCGGGCACATCACACGATCCATTGTCTACAGCCAAGCACTGAGGTACAACTGCATCTGCTCTAACCCCTCAGACAGAGACCAAAACCTACAAAATCTCCACCAAGCATTCTCAAAACTACAATACCCGCACAAGGAAATAAGGAAACAGATCAACAGAGCCAGACGTGTACCCAGAAGCCTCCTACTGCAAGACAAACCCAAGAAAGAAACCAACAGGACTCCACTAGCCATCACATACAGTCCCCAGCTAAAACCTCTCCAAGGCATCATTGGGGTCTACAACCCATCCTGGACAATGATCTCACACTTTCACAGGCCTTGGGTGGCAGGCCAGTCCTTGCCCACAGGCAACCTGCCAACCTGAAACATATTCTCACCAGTAACTGCACACCGCACCATAGTAACTCTAGCTCAGGAACCAATCCATGCAACAAACCTCAATGCCAACTCTGCCCACATATCTACACCAGCGACACCATCACAGGACCTAACCAGATCAGTCACACCATCACCGGTTCATTCACCTGCACATCCACCAATGTAATATACGCCATCATATGCCAGCAATGCCCCTCTGCTATCTACATCGGCCAAACTGGACAGTTGCTACGGAAAAGGATAAATGGACACAAATCAGATATTAGGAATGGCAATATACAAAAACCTGTAGGAGAACACTTCAACCTCCCTGGCCACACTATAGCAGACCTTAAGGTGGCCATCCTGCAGCAAAAAAACTTCAGGACCAGACTTCAAAGAGAAACTGCTGAGCTCCAGTTCATCTGCAAATTTGACACCATCAGCTCAGGATTAAACAAAGACTGTGAATGGCTTGCCAATTATAAAACCAGTTTCTCCTCCCTTGGTTTTCACACCTCAACTGCTAGAACAGGGTCTCACCATCCCTGATTGAACTACCTCATTATCTTTAGCTTGCCTGCATATATATATCTGTCCCTGGAAATTTCCACTACATGCATCTGATGAAGTGGGTATTCACACACGAAAGCTCATGCTCCAAAACTTCTGTTAGTCTGTAAGGTGCCACAGGATTCTTTGCTGCTTTTATTAATCATTTTTGTTGCCCTCCACTGGACTCATTCCAATTTTTCCACATCTTTCTTGTAGTGTGGGGGCCAAAACTGGAAACAGTACTCCAGATGAGGCCTCACAATGTCCCTCGATCTGCTGGCAATACTCCTACTTATACAGCCCAAAATGTCGTTAGCCTTCTTGGCTACAAGGGCACACTGTTGACTCATATCTAGCTTCTCATCCACTGTAACCCCTAGGTTCTTTTCTACAGAACTGCTGCCTAGCCACTCAGTCTCTGGTCTGTAACAGGGAATGGGATTCTTCCATCCTAAATGCAGGACTCTGCACTTGTCCTTGTTGAGTCTCATCAGATTTCTTTTGTCCCAATCCTCTAATTTGTCTAGGTCCCTCTGTATCCTATCTCTACCCTCCAGCATATCTACCACTCCTCCCAGTTTAGCGTCATCCACAAACTTACGGAGGGTGCAGTCCACATCATCCTCGAGATCATTAATGAAGATATTGAACAAAACCGTCTCCAGGACTGACCCTTGGGGCACTCTGCTGCCAACTAGACATGGAGCCATTGATCACTACCTGTTAAGCCCAATGATCTAGACAGCTTTCTATCCACCTTATAGTCCATTCATCCAGCTCATACTTCTTTAACTTGCTGGCAAGAAGACTGTGGGAGACTATATCAAAAGAAGTCAATATGCATACTGGTTTCCTTTGAATATTTCGCTCCTATTCAGAAACTCACATTTTATACCATTCCATAGTGTCCTGGAATATGTAAGTGCTGCCAGTTTTATCAAATGAAATCCACTTTCATCCATGTTCCTGTTCATCTCTATGATGATAATGCTTATGCTTTAATTTTCCTTTTGAGTCTCATGAAAGTTATTGCTTTCTAACTCCCCACCTATGGTAATTGCAAGTGGAAATACTAGTATCATTGTCTAAACCTCAAGATATGTTGCTGGTTGATTTTGCTTCCAGTGTGGAGGCATGTTTGCAAATGTACCAGGATGGCTTTGCTAAAAGGGAAAGGCAGCTGCAGCTCTGATGCCAAGTTGATAAAAAGCAGTGAATTGTGCATCATCCAAGCAGAACATCCGAAGCCTTGGCAACTGCTAGTCAGAAGGTATGTGTGACTAGTTCAGAGCACGTGTGTTCTAACTAGAGTTTGCTGTTGAAAGGAAAGACTTTCTTTAGCCAATTAAAAGACTTTCTTGACATTAATTTTATAAGTGCACATACTGACTAATGCTGCTAAAAACAGCTCTCATGTTGCACATAAAGAAGAATGCAATGAGAAGCCTTAGTGAAAGCAGAATTTTTATATTGTCCCAAGTGGTACAAACTCACAGGGAAGAAAACTACCCAGATGGAACCTCACTGGATATTTCTCTGATCAGATATCTCTCAACTGTATACTGCTTTTAAAAGGACTTGCTTCTCTTGGGCTATATTTGGGATCCTTCCACAGTGGCTCTCAGTTTCTCTAATGGTGTCTGCCGGTCGTTGTGTAACATAAGATAAAATAAATAAATAAAAATTGTCCTCCCTGATATATATATTTTTTAAAAGGGAATGTGGCAAAATTCATTTTTTTTCTTTTTCCCCACTCTGCCTTGGATGTATGTGAGTTGGGAAGTAGTGAGTTGGAGCAGGAACTAGGGAGGTGATTTTAACTCTGTATAAAGCATTGTTGAGACTGATGCTAGAACAACTGTATACAGTTCTGATGCCCATCATTTTAAATGGATGTTGAAAAATTGGAGAGGGTCCACAGGAGACCCACAAAAAATTATTTGAGGGCTGGATACATGCCTGATATTGAGAGCCTTAAAGAGCTCCATCTCTTTATATTATCAAAAAGATTGAGTGGTGACTTGATTACAAACTCATGAACTCTTACTCTGGGGATCTTTAAAAAAATTATCTGTAAAAGAAACTGGGTGGACAGTGCAATTGAGTGGATTGAGAATCCAGAGGCCTAAAGTGTCTCTACGGTGCTCTGAGAATGATGGATGAAAAGCTTCTCTAGCCATAGATCTCAAAGAGTTTTGCAGAGAAAAGTCAAGATCGTTACCCCCGCCTCTCCCACTTCATGCCAACTTACACTTCAGTAAGTAATTGTTGTTTGTGGGAGAGATTTTTCAAGGCATGAAAGGGCCTTAGCCACCCGACTTTCATTGTCTTTCAGTAGGTTAAGCCTTTGAAAATCTCAGCCATTTGGTTCTGATGTTGGTCTGGGATATTTGCTGACTAAGACAATCCAGAAAGTCACAACCATGTAGTAAAAGCACCTTAGAGCAATGTCTCTCGGAGCATGAGGCTGCTCTCTGCCTTTGAAAAATGATCCAGTCTCTTCTCGATGCGTCTTGGGTATGGTGCAGATGA
This sequence comes from Gopherus evgoodei, assembly GCF_007399415.2. Lineage (NCBI taxonomy): Eukaryota > Metazoa > Chordata > Testudines > Testudinidae > Gopherus > Gopherus evgoodei. The sequence goes on along the minus strand of NC_044322.1, from coordinate 355,121,545 downwards.
CAGTTTGGTGGAGAAGAAAGGGAAGAGATGATTTCTTCTCCATTCCTTCCCTCCTCTCCCCATCCTTTCTTAATCATTTTCACTTAAGATTCAAACGTAGTAGCACAAGTATTTATAGCGAGTCACCTCTATATAGAAGAGAGCCTTGAAAAATTTTATTTTCAATCAACGCAGTATGAATTAATTGTTTGGGGCATTTTCCAAAACATACTCAGGACAAAAAAATGAGTCCATTTAAGTCCATGCTTTTTCACTGCTTTTAAGTTCTCTCTCTACTCATCTAAAGTACTTCTATGCCTCACCCATTATCATAGTATGGGAGCATCTCATCATCTTAATGGATTTAGTAAGACTTAACATCCAAAGCATGTTCTTAAATGTTTTGCTGAACAGGGTTGCTTTGTTTCCTCAGGGCCTGACTAGGTTTGGGGGTTCTTTTGTTCTGTTTTCACAGATATATTCAAGATTATCCATCTGTAACATTTAAATAAGTAATGTTGTAATTACATGGCTACACTTTAAAATGTAATGGGTCCAAAGGAGCTGTAAGCCTGATTTTAAAATAACCTATAAAACCAATAGGATGCATTGATATGGTGTGGGATGTCCCCTAGGGTACTAAGCTCTATCTAATCAGCCAGATACACTTTTCTTTTCTGTTTTTACTACATCAGTAAAAATTAAAAATAGTAATAAATCAATAAAGTCACCAGGAAAGTAAAATAATGAAAAAAGCTAGTCTCCAGTGCCTAAAAGAACTAGCTGAAAAGCTGTGGGCTCACATTCAACTTGGGCAAGATGGGTGATGCTGGTGGGGAAAGAACGCCCTATAAGGGACTGGCTAGAGAGTGCATCTAATTGTCAAGGTGCACCTAATTGTCAAGGTGAAGCATTGTGTCAGGATCTCACTGGACAACTCTTCTTTGGGCTTTGTCACCTATTGCTGTTTTAAAACACCCAAATGGCAGTAAATAGCCAGAAATAACTTGTCTCCTCTTTAACTAACCAGAAGTCTGTGCCTTTTCCTTTCAGAAATGGACCATTGTGATGCATCCTTTAGATACCTCAAAGCTAGACTGCAATAAGTTAGACCTATGGTTGACTGTAAAGGCCTCATGGACTTTCCTTCTGATTCAGAGCACCACTGAGATCTGTCATTAGGGTAAATCAAGCTGGTGAGAACACATCAGTGCTCCAGAATTTGGTGAAGACCCTGAAGTTAACATCACTATTCTTCCAAAAAGTGCAATGAGATTTTTAATGACCACAGGATGTCATTGTCATCTTCTTATCTTTTCTGAATGATAACTCACAGATACTGCATATAATGATGCATGAAGAGAAAAAGTATAAAAAGATTAAAGAAATTAATGTAGAATTCATTGGACAGCTTCTCAGGAGGTGTAAATCAAGATATTTATTAGAGCTACACCAAATCAAAAAACATGAGTATCTGGCCCTGTTACTTTGAGTTTTCCTAAGGCCTTCCTTACAAGGCAAGAAAACTTAAAATTACAGAACATGTAATAAGGTGTCCTGATCCTGAATTACATGAGAAGTCAACATCTGTATCTCTAGCAGACCCAGGCAAATAATGGAAAAATTGTTCTGAGAACATATGCTTAAATACAAAATTGAATTATCTTCTGCTGTGTTATTATTTTTGCCACTTGTATGTTATTTTTCCAGGATATTCTAATGAAAAGGTGTGCTGGAAGAAATGTTCCCAGAAATTCTGAATTTAAGCAAATTTTGAATATAACTAGAAAGTAATTTTTGAATTGGTAGATAGTTTTGACTGGTCATGTGGTATTTTTTCTGTTCTTTTATTGGAAGAGCATAAATCTTAGAATCAGATTTACCATACAAACTATGTGATACAGCTCAAATTTTGAAAATCGAATGCACACAATGAACTGCTCATGAATAATCTACCAAGAATTATTCATAGAAATTATTTGCTCATATATTTTAAGAGCAGTGGCGGCTCTAGGCACCTGTGAGGGTGGCAGTCAGGCTGCCTTCAGCAGCTTGCCTGCAGGAGGTCCACCAGTCTGGTGGATTTGGTGGCAATTCAGCGGTGGGACCGGCAGACCTTCCGCAGGCAAGCCGCCAAATCTGTAGGAGCCAGGACCTCCTGCAGGCAAGCCTCCTAAGGCTGCCTGACTGTCGTGCTTGGGGTGGCAAAAAAGCTAGAGCTGCCCCTGTTTAAGAGAAATCATAAACTAGTTTGTAGAGAATTCATAGGCACAAAAAGAGGCTAAATTTTTCTGATGAATTGTATGGAAAATGCACTAAATCTATTAATCTGGAGTGGAGTTGAGCGAATTGAATACAAAAATACTTAAAACCAGCTTGTGCATTAGTTCTCTGCTCAATTTTTAGTTCAAGCCCAAGAACTGTTCATAGAAGCTTGGTGTGTGAACTCCATTGCTTTCTCTGGATACCCAAGAACTTTTGCAGACTACCAATATATTTCAAGCTGAAATGGGGCAATATAAATGGTGGAATTCACAATCTGCTTCTTCTTTAGCCCTGTCTGGCAGAAGCTACCCCTTATGATCAAGAGGACCCAACTTATCAAAAGTGATTTTCACGCTATTTTTCAGAGGGGGGCGGGCGTCATCTTGGTTCAGCAGAAAAAAATAAAATAAAACCTTTTTCCTAGCCTTCTGGGTATCTGATACTGGCAGGTAGAGCTTGAGTATACTGTTATCTTCCAAGTTACTGAGGAATGACTTGTTATTATGGTTTTTGGGTGAGATAATTATATTGCATGGTTAGGAAGTTTTTTGCAGATTTCTCTACCATCACAACTTTGTTATTGTACCGTCGCTTGAAACCTAGTCTCTATGTGTTTGGTAAAGGCCTGCATGCTCCTGGAATTCCTCTGTTGATTTGGATATGTCACATATTTAGGATCACATGAATATTATGTCCTAGTTTTATTTTTGCTGGACTCTGACTTCTCGTGTTGTATGAGTGGAAGGTGCTCCTCACCTATGAAAAATTAAGATTGAAGTGACTTGTCTTTACAGGAAATTACTTCACATGAGCAGTATAGGGGTATTTGAACTCTGAGATTTCCTTAGCCCCCAAGCCAACACTTAAACCACAAGACCTTCCTTCCACTCCAGTTATAGGTGTTGATATATGGCATCATCTATTTCATACAAAAGTTAGTGAATTGCAAACTGGATTCCCACTCACTTCCAGATCTAAAAGCTCTCTTGTATAGCAGCTCCCATGAGCTGTTGCTCAGCTGCTTTGTTCTATCCTCAATGACGGCAACAGGTAAGACCAACATCTGTCAGGGATCGTCTAGATAATACTTAGTTCTGCCCCAGTGCAGGGGAATGGACTAGATGACTTATTAAGGTCCCTTCCAATCCCACATTTCTATGATTTCCATGATGAATGAGGTACATGCAAATGAATGTGCAGATCTTGAACTGTAGCTGTGTGTGTGTGTGTGTGTGTGTGTGTGTGTGTGTGTGTGTGTGTGTATCTATCCCATTTCAGACCTAAATAATAGGCCTAAGTCCTACTGTACCTAATGGGATCTGTGGGTGCTCAGAACCTCAGACATTAAGTATCTAGGAGTCTAAATATGGACTCAGCCTTAGTGACCATTATCATAAAACGGTACCTCTAGGAACAGCTTGAGAACCCTGGGCTTGATTGTAACCTGTAGAAGTCTATATAGGTCTTGTCAGAAACTGTGATGGGGATGGGGATGCCTAGTGGTTGGAGCGAGAGCAGTCAGGTCTAGTCATTGGAGCAAGAATCAGACGCCCAGGGCAGGATCAGAAGCAAGGCTTGGGGAGTCTGTTGCCACTGACAGGAAGGATCAGGTTCCAAGCCTTGGCATGACCCTGAGCAGACTGAACTGCTAGTCCTCCTGTGAGATTTATATAATTGGTCTGAGAGTCACAAGACCAGTGCCTGGCTTGTGGATTGGCTGCAGCCTAGCACAGGTGTAATTCTTCACCTTACAGTTCTAATTATTCCTCATCAGGACCTGCTCCCAGTGAAGTCTACTGGAGCTTTCCCATTGATTTAAATGAAAATAGAATCAGGCATCTCTAGAAGCCATAGAGACCAATCGTAGAGAGGATTAGCCATTCAACCAGCTTGTTATGAACCTTTTGTAAGCAAAAGTCAATATAGTCTTCTGTTCTGAATAGTGGTTCCATAATTTCTAGATAAATGCAGGTTACTAATCTGTTGAAAGTGACCTTGCTGAACCAAACCTGAGCAAAACAACTGGAATCTCCCCTTTTATGTGAGTCCTTAAATAATTCAAAACCCTGTTCCAGCTCCCCTCCATTGCACATCTTTCCTGACCCAGCTAGTCATTTGATAGATACTCCAATCTAGGGTACTAGAATCTCACTCTGAGGGGCTGTATAAACCCTGCACTAGAACTGAAAGGGTTAAAGACCAGCACTGGGCCCAAACAAGCCCATCCAGCCACACCTGCAGAGCATGCCCCAGATGGAGGAGGGAGCTCAAAAGGAAGCCAGACAGGGAAAGGAGAACCATCTGCCTTGAACGCTCCTGAGAAGGGATGTTGCAGGTGCCTTTCTTTAGAGAAGAGGTGCCTACCTGCTGGGCCCAGATGGACCGAAGATGCAGTTAGGATCTTTTTCCTATTACCTGTTTATAACAGACTGCATAACTTGGACTATAGAGTGGGAGGTAGGAAGTAGCCCAGTGAGGGAAGCTTTAAGGCACTTCTGGATGCTGGATGTTTACTAACTCTTACAGGGCCTTGGGCTAGAGCCTGGTGGAGTGGGAAGGCCTTGGATCCTCTACCAGCTCCCCTCTCCATTTAGGAGTCCCCAACCCACCTAACAACTTGGTGATGCCTCCAATGAGCACTGACCATCATACCATATAGTTCAGTGTTTCATTTAATAGGACCCTCCCTGTCCCTCTCCACTATCACCACTCCCTGTTTCTATTGATCACATTGCCATCCTGTTACCCAGCTGGAAACCTTTGCTTCCTGCTCTACAACATATAAAAAAATCTTCTCCTTATCTAACAACTAGATCACTGGTCCATGCTCTAAACATCTCCTGCCTTGAATACTGTCCACTCTCAAGGAGTTTGGATATTTCATAGATTCCAGAAGGGACTATTGTCATCATCTAATCTGACACCCTGTATAACACAGGCCAGAGAACTTCCCCTAAACAATTCCTAGAACAGATCTTTTAGAAAAAACACCCAAATCAATTATTTAAAAACTGTTAATGATGTAGAATCCACTATGTCTCATTGTAAATTGTTCCGGTGGTTAATTACTCTCACTACTAAAAATGTGTGCTTTATTTCCAGTCTGAAATGTGTCTAGTTTCCACTTCTGGCCATTGGATTATGTTATTCCTTTCTCTGCTAGATTGAAGGCCCCATTATTAAATATTTGTTCCTCACATAGGTACTTACAGACTGTAATTGTCCTCCCTTAACCTTCTCCTTGTTCAGCTAATCAGATTGACTTCCTTCAGTCAACCACTGTAAGGCAGGTTTTGTAATCCTGTAATCATTCTTGTGGCTCTTCTCTGAACACTCTCAATTTTATTAACATCCCTCTGGAACTGTGGGCACCAGAATTGGACACTGTATTCCAGCAGTGGTTGCACCAGTGTCAAATATGGAGGTAAAAGAACCTCTTTATTTCTATTTGGCATTCCCCTATTTATGCATCCCAGGATTACTTTAGGTCTTTTGGCCACAGAATCACACTGCAAGCTCATGTTCATCTGATTATCCATCATGACCTTTTCCAGACTCACTGCTTCCCATGACAGAATCCCCCATCCTGTACACATGGGCCACATTCTTTGTTCCTAGATGTACACATGTATATTTAGCTGTATTAAAATGCATATTGTTTTCCTATACCCAGTTTTCCAAGTGATTCAGATCATTCTATATCAATGACCTGTCCTCTTCATTATTTACTACTCTCAATTTTTGTCATCTGAAAAGTTTATCGGTGGTGATTTTATATTTTCTTCCAGGCCATTAATAAAAATGTTAAATAGCATATGGCCAAGACCTGATCCATGTAGGACCCCACAAGAAACGCACCCTAGTCTCTCCTCTCTTCTTTCCAAATGTAATCGCAATAGCCATCTTCTTCAACTATCTTTTCAAGTTTGTCACTTCCCTTCTTAAAATCTCTTCATTGGCTCTACATTGCCCTATATATCAAGTTTGAGCTTCTGGTCCTCTCTTTCGAGGCCCAACATCATATAGCCTTCCCCTGCATCTCTGATTTACTAACCTAAGAGCTGTGTTAATAATTACATGACAGCACATTAAAGATGAGGTTTCTTTGATTGCCTCTATTGAGAACTTTGTCTCACATATCCTATGCATAGATGGGAAACAAAATGCATGTGTACAGTTCATGTGAGTGGAAACCAGAAAGAAATTGAACCTAGCAGGGATAACTGAGATTATTCTATTTCTCTCCCACTCCATCCTTCCCCTCCCCTCAAAAATCAACACCACAGGGAGAAAAGGACTGGTGCCCTTGCATTTACTAAACATACATGTGTGATCACATGCGCACACACATACATTGTTTATACGTGAATATAGCACTTGTGAAAGGTTCTAACCTCAAACCCTTGAGACTGATGTTCCCTCTATTTATCCACACAACAGGTATAACAGCAGTTCAGGATATCTCACTGTGCCCACAAGAGTGCCTCAATCCTTGCCTGATGGGACCATATCTAGGGATGTGAGAAAGTAGTCTGTTCTCCACAGTCATACAGCCCTTGGCCTCTCTATGCTAGGACTTTCAACTATTGCCTATAGTGGGGGTATGAATTAAGACCACTGAATTCATTTTCCGTAGGCCACTGGGAGCCCATGAGAAGGCAACTTAGTCTCTACCAGTTTGGATGCATCATCTATTATGACCCCCTGAGCCATTCAGCTACCCAAGAGCTGCAGCTGCCTTTAAAAAAGGTCTTCATAGAGGAAGGAATCAAGCATGTTATACTATTACCAGCTAGAAGGAGTCATCCATGACGGAAAGACTTTTATCTTTCGGGACTGGGCCTCAGCAGCCAAATTGCTTGAGGATATATTTTAAAAAAATCAGGGAGCGAGGAAGAAGAGGAAGAAGTAGATAGGACTGCTGTAAATGCTTTGACTCTAATTATCTCTCAGCCCCACTGGTGCAGCTCATAAGGACGAGTCTATGTGAACTTCTGGAACCTAAATAACATTGGATGGAATCTGTTATATAACATACGCTGGCTGCAAAAAAAAAAAGTTTCTATTTTTTTCTTTCCATTTTATGTTTTGATGTAGCCTTCAGAAAATCTTGAAACTGGATGGAGGTTAAGGGATTATTTTGGGCTCAGCCAGCCCCACCCCACTACACCTCCAGCAAAAGCTCCGTCTGCTGGAGGAATTAAAATGCAGAGATTAGCTCATTTGGGTGGCAGAGCTGGAGATGAGTAGACCTGCAGCCCAGAGACAACCAGAGAGGGAAGTATCCTGTGACCTTGGACATTGGTAACTTCCTCTTACTTCTTTAAGTTTGGATTTCCACACCAGGGGAAGGCCTTGGATTGAGCTGGCCACTGGAGGGGACAAGAGGAAGAAGCCCAGGGAGGACAGTCTTAAGCAGTCTTGGGAGCCAACCTACTAGAAGCCACGCTCCTCAGCCAGACCCCGAGAGAGGCCCATTACAATATCTTTTGGAAAAATATTTTGATAACTTGTCTTGAACAATGATTTTTTTTAAAAATGAGCTATTTTAAGAAGGTTGCATTAATGTATTAATTTGTTTAAACAAAGTTTACCTATAATTTCTACTTGTTTCTGTGAGGATGCTGTTATAAAATGCCAACCAAGTATATGCCCAGACCTTCAAGGTGTGAGCTAACACATACAGAGAAAGGGTCAATTTCTTAGCTAGCGTAAATCAACATAACCAATGGAATTATGTTGGTTTTCCAAAAGCTGAGAATCTGGCTGCAAAATTATAATACTAATGAATATTCTAAACTTTCTCCAAAATTTGGCAGCACTTTGTGGTGATTCAGTTTGGGGGGAGGGGGTCAGATTAAAATGCTTTAAAGAGGCCTGATGTTCAGAGAATGAGTGGTCCGTGCTTTTTGAAAATCAGGCTTATTTAAGGTGCCTCAGTCTAGGTACACAAGAATTGCCAGACCAGCTGGCTACCTTTATAGGACCCCTAGTCCAAGAAGTCCCACCCCCTAATCAGGGCTCAGTTTCTTTCTCAGCACACTGCCCCTACCAGCTTCTACATGTACAAATACAAATAGCTACACATACCTTCTCCTCCAACAGAACTCCTTGAGCAACCCCCTACCAGTGCTTGCAAAAGAACAAAATCCCCACACTGTGTCACCCCAGAGACAGAATGCCCACCCAAGCTTGTTATAACACTTGGGCTACTGTAGTAGCTTTAGCACAGGGGTCTCACAGTAAGTCTGTGAAGTTCAGCCTGGCCTTCCCGCTCTCTATAGTGGCGAGAGCCAGGACACAAAAGGGACTTCAGAGTCCTCTCAGCCTCTCACTCTGCCTCTCAGTGCCATTGGAATTTGTGTTGTATTTTGGGTTGGTGGGAGTAGCCCTCTAGTGACTAAAACCATGTCTACACTAGCGAGCTGATAGCAGCACAGCTGTACTGATCCAGCTGCACTGCTGACGATCACTCAGGTAGCCACTCTATGCCGACAGAAAGCTGTCCCGTTGACATAATAAAACCACCCCAACGAGTGGCAGTTGCTGTGTCAGTTGGAGAAGCTGTCCTGCCGACATAATGCTGTACACACTACCACCTGTGCTGGCAAAACTGTCGCTCAGGGGGTGTGTGAGTGACACAAGTTTTGCCAACATAGGCCATGTCTGCACTACCACTTAACTTGTCCTACATGCCCCCTCCATCCTGTAGAGCCCTGCCCACATACTTAAGCTGACACACTGTGAGTAGTTCTATTGACTTCAGAGGATCAGAGCTCTAAAATTCTTAACCTATTACACACTTCTGGGCCACTTTCTGTTTTGGCCTCTTCCAACTTGAGCATGGAGCCTGTTTAGATGTTTCACAAAATAGCACCAAATGAGCCCGAGAATGATGACCAGATTTACTCTTACGCTCGTAAAAATCCACAGTGGCTCAAGCTGGTGAGTGACGTGAGAGCAGGACTTGACTCTGGAAGTGAAATATCTTTGCTTGAACTGTCTATAAATGATTCTATATAAAAAAATAATGGCATTCCTTTATTGTGAATCTAGAGTAGTTTGGCTGATAGCAAATACCTGGAAAAGGCTACATTTTTATAGGGGTGTTTATTCAACACTGCGTGGATTTTAAATGGAAAACACTTTGTTTTAGTTAGTGATAGCGTCAAACCACAATTTCCCTTGTTCTGTTGGCATTCAGGTATCTGATTCAGTTTTACCTGAATGAGTTCGTTTAAATAAAAGCAGTTTGAATATACAGGAGGATAGTTCTCCAATCTCATTTCATTGCAAGTTTTACTGTTTAAATACTGGGACAAAACACTAAATAAACACACAACCAGTATTGCAAGTTAAGATGGAATGCTCAGGGGAAGATATAGCATTATAAAGAAGCACAAGTTAAATGCTAAGAACTCATTTATAATAAAAAGTCACTTCCTCCCTATTATGTCCTGCCTCCCTCACAGTTAAACATGATAAATTAGCAGTGCATATTCCAATTCCAGTACCTTGTGTTCTTCAGTATTCTTAAAAATCAGTGGAATCAAAAAATCTGCTACAGCTTCAATGGAAGTAATAAGAGACAATTCAATTGACAGAACTATGTTTCAGATAATACCTCTTATCTTCAGGCAACACATTTTATTACCTAAAACTTCGTTACTGTGCAGAAAAAGGGAGAAAGAGAAACTTATGTTTACTTGTAGTGAGGCATACATTTAAAGTGTTAACCGAATCAATTTCTTCCTGCCTTTTTAATCTTTATAGTATGTTGCATGACCTAAATGAAGAAATAAGGAAACAGAGAAATTTCCGGTATATTTTCACATTTCCTTCACATGCAAAAGAATACCAACAGTCAGTGGGAGACTTTCCAATATCCCCTCTTTAGGCAAATACCTTCTACATCCCCCTTCCAGCAACCCAATATCTCCTTCTTCCAGCCACATACCTTGTAACTGGGTGCCTGGGATGGGCCACAGTGAGAATGCCACACTCAGGGCAGACTATGAGAAATAGGTCAGACAACCCCCCAAAACTGGTGGTTTACTCTATAATTAGTTTAAGCAAACCAGTAACAAGAGAACTGCACTACCACACTGGTTAACCAGAAGCCAAGCACAGTCCTCTTTAAGCACTGCAGCCCTTGGCTCCTAGCCTGGCAACCCAATCTAATAGAGCGAAATGTTATTGAAAACCCATTTCACCATCTGTCAGGTTTTTTCTAATCCCAAAGGATTGGACACATATCCCCAGGTCAATATGAACCTCAGATCTTCAGCCAATCCTTAGTAACTAACTAAAGGTTTAATAATAAGAGAGTTATAAATGGTTAATAGATTATATATATATATATATATATATATATATATATATATATATATATATATATATATATATATATATATATATATATATATATATATATATAATATATATATATATATGCAAGTGACTGCAATCTTAATATCAGGTTCATAGCAGTGATGGAACAGACTGCTGTCTTGTAAAGTCTCTCAGAAGATTGAAAGGCCCTCCCTCCATTTTTGCTGTAAATCCACAGTCCAAAGAATTAGAGCTGAAAAGAGGCAAAATGGAGGTGTCTCGGGGGGGTTCTATATTTTTTGCCATGTGCATGGAAATTTACTGTCCCAAACAAAATCCACAACCCTTGTACATGAAAAGTTAGTGGCCCTAGATGGAATCCAGGGCCACATGAGCATATCCCATGCCCCGATATGCTTTGCTGAATCATAGGCGGTGGTCATTAGCTCCTTGCTCTCTAGGCATACTCAGGAAAGCTATCTGGATAGAATGAGTTTCTTCAATGGCCGATTGTGAGAGTGGTGTGTCCTTGATAGGCCATCAACGCATAGCTGTCTAGCCCTAATGTAAATTCTATCTCAGGGGGTGTTGCCCAGGAATATAACACGTTTAAGATACAAGAACATAGCCAATATTCATAACTTCAGATACAAAGATGATACATGCATATAAACATGAGAATCACACTTAACCAATTGTAACACATCCATTGATACCTTACATGACATACTTTGTACAATATTTGTTGCAATTGTGTAACAGTGATAGCAACAATGATACAAATGATCAGCTTTCTTATACATGGCATCATACACTTACATTTGCCTCGCCCACTTGCCCATCTCAAACAAAGTCTCTCATCACCGTTATATCTCCAGTGCAACCCACCTACCACAATCCCTGAACATGTCCTTATCCATTCACAACCACCATTAACATACTCATCCACTACTCACTCACACACGCACAAACACTCTGTCTACTTTCTTTAATCAGACACACAGCAAGCCACCATTCCCTATTTCCAAGCATGTGTGAGCAATTCATATTTTGTTTCTGTTGGTGAAGAAGAGATGATGAGTGATAAAAAGTGCACAGGGGATGCAAAATAAATATTGATATTTTTAGATTATTTCCAGGCAATCTTGGAAGAAACCTTCTTTTGATTTTGGTCAAGTTATTTTATGTGTGTGTGTGTGTGTGTATGAGAGAGAGAGAGAGAGAGAGAGAGAGAAAACTTTCCTGTTAACAGCTTTTTCTCAGTAAGAGTTTGTGGAATTGAGATGAAAGGCATGTGGAAAAAATATGCAGTTCTTCACGTGCATTTCATATTTGCATCTGAAGATCAGTCATGAGATGCCATGACCCAACAGACTTTCCAGGGATTTCTTAAGCCATTGGCTTCTGAAATGTTTGTTTTTAATTTTAAATTTTTGATGGCTGTAACTAAAGTGCTGGAACACCTACAGTGTGATGATGTCACCTTCGCTCGAGCATATTGCGAGATCAGTAGAACTATTTGGAGAAACTGAGAAGCTGATACAAAAAGCTACATAGATCAGAAACAGCAAGCTGCTGCTGACAGAGTTTTCAAGTCAGTACTGCTGCGGAAAAGTTTGTCTGTCAACAAACAGTCGGCAATCAACCAGCAACAGTTTCTCCAAAGCTTAACTGACAACCTTAGATCTTGTTTTATTTACCACTGTTGCCCCACATTGCTTTGTCTTTCTTGGCAGGCATAAGCAACAGAATGGCTCCAACTTCAATGAGTTGATCCTGTCAGATACAGCTCTTAGATTGAAGTAGGGTGACCAGATGTCCCGATTTTATAGGGACAGTCCTGATTTTTGGGTCTCTTTCTTATATAGGCTTCTATTACTGCCCACCCCCATCCTGATTTTTCACATTTGTTGTCTGGTCACCCTAGATTGAAGTAAGTGGCAAATAGATACAGTGAGTACTTGATATGAGAGAGAAAGGAAGCTGAAGAAATTATGTGAAAAGTTACATCAGAAATTTGAACCAATTAAGGAAAGCTTTCATGACTATATTGACTAATTGCTCATCTAAATTAATTAGCCTCTTAGAGTTGGTAGGGCAACTCCCACCTGTTCATGTTCTCTGTATGTATGTATATCTCCTTACATATGTTCCATTCTATGCATCCGATGAAGTGGGCTGTAGCCCACGAAAGCTTATGCTCAAATAAATGTGTTAGTCTCTAAGGTGCCACAAGTACTCCTGTTCTTTTTGTGGATACAGATTAACATGGCTGCTACTCTGAAACCTACATTGACAATGAAGGCAAAGAGGCACTTGAGGATCTCAAACCTTTAGTCTTTGCTATAGAAAATTTTTTTTGATGTCAGCTGATTCAGAAAGAGGCTTCAGCACAATGACAGTATCTATATCCCCTTACAGAACAGTCTCAGAGTATCTTGGCTTGCTTGTTCATGTCCATTAGCTTGCTTGGATCTCCTGTGCATTCTTTCAACCCTGCTCCACTTGTGAAGAAGTAGATTGCAAGACATCACTCAGCAGATGACATGAAATTGCAGAAACAGATACCTGAAGAGGCAGCACACATAGAAAACCAATATCATCATATTTGGGATATATTTTTGTAGACAATGAAGAATGTGGTGGTTACTGTTGTTCTTGTTGTTGAAATCATGCGTGTGATGGTTTGCCCCCCTTAGGATGCCACCTGATGTGCTGAGATACCCCTGAACCTGTCTATTATGCCAGCCTGGGTACCTTTTAACCTGTCTTGCTGAGCCAAGCTGTTCTATTTAGCCTTCTCCAGCACACACACAGGCACAGCCACACCAAACTGCAGAACGAAACAGACACTGAGATCAGTTCTGTGAAGGCTCTGCTTAAAGGACTTGCCCCAGCATTCGGGTGTCCCCCTCTCTTGGGGTGCAGACTCTAAGATATATTAAGAAATCTACCTCCTCCCTCAATGTGGCGGAAGGTATGCACAACATTTTATCCCCCCCAACCTCACCCCCTAATTGTGAATTGTACAGCCGGGGTTATATTATAAACAAGAAATAAGTTTATTAAATACAAAAGGTGAATTTTAAGTGAACATAAGAGATATCAGACAGAACAAAGCAGATTACTGAGCAAATAAAATAAAATGTGCAAACTAAGCACAATATGCTTAAGAAGCAGGTCACAAAATGTAATTTCTCACCCTAATTATTGTCAAACGTAGATTACAGAAAGTCTTGAATGGCAGCTGCACTGTTCTGCAGCTGGAGATATCAGGTATTTCCATTCACAGACTGGACACCCTCAAAGCCTGGGTTCAATCCTTCTCGCCTCAGTTCATTTCTTGCTTCCAGGTGTTTTTCAGTGTCTGTTTGGGTGAGGAGGCTGGGGAGAATCTCGATGATGTCATTCCCCTGCATTATATAGCTCTTATGTAGGGTGGAAACCCTTTGTCTCCAAGTGATAGAACACTGGCATTCCAAGGGATGGATCCAAGTGGCTCAGACCCATGTCTTTTCAGGGCTGTAGCAGCCATTGGAAGGCTTAGCTCTTTCACACTGCATTGTCTCTCCTAATGGCCCATTAGCCCTGTCTGGCTTTTCCATTGTTGTACCTGAAAGTTTGGTTGGGGGTGACACCCAAAGTAACACATTTGAAATACAGATACATAGTTAATATTCCTAACTTCAGATACAGAAATGATACAGGCATACAAATTGGATAATCACATTCAGTAAATCATAACCTTTCTAATGATATCTTACATGAGCCATTTTGCATAAAGTATATTTCAGTTATGTCATATTCATATCATGAGCATATTTTCAAAAAGAATATGGAGTGAAATGTCACAATGAGCTCCAGCATTTATTTTTTTAGTGCTCAAGCACTGTTATAATGAAAAACTCAAGGAGTGTAATCTATGTAGCCCATCAAAGAGAATGTTAAGGGCTGATCAGTCTATAGGTACCTACATGGGCAACAGAAATCTGCTAATAGCTGATGAAGGGAGAGGTTGCTCAGCCAATCTCTTTCCCTAGGCAAACCTTCAGTGTGCCACCCCTCTCATAAGTTTGTGGTAAGGCAACAACCACCTCCATGCCAACACCAAACAGGTTTAGCATCAGAAACGCTCAGCAAGTCATGAATCCTAGGGACCCACACATCTCACAGGATGTGCTCTCCATGGGGGGCCTGATTGACAGGACATTCCCAGATGGACTGTACATCCTATTTAACCGTGGGGAGGACACAGGAAGTTTGTGCAACCAAATAGAGCCCCAGCTAGCTGCCGTTATAGCCTCTGCTTTCTGGGAGTGCTCCTAATCCTGACCTTGGCTTTACCGCCTGGCTCCAAAGCCCACTTTCTGATTGGGCATCATCCTCTGCTTCTGACTCCTGGTTCCTGACCTGGCATTTGTCTCTTGGCTCCAACACCCAGTTTCTGAAGCAACCTTGTTCCCACTGCTGAGTTCTGATTCCTGATGCCGGATCAACAAATGACTCAGATTCCTGATTTCTGGTCCTGGCTCTAGCCACTAGGCTGGCTGCTCACAACTTGGCCAGCCAGCCACAACTTGGCCATGATACAAAGGGATAGGACCCTGGGTCTCCCACCTTCCAAGTTGGATTCCCCAAGCCACCAGACTACAGAGGCATTCTCTCCTTTCCTTCTCACTGACGCTCTGTTTAATTAGTTAATATACAGTAGAGTAGCTTCAACAAGAGAGATTGAGGGAATCCCAAATCAGCATAACCCATATCTCTGTGGTTAGAGCATACTCCTGAAAGGTGGGAGCCCCCCTATTCAAGTCCTTTCTTCCTTTCAAGTGAAGAGGGTAATTGAACCTGGGTCTTCCACAGCCTAGATCAGTGCTCTAACCAGTGCCCTAAAGTTATAAGGTGGGCAGTTTCATCACCACCACATCCTCCTCCCCCTTCAGGCATTTTGTGTGGCATGAGGCAGGCATGCCTAACTCATTCTCACAAAAAACCAACTTAGATGAAAAAAGCTCCCTGATTCCAGAGGAAGGAGTTCCTGTCTGTGGATCACTGGTGGAGCTTGGTACCTCCCTGCAGAACAAATTTAGACAGCTATTTCCATCCCAGGGGTGCGGCTTATAACATGCCCTTCACAGCAGTCTCTCCCTTTTCACTATGTAAGAACGGCCATACTGCGTCAGACCAAAGGTCCATCTAGCCCAGTATCCTGTCTTCCGACAGCGCCCAATGCCAGGTGCCCCAGTGGGGATGAACAGAACAGGTAATCAAGTGATCCATCCCCTATTGCCCATTCCCAGCTTCTGGCAAAAAGAGGCTAGGGACACCATCACTGCCCATCCTGGCTAATAGCCATTGATGGACCTATCCTCCATGAATTCATCTTGTTCTTGTTTGAATCCTGTTGTAGTCTTGGGCTTCACAATATCCTCTGCCAAAGAGTTCCACAGGTTGACTGTGCATTGTGGGAATAAATACTTCCTTTTGTTTGTTTTAAACCTGCTGCCTATTAATTTCATTTGGTAACCCCTAGGTCTTGTGTTATTAGAAGGAGTAAATAACACTTATTTACTTTCTGCACACCAGTAATGATTTTATAGACCTCTATCATATCCCTCGTTAGTTGTCTCTTTTCCAAGTTGAAAAGTAGCAATCTTATTAATTTCTCTTCATACAGAAACCATTCCCTACCCCCAATCATTTTTCTCACCCTTTTCTGAACCTTTTCCAATTCCAATATATCTTTTTTGAGATGGGGCATGCAGACCTGCATGCAGAATTCAAGATATGGGCATATCATGGATTTATATAGTGGCAATATGATATTTTCTGTCTTATTATCTATCCCCTTCTTAATGATTCCCAACATTCTGTTAGCTTTTTTGACTAGCTTAGGTGGCTCCTCAAGCTAGCACATGGCCTTTTGTGGATCACATTCTTAGGTGCTTATCTCTTCCCTTTGTGAATCCACCTGAGACAACCTCCACCTGCCAATAGTGGGGGGACAGAGTGAGGGAAGCCAGCTTCAGCGGTGTTTCAGAGCATGCTCAGTCCATGTAGCAGGCCAAGCAGGAAATCTGGGGTGAGGAGGCATGTGACCTCTGTCATAAACAGATAGCTAAGGGTTAATGTCTCTTACACCTGAAAAGAAGTAATCTGAAACACCTGACCAGAGGACCAATCAGGAAACAAGACTTTTTCAAATCTGGGTGGAGGGTTTTTTGTGTGCGAGTCCTTTGTTCTTGGTCTTCTGCCTGTACTCTCTTGGCTATGAGAAGTGATTTTTTCTGTTTCCTGCTTTCTAATCTTCTGTTTCCCAGTTGTAAGTACAAAAGATCAGATAGTGATTTATATGTTTTTTTTTGTATTTACATGTCTATAGTTGCTGGAGTGCTTTGAATTGTATTCTTTTTGAATAAGGCTGTTTATTCAATATTCTTTTAAGCAAATGACCCTGTATTTGTCACCTTAATACAGAGAGACCATTTTTATGTATTTTTCTTTCTTTTTATATAAAGCTTTCTTTTAAGACCTGTTGGAGTTTTTTCTTTAGTGGGGAACTCCAGGGAATTGAGTTTGCGGCTCACCAGGGAACTGGTGGGAGGAAGAAGTCAGGGGGAAATCTGTGTGTGTTAGATTTACTAGCCTGACTTTGCATTCCCTCTGGGTGAAGAGGGAAGTGCTTGTGTTTCCAGGACTGGAAATAGAGAGGGTGGACTCCCTCTGTTTAGATTCACAGAGTTTGCTTTTGTGTATCTCTCCAGGAACACCTGGAGGGGGGAAGGGAAAAGGTTTATTTCCCTTTGTTGTGAGACTCAAGGGATTTGGGTCTTGGGGTCCACAGGGAAGGTTTTTGGGGGGACCAGAGTGCCCCAAAACACTTTAATTTTTTGGGTGGTGGCAGCTTTACCAGGTCCACGCTGGTAACTAAGCTTGGAGGTTTTCATGCTAACCCCCATATTTTGGACGCTAAGGTCCAAATCTGGGACTAGGTTATGATAACCTCACACCCCTCCCTGGCCTTTGTTGCTTTTTAAAATATTTTATCAATATGACATAGGAGCCTAAATCCTATTCAGACTGTTTGTTTGTTTTTTGCATCTGGAGAAACATAACACTATGGGATGTCCTGGCATGAAGTGTTCAGCCATGTTAGTCGGTCAGAACAGTTAGCAAGTATCAATGGGCTTCTGTTCGCGTCCTGGGCATGCAATAATAAAAAAGAAAAACCTGAAACACATGCCAAAGACAGGAAAATATATCTCATTTTCCCTGAGCCTCTATGGATTGAGTCAACACTACAGCTGACCATTTCAGACATTTTAGAGTGATGTATTCTGGGGCATTTTTAGTGGATACAAAACAGCCAGGTGATTTTGTTGGAATAACATTCAAGTCAAATCAGACTCAGGGTTTCTGCTGCTTTACTAAAGTCTTAAGAGCATCCAGAACTGGTGCTGCTTATAATAATTAGGAGCTAGCAATGTCATAAACTGTATTGGGTCCTGTAAGGTAAGTAACGAAGGGAATGATTTTCCAATACATGGTTTTATTCCACATTTGTTCTGTTGTTGATTGGGAACTTTAGCTTTTTGATTTTGTGTTGTTGTTTTTCAGTCATTCACATCACTGTTCAGGTCAGTTCCTCAGCAGTGTAAACTATAGACAAAATCTATGAAAGGCTACATGAGCTGAGGAGCTGGCCATTATATTTTGTTTCATGGCAGTATTTTATTTTCTCCTTTTTTTGTATTGTTAACCACCAATACTCTTTGTGGTTTTTTTCCCTCTGTTTTCATTTATTTTAAAGGATTTCTTTTTCAAATTAAAAAAAATCATAAGAGTTTATTTTACATTCTGATACTTCTTCTAGTTTGTCTCTGTAGATGATTGGATTCCCCCTTCCCCTCCCTGCTACCCCAGAGGAAGCACATATTCACTCCTCATGTCATGATCCTACCACTCTTCAGTGAAATGTGCTACTTGTAGAGCATGAGAAGTGGAATAGAATGGGGTAGATGGAGGAGTGACTGCTTAGTGCTCCACCAAAGCACCTAACAAGCATTAGCTAATTATACTTTTCAAGAGTTTTATGCAATTGGTTAAGTATACTCCCCATCTGGAGATGTTAAGTTACTTGCACAAGGCCACTAAATCAGTCAGTGGCAGAGCTGGGAAAAGAACCCAGTAGTTCCCAATTCCTAGACCTATATATATTTTGCTAATCTATACTACCTCAAGAGAAGAGGGGAAGGACATGGAGGGGAAAAATCCTCTGCTAGCCCATGTTTTTCATTGGTGCAAGCTAGTTACATTTTATTCTTCCTGATCATGAAAACAGCTTCACTGAATTCAGATGATCTGATATGCAGAGGATGTTCCAAAGATGAAACCATATAAGGTGACATTTTTTTAGTCTATTCATTTGCAGCAGATCGTCATCCCTCCTTCCCAGAGAAACTGGCTGATCCTCAGCATAGCACAAACCCCTTCTTTTGTGCCAGGCGGTATGAAAATGTGCTGTGCCACCACTGCCTTTTCATTCCTTTCTACCCTTTTCCTGCTAAAATACGAATTGGATTTACTGCTGTGCGGGGAGCAGCCTTCCTGCATCAGCAGAACAGAGAGAGTCTGGAACTTGCAACATGAAAATGGCTAGACCTCCTGCTGGCCATGCTCTCTTAACAACCTCTTGCAGTTAAGGCTTGATGCTTAACATGCAAGTGACCTTGATTCCAGAAACACTACCTTTTTGATGGAGCAGTCTCCCCAGAAGCAGCCCAGATTTGACCCATGTTTGTTAAATGCCTAAAGAATCCATGACTGGTTTATTTTTAGCTCATTACTGTAATACTGAAACAATAAAGCTTTCTAAATGAAAGAGTTGGAAAAGTTTTTTTTATCTAGTAATGTAGCTCCCTTGCCTGTATCTCTTTGTCACTGTGCTGTCAAAATGAGTCAGTCAAATACCTAATTTTTGGTGTGATCAGTACTCAAATTCTCTGCATTGTGCTAGAGGCCAATCCTGCATCATGCTGAGCACCTCTTTCAAGGCACAGAGGACTCTTTCCTCTCTGGCTCAGTGGGAATGGAATGCACTCAGCACTTAGCAAGATGAGGTCCCTAGTGTTTCTGCAACCACACAAGTCTACTTCCTGTTGTGCACCTGATGTGTGACTGACTCAAACTGACATGCAACTTCCACTATATTAAAAAAGACTGAAGAAACTCTTAAGAAGACAGCTTTTCAGAGAGCAGATAGAAAACTGGGCAGAACAGAACTTTAAACTCCTCTGATACAGTAAATCACTGTTTGCAGTACACCTACATATAAGAGGTAAGACATAAGTACTATATTCTTTTTGAGGGGGTTGTGTGATGCCACAGTAATATAGTTTAGGTGGCTCTTAGATCAGTCACTATGTTTTCTAAAGTCCAAGATGTTGTTGCTGTGTTTATTGCTGAAAGTGACTGTGATTTTTTTTTCTTATACATAACCAGTCTCCTATTCTTCTGTGATCATTAGCATGCAAATATCAATGGATGTGAATATTCCTTTCAGTCTTAGGTCTTCACTATTGTATTTTACACTTTAGAATGTGTTGTATTTCACTTCCTTGAGTTTTCTAAAGTTGTTTCTCTGCCTGTATTCTTACCTATGGTTATCACCTTGGATTAACAAACTGCCATGTGGAACATGGGTGTGTATATATAACCACGTTGGTTAACTAGTAGCCAGTCATAGGGCTCAGGTGTGTGTGTTTGTCTGTGTGTTTTAAAATTTCTCTGTTTTGTTTGCTTACTCTCTCGATTTTGACAGTGGAATTCTCAATTTGCACAGCCACAAAGCTTCCATTTGAAATGCATTGTTGCAAATTGCCAACTTCGGGGGAGGGGGAACTAATTCAATTGTAGTTAAAAATATACTGATATGGAAATGGTTAGCTTCTCTTGGGGGAATGATGTTCTAGGCACTCAGATAAAACGTCCTTTACAAAAACTAAAATCTTGAAAAAGTGTCCTGCATTTGAAGTTATATGATTTTTTACATGCTTTCCTAATTGTTGAATATAAGAGATAATAATTCATATACCTGTGTATTAGATCATTAAGGCCTTCCCAAAGTCAGTGGAAAGTCTCTCATTGACTTCAATGAGTTTTGGAACAGGCCTTTTGTGTTTCAGCAATTTTTATCACCCACAAGCCATAGTTTTTATTTTTTTTATCCTGGTTCATTGTTTAAACTATACCCATTATAACCCATTATGGGCTGGATCCTGAAACTCCAGGGAGTAAGGATTACTTACATATTAGAGATGCACCTTTTTTTTTCCCAGTGAAATATCTTTATGAATATCTTACTTTTAATATTTTTTAAGTCAATGTGATTGTTCAAGGACAGTGGTAAATGTTTTCTGTTCATGATGGTGATAAATAAGTGACAGGGAGGGGAAGGTTGGGAAACAGGTAATTGATTCATGCAGTTGATGAATTACTTCTCCTGACAAAAGGCATGTAGAGTAGTCTTCTGGGAAAGATCCCCTTACTGCAGCTGGCCTGATCAAAAACCCACCAGTGTGGATCCAGTTATAGGATATGGGCATTTACTTCTCTGTTGGATTATATAGCCAGAAATTGTAAAGGAATTCCGAAGTCCACACTGGGGCCAGATTTTCAAAACAACTCAGCACATTGGGTGCTGAAATCTCTGGAAATCTGGCTGGGAGTGACACAATTGGAGCTGTGCATTTCTGAAAATCTGATGCTCTGATACCCACATGTTCTGTCTCTATACAACCAGCAAAATACAATTAACAAAACAATGTGTGGGGATGGTGTCCCTAGCCTTTGTTTGCTAGAAGCTAGGAATAGAGGACACGGGATGGATCACTTGTTGATTACCTGTTCTGTTCATTTCCTCTGGGGCATTGGCATTGGCACTGGCATTGGCCACTGTCGAAAGACAGGATACTGGGCTAGATGGACCTTTGGTCTGACCCAGTATGGCCCTTCTTATGTTCTTATGATATTGTATTAAAAATGCTGTTTGCTTTATTTAGAAGCAATACTGTTCAACCTCATTTATCTGATTCTCTGTTACTGCAAGTCCCTCTGATCCAAAATAGGCCATTTCCTCTGTGTCTATTAATTACACTGCAAATTCCCTTGATCATGCTGAGCTGCAATTTATTCAATGTCCTAACCACAACATTGAGGTAATGGAAATTCTGCCGTGTTCACTGTTCTTTTTTTTGAGGGGGGGTGTTCTATTTGAGGGAAAAGGGAAATTATGCCCCAAATTTTTGTATAAAGTTTAAATAAATGAAATTTACTGTTAATACTTTTTTTATATATAACATTGGGCCAATTACTCAGCTGTGTGAAAATTGGCCTATCTGCACTGATGAAGCTTGGCTGATTTATATCAGCAGAAGATCTGGCCCCAAACTGAAGACTTATACCATGCCCTATTAACATTAAAGATAAAATTATACTCTCTACCATAGTTTTAATAGGAACAGACAGCTGCCAAAATTCAACAGGTGCTATACAAGTAAATCTTGGAATAATAATTAATAGATCTGGTTGAAACACAGTTAATGTTTTGCATGATTTTTTATAAATTATTTAACAAATTTTTACTGTTCCTCTTCTCCCCCCAGTTTTTAACTAAAATCTGAAATTTGGGGGGGATTTTTCCCCTTCTTTCTCTTTCCTTTCATGTACCCCTTTCCTGTTTCACTTTTTGCCTCTGAGAAGGGGAGAAACAATTTAATTTTTTGAGAACTCAGAAATTTTAACAGAAAAAAATCCTCCCACAAATTTTTATTTAGCTAAAAAGCCATTTTTCATTGGCATTGTTTTCATTAAAGAGTTTTTAACCAGCTCTAATTATTATTAAATTGAATAATCACATTATGCCTGAGATGTGCTGATGGCTGCATGACTATCAAACCTCTTTGAGAATGAGTGTGAACTTACCCTTAAATGAAGATAACTGGCAGAACAGGTTAATCACAAGCCCCTAGCTAAGATAAAAGGGGTTGTGAACCTGCACAGGAGTTTTGGACTGAGTGGGCAGAAGGCTTTTGCAGAGTATTGCTTTGAGTAAGGTGTATGTGTGAGGGAAGGGGAAATACAAGCCAGAGGCAAAAAGCCAGACAGCCAAGCAGCAGTCTGAGAGTATGGGGTATCACCACCCTGGGGAAAGCTAGAGAGAATTCTGCTTTCTGATGCTAGCTAAAGAGGCTTAGGCAGTAAGTTAAGAAATTGCTCCTTTTGTTCTTGGATCATCCTTTCTTTGGAGAAGTAGGACTTTGCACGTTCCTTGTAAATAAACAAAATTGTATCATAAAATACTAACAGGAACAACCTATAAGGCCCCAAACTTTGACTAGCTGCTAAGGTCAAAAAGGGATAACACTAACAAACAGTTTACAGATAATTGTCAGGGTGCATAAACCCCACACAGGCAGAGAAAGGGTTAACAGGAGCCTAAGAATACAGTTAACCCACCTAGTGGGAACTAGAGGTAATTCAGCTATCAGGTCCAGCTGGGAAAGAAGTTATGTTTTCCTTAAAAGGCTGGAAAACCTCCTTTGAGGGGAGGAGACCCAAGGAGAAGGTAGCTTGGAGTCTCTTCTGTGTGGGGACAGGAACCAAAGCTAGCCAGTAGGAGGGAACTGGCCCTGAAGGGAGAAGGTAGCAGAGGTGAATGAGACTCCTAAAGTATGCCTAGGAGAAGGAGGATTCCAGGAAAGAATCCTAGGGTATGGCTACACTTGAAATTTCAAAGCGTTGCTACGGCAGCGCTTTGAAGTGTGAGTGTGGACGGAGTGCCAGCGCTGGGAGAGAGCTCTCCCAGCGCTGCACGTAAACCACATCCTCTACGGGGGTAGCTTGCAGCGCTGGGAGCCGCGCTCCCAGTGCTGTGGCACTGATTACACTGAGGCTTTACAGCGCTGTATCTTGCAGTGCTCAGGGGGGTGTTTTTTCACATCCCTGAGCGCGAAAGTTGCAGCGCTGTAAAGTGCCAGTGTAGCCAAGGCCCTAGAATCTATGGCTTGGGAAGAGCTAGGCTGCCGTGAAGAAATGTCCTGAGAGGCAGTGATCTACATAAAAACGACCATACTGAGTTGGGCCAAAGATCTGTCTAGACCAGCAGCCTGTCTTTTGACAGTGGCCAATGCCAGATGCCCCAAAGGGAATGAACAGAACAGGTAATGATCAAGTGATCCATCCCCTGTTGCCCCTTCCCAGCTTCTGACAAACAGAGGCCAGGGGCATCATCTCTGCCCATCTTGGCTAATAGCCATTGATGGACTTATCCTCCATGAATTTATCTAGTTCTTTTTTGAACCTTGTTATAGTCTTTACCTTCACAACATCCTCTGGCAAGGAGTTCCACAGGTTGACTGTGCATTTAGTGAAAAAATACTTCCTTTTGTTGTTTTAAACCTGCTGCCTATTAATTTCATTTGGTGACCTAGTTCTTGTGTTATGAGAAGGAGTAAATAACACTTCCTTATTTACTTTCTCTATACCAGTCATGATTTTATAGACATCTATCATATCGCCCCTTGGTCATCTTTTTCAAGCTGAAATGTACCAGTCTTATTAATTTCTCCTCATATGGAAGCCGTTCCATACCTCTAATCATTTTTGTTGCTCTTTCTGAACCTTTTCCAATTCCAATGTATTTTTTTTTGAGCTGGGACGACCATATCTGCAAGCAGTAGTCAAGATGTGGGTGTACCATGGATTTATATAGAGACAATATGATAT
Organism: Gopherus evgoodei; assembly: GCF_007399415.2. Taxonomy (NCBI): domain Eukaryota; kingdom Metazoa; phylum Chordata; order Testudines; family Testudinidae; genus Gopherus; species Gopherus evgoodei. The sequence goes on along the minus strand of NC_044322.1, from coordinate 355,097,185 downwards.
TTTCTGTCCTATTATCTATTTCTCTCTTAATAATTTCCAACATTCTGTTCACTTTTTTGACTGTTTCTGCACATTGAGTGGATGTTTTCAGAGAACTATCCAGAATGACTCCAAGATCTCTTTCTTGAGTGGTAACAGCTAATGTAGACCCCATCATTTTATATGTATAGTTGGGATTATGTTTTCCAAAGTATAAGAGTGGTGGGGGGAGGAGGGGAAAGTCTGCAGAGCCCAGGAAAGGGGCTAAGAGACATCAAGGATTGAGCCCAGGAAGGACAGAAGAACTGGTGGTCCTCTGTGTTTTGCCCCTTCAGGGGTACCCAAAGTCCATACTCAAGATTTCAATGTAACCTGGCTGTAGACTTTGTTATTACACCAGAGAAACTCCAATGAGAAGAGTGAGGTGGAACAGCTATAATAATGGGATTTTACCACAAGGGTATTCTTTGGAGGGGGAGGCCTGTCACAGCAACATCACAATATTTTCCTTGGGAATCATTCATTTCCATGGACTATTTGATACAGTTGATTAAACATATCACTTTTAATAGAGTTTAAGCCAGAATGGGCCATTAGATCAGTTGTGGGCAACCTACAGCCCGCAAGCTGCACGCGGCCTGTCAGAATAATCTGCTGGCGGGCCATGAGACAGTTTGTTTACATTGAGCATCCACTGGCATGGCCGCCTGCAGCTCCCAGTGGCCGCAGTTCACTGGTCCTGGCCAATGGGAGCTGCGGGAAATGACAGGAAGCGGCACAGGCTATCTCATGACTCACCAGCGGATTACCTTGATGGGCTGCACGTGGGTCACAGGTTGCCCACCACTGATCTAGAGTCTAGACTGATGTCCAGTATATCAAAATCCACTAAATTTCACCCAGTTACCCCTGTACTGAACCCAGTAACTTGTGTTTGAGGAAAGTATATTTTTCTGAAAGGAATCCAGCCTTGATTTGAAGATTTCAGAAGATGGAGAATCCACCACTTCCCTTGGTAGTTTTATTCCATATTGCACTTGCCTGTCAGTTCCTCTTTGTCTTTTACTTTTTCTCTCTTCTCCAGAAGACCCACTGCTCATCCAGACCCTTACAAGCACAGAACTTGATCACCGAGAGGGAGCCATGCAGCTGACCATGTACCTCATTGATTTCAAGGAGGCTCTGCATAGGTATAGGGGTCTGCCTGTGTGCTTCTCCTTGCAGGATTGGGACTGCAGTTTGGGAGCTGTTAGATCTGTGTGTTCGAATCGAAACAGTAGAAGCACTTGTGTGTGGTTTTTCTCTTTACTGTGAGGTGTTGTCAGCATTGCCTTATCTGCATAACTGTCAGAGCCCCAAAGATGCTAATGTGTTTCCCTTCTCTTGGTTACATTCAGTCTGTTTTAAGGGATTCAGGTTGCTGTGACAATACATCCAAGTTTGTACTTTTCCCTCCTCTGCCTCCCTGCCCCACCTCAAATATTTTAGTAAGTGTGTCTAGTTTATTCATCATTTTCCTGCTCACTTGCCAAAATGATGAACTGAGGAGACTCCAGCTAGCTTTAGAAAGAAAGCTGACACCTGTTAGGAGTTCCATCTGTCTGACTGCAGCAGGTGTTTTTTGCAAACACTAGTCTATATTGTGTTGTCATACGGTAGCGGTAGTTATTTCTCAAGTACAGTAACTGTTGTTACTAAGTCAGCTGGAGGATGTGTTGATATTTTAGTCTGCAGTTTTGTTGGTTTTTGGTTTTCAGCCAGATTCTGTATGACTAAAATCAAGGGGGCCAGCTGAGGGGTGACACTTAAATACATGGCCTGATTTTATCAAAGGTGCTGAGCACCCAGCAGCTCCATCACTTGTATAAAAGCAAATAGTCATAGGCCACGTTATAGGCATCCCTTTATGCCCCAACTGCAAAGCTGCTACATTCCCAACTTTGTGTGGATGAATGGGAGGAGGTGGGGACTGGGCTGACCCCTGCCTTCACCCCCCGGCCCCCAAATTCACTGGCCAATGTGGCAGGAAACATATACTTATGGCAGGTATAGATCTGGGCAGTTCACTTCCTCCTGAGCAGTGAGAGACCAGGATGGAGCCTGTATTTCAGAGTCCTCCTGGGGCAGCACAACGTCATGTTGCTTCTTATTTTGGCTCATGGCAAAGCCATGATTAAGCCCTTCCTGGAAGCAGTGGATTTTTGAAAATTCTACTGCATCAGCACTGCTCTAGGGACTGATCTTACACAGTACTATGCATTGCCTCAATCCCAGCTCCTTAGCTGCTGCTGCTGCTATTGATCGTTTGTACAGTTGGTGAGCTTATATGGCTCTTCACCTAGTCATCTTCCTTGTCCCATACAGCTGAGAGTTCGCAAAGAGGGAAAGCCCAAGTCCTGCAAAACTTGTGTAATCCACACAACACCTGGGTGTGGCCCTCTGTCCCCTCTAGTGGCACCGACACCACTTAGAAACGAGTGAGTCTGTTACAGCGTTAGCTAAGGGCCATGTGGCTTTTAGCTCATGCAGTAGAGGCTCGCGCATTTAGCTCCAGAACTCCCAGGTTCAGTCCCCCCCTCGCCGATGACTGGGGTCTGTCGGTGTTGCACTTGCTCATGTTGATCAGTGCCTTACTCTGCAAGTCATCACCCTGATGTCAGTAAGTGCTTTTCAGTCTAATAAGGGCTGAAGTAACGTGTCTAAGGCCCCGATCTTGCATGATGCTCTGCACAAGCAGACTCCCATTGAAGTCAATGGGCTCTCTAAATACCACGGTCCTTTTGCATGGAGCAGCTAGGAGTCTTGGAGTCTAAACAAAGGGGTAATATAGGCACTGGCATGGTCCCATGATAATGGCACTAGCCTAGGACTTCAGAGACTTGGGTTGGAGTCCCTGCTTTGTCACAGGCTTTCTGTGTGACCTTAGGCAAGTCCTGGGGAAATACAATCTAGACAAAGCAACTGTAAAGTGGATGTGTAACTGGCTGGAAAACAGTTCCTAGAGAGTAGTTATCAGTGGTTTACACTCAAGCTGGAAGGGTATATAGAGTGCACGCCTGCAGGGATCAGTTCTATTCAATACCTTCATTAATGATTTAGATAATGGCTAGAGACTACACTTATAAAGTTTGTGGATGATACCAAGCTGGGAGAGGTTCCAAGTGCTTTGGAGGATAGGATTAAAATTCAAAATGATCTGGACAAACTGGCCTAAATAGGATGAAATTCAGTAAGGTTAAACTCAAAGTACTCCACTTAGGAAGGAACAATCAGTTGCGCACACACTCAAAATGGAAAATGACTGCCTAGGAAGGAGTACTGCAGAAAGAGATCTGGGAGTCATAGTGCATCACAAGCTAAATATGAGTCAACAGTGTAACACTGTTGCAAACAAAAGCATACCTCATTCTGGGATGTATTACCAGGAGTGTTGTAAGCAAGACACAAACTAATTCTTTTTCTGTACTCTGCACTGATTAGGCCTCAAGTGTCCAGTTCTGGATGCCACATTTCCGGAAAAATGTGGACAAATTGGAGATCAAAGGTCAATATGACCTAAGAAGGACAACTGGAAAAAAATTGGTTCCTTTAGTCTGAAGAAGAGAAGACTAAGGACAGGATAATAGTTTTCAAGTACATAAAAGGTTGTTAAAAAGAGAAGGGAGAAAAATTGTTCTCATTAACCTCTCAGGATAGGACAAGAAGCAATGGGCTTAAATTGAGGCAAAAGTAGTTTAGTTTAGGTTGGACATTAGGAAAAACTTCATGCCAGGGTTGTTAAGCACTGGAATAAAATTCCATCATTGGAAATTTTTAAGAGCAGGTTGGACAACCTGCCAAGGATGGTCTAGATCATACTTAGTCCTGCCTTGAGTACAGGGGGCTAGATTCAAAGACCCTCTAGAGCAGTGGTTGTCAACCCACAGGGCATGCAGCCCAATTAGCACACAGTTGTGACCTAGCTCAGCTGTGTGCTAAAGGCTGCCTGAGGGCCTGGGTTCCCAGCTGCCCAGCGCAGGGGTGCCCGAGCTGCCCCGCTGCCAGTGCGGAGGGGTCTGGCCGGGCTGTCCCACCACCCAGCATGGCGGAGTCGGGGTCTGGGTTGGGGCTGCTGGCCCACCCCATGTGGCCAGACTTTGGGGTTGGGGCTGCTGCTAGCCCCACGATGTCAGGGGTCCAGGGCTGCCAGTAGGTCCCATGGGGTCTGGGGCTCCTGGCCAGCCCTGCGCGGTCTGGGTCAGCCGCCTGGCACTGTAAGCTCCGGGGCCCGGGTCTGGGTTAGTCACCCAGCCACGCGGGAGCTGCCCAGCCCTGAATGGTGGAATCTGCAGAATTTCCAGCTGCTGACCTGACCCACATGGTGGGAGAGGTCTGGGGCAGCTGCCTGGCCTCAAAGCATCTGGGGTCCAGGGCAGCTGTGTGGCGGGGACTGGAGTTCAGGGTGAGCAGCTGACTACCCAACACAGCGAGGGTTGTGGGCAGGGATGCCACTGCCCTGCCACCCAGCCCCTGTGTCCCAGGTAACACATTGTGAGCCATGTATGTAATCAGTTGAGAAACACTTCTCTAGAGGTCCCTTCCTGTCCTATGATTCTATAATTTAGGCATCTAACTCCTCCTTGTGAATTTAGCCCCAAGTCCAACATTAAAGTGCCACAGACATTCAGAAAACAACCACTCATCTCCTACCTAACCCTGTAGGCACCTACATTGACCAGGCACCAGAGTTTCTGCCAGTGGGTGTGCACAAAGCCACTTACGTCTTGATGCTGCCAAGCAGCTTGGTGCCTAGCTCATACCTAAGTCCCAGTGAGATTCTCAAATAGGGAGGAACACCTATCTCACCTTTGTGACCCAATCCAGCATGTGTGCCCCATACAAAAGATGGTGCCCGCCTTGTACCACCCTGTGTTTGGGGCGTTCACCTAGGACATGAGAGCTGGGTTTAAGTCCCTGCTCTAACCCTTAGTCTTTCTGTGCCCTAGTAAAATTGAGATAACAGAGCTGGTTGGGGAATTTTTTTTTTTACTAAACTTTTTTTTTCCACCCAAAATGCAAATTTATCAAAACCAAAACATTGAAAAAACAGAGTCTGAGCCAATGAATCTCCTGTCTCAAAATACATTTTGGAAAATAAAGTTTTGAAACTGTCAAAACATTCCTTTTCAACATTTTTAAACATTTTTTTTCAAGTCAAAACCACTTTTCATTTTGAAATCCTTAACACATTTTGTACAACAAAAGGTGAAAGAGCGAAATCAAAATGAAACATTTTGAAATTATCAAAACATAAAGTTTAGACTGATGTGAACCAACTTTTATTTTTGACTTTTTTTTTTTGGCCTGCTTCGGGATGGGAATGCTTCCAAAAAATCCTTGTGGGACAGCAAACCCATTTTCCTCCCAGCCCTAGATAATATCACTTCCTTTCCTCACAAGGGTGTTGTCAAGATAAATACATTAAAGATTGCAAAGTGCCCAGATACTACAGTAATAGGGGTCAGATATGTTCTGCGCAGTGTGCCCAAAATTTTCTGCTGTGCATGTTCAGAACCTTGCAGGACTGGAGCCCTTAGTTTTTAAGAGCTTTACAGCAAGGACACATCTACTGCTCACACTGATCGTGCTCAGTAAATAAGAATAATCAGACATTCTCTTAGCCATGGGAATTGAGTCTCAGGCCTGCCCATTCCAGAAGAAAGAGACTCTATGAAGTCCACTAGGGATTGCACTATTGCTATTGGTTTTTTAATGTGGAAGGTGCTCAGATCATATGGTGATTGGTGGCAGTATAATCCTTAAAACATTATTCAATCCCCGCTTTCCCAAATAATCATGCAGAATATTACCAATTTACCCATTTAATTATAGTCTTGTACATCCCAGTTAATGAAAGCATCCAAAAGCTTCTCAGTTCTGTGCAGATGAGCATACAAACATTTAGATACTTCAAACTTATCTATGTCTTCAAACCTTTTGAGGCCCTCATTCAGCAGGTTCTACCATCTCCATAAATTCATTCACTTCTGTCATGTGGCAATGGTGAAGGATAGTAGAAAGTTACTGTCTACAAACACCAAAACAAGGGTCTTTATTAGAATAAAGGAAATAGTCTTTTCCCTAAAGCTAAATTCTTTCTCTGCTCCACTCCACTGTGATCATCTGCCTGCCCAAGTCCCTTTCCTACTACACATTAGAAGAAACAGTTTACGTGTTGTCATATCTTCCCCCAAGCTTTCTATCCTCTTTTTGTGGGTGGAGCAGAAGATAAGAGGGATGAACTTATCCAAACAAATCTGGACCTGAGCAAAGATTTGGAAATAAGTGAAACTATAGGTTGGGTTTTATTTTGGCTGTTCCATTTTACCTCTCCTTGTGGACAAATTCTACAGAATGTGCCAGCTATGAAACTGAAAGCACTCTACAGGAACCTAAAAACCTATAAAGCCACCGAAGTCAATGGAGCGAGGCCAATTTAGTCAACAGAATTTAACAGAGAATAATATTTCTGATATATAAGTTGAGGTTTTAAGTTAGTATGTTGTTTTAAAAATTCTATAGAAAGGTTAGCGTTTTCTATTCAGTTCCATAGGCTTCTTTTTTTTTTTTTTCCATAAGGCTACCCATGATTCATAGATTAAAGCCAGAAGGGACTATTCTGAATCTGACCTGTATAATGGATTCTATATAATTTTACCTAGTGATTTCTGCACCAGTCCCATAACTTCAGATTGAGCTAAAGCATATCTTTTAGAAAGATACCTTTTTACATCATGCTGCCGTAGCTATTCAAGCAGGTTAGCTGCCCACACTTTCCATTTATGGGTGTCTCTTCAGTGTCTTGGTGAACCTTCATTTCTGAAGCCCAAAGTCCACATATTACCAGTCCTTAATACACTATCTCAGAGTTACATTCAGTAGTTTGTCATCCCGTTCTTGCTCTTTCAGACTGTGTAAATTATTTAGGTTTATTAATCAGAACTGCATTAAAGGTTTGCCACAGAAAGCAGTGATTGTACATGAAGGTCCAGGAGAATATACAGTAAGTGATAACAGGAGAAGGTGTGTTAAACAGCAAGTGTAACACAAGCAGTGGTTGAAAGGCTCCTGAAAACTTTTGTCTGATAGGAAAGATCCTCTAATCTTATTGCATTATGTCTTGTGCATTTCATTTGGATGCCATCTGGTTCTATAACTCCAATAGATGTAAAACAGAGTCTACTTGAAAAATCACATGAAAGGAAGTCTTGCTTGTTATTAGCATTGCTTTGCCATTGTATTATGACTTGATATGGTTTCAGACATGTAATATAGGGAAATAATTCAAGCAACATTTTTTTTTCACCTGCAAGAAAAATCATCATTGGAATTTCCATTTTCCCCCCCTAAGACACTGCACAGCAATTTTTGCCTCCCAGTAATTTGATATGTTCAGCCTTGTTCTCAGTCTGGATATGATTAACTGTCTTGTATGTTTGTTGTGAACTTTCTTTCATAATGCACCATAAATCTGGTGCAGCAGGGAACCATTAATACACTTTTGGAATAGCAAGGGACACTTCTTTAGAAAGGCTTCTTCCCACAAAGACGAAACCATTCACTTGGGGAGGAGGGGAGGAAGCTGAACTAAAACTTTATAGGCATGATTAGGGCTGGTGCAAGGATGTTTCGCGCCCTAGGCAAAACTTCCACCTTGCACCGTCCCCAAGCCCCCACCCTGAGTCACCCCCCCAAGGCAGCTCCCCCCCTCCATCCTGAGGCACCCCCCCACCCTAGCTCACCCCTGCTCCGCCTCCACCCTGAGCATGCCGTCGCTGCTTCATTTCTCTCTCCTCCCAGGGCTTGCAGCGCCTAAGCTGATTAGTGCCGCAAGCCTGGGAGGCGAGAGAAGTGAAGCAGCCATGGCATGCTCGGGGAGGAGGCAGGGCAGGGGTGAGCTGGGGTGGGGAGTTCCCCTGCGTGCTGCCTCCCCTTTACTTACTGCAGGCGGCCGTCCCCGCATCCACCTGCCCCCGCAACCTCACCCTAAATGCCGGCAGCGACCGGGGCGGCCGAAGATCCAGCCGACGCTGTCGCTGCCAAAGAAAATGCTTCCCCCCCAAATGCTAGCGCCCTAGGTGACCGCCTAGGTTGCCTAAATGGTTGCACCGGCCCTGGGCATGATGCCAACAAAACTCTTGACAATGGCAAGGCAGCTGGGCACCGTTTAACATGCTAATCCTAATTATCTCACTGTTGCCTTGTATTCCCCCATCTGTCTCTATCCACCTGTTGGCTCTCACCATGTGCTCTAGACTGCAAGCTTTTGGGGAGTGTGTACAGTGTCTAAGATATAGCCCCATACCAAAAAACTTTCAGGGTTAATATACGATGAGACCACTGGAACTTTGATCCTGATTAGAGCCTCTAGACATTACTGCTATATAAATAAATAATATGCATGTATTTACATATGACTCAGAGCAAAGCCAAATTTGCATAAAAATAATGTTACATTTTGGCAGATTGAATGCTGCTAAATGGCACCAAATCTGTCTGTCTTACTAGGTACTTGGCCACTGTCACTGTAGTATAAACATTACCAAATATATCCATCCAACAACCACATGAGGAAGGAAATTATTAGTCCTATTTTGCAGATGGAGAACTGAGGCACAGAGCAATTAAATTGCTTGCCAAAGTCAGAGTGGTTAGTGACAGAGCTGGGAACTAAAGCCATATCTCTTAAGTCTCAGTACAATGCCTTCACCATAAGAACTGATCGGGTACTTGTGGTTCTATCTAGTGGCTGGAGGCCTTAAACGATATCCTTACTTATGATTATGATTACTATAATTAACTGACGTTCTCCTTCACTTCCAGTGAAGTGGCCTCTTCAGAGCTGAAGATACTCTTAGACCTTCTTGTCACTGCGTGGCCCAGCTAGCCCCCAGTGTGTATGTAGGTTTATACAGATCAGTATCAGACCATTATAGTGGCCACCAGATGCTCTCAAAGTATACATGGAATTCCTCAGATAAGAAGTTCTTGAGGAATTAGGGTTCACATTATCCATATCATTAGATATTAACGGGTTGATCCAAAGTCCACTGAAGTCAATGGGAGTCTGTTCTTTGACATCACCGGGATTTGGATCAAGTGCTAAGCACACTGGGCTTCAACCTGAGCCCCTTTACACTGGTGTGACTCAAGTGAACCAAATTCTATTTTCATTTACTCCAGTATAAATCCAAAGTATCTCAGTTGATTTATTCGTAGAATGTAGCCCATTGACATTCTTGGAGTTAATCCTCCAAGTCCATCATCTTCCCAAATCTTGCTTTCAATTGGCCAGAGAAGAGGAAAATTACTTAATACCCAGGTGCTACATGCTGTGTTGGTGCACTTCCAGGGCATTATTTAAGATTATTTTTAGTCACTCATAATAATTTTGCTTCCCCCCGCCTACTATGATATAGTCAAATTTCAAATTCTCAACCCTGAATTTAGTTATTTGCATGCATTTGCTCTTTCTGCTGAGCCACCTGGGCTTGAGACTGCCATCTGTGTAGTGCGGATTAGGTCCCTTTTCAGAGACTAACTGTCTTTCAATTTGCAGCAATAAAAATCAGGCATAAAATGCAAACACCCCATTTTTCTAGGCTTGCTGCCATCAGCTATGCAGGTAAGAGTCTTGGTTGCAGCAGCAACACTCAAAGGCCTAACAAAATCCAAGAGTTGGAAGCTGAAGCTAGACAAATCCAAACTACAAATAAGGTGCAAACTTTTAACTGTGAGGACAATTAAGCATTAGAACAATTTACCCAGAGTGGATTCCCCATCATTTGAGGACTTTAAATCAAAACTAGTTATCTTTCTTACAGATATGCTCAAGGTCAGCCAAAAAATTCTGTGCTGTGCAGGAGGTCAGAGTAAGTGATCAAAATGGTCCTTTCTGGGCATAAAATGTGATTCTATACCGGGGTAGGCAACCTATGGCACGGGTGCCAAAGGCGGCACGCGAGCTGATTTTCAATGGCACTCACACTGCCCAGATCCTGGCTACCGGTCTGGAGGGCTCTGCATTTTAATTTAATTTTAAATGAAGTTTCTTAAAAATTTAAAAATCTTATTTACTTTACATACAACAGTAGTTTAGTTATATATTATAGACTTATAGAAAGAGACCTTCTAAAAATGTTAAAATGTATTACTGGCACGTGAAACCTTAAATTAAAGTAAATAAATGAAGACTCAGCACACCACTTCTGAAAGGTTGCCGACCCCTGTTCTATACAATAGTGCTGGAATCCTGATTTAATATATCAAAGAATAGAACTCACATTTTAGAGCAATGAGTAGCACAATAGTGAAATCTAGCCTTAGTACAAAATGATTTACTATTATGTTTTTTTAAACATGTGAAACCTAAACCGTGGTGTGAAACTGCCAAGGGATACCCGGAGCTGTGAGGCACCACTACACCACCTGCCCTTCAATTGAGGAAGTCTTTTCTATGCCTGCCAGGGGTCAGCTCCCCGACTCCACTGACCACAGGCAACACAAGTGCTTCCATCTTGGCCTACATATGTTCTGCCACCCCTTTGCAGGTTTGTGATAAACTCCAATCCAAAGTCCTCCAGGTATCCCCTTAGAATTGCTCAGCCTCTGATCCCCCCAGACATTCACAGAGTTCCCAGATCCTCTGCTCCCAAAAGAACACTACATCTCAGCTTACCATCTACACTGTGGACCATGGGTCCACTTAACACACAGCACTTAGATCTGTTTATAGTAGGGCTGTCAAGTGATTTAAAAAATTGTGATTAATCACACAATTAATCATGATATTAAACAATAATAGAATACCATTTATTTAAATCGTTTTGGATGTGTTCTACATTTTCAAACATATTGATTTTCAATTACAACACAGAATACAAAGTGTAAAGTGCTCATTTTATATTTATTTTTCTTACAAATATTTGCACTGTAAAAAGAAAAAGATAGTATTTTTCAATTCACCTAAGTAGTACTGTAGTGCAATCTGTTTTATTTTTAATACAGGGGTTTTTTGTACATAATTCTATATTAGTAAGTTCAACTTTCATGGTAAACAATGTAAAACTTTAGAGCCTACAAATCCATTCAGTCCTACTTCTTGTTCAGCCAATCACTCAGACAAACAAGTTTGATTACAATTTGCAGGAGATAAAGCTGCCCACTTCTTGTTTACAATGTCACCTGAAAGTTCACACGGCACTGTTGTAGCCGGCGTTGCAGATATTTACGTGCCAGATGCACTAAAGATTCATATGTCCCTTCATGCTTCAACCACTGTTCCAGAGGGCATGAGTCCCTGCTGACGAAAGGTTCTGCTTGATAATCATCCAAAGCAGAGCGAACAGATGCATGTTCATTTTCATCATGTGAGTCAGATGCCAATAGCAGAAAGTTGATTTTTCTTTTTTGGTGGTTTGGGTTCTGTAGTTTCCGCATTGGAATGTTGCTCTTTTAAGACTTCTGAAAGCATGCCTCATCCCTCTCAGATTTTGAATGGCACTTCAGATTATTAAGCTTGGGTCGAGCGCTGTAGCTATTTTTAGAAATCTCACATGGTACCTTCTTTGCATTTTGTCAAATCTGCTGTGAAAGTGTTTTTAAAATGAACATGCGCTGGGTCATCATCTGAGGCTACTATACCATGAAATGTGGGTAAAACAGAACAGGAGACATACAATTCTCCCCCAAAGAGTTCAGTCACAAAGTTAATTAATGCATTATTTTTTTAGCGAGCATCATCAGCATAGAAGCATGTCCTCCGGAATGGTGGTTGAAGCATGAAGGGACATACAAATGTTTAGCATATCTTAGAACATAAGAATGGCCATACTGGTCAGACCAAAGGTCCATCTAGCCCAGTATCCAATCTTCTGACAGTGGCCAATGCCAGGTACCCCAGAGAGAATGAACAGAACTGGTAATCACCAAGTTATCCATTCCCAGTCACCCATTCCCAGCTTCTGGCAAACAGAGGCCAGGGACACCATCGCTGTCCATCCTGGCTAATAGCCATTGATGGACCTATCCTCCATGAATTTATCTAGCTCTTTTTTGAACCCTGTTATAGACTTGGCCTTCACAACATCCTCTGGCAAGGAGTTCCACAGGTTTACTGTGCGTTGTGTGGAAAAAATAGTTCCTTTTGTTTGTTTTTTAAACCTGCTACCTATTAATTTCACTTGGTGACCCCTAGTTCTTGAGTTATGAAAAGGAGTAAATAACACTTCCGTATTTACTTTCTCCACACCAGTCATGATTTTATAGACCTCTATCATGTCCCCCATTAGTCATCTCTTTTCCAAGCTGAAAAGTCCCAGTCTTATTAATCTCTCCTCATATGGCAGCCATTCTATACCCCTAATTATTTTTGTTGTTCTTTTCTGAACCTTTTCCAGTTCCAATATCTCTTTTGAGATGAGACATCTGCACACAGTACTCAAGATGTGGCTGTACCATGGATTTATATAGAGGCAATATGATATTTTCTGTCTTATTATCCCTTTCTTAATGATTCCCAACATTCTGTTTGCTTTTTTGACTGCTGCTGCACATTGAGTGGACGTTTTCAGAGAACTGTTCACAATGACTCCAAGATCTTCTTCTTGAGTGGTAACAGCTAATTTAGACCCCATCATTGTATATATATAGTTGAGATTATGTTTTCCAATATGCATTACTGTGCAGTTATCAGCACTGAATTTCATCTGCCATTTTGTTGCCTAGTCACCCAGTTTTCAGATCCTTTTGTAGCTCTTCGCCGTCTGCCTGGAACTTAACTATCTTGATAACTTTGTAGCATCTGCAAATTTTGCAACCTTACTGTTTACCCCCTTTTCCAGATCATTTATGAATATATTGAATGGGAGTTGACCCAGTACAGACCTCTGGGGACACAACTATTTACCTCTCTCCATTTTGAAAACTGACCATTTATTCCTACCCTTTCTTTCCTATCCTTTAACGTAAATACCTTGCAATGCCGGCTACAAAATTGCCATATGAATGCCTGTTCAACAGTATCTCCTGTAGATGTAAACAAACTTGTTTGTCTTTGTGATTGGCTGAACAAGAAATAGGAGTGAGTGGACTTGTAGGCTCTAAAGTTTTATATTGTTTTGTTTTTGAGTGCAGTTATGTAACCAAAAAAAATCTCCATTTGTAAGTAACATTTTCATGATAAAGAGATTGCACTGTAGTACTTGTAGGAGGTGAATTGAAAAATACTATTTCTTTTGTTTGTTTTTTGCTGTGCAAATATTTGTAATAAAAATAATATATAGTGAGTACTGTACACTTTATATTCTGTGTTATAGTAGAAATCCTTGTGCAGGCTTTAATACAAGCCAGTGTCACAGTAATCATCAATATCATTCTGAACCACTTGTACAGATGTTGTACAAGAAGTTATATAAACTGACAATTATGTTCTAACGTCTGCATCTAAGGGGCCGGACCCCAGCAAAGGTGAAAAACCAGTTTCCTATCAGACAAGATATGTTTTTTTTTTCTATCTGGCTGTTTGCATGTAAATTAAGGATTGTATGGATTACAGTGAGTCTCATCTCACCAGTCTGAACCAAATGTTAATGAAGGATTGTGAAAACTTCTTCAAATAGAAGAGAAGAAGAGAACAGAGGGCGGCAACCCTATTTTGAGGAGCACATCAAAAGTTTGCTCTGTTGCTGGGGCAGGGCAACAATGTGCAGCCCTTGTGCTAAAGCCTGTGGCAAAGCCTCAAATGGTCTTTCAGAGTTGAAAGCAACCCGCGCCTGCCATTGCTCGGCAGGACTTGGTCCCCTGAAGGGCAAGAGGAGAAATTCTCCTGCAACAGAAGAGCAATGATCCAGGAAGAGAAGCGACTTTATTTCTTATTTGCTTGAGTGCAAGTTTTGAGAGTGCTGAATACCTCCCAAGCTCCCACATTTCAGTACTCAGGCACCTCTGAAGATTTAGCCCAATATTCTAGCCTGTTTAACATTAAGAAAATATTTTGTTCTTTGAATTCCCAAAATTGGAAGTTGACCTTGTGGAAAGGTGGATGAACTGCACCATTAGCTAGACCTCAGACTGGGAACCCAGTTTGGATAACTTATTTCTCCCCTCCCTGCCCATTGTTTTTAATTTTCACCATATCTCTGTACTTCAGAGAAAGAACCACAAGAGTTTTATTCCTAAGACTTGCAGACCACAGAGGTTCAGGTGTCTGGGTAGAGAGCAAGATGTCTGAGTGCTTTTCAAACCAACACTCTAAAGCCTGCCCTCCATCCTCAACTGAAGCAATCAATTTTGTTTTCCTCCTTCAAGTCCTTCCTAAATCTCAGTTATTCACTCACGGCCAGCTTTCAAACACTGATTATCCAACTCCACTCACATGCCTCACCTCATCACCCTCCACTTCATTAGAATTATTCTTGATTTACTCTGGCGGAAAGGTGCAATATCCATATTAAATTAAAGCCTTGGAATAAGCAGACCTTTTACCAAAGCTTCTGGCATGATCTCTTTGCCCTTATGCTGGATCCTTCCTCACTTCCACTGTAAATTATCTGGGGCCGGGAACTTGTCTTGCACAGCACAGTGTCACTGGTATATGCCAACAATGCAGTTTAACTGGTCAATTAAACAGATACTGGCTTTACAGGGCATAGATTTCCTCATAAACTCAAGCAATAATGCTTAACTGGCCAGTGAAGCATGGCTTGAGGCTGGAGTAGTTCAAAGCAACCAGAGTATATTCTTGATAATGACTCACATGTCTGCAAAGTACTATGTAAATCGATGGTGTTATAAAAATAGTCAAGTTACATCAGGTATAAATATGGCCCCAGTATTCTTTTTCTGTCTCTTAGCTGCATATTGCACAGAAGGAGGTTGACCTAACTAGCTGTCATTACTGTTGGTGCAGATAGGCATGTGCCTTCCCACTTGGAAATGGTTACACAGTTGACGGCTTCTTTGCTTGCCAGAGCAGAAAGCTGTTTTGCGCTGAATGTAGTGGAGTGAAAAGTCAGAATTTCCCATATTTGGGCAAGGCATAACTGAATAGGTTTTTGCCAGCTTGTTAAAATCCTATTAAAAATATCTTTGTGTCAATTGCCAAAGATGCAGTCATCGCTCATGGACAGAGGCAGGGCCTTTGGGCGTGTATGTGAATGTGTTACAAGAGACCTATAGGAAACAGTTATTGCATTTCGGGGGAAAAAAAAAACAGGATGACTCTCTTTTGAGTAAAGTAAAATCCTCCAGTTTTTCACCCCACTTTTACTGTGCAGAGGGCTAAAAATTGTGCAGGATCCTTTACCCACTCCTGAAAGCTGAAGAATGTTTAAATTGATCCTCCAATACCCCTCCCGCCCGATTCACACTCACACCATTACTGATGAATATCAAACTGTAGATGTGTGAGGTCTTGGAAGCCTTACACTCTGCCAGAACCTTTGTCATCAGCTTCAGCAAATGGCTGTTACTCTGTAACTGTTCTTGACCTAAACGTTTCCTGACAGCAGCTTCACCCTACTCCCTATGATTGGCGTTTCCCTGAAAGCTGATGTATCTGGTGGACTGTGTCTGTTTCAGTAGTTCACGTTTCAGATTCAGTTGCTTTTAAAATGAGTTCTGTCCTCATTGCACATAATTCAGCAAATGCTGCATCAGCTTTAGCATACTCTGTGTTTAATTTATAGAGTGGAGAGAGTGGAGATTGATTGATTGTTGTTTTGCTAAGTGATGTGTTTCAATCAGAAGGTGATAAATGTCATTTAGCATATTATAGACTGTGTTTCAGTTGTTGATGATAGCTGGTTTAAGGAGGGATGTACCCGTTTTAGTAATGTGTTATCTAATGCAACTGGTGATGCTTTTCATTCAGTAGGATATCTGGTTTTTTCCCCCTTCATCGTGTAATTCTTTTATCAGTAGGTGAGTTATGGATATCACTCTCTTGTTCTGAACTATGTTTACTCATTTTATCCCGCCTTCTGTCTGTCTTGCCTATTTTGACCCTGATACTGCAAACACTTATGCTCATGTTTTACTTTACAACTCTAAGCAGCTCCATTGAAAGTTAAGCACATGTGTTTGCAGGACTGTTACCTTGGGTCTTTAGAGGGGTGGGATAGCTCAATGATTTGAGCATTGGCCTGCTAAACCCAGGGCTGTGGGTTCAGTTCTTGAGGAGGTCACTTAGGGATCTGGGGCAAAATCAGTACTTGGTCCTGCTAGTGAAGGTAGGGGGCTGGACTCAAGGACCCTTCACTTCCAGTTCTAGAAGATAGATATATCTCCATTAATTAAATTAAATTAAGGACTGTTTCTACCCCTATGTATGTAGAATGCTCAGCACAATGGAACCCCTATCTCAATTGAGGCATCTAGACACTACTGAACTACAACCAATCAGATTCAAGTGTATAGCATTTTTTCTGTATTATAATGTATATTTTAACTATTATTTGTACGTATTTGTGCTAGATATGGTGGAACAGGGATAGTGCCTTCAGGTATGTTTGCAAAGAATTTCCAGTCTTGAAATGGATATTAATGAAAAATGTGTCAATTCTGATGTGCCGTGAATCCAGTCTGTTTGAATCTTTTAGCAAATGGGAACTCAAATACTCACCCACTAAATACAATAGATAGCTACTGGGGGAGGGGAAGGGGACCACTGTTAGCTTCATGTGTTTGTATATAATGTTCCACTCTATCAAAATTGGGCTCAATCCGTTTAAAAATTAATTGCCATACAATGGTAGACAATAGGATGGGTAAACTTTATCTGGAGAGAAAGATGAAGCCTTAAATTAAACTGGCTGTATAGATTCTGCAGCCACTGGTTCAAATGAAATCCATGCTGCATCATTTCAGTCCCTTGTGTTTCTGAAGCAGGTATTATGAGACAAATTGCACTTATTTGGATTGGAGAGGGCGGGGCTTGTCTTTCAAGTGCTTCCTTAAAAACGGAGGGTCCTAAGAGCTCTGTGTGATCATCGAAGAATTAAAGTACCCAGGGCACTAAGGTTGGAGTTTTATCCCAATGTTACGGCCAACCTTTTCTCTCACCACTCCAAATGGCAGCTACACTTGAGTCGCATTTTCAAAGTGTTTTAGTACGAAGATGCTTTGTAAGTGTCCAATGGTATTACTGCTGTGATATACAGCATAAAAAAAGCACAGCAAAGACTAGATAAACTACCTATCAGTAGTCAGATGTTTTCTTTCACTGAAGATCTAAACAGCATCACAAGTATTTTGACTGCTCAGGGCAGGTGCAAAGCAAATCCAAACATTTTAAAAAGAGCTGGGCAAAACAAAGTTTTTTTACCACGAGAATTTGGCTTTTTTGAGGTTGCAAAATATTTGAACAATAGGAGCAATTTCATAAAATATTTTGACCAAATGAAAATGTTAATCTCTTAGGATGGCTGAAAAAAATTAATAACATTGCTATTCCAGATTTCCAGCTGCTTTGCTTCATTGGGATTAGTCATGTGGTATTGTTTCTCATTCCCTGATTGGATAAGCCTATTTCATGTGGTCAGGAGAGAGAGGAAACCATTTGACTCATTTTCCCTGTGTCACTGCTGGAGGTGACTCCAGCATACGTATAGTATGAGACCAATCCAAAGCATATTGAAGTCAGTGGAAAGCCTGCCACTGGGCACAATGAATAATAGATTGTACCACGTCTGCAATTTTGGAAAGCACTTAAGCATATGCTTGACTTTAAGTGTGTGCTTCTCTGTTTTCCTGAATTGGAATTGCTTTCCTGACTCAGGCCTGTTAGGTCCTGACTACTCCCATGTGTGAGGTGTGGGTGTGTGTTTGGCACTGCACTAAGCTAGCCAAGTGAATAGACAGCAGCAGTCGATGTAAAACACGGAGAAGTATATGTACGCTACCTTAACAATATCTCTGATTTCCCCATTTGTACGCTTCCCTATAATCCTGCTCGTATCTGCTGTTGTGTTGCTATCACTGTGACCACTTCTGGTCCATCACCAGTAGCTTCTCTATTGTTGTGAGCTACTGTCATATAGACATCAATAAAAGGACATCATATGGAACCAGCATTGTATCAAAGCTGATTGCTGCAAATGGCTGGAGCTAACCTTCCACTCGCCCCCCAAAAATGCCAAATATAGTTAAAACAGTAATTCAGCCCACCCTAATGTACGGAATAGAGACAGCCAAAGGAAAAGAAATCGGTATGCTCCTCATTGCAGAAATGAAACGTTGAGAGGGTCAAATGGTTGAACACACCATGGTGAGGAAACAAAATGAGATTGTGAGGTGCCTAATGTGGGTTGCCCAGTTGAAGACAAGTTGAGGGAGGCTAGGGTACGCTGGTGTGGACATCTACAATGGAGACACGGTAGTTATATTGGTAGCATGGCCCTAGCAATGATTGTGGATGGAAGATGACCAAGGTGGAGGCCAAAGACTCGGTGCATGGACCAGACATCAGCAGACCTTAGAGAGACGTGTTTGCACAACATTCAGCTATACACTCATGAGTTTTGGAAGAAGGCTATAAGAGTTGCCAACCCCAAATAGGGAAGTGGCAAAGAAGGAGGAGGCATGGAACTGCCATGTGTTTCCCAGTCCTGTATGTAATGCATATGGAACTACCCTATGTTTTTGTCAATGTGTAATGTTGCTATCTTCTGCACATGTGGTAACACTCAGCTTCTGGGAGTGTACAATGTGTCCGATTTTCCATCAGCAGGTGAAGAGGATTTTGCCAGAAACTAGGAAATCAGTTTAGTCCACTGGACTTCATGTAGGTTCCTACAGGAACCACATTCCGAAAAGGTAAATCTGAGGATTGAAGAGAATATGATGACAACATTCCTAGGAACTTTCAAAAAACTTGAGGTGGTTTGCCCATCACTGGTAGTCACGTCGTCCCTGTTTGCTCTGTAACACTAGGCTTATTGGAAACATGACTGAAGGGAATCTGATACCATACTACAGTACGTGAACAACAGCTAGAGAATGCAACCTCTAGTTCATAATTTTGGCTCAGTTTTGTGTTGGATTTGCAGGATTACTTTTAGCCATTCAGTTCTAAATCACTACACTACAGTGAGGATTTTCCCTCTTCTTTCAAAACACACTTGTAGGCTACTGAATGGAGTTTGTTGGATAGTCCCTTACCTGTTGCTTGGTCACGTCAGACTGATTATATAATATCCCTAAATATCCTCAGTCTTAGTGATATGAGAGAGAGAGAGAAATTTGCAGTCAGAAAAAAACTGATATTTCCAATGGGTCTGACATCACATCACACCTAAATTATTCTTCTGAAAGACTAGACATGTAACAAATTATATCTAAATGGAACAACAACTGCCTAGAGATGAGGTGAAACAGTAAGAGGTTAAGAGTTTGTTATAGATGGAGGAAGAAACTTATGAATAACCATTTGGATATGTCTAAACTTGTCCATATGGTATGATGTAGTGTTTTGAGCACAAGACCGTGTGAGAGAAGCTTGTGATTTCTAATCCTGGATCTGGTTCATCTTCCCACTGAGACCTCAGGCAAGTCACTTAACTTCTCCTCAGTTCACCATTTGCTTCCCTCCCTTCCCCACCTATCTAACTTTGAGGTTCTAACAGCAACTGTTTCATTTTTTCTCTGGTAATTAGGCAGGCAACATCTTACCTGAGGCCTACAGTCAAAAG
This sequence comes from Gopherus evgoodei, assembly GCF_007399415.2. Taxonomy (NCBI): domain Eukaryota; kingdom Metazoa; phylum Chordata; order Testudines; family Testudinidae; genus Gopherus; species Gopherus evgoodei. The sequence continues at coordinate 355,077,479 of NC_044322.1, read as the reverse complement.
CTACCCACACCATTCCAAGCCCCCTCCAACTTCCCCCCTGCCTCCCCAAAAAAACCAGCAACCAGGTCACACATACATTTTTCAAACTTCAAATTCTTTTTTTGTAGGTGTCTGTATATACATCATGCTGCCACTTTAATAACATCCTAAGCATGGGGAATTATAAAATGGCTCTCTATCCAGATACTACAGTGATGAGGGCCTAAGTATCTGAGGGGCACGCTATCATTAGTGGATTATAACTTCACAACAACTCTATGAGGGAGGGGAGTATTAGCCTTGTTTTAAGGAAACTGAGGCACAGCAGAGATTAAAGGCAAACAAGAAGCCTGTGGCTAGCCAGGAATTGAACACAGGCCTCCTAAGTCCCTGGCCAGTGGCCTGACCACTGGGCCATCCTTCCAACACTTACACATAGTGTGAACGCAAGACCTTTAAGTTTGTGTTCACACCATCCAACTGAGGGAGTTGCAACAAAGCACTTCAGTGCACACTGCTGTTGACATCCTCTTACTCTCAACTGCCAGGTAGTGTAGATGTGCCCTAAGATAACTAGAACTACCAGGGTCAAATAATAATACCTAGCGCTTTTAATCCATAGCTCTCAAAGCACCTTACAAAGGAGATAAGAACCATTATCTCAATTTTACAGATGAGGAAACGAAAAGCTGAGAAAATTAAAGCCAACTGCCTAAGGCATAGTCAGGAATAGAACCTAAAACTCCTGAGTTCCCCACCTGCACACCACCTACTAGGCCACATTGCACACACCCTTTGTGGTCTTGCTTCTCTATCTAGATGTTTATACCACCCTCACTATGGTATCTCAGCAAGAGGAAATGCATTTTCTTAATGCAAGGTGCAATCACAGCGTTTGTGGAAATTTAAACAAAGTTTAAATAATTCCTAAGTTGCCCCACACAAAAAAACAGATTTTTTTAAGGTATTAACACTTGCCAGGGAGACTCAGTATGCTTATATCTTGTACAGAGTCACAAGAACAATTTCAAAGAGAAAAGAGCTAAGAGTAAATGGTGAAATTATATATGTATTTACAGATTTTATTTTTCGTCAAGGTCTTAGCTTATAACCATCTCCCTGCCTGAGGTTTTTATTCTTTGCCTGTGTTGTGATTTTTATCCATTTTCTTTTCTCTTTTGGACAATGGGTTATTTAGCCTTTTTCCCCCCCTTTTTTGCTTTGTTTAGTGTTGTCTTTTTATAGCTTCATTTTGCTGATTTTTGGTTGCATGACTTCTTGCTCTAATAACCCCTTCTTTCAAGGATGACAGGGAAGGAGTTGTGAAGGGTGGAGAAATCCTTGTGTGTATATGTGTATGGGTGATTTTTTTTTCCCCTGCTGTAATTCTGGCAAGTTGGGAGAGAGACATAGGAGTGGGTGGGATGGGAGTGGGTGAGACAGTAACTGGCAGAGTACCCTCCCCATGATATTTCTGCCATCTGCTCCAGAAATGATGTGCTCCGCTACCCTTTTATTAAACCTTCTTAGAAGGGGTGGGAGGTTAGGATGGAATGCAGAGAAGAAACAAGGAAGACTGGGTTAAGGTTAATGTGTAGGCTCGGGCAGAGATGGTGAAACAAAGGTGCTTTTGGTTTGGCAAAACCTCGTCCTTTGTGGGTTTCTTTTGCAAACTCAAAGCCAGCTGTGGTTTGGATGTAGCTTTGCTTTAATCCAACCCTCTGCAGAGGTCAAATTTGTGACAGAGAAGGGGAGAGGATGGTTTAGATGTGAGCTCTGATTTGTGCATAGTTAATCTTAGCTACATAGCAATGATGCATTTAGCCTGCTGGGGGGATAGGCTCCAGAAAAGGACAAAAAGAGTAAAAATAAGACGGTGTGTTTCTCTACCTGCATCTGAGCTAGTCCTTCATCATATCACACAGCCATGATGGCCAAGTGCTGCCTGTGTTATTTTTGTGTGCTGATGCTGTATCATGGATTCATAGTTGCATGAAGGAGCTTGTCATAAACAGATGGTTAAGGGTTCATGTCTCTTTTACCTGTAAAGGGTTAGGAAGCTCAGTAAACCTGGCTGACACCTGACCAGAGGACCAATAGGGGGACAAGATACTTTCAAATCTTAGTGGAGGGAAGTCTTTGTTTGTGTTTTTGTTTTGTTTGTTGTTCGCTCTCGGGACTGAAAGGGGCGGGACATCATTCCAGGCTTTCCCTATCTTTCTGAATCAGTCTTTCATGTTTCAAAATTGTAAGTAATAGCGAGGCAAGGCGGATTAGTCTTATGTTTGTTTTCTCAACTTGTAAAGGTTTCTTTTGCTGGAAGGATTTTTTCCTCTGTTTGCTGTAACTTTGAATCTAAGGCTGGAGGGGGGTCCCTCTAGTCTATATGAATCTGAGTACCCTGTAAAGCATTTTCCATCCTGATTTTACAGAGATAATTTTTACTTTTTCTTTCTTTAATTAAAAGCTTTCTTTTTAGGAACCTGATTGATTTTTCCTTGTTTTAAGATCCAAGGAGTTTGGATCGGTGTGAAGCCTCTCAAGACAACCCAGGGAGGGGAAAGTCTGGGGGGAAAAGGAGAGGGATAGTTAATTTCTCCATGTTTTAAGACCCAAGGAGGTTGGGTCTGGGTTCCCCAGGGAAGGTTTTGGGGGAACAGAAAGTGTACCAGATACTAAATTCTGGCTGGTGGCAGCAGACCAGACCTAAGCTAGTAATTAAGCTTAAAAGTGTTCATGCAGGTCCCCACTTCTTGTACTCTAAAGTTCAAAGTGGGGGGAAAACTTTGACAGAGCTATATTTCTGGATTAGGGATTTGATTATCCCCTTTCTTCTTCTCTGTGTGAAAGAAGCCTGAAAGGTGGATCTGCCCCATTCCTGTGGATTTGATGGGTGGAATGATGCCTTGGGGAATGGCCCTCATTCCAGCCCTTATCCCGTAGTGACTGGGAAGGCTCAGGCACAGGGGTTTTTATCCGTCACCCTTTATATGCATACCTTCAGTGTGTTTGAACTGTATAAATTGGGCATGTAGTGTTTGTGTTGGGGATACCCATAGAGACTCAAATACATACTTGGTACTGTTCTTGTTGGACTCCCTCCAGTCACCATATTCCACCATATCCAGTCACCATATCCCACAAAGACTATTACCATTTTGGAAAGGCATTGGAATGATGGCTGCCATCTTGGTCAACATCAGGGACCTCCAGAGCTAAAAGCCTGAATCCATATAACTTGAGCTAAAGAGCCAGGCTTTCCAGAAGAGACCTGTAATGTACAGCGTTGTTATAACCGTGTTGGTCCCAAGATATTAGAGCAACATGGTGGGTGAGGTAATATCTTTTACTGGAGCAACATCTGTTGGTGAGAGAGACAAGTTTCAAGCTTACACAGAGCTCTTCTTCAGGGAAGCTAACTCAAGGTGTCACTGCTAAACACAAGGTTGAACAGATTGTTTAGAGTAAGTAGCTAACACACTTCAAGAGATCATTTTAGGTGAAGTGACCTATTAACACGCCTCCATCACTGGAAGGAAAGGAATGGAGGGGTGGGGAGGGGAGCATCTGGGGAGCATCTGTTGTAACAAGCCTTAAATCCAATGTCTCTGTTTAGTCCATGATTTTCAGCTTCTTCTAGGGCATAACCAACCTCCTCCACAAACTCTGCAACATTAACCACCTCACTCAGAACACCATTCTTGCCACCATGGATGTCACCTCCCTATACACCAACATATATGCCCTCTACATACTTACCAGCTTTGGGTATCTTTTAAAATTAACCTTAACTCTGAATTTCCTTGATATATGATTTCATAGAGTTTAAGGCCATCTTAGATCATCTTGTCTGACCTCCTGTATACCACAAGCCATTAAGTTTCACCTGGTTACCCTTGTGTTGAGCCCTAAAGCTAGTGTTAAATACTTTAGTTGTATGCCACAGGCAAAAATGCTTGGTTTGGGATAATTACAACATCTCTAATGCATTTTCCCTAGATTATTGCTATATAATCTCACTCCCTCTTCATGTAGTTTTTGGCTAGAAATATCCTTGGTTTGTTCTTGCTTTTGAGGGTTCTGTTGGTTTTGTTTTTATATTAAAAAATTCATTCATGAGCACTGAGCAATGATTAAGAATAACACCAAGTGATGTTTCTAATGATTTGAAAATATGAAGGATCAATCTTCAATATTTTTTAATTTAAATTAACTGGTCAGATTCACCAGTACAAACCAGCAAGCACATATTACTCTGTTACACTTGTTTTATATCTGCTTTGCTTCACTCCAGCAGTGCAAAACAACCAGCCTCCCGACATCCTGCCCTCCACATTCCCTTTCACACCTCCCACCAAAAAATGCCCACCCTCTCACATTCACCTGCTCACACACAGCCCAATTTCCTTCCCCTGTTCCCCACATTTCCGTGTAGTGGGTCACATACTTTATTCCTTCCTGCTGTAAATATAGTACAGAAGGTATTTTCTGGGGTTGGGGAGGGGGAATGTAGGAATAAAGGGGGTTTTCTGCTGTAATTCTTCATAAGTCAACACTTCTCCTTCAGTGGATGCTGAAGAAAAAGTGTTCTATTTCAGGAGAATTCCATGAAGATATGCACTCTTACAAAATGGCCACCATCTCCTGTCATTCTCAATGGACAAGGCTACAGGTTGTTCTCTTTAGCTGCCCTCTTTCAAACTGGGCCCCCACCTCCCAGTGTTCTCAATGGGAATGAAGCCAAAGCTGCCCTCACTGTACAGTGGTTTCCCATGCTGTGAAGAAGTGAGGAGCAGCACTTTAGGTAACACGCAAACGAGTTGGTGGCCATTTCTGCTAAGGGCAGCCTATGGCTTCTGTCCCTTTGCAAACAGTAAGAGATGTAGGCCATTTTGAGAAGGGTTCCTTCTCCTCATCCATACCTTTCAAGGCTGACAGGTGAAGTTGCAAAATATCACTTGGGCCTGATTCTGATTTTAAGTACATTGGCTTACAGTGTAAATTAGAATTGCCAACAGTCCTCTATTATAAGGGATGTAACTATTTAAATAAAGAATTTGTCCTGTACTAAATCAGTATGGGATGCCTTTTGTCCTGTATCTCAACCAGAAGTGTAGCGCCGCCAGAGTGGACCGAAGCATCTCTCTGGCACCTGAAATCCAGGATGGAGCATCACTCTTGCATTTCACCTTGCCAAGTGACATCTCGACCAGGTACACAGGGTTGCAATGCTGCTCAAATTTGGTCTGGCCTGCCCTCTATCCCCAGACCCCATGGTGAAAGTTGCTCCCACCTCCAATTGAAATCTAAAATAATGCTCTTGCTGGTTTCAGGGAAGCCTCCTCCAATCCACATACCCCTTCTTGCAACCCCTGCCCCACAGAGCTGCAACAGGCAGAGAACAGCAACTGAAGCCTTCCACTCAGCTCCTGGCACCCACACAGAACTTGAACGAGAGTGACAGCAGTTGCCTGGCCACGCATCTGAGGCCCTGGCCTCTCTGCACAGCACAGAGCTGGTGAGAGGAGAACCCCTAGGAAGGCCAGGAGCAGAAAAGGATCTGCCTTCAGAGGTTCAGATCAAGATTGGAATATCAGAGGTCTGTCCTGTATTTCTGAAATATAGTTTTGGCAATCCAAGTGCAAATCAAGAATAATTCTAGTGAGGTCAGTGGTGCAAACCAGTCAGCAATATGGCCAACCCCAAGCATTCAGAAATCATGAGTCAGATCCCCCCAAAAACACAGGATTGGCTTCAAAATATTTTCTTTTAAAGGTGTGTGAGGGGTTGGGGGGTTGTTGTTTTTTTTTTTTAGAGGTTTTTGGTGGGGAGTGTCTTCTGGTTTCTGAGGCTTTAGGTGAACTTGCTCCATGTTTTCAAGGTCTTCCCCCCCCCCCATCATAGCTTGAGAGGGTCGTTTTCTTAAAAAAATAAATAAAAAAAAAAACCCTGAAGCTCTCACACAATCCCTTGATTCATATATCTGGCCCTTTACAGAAAAAAAAAATCGAAGACCACAAGTGTTGGCAACACTGGCAGTGTAAACAAAGTCAGAATCAGGCCCCATATTTTGCTTAAATGTGAATTAAATTAAGCACGAGTTACTTTACTGATTAGCTTAATCTCTGTGGTAAAGCTTTGCTACATATGCATGTTTGTGTACTGAAGGTCACATTATATAAGATCTCGTTCTTAGAAGGCAATGCTACATGAAATAATTAAATAGAAACTGCAGCACAGCCAGCTTTGGCACCAGTAAAAATGTGAACATTGGTAGGGATCAGTTAGGACTCCGGAATATTGTGACCTCAATTTAGGCTGGATGACCTTCTCATAAAAAAAATGATAATTCTTAAAGGTACCCAGCCTAGATCAGAACTTTCCTTAAGGATCTGAAGAGACACTGCCAGAAATTGCTTTCCATGCTATTTCAGTGCTTTCACTTTTGAATGCGAAAGAAGATTCTATTGTGAAATGAAAATACAAAGAAATAGCACAGGTAAGCAATTTTTTGGAAGGATTTAAGATTTGTTTAGAAATTCTAATGCTTTTTGCCTTTCACAATGCTATCTAAGCAGAAGAGAAACTCTTTTTAATATCAAAAGCATCATTTTTTATTTTATTAAATAGAGTGTTTTCAAGGGTGTTTAAAGCATTATTTTAAATGGAGAGCATAACGCTAATAAAATCAAACCATCTCTTACTGATAACTTAAGTCATGAGTGCAATTATTTAAAGGCAGGTTTTAAAAACAATTTCAGATTTTTAACAAAAATAAGTCTAATATTTATTAAATTGTTTAGTTAGCATTGAGATACCTCTCTGGAAGGAAAGCAGATTTAAAATTAAATTTGTGTGTGTGATTACTTCAAATATATCCTTATTAGCAGCTACCTAGATGCTTGTGGTCCTTCATGCATTCATGTTTAGTTCCTGATTATTCACAGCTTGTTAATTGGTGTGATATGGGATGAATATTGATAGCATAGTTTGTGAAGATGATTTCCATACCAAAGGAGGCAAGAATATTTACTGCCTGTGCAAAAGGAAGTTCTTTGCTGATCTCACTTGAAGTTTAATAAAAGCCAAGCCATTTTCCCCCTGGATCCAATAGGTTGGTTAAGTGCACAGGTACCTTTTTGTGATGAACACAATATAAGATATAACAAAATGGGGAATCCAGTTTGGGAAAGCAATTGTCCTTAGCCACCTATGGGCCTGATTCACCACTCTGTTATTCCAGGTTTGTGTTAGTGCATTATGAAATGACTGGTTCCCAGTAGTAGAAGGGAACCCTGACTGGGGTGTTTGGATCCAGAATTACCTCTGCATATCCCCACCATAGACAAGGACAAATCAAATATGTTCAGATCTGTATCAGGACTTTCCTGAAATACAGGGAGGATCTTATCCAATATTTCAGCTCAGTCCCATCTTTAATCCTTGCAAATAAGGGGCTGAATGAGCCAAACTAATTTGGAAATGAGTGGGCAATGCATGCTGGAAACAATGAAAGTGGATAGACACCTCCCCCCAAACACTCCCCTAAAGCAGTGTTTTCCATGTGTGCACAAACACATACATATTACACACTGAGAAAGAAGAGACTTGATGGGAGTTCAAACAGAAGGCTGGTGGTGGCTGGGCCGGCGCTTCCATTTAAGCGACCTAGGTGGTCGCCTAAGGCACCAGGATTTGGGAGGGTGGCATTTTGGCGGTGGGGGCTCCTTCCGCGCTCTGGGTCGGCCACGGCAATTCTGCGGTGGGTTCTTCACTCGCTTGGGACCCGCCGCCGAAGTGCCCCGAAGACCGGGAGCACGGAAGGACTCCCCCCCATCGCAGAATTGCCGCCAACGACTGCGAGCATGGAAGGACCCCCGCCTAGAGCGCCAAAAACCCTGGAGCCACTCCTGGGTGGTGAGGCACAGTAGGATGGAGACTCCGCCAGAAGGAGTTGATGGATGTGAGGATACAGCCTATGGGGGTGCCTAGACAGGAAGAAGTTGGCAATAAAGCTCAGACGGATGATGGGATGTGAGAGAAGACCCAGTGCGGTGTCTCAGAGGATAATGTCTCAGAAAATTCTGCATTGTAAGGCCTGCTACAACACATTCCCCAAGTAATCTGCTCCCAAGCAGAGATCCAGCAAGAGGGTGCAGCAGAGGGACCAGAGGAGGATGAATGCTTTCTACCTTGGAAAGTAGCTAGTAGATTCCTCCAGGCCTCAAGACTGTACTGGAGAAGACTCCTATCCCCTCACCCCACCCAAGGAAAAGCACAGAGTGTGAAGACCTTAGCTGTGACTCACTGTTGCCCTGTATTCCATGCAGTCATCTATACAGTGCAAAGTAGGTCTAAAATGCCATCATTGGAGACTTTTAAGAGCAGGTTAGACAAACACCTGTCAGGGATGGTCTAGATAATACTTAGCCCTGCCATGAGTGTGGGGGACAGGACTAGATGACCTCTCATGATGCCTTCCAGTCCTATGATTCTAGTCTACCATTGTGACCTAACACCCAATTTTGAACGTATTTTGCAAGAATTTTGTATTGATATTTTTTCACTGGCTTTTTAAACTTTTTTTTCTTTTTTTGGTAATTAAAAAAAATAATCAGTCAGTTCTAGAGATGGTCAGAAACTGGACAAAAATACTTAAATGAACAATGAACATTTTCACTTACATTTCTGAGGTGGCATTTCTCCCACCAATTAGAATTTGATTTTTAAAAAACTAAAATATCAAAATTTGAAAATATAAATCAACCCAGCTTTGCACTGCTATCAACAGTGTAGGACAGTGGAGAATCTGGTTTCTGGGTCTTCCAGCTCCCTACCTGGAGGAAAAAAAGTCCCTCTGGAAGATCGGACAGTTAAGTCAACTGTCAGTCATGTTTTCAGCCTGACTGAGAGATTGAGGCAGGTTGAAATCTGATTGGGATTATTTTTTTCCAAAATGATTTGTCAGAAAATGTTGATTTGTCGATACAGAAAATATGTTTATAGAGCATCTCCCAGAACAGCCACCAGCCCACTTATCTGGGATGTGGAAGATGCAGGTTCAGGCAGGAGTTGAACCCAGGGATTGATTATTGGAATATTGGCCGTTTTGGGGAGCCTTAGTCTCAAAAACTTTTGAAAGTTGTTGGTTTCATCCCAATGCGGAATGAAAACAAATTCAAAAAATCTCAATTTTCCATAAACCAGAATTCTTGTTTTCCAGCAACCCCTCGTTTTGGGGGGGGGCACAATGAGAAGCAGGGAAAAACAAGAAAAGCAGAAGGCGGTTAGATTAGGCCCAGGGCAATGCTACAGCACTTAAAAGCAATGGACAAAATTCACACCTGGTGAATTACTTTAGTGGAGGGCTGTAATCCGCCGAATAGATTTGGGGTTAAATCCTGCTTCCATTGAAGTGAATGGCAAAATTCTCTGAACTGAGTCTTTTCTTGTTTCTCCTCATCATTCCCAGTTGTTCTTGACTGTAATGCACTGAAAGATCAGGGCCATCTGTATCTCCAGGGTTCCCCTTGTCCCATCCAGCTATTTGAACTTGGCTGTGGAGAAGTCACTTATTTTTGAGACAGTGGAAGCTCAGCTGCAAAATCCTTACCTTTTTATAACCTTTCCCTTTATGGATTTTTACTGCAGGGGTAGTTTTCGTCTCCCTGTTTGAATATCTCTAAAATGACTAGAAGTGCTAAATATATAAAGATACACAGGATCATGCTTGTGGGACACAGAAACACAAAACACTTCACATTTTATGTCTTTCACCTGCTCATATGATGCCTTCACTTGTGGGCTACTGCCAATGCAACTCAGTTGCATTGGGGACACTTTGAGCCATAATTAACCCTCTATAATTATTTCTTCATGAAAGCTTTCTGGAGCTCCCGCCCCCACCATTCCCCAAAGTTTGCTGGTTATGTGGAATCCGGTATGGATGTAACCAACAAATATAAAAAAATCTGGTTTTCCCCTCCTTTTAAATTGTGCAACTCATAAATCCAAAAAGCCAAGAAAAACCTAGCAGTCACAGATGCATATAATCATTTGTTATTCTTCCTGGATAACAACTTCACTTGTCATAGGTGAAATAGGCAGTGTGTGAACTAAATAGATGTTAGGTGGTAGAAGTCGGGAGGTAATAAGAGTGCTTGAAGATGTTGCTAGGTAATACAGCAGTTGTTACTAGGTAGCAGATGTTACTAGCTGTTAAGTACATTTTGAGCTGCTTTGATCAGTTGTTGTAACGTCCCAATCCTTCCTCTCATTGCAAGTTGGAAGCACTCAGCAACGTGCCAGAAAAGGCCCTCAGTGCATTTCGGCTATAGGAGAAACTCATAAGGTTTGGAGTTTGAGCTCAGCTCAGAAAGGAGCAGTGATGTGTCCCTTTAAGGTTACTTAACAGTAATCAGAGAACCTTGCCCTACTGGAATTTGGTATAGTGCACAAGCTGTGGATCAAATTGTTGGAGCTTTGCTAATAAATGAGTATTAACCCTGTGCCGGTGTTAGCATGTGGATTGACTGCCACAGAAAAGTACAAATAGCAGCCAAAGATTTGGGTGCTTATCCAAACTACACAGACCTCTTGAGCCTGTAAAAATGAGCTGGAAATCTCATGAGAAAAAGCTGTCTTGTGAGATTTCTGGCACTTCCACACATCCCTTTTGACTAGAAATGCAACAGAGAAAAACATCTCCTTGTTGCATTTAGGCATTTCCAGTTCTGATCACAGTTGGAAAATGGAAATTGGGGATGGGGGTAGACTTTGGAACAGTTATGAACCTAAAATAAAGAAAAAGAGATTCAGTTCCAGTTTAATGCTAAAAATGGGTCAACATTCAAAGACAGAAAGGAAGAGGCAGGTTCTTATTTTATCTAAACTAATTTACCCATCCGTGGCTTTCTCTGTCTGCCTATGGGTATTCCCAATGCTCTCGTCACTATGGTATCCAAGCCTCAAGTACACAAATTAAGGGTAGCACTAAAATTGTCCCTGGGGCAAAACAGGACATGATCTGTCTTGGATTTTCTTTTTGTTTTTCTCTGCCTTCTTTGTCCTCATCCGTTTCTCCTATCTGTTCCTGAGCTATACTGAGTATATTTCAAAGACAGCAAAATAGAGATTTTAGATACATTGGGGCAGATAGTCAGATGTATAGTGGTGTAATTGAGAGCAGAATCTGGCCCACAGCATAGCAGAAAATGAGCAATCACAAATTGTTAATTAGTCTAGGGCAAGGATTTTTAAAGGCACAGAGGAGAAGGGGAGCCCATCTCCCATTGGACATTAATAGGAATTAAGCGCCTAATTCCCATTTGCACCATTGAAAATCTTGCCCTAAAACTCATGAGCATTTCCATCCAGATATCACTATATATCAGTACTAGGAAGAGAAGTCTCTTTTCAGCAATGCAAACAAGTGTTTAGCAAACATGATTGGAATTTTTTAGGTTTTTGTTTAGATCCACACATTGGTGATCATTAGCAAAACAGGTTAGAAGGCATGTAATCACTTAAATAAGTGGCAGAGGGTTAGGAGTCTTGGCTTGTAAATGTAATTACAGAGCTTGTCAATATACATTGATTTTCTTAGATCACTTAAAAGCATTCTGCAACCTAGGAAAGTAAAATGAAAGAATGCTACGTGAATTGAAACTGGGGCACCATGAGGGATGATTAGCTCAGTCATGGGGGGACTTTATCTCCCCTCCGAGTCACATAGTCATGAGATGGAGCTTTCCTCAGAAGTGTTCTTTTGATTCTTTAAGAGAGAAGAAATTCCATGTTTCTTGTTTCTCTTTTTGTGGGCTAATGTTATTGCAATCATAACTGTATTGAACTTTGACCTACAAAAAAGCAACTAACTATTTTAAGCAACACACAGTGATGGCTAATCTTCAATAACTCTATCTCCATAGGCCCATCTACCTTTTTTCAAATGTGTCTATCTTCCCATTCAATTTAATGTTTCTGCAAACTAGCATATCTTTTAAATTATCCCATTAGGAACCTAAAAATACAATTACCCATAACTTCCGACCACCCTCTTTTCCATGTACCTCATTAACCTCTCTGGAGGTGGAAGGTTGTTTACAGGACAAAGATTAAAAGCTTTTTGTACAGTTAACTAGCACTTCCAGCAGGTGTGGTTACCTGCACCCCCCTAATATTACACAACCTGTATTGCCATGGAGGAGAGAAAGAAGTCCCACATTGAATTTCTGTTTAACAGTCAGGTGACAAATGAGAATAGCAGTGTAACTGAGACAGTAGCTTGGAGGAATTATAATTAGTGCCTGATAACTCTCTCTTTTTCCATGGAACAACTGACAGAGATCCACCCAAACATTCAGGTAGGTACTGGGCAATCAAAGAGCAAGGTATTGGATATAATTGGCTTTATGTATGTCACCATGGCCGTTGCATGTGCAACTCCCCCTACCTTTCCAAGCCCTGATTCATTTCACTAGTTTCATCTTTGAGTCTTGTTCACAGGTTTGTGGACCGGATTTTCTGGTCTGTTGGATCCCCTTTGTGCTGCTGAAATATCACAGAGTGGATCTATTCTGGCAGGAAACGGTCAGTGGAGAGTTCCCCTTTCATAGGGCAATTCTCTGTTGGTGTCAGGCTGCCACAAGTTGTCCCTCTTTCTCAACAAAACAGGGGCATGGAGGAGGGTGGAGGAAGGAGAGGAGGCATAGCAGAGCAGATCCACACTTGACCAATATTGCACTGGTGTAAGGTCTCTTTAAGGATTTATACTTGTGGTGTAAGTTAGAGCAGGCTCTGAGCTGTTCTAACTGCAACCAGGGCTGGCTAGCACTAGATTAATCAGAACTGGCTCCTTGCATCCCTCCCATTTACCCTGTTCCTGAGCAGAGCTTGTGCAGGCTTAAAAATCCAGCCCTATATCTGAATCAGTGCACACTTCTCTGCTCTCCTCAGCATTTGGGAAGAAACTTAAGGCCAATGTTTTCCAAAGTGTTTGCTTAAAGTCCTGCACCTAAACAAGGATTATCTGATCCTGAGAAATCAGGGAAGTGCAGCTCTTAGATACTCAGGGAAAGGTCTTAGACAAATATCTGAGATGGAGGAATCACTTTAGTCTCCTGCATTTGTAAACGTTAGCCTTCTTGTTGAACTCTCTCCTTAGTTCCCTTGCACCAAGTGAGTTTCTGCCAGCAAATTAAGGCAGGAAGGGAGTGGGGGGGATGCTGCCCCTGACTCATCTATCCTACTCACCTTCAAGCCCTGAAACAAGATCCCAGTTCCTTGGATTTGGAGGGAGCAAGTGCAGGACCCTGATTTTCCCTACCCCTCAAGGAGGAAGCCAGCAGAGGTTGCTGCAGCAACCTATACTGCCGACTCAAACCTTTCCCTTAGAGGGAGTTCTGGGACAATCATAGTTGGGGAAGCCATTAATAGGATGGTTCCTGTAAGGGCCAATGGAAGCCATGCAGCAACTGGTAGACAAGGGATCTGTGCATGGAAATCCCTTGTATTCAATTGCTCCTAGAGAATAGAGTGATATAGGGTTTGAGAGGCTGGGTAAAATTGCCTGGAAACTCCACTAGCTGAACCTCATGGAGTTTCCACTCCCATAGGTATGAATAACCCAAGGATTTGGCTCTTAAAATGTAACCTGTTTGAGACAATGACCTTGTCTTCGTTAGTGTCTGTAAAGCTTCGTGCATGCTAATGGGACTGCAGAAATAATAATAATCTGCAGAATATGCCCGTTACTTTGGATTTGTGCATGTGCACTGCTAGATACAAAGACAATGGGTGAAAAATAAACTCACAAAGTAAATCTTGCCGTTCCCTTAAAAATTCCCCAGAGTATTGCAAGTCCCTAAAGATGTGGACAGTATCTTGCAAAAGATGTTGTCTGTGGGATTCTGCAGACTTTGTAACCGCTTGAGGATTCTGCAGGGAATGGATGCTTTCTAGCTGTCCAGGCTGTGTCATAACTAATCAACAATATTTTTGTTTCTCAGTACCTTAATACTTTCCACTCGCTTTGTCGTTGTCCTTTAACTTTGATTAAACTAATCTTAGATGTGCAGTTGCCAGCTGGATGAACTAGGAGATGCATTTGTTAAATAAAGTGAACTTGTTCCCTTGAGAGGTTCTCTCGCAGTCAGCGAAGTCTAATAATAACCCTGGTATAGGGAGGGGGGACAACAATTATTTGGGCAGTGGAATATAGCATTCATTGTTAATTCAATCCTAAGCATTTACAGTATTGTTTGGCATTAGCAGCAAAATTCCACTGAGTCAGGCTGCATTTCCTGCTAGCCCTAACTCATGTTAGAAATGTGCTAAACCATTTGGAGGGTTTAGAATTTCTTCCATATAGGGGTATGCAGAGAGGCGGACAGGATCAAATCTGGGGCCTATGGAGATTAATGCATGAGCCTCTACTGCATGAGCTAAAAGCCATATAGCTATTATCTAAGGCTGTAGAGCCGACTCATTAATCTCTCTAAGTGGTCTCGGTGCCATTAGATGGGACAGAACACCGCACCCAGGAGGTGTGTGGGTTACACTTTGACAGAAATGGGTGGAAATGCTTGCAAGGTGGTGGTTTCCTCTGTGGTTGATGAGTGCTTGTACATCTGTTTTCTTACTTTCACTGGGCTAGAATCCACTCTATGAGCAACCAGGAGCATTCAAGAAGGTATAGAGGTGCCATGCACTACCTCACTTTCCCAGGAGGATTTTTGACTAACTCAGCCAGAATTCTGCCTAGGGATATGTTACAGGGTGAGCTGGTCCTCTAAGGGGGTTGGGACTCAGCTGCACCTCTGACGGGGTAGGCTGCCTCCACAAGTGCAAGGAATAGGAGTGGGGAAGACAAGAGCTGTCACATGATGGGAACATGTGACTGAACCCACGTGTGCTGGGAAGATACAAAAGGCAGCCTGTGTTCACTTAGAATCCTGCAGGGGACCCATCGGTGCAAAGCTGCCAGAGACATCTGGGATGTGAACAGGGCCGCCTGGGGGTGGGGGGCAAGAGGGGCAATTTGCGCTGGGCCCCACAGGGGCCCCCACGAGAGTTTTTTGGGGCCTCTGAAGTGGGGTCATTCTCTCACTCCAGGGGCCCCGGAAAACTCTCACAGGGCCCCGGAGCTTCTTCTGCTCCAGGTCTTCGGCGGCCGGGGATCCTTCTGCTCCGGGACCCGCCACTGAAGTGCCAAGTCTTCAGTGGCAATTCGATGGCGGGGGGACCCCAGGCCCCCTGAATCCTCTGGGCGGCCCTGGATGTGAAACAAGGATCAGAAGAGTTGGGAAAGAAGCTCTCCCTACCAGTCAAAGGGAGAGACCTAACTGGGGTCACCTGCAGCCCAGGAGGGACATGCTGGACTGCTGAGCCCAGGAGGAGCATAATGAACTAGTGAGTCTGGAGAAAAAGACCAGGAGAGTCTAGTTTTAAGTTGAATTGTTTAATGCTAATAAACTACTCCCTTCCTCCAGGGACTAGATACAGCGCACCAGTTGTGGTGATTCTGTTTGGCTGCAGAAGTGGGGAAACTGAGGCAGCAATATTTGGATAAAACCCTGCTACATGTTCACCTTGGAAGAGCAGCACATTTTCCTCTTTCATGACTGGCCAACTCTCTGGAAGGGAGGATAGTGCAATAGGGCAGGCCTGTCCTTGCTCTCCCACCCCCTTTCAACAAGGGCACAAGGACTACAAAGCCTATCTAGATTCCAGCACCTGAACAGCGATGCTCCTCCTGACCTTCCCCCTTCCCTTGTGCATCCATGCAGGGGCTATCCAGAATCTGGCCCATTGTGAGCACAATCCTGACCCCGCTGAGTTAATGAACATTTGAGTAATGACGGCAATAGGAAAATTAGGCCCCCACATTCAGCTTTCAGCCACTCACCTCGTATTTTTGAGGTGGAGTTGGAAATTCTTTTTAGGTAGCCGAGGTGCAATGTATTCTAGGCACAAGCAGAAGGAGATTGCCCATTTGCCCAAGCTAGATGAGAACGTCCCCTCCCAAAATAAACACTTCTTCCATTCCTAACCTTCCCCCTGCTCGGCCTGCATCTGCCGATTCCTACACGTTGCCGGCAGGAGTGGAGGATGCAAGTACTGCATTAAGACTGTGGCACTTCTGCTTCCCTTACAGGAGGTGCCGTGTATGGTGCCGACAACTCAGTACTTGTCTCCTCTCCCAGAATCCCTTTTCCCACCTCTTTGCAGCAACCACAGAAGATGGAATGAGGGGACGGAGGAGGGTGAGTGCCCAGAAGAGAGAGCCAACAGCAGGCGGCTTTTAAAGTCATTTCTGTACAGACCTCTTGGTTTAATGTTTGTTTATATTATCGTAGCACTTTGAGGCCTTCACTGAGATTGGGTCCCCATAATACTAGGTGCTTTACAATCCTATTGAGAGACAGTCCCAGCCCTAGCCCCAAAGTGCTTGAAATCCAAAATGACAAGCCCAAGAGGGGAAACAGAGCTACAATGAGGTATGAGCCAAGACCTACAGCTTAATGCGAAGAAGTATTTCCTTCAATCAGCTGGCCTCTTTGCTTACATTTTCCTAATAATTTTATGCTGTTAAAGTAAATACAAACATCAGCATACCCCAGAGGTTTGTTTATTTTCTGTACCTATCTAGGCTTTGAAGGAGTAGATAAATATTGATGTCAGCATACAAACGCTGACATAAAAATACTTCCATAGATAATAATCAACATTTATAGGTAGCCAAAGTAAGAAAAATGCTGCTTGGAAACTTATTACAGTTTGAGTTAAGGCTATTTACTTCATGTATTTTGACATGTGACACTGACAATGTGTGTTTTAATAGTTATCGAGCTTTAACTTTTTGAATCTCAGTGGCTACCATCATTTATATGATTATTGTCTGACGCCCCCAGTTTCCCAAACTGCGAACATTCCAATTGATTAAAAATTGGAAAAGCTTAAAATAAACACCAATATTATCCATCCAAATTATAAAAAATGAAAGTTGAATTCTGCCAACCCTATGTATACAGTACACACAGGTGTAGATCAAGAATAATAGCCTAGATAGTTTCACTGAATATTTGTTTTTTGTTTTGTCCCCACTACTAGGTTTTTTTAAAAACAAAGTTCCTTATGTTAGGCCTGAATAAAGATATAGCAGACAAACCAGGTATGCCAACCTGACCAAAGTCAGGCTAACAGAGGTTTTTGGGTAATCCCTGAGTGGAAAAACATTGAGAAGCAGCATGTCTCACAAGCGCTGGGAAAAAGTGAGATAAGGGAGAGGCTGCATTCCTGGCATAGTACCAGATGTGCTGTGTTAGGAGCTGATCCTTCGAAGAACTGATAAGAACCCTAGCTTCCCAGCCTCCTTGTTTTCACTCCCTGGTTTTGTTCTTTGTTTGTTTTTAACTCCCCTACATTTCTAACTTTAGGCATGCATGTATACTAAAGGTGTTTAGTTTCTAGTTGTTAGAAGAAAGGGGTGGGTTGCTCAAGTGAATAATTTATGACGCGACAGAACTGTCTATATAGGCTTGTACTAAGATGTAAAGCAGAGGCTGGTTCTCTCTGGAGATAAGCTGCTCTCTATTGATGCGTGCACTTGTCAATAAAGAGCTTTTGATCGGACCTTGCTGGTGTTGCCTGTCTCTCTCGCGGTCAGACAATGAACTTTGCCATCTGGGTTAGAGTCCCCGACACTTAGTATCCTGAGATACAAATATTGGGGTATCTGATCCCTTTAATGACATTTCAAGTCTTGTACTGGGGTGGGTTTTTTTTTTTGTTGTGGTTTTTTTTAAGTACAGCATTGCCACTAAAGTTATTTTCAGAACATCATATGGATTTTTCATTGAAACATCTGTTAGCTTTTATCATCCTTGCTCTGCTTTGTAATTTTGGAAACAGATATAAAGAATGAGCAACCCAGAGCACAGTAATATAGTGGGAAGCATCCTTCATAAGTCAATTGAGGAATTTAATAATCTCTTTAGAAATAAGCTCTGCAGCTATAAGAAAAATGTGTGGGTTAAAGGCCTTCCAATTAAGAAAGGTTTCTCTGTGGATTTATAGGCTGGTGGTTAGCTCTTCCTGTTCATGTTTCCATGGCAACTGTCAGGTAGATTTTCTGCTACTTGCTTGGAAGTTGGAAATGTTGAGTCTGGTTGAGCCTTTCAATTCACTGAAGCTTAAATGAAATTCTTTGCAAGGAACTGGCATTTAGTCTGGGTCATTTATTCATATCTATAAAAGAAATCAATTATTGTAATAAAATGCAAATGTTTTTATTGGCATTATTTTTGGGTATACCCTTATTTTAAAATTTATTGTGCCACAATCTATTTTTAATGGAAAGGTTTGAAGGCGGCAGCTGGCCTCTTCGCCATCTGTTGGCGTATGGCTTTAATTACAGCCCAAAACATACATAGGCATATCTTTTTCTGGTCTGCTCTTACAAGCTATAATCACCCCTGATTATATTAATGATGCCAGTTAGAATCCTGGAGACTCATTAGGGCTGAGACACCTGTACTGCAAGGAACATAGCTTACAACCTTTTCTCCGTTCATTTCCCTTGTCTTGCTGATTTGCTTGGAAAGTAAATAACTTTCATGTTGTTGTAGAAACTTCTGAGAAAACATCTTAATTTTCACATCAGAATTTGTGTGTGCGTGTGAATTTCTTTGTGCTCCTTATAGTTTCTGAGCCACACGGACTGCAACTTGACAGCTTCATGTAGGTTTCTTTCTTTTAATTCTCTAACCTTGGTACATAATATGCTGTTTGGTCTTTTTGCAGTGCAGAATCTGTGATGTCCAAAATAATGTATGTAGGTTTCACTGACATTCCTCACGTGAATAAGGCCAGTGGGATTTGGGCTAAAGAATGCAAATGTGAGGGCCAGATCCTCAGATAGTATAAATGGCTGAAGAATGGTGTACTGATTACGGCAGTAGCCTGGGACTTTGAAGACCAGGTTCTGGAAGTTTTTGGAACTGCCTTCCAAGGGCAGCAGTGCGGGGTAAAAAAAACAAACTGGCTTTGAGACTGAGCTTGATAAGTTTGCCTACAGCGGCACATGGTTCATCTGCTAGTAGCAATTATCTCCAGCAGCCAGAGATGGGGTATTAGATGGGGACAGTTCTGAATTACTAGAGAGAATTCTTTCCCAGGTGTCTGGCTGGTTGGCCTTGCCACCCTGCTCAGGGTCCAACCAGTAGTGCTGGAAGTAGGGGTGATGGGGTGCAGCAGCACCCTCTGACTTAAAGTAGTTTCCATCATGTACAGGGTTTACAGTTGTGTTCAATGGCTTTCAGCACCTCCACTATAAAAATTGTTTCAATGCCACTGGGTCCAACCGATCACCATATTTTGGATCAGGAAGGAATTTCCCCACAGGTCAGATTGGCAGAGATCCTGTGTGTAGGGGTGGCGGGAGGGAGGAGTTTACCTTCCACTGCAGCATGGGGAACAGGCCATTTGCTGGTTTAAACTAAAGTAAATGGTGCAATCTCTGTAACTCAAAGTCTTTAAATCATGATTTGAGGACTTCAGTAATTTAGCCAGCGGTTGTAGATCTACTGCAGGAGTGGGTAGATGAGATTCTGTGGCCTGCGATGTGCAAAAGATCAGTCTAGATGATCACAATGATTCTTTCTGGACTTTAAAGTCTGAGTCCCTCGCTCCACTACAGGCTGTCTGTGTGATCCTGCAAAGGGGCAAATCCTAAACTCATGTAAAGTATCATAGCACCACTGAAGTCAGTGGAGCTATGACAGTTTATGCCACCTGAGGATCTCCTCTGCTATCTGTGCCCCAGTTCTCCATCTCCAAACTCCCGGTGTGTGTGTTGTGTGATAAATACATTACAGATTGTGAATTGCTCAGATACTATGGTGAAGGGGGTCAGAAAAGTAGCTTGGACAGAAATCAGCATAGCCCTGGTTTGACTCCTTACTTTTATTTTTTCCTTCTGGCACACATGGAAAAAGAAATGCACAACCCCCACTTTACCCCTTTCTGGTTTTTATTGGTAGGATTTCCAGTGAACTTTCCTTGAAAAGCTGTAATATGGACAACACTTATTTGGAAATGCAATTTATTTCAATTGCACCCTTGCCTTTCCAATTTATATTTAATGTCTCTTTATCCTGTTAGTCAGTGCTTGTCTTCCTTTTTAAGATATAGGCCGTGGGGCACCCTGTTACGTACTTGCTTACTGTTAAACACATGAGTAGCCCAAAGCAGGTCAATAGGACAATTTGAACCAAGTCTTGGTATTAAAAGCTTGAGCAGTCTTAACAGGCAGAGATGTGCGGTGGGGGTGGGGGAGAGAGAGTCTGATTGATCTTGGTGGAGGTAGGGCCAGCAGTCCATAATGGCGTGGGTACAATATCCCAGGCACTGAGTCAACATTGACTTTCCTCCCTTTCCACGCTGCAAAATTGTTGGTAGGAGCCATTGTATATCCACAAAGATCTAGGTGATCTGGAAAGCATTCAGATACCTCGGTGATGGGCACAGCTATGATGAGTTGAGCTGTATTTTCAAAAGCATGAAAGGGAGCTGGGTGCCCAACGCCCTCATACGGTGTTGAACAGCCCATCCTAGATAATAGGTATTAGGAACTGTTTTTACTGCAGTGCTGAAATGGAGCAGCTCACTTACTGAGTAGGGCATGGCACTGGGAGCTTATGACACTAGTGCTTAGGATCTGCATCAGCTGTTTGTTCGTCTTTGGGTTTATGGTATTGCTTTTAACTTAGACAGCCTTAAAAGGCTGGGGCCAGCCCGAGGAACCACTCTTTCTCTGTGCTGTACTGCCATGGTTGCAGTCAGCAGAACTGCATGAGCTGGATCTTCCTCATTCTAACGGAGGGTCCCAAGACTCTGGAACTTCTTTTCGCTCCTCTCAGTTGACCTGAAGTAGGCCAGATTTGTTTTGCAGGCTGCAAAAGACCTGTATGCAAAGGGTTTGACTGGTATTTTGATGCTGCTGGGGTCATGCTGTAGTATTGAAGGTTAGGGCCTCCGGGGTGGTATCCACAAAGGGACTTAGGCATTGCCACGCTTAACTTCCAGGCACAAGAAAATCACAGGAACAACACTGGGATCCACAAAGCTGAGTTAGACGCCTTGGCTCCCTATACAATGAATAAGGAAAGATAGGCACCTCAGTTCCTTATACAATGA
Source organism: Gopherus evgoodei (assembly GCF_007399415.2). Lineage (NCBI taxonomy): Eukaryota > Metazoa > Chordata > Testudines > Testudinidae > Gopherus > Gopherus evgoodei. Next base: position 355,056,302 of record NC_044322.1, on the reverse strand, counting down.
ATGGGGGGAGAGTTGAACCTGGGTCTTCTATTTCACAGGTGAATGCGCTAACCACCGGGCTAACAATTATAAGGTGGGCAGCATGACACCCACCTCTTCTGGTTGGCTTGTAAATGGGACCCAATTCAGTAGGCATCCTCTGAGCATACCTACTGAACTAGGCCCCACACATGATTTTGGCCAACACCTGTCTTTCCCTGATACGTGAGTTGCTCTGGGGCTTATCTGGGAGATAGGAGTCCACAGGCCTAGAAGTGAGATATCAGTGCATGTGCCCTGAGAGGAAGGAACACAGGCAACTACGAAACTTTTATGCTGAAAAATGTAGGTGCATACAGGGTTCAGTGGGAGTTTTGTGAACCACAGAATTAGCCAGAATTGGGACTTGGACACCTAATCTGAGATTTAGGCCCCTATGTATCTTTGTGGATCCCACCCCTACAGTCTTCAATTGAATTAAATAAATGGTCATTCCACTGTACAAACACACAGGAAGACAAATGTCCTTGCCCTGAGGTTCTGGAAATCTAAATAGCCTAAAACTTACAATTCTTATGAGTTAAGGGCCTGGATTGTGACTTGGACTGTACACCTGTAAGTCTTATGTGGAGTAAGAAGCTATTCTGCTTTACTCTTCTGTGGGTTACTGAGATGTTGCATCTAAATATGCTGCAAGAAGTGGGGCTGTGTGTCTGCTTACCCCAACTCCACTGGAGCAGGGAGTTGAAGAAGGGATGGAAAATGGACAGAGATATGACTCCACTCCATCACTAACTGACCAGCACACCTGAGCAGACGCAATGCATGGGGGGTAATCAGCCCCCCACCCAATTCGCCGCTTGGCTTGTGCTGAGTATGCTTACACAAACTGAGCATGCTCAGTAACACTGCTGAAGCTGGCTGTCCTCACTCTATCCCCCTACTGTTGGCAGGCACGAGTCATCTCTGCATCTGAGCCAATGAGTGGGGTGGTGATTTACAACTGTCAGTCTCCTAACAAATTATTATCCCCTACTCTTGGTGCAAATAGGAAGGGAAGCCAGGCAGGATGTGGGTCTGTGAAGCAGGATAGTGATAGGTGCCTGCCTCTGCCCAGGGCTGTACCTCAAGTCAAATAAGATTCCTTTAAAAACCTGTCCTAAATAGCTGACTGTGACAGAGTGCTGGGCAACAGCAGCTGAGCTAGCACTCAGGTCACTGCAACTCTAATTATTCCAGAGCAGACCTCCTTAAGCAGAGCTGTGCCTAACTGATGATCTGAGCAGAACTAAGAGGCTAATTAGGCCATTAGGCAGATGACACAAAAGGCACAGGAAGGAAGTGAGGAAAGAAGGAAGAGAGAGATTACTCTTCCCTACTTGCCTCAGGAGCTGAGGTAGGGTGTTCAAACTGTAAAAATGGGACACATGCAGGAGCCTCACCCTTCTCTGTGGCTCCACCTCTGCTCCTCCTCTTCTCTCTGAGGGCCTGCCCCTTGGTCAGGCTGGAAGCCAGAACTGGGCAATGGTAAAAGCTGCCCAGGGAGCCTAGTCTGCTGTGTGGAGCCCTGGACCCTCCATCTGTCCTGGGCCAGGGAGCTGAGGTGCCCAAAAGCTGCCCCTGGCCCATGTCTCCACCCCCTGGGATGTGTTGTAAAGACCAGGAGGAGGGTTCGGGGCTCCTCAAAGCAGCCTGGGCTCCTTGGGCAACTCTTACCATTGTCCAGCTCCAGCTTCTGGCCTGGCCAGAGGTGGTGCCTCAGGGGTAAGAGGAGCAGGGGGCAGAGCCTTCTGGCAAGGTGGAGCTAAGGCCTACCTCAGCCCCCACCCGCCCCTCACGAAGAAGCTAGTGCCACCCCTGAGCCTGAGGCAGATGTGGAGCAGCACTGCAGGAAATCCGGGATTCAGCCCGGGACCGGGACTTGAAATGTACATTTCAGACCTGTCCCGCCCAATTAGGGATGGATGGTCACTCTAGCTGAGGGCTGCCTAGGACTGTGGGGATGAGGCTATATATCGAGGTGGCCAAACTATAGCTTATGACCTATATGTGGCTCTTTTGCAGTTGTTCAAAATGTAAAAATGGGACATATGTAGGAGCCCTACCCCACTCCATGGCTCCGCTTCCTACTCCTCCTTTTCCCGGCTCCCGGAGGCTTCCACACCCACCACTCTCCACCTACCAGTCTGGGGGCAGAACTCGGGGTGGGGGGCACAACTTAAAGGTTTGGCCCTCCCAACAGCTGCAGTCACACACACCCAGGCACACTCCCCCCTGTTTCCCTCAGCAGCCTCTCCCTGCAGCACCCAGCTGTTAGCTCTGCCTGGAGAGGCAGTGGCAAAGAGCTGAGAGCTGCAGGGAGGGGATGGGGTCTTTGCTTTAGCCCTTTGGGGAGAGGCAGCAGCAAAAGTAGCTGAAGACCCAAGCCCAGGCAGGTACCTCTCATGGGACCGAGGCTCTGAGACCCTCTTCCCCATAGGACTGAAACCCCCAACCCCCAGCAGGTATGCCCCAGCTGTCCGACTTCTGAAGATCATAATATGTGGCTCGGAGTGTCGGTAAGTTTGGGCATCCCGCTGTATAGTGTATAAGGGTGGTAGAAACTAATATTGTAAATAAACTGTCCCGAGGTGTTGTACCAGCAAAAAAGGTCTCTAAGCTGTCTGTGGACTTGAGCAGAGGCAGGAGCAAGCAGGCCCTGCCACATTGACCCTAATTAGGGATCTGTGTCTGTCACGGAGGTCACGGAAGTCGTGGATTCTGAGACTTTCCGTGATCTCCCTGACTCCTGCAGTGGTCAGTGAGGCTGGCCCCGGGGACCACCCAAGCAGTGGTCCCGGGGGCTGCCAAAGCAGCAGCAGGTAGGTGGCTCCCTGGCAGCTGATGCCGCTGCCCTCCCCCCCCCCAGCACCACCCACCCCCTCAGCTCAGGTTTAGTCTGGGGTGTTTATAGTACAAATAATGGATAGATCACAGGCCATGAATTTTTCTTATTGCCCGTGACCTGTCCGTGACTATTACTAAAAATATCCATGACTAAATTGTAGCCTTAACCCCAATCAAATAATGTTCTGAAGTGATAAGTGTCAAAGGGGCAGCTGGAATGTGCTAGTGCTTGGTAAGTAAAATATTAACTACTATTGGATTCCTTATCTGCTGTAAATAGCCACAGCTATTTGAAATGTAAAGGCTGGTGTTGCAGAAGTTCTTATATACTTCAAGGTATTGGAATATGTTTGTATGTGTGTTTTGGAAAGCTTAAAAAAGAGGTTTTTCCTTCTTGAGGCCATTAGTTGAGTACAAGCACAGTACTTCCCCCCCACAATGTTAGCCACTTAATACTGGTACCACTTCATATTCATTAATGGGTTGTTCTCCCTGGTGCTGGGGAACTGTGACACCTGATTAATGACCACAGTTCACTATCACAATCCCTCTACAGATTCACATTACTGCATGCACATCCCAGGATGATCTATATACAGTTACCATGTGACTTTCTCAGGAGTTGTGCTACAAGACAGAACAGACTCAACCAGTTGCTATCTGTTGTTCTATACAAAAAGTAGCATATTGAAGAAATTAAAATGAGCTTTACACTTGGCTCCGTGCTCTGACTTGAGTGGAGTTTCTTTCTATACACCTGGTGTAACGGTGAAGAATTCAGTCCTGTTTTCCTATCTGCATTACTGATTGATCTCTTGTCCTGATTTCTTTAACTGTTGCTTTAAATTAAGTCTCTCTTCAGGATTGTTCTTCCTGTTAAAATGATCTTAATTCTTCTCCCACTTTTACCAGTGTAAATCTATTGACTCCAGATTTACATCTGTGTAAATATCAGCATAATGGGGCCAAATGGCTTTACAGAAATAGGATTTATTTAATGTGCCATGGGGGTACAGATCTACTTTTCAGTAACCTTGTCTATTCCTTTTCTGACCTGACTCTTTCATACACACTTACACTCCCATGTTTCCAACCAAAAAATGCCTCTTCACTTTCAGTTTAATATGTTGATATTGTATGTTACTGACAATGACACGGCACTCTTATTTTTGTATAGTGAACTGAGCCTGCTCTTGTTAAAGACAATGGCAACTGTCCCATTAACATCAATAAGGTCTGGATCAGGCCTCAGAGTCCAGCTCTCTGAGAGAAAAAGAGAAAATACAGCTGAATTCCATTACATAAATCATCATTCCCTATTTTATACCATTTCATATATTAGAGAGCACACGGCATCAGGAAGATCTTACCCTGCATAATTTCAGTATGAAAAGTTTATTTGAAAATGTTTTAGCTGTTGCTGATTGTTCTTATTATAAAAAAGGAATAAGCTAGTCTTTAATTGTTGCTATGGTAACTAACATCTGCCAGGATATGCTGCTAGAGAAAAAATGTGTAAGTTCTGCGTGCATTCCTTTTGACTTTACATAGTAAAGTAGCTGAGGGCAGTGCTCCTTAGTGGCAACTTTGCAAACGCAAGTAGGAGGCACTCTGTGAAAGGCACACATTTAAAACTGATGGAAAGAAATGTCTGGGGTTAAAAACAAAAACAAAACAACCCCCCACACACACACAAGATAGTTGTACTGTGGAATTAATTCTCTTTGTTTTTAAAACCAACAGATTAGTAGAATTTAAGATATGGTGTGGGGGGTTATACATAATGACAACATACACCATTGTCTAGGATAAATATTTACAGAAGGGCCGTAAACATTCATACTTGATAGCCCAAGCCAGCCCATAAATAAGGGTAAATAAGATCATTCCCTTAGGGCATATAATTGTTCAATATGGGGTTTCTTGCACTTTCCTCTGAAAATCTGATATTGACATCTGTCAGAAGATATGGACCATAGGTCTCATCAAGCATCTCGATTCCTGTGTTGCTGTTTTGACCACCAATGGTAAATACCAGACTGTTTAACATGGAAGGTGGAGGTGGATGTTTCTTCATAAGCAGCAATATCTTTCCTTTGCAGAACATAAGGCAGGAAAATATTGACTCCTGCTTCATCAACTGTTTTTGAAAAAGCAACAAATGGAGGCCTGCCTCTGCCTCCCTTCTCCCTCCTTCCCCCCGCCCCAATTCTCTTGATTGATGCTAAAATAATTTGATGCATTACTCCTCTATTTTATAGCCCAGACAAGTCAACTGCAAGGCAGGTGGTTCCACTGAAAGATAAACAAACTTGTAACAAAACCCCACTGGTTCATAAATGACCAACTGTGCTGACATGGCAGGCCGCAGGGGACTTAACCTACCATGGGAAGTTAGCCATTTACTGTACTACAGAGTAAGACCTCCTGTCGTTTTCATGACCAAGAAACAGCTGGTGCTATCTGTGTTTTCGTCTTTTAAAAAATTGATTTCTGTACAGTCTGTTAAAAGGATTAAGAGTAAGGTATTTTTGTTGTTTTCATTTAATATATGAAACACCATAACATCTTTGATTCCTTTGCCTAACATACTTATTGATTTCAAATTGGCTTTTAGGAGATTTTTGTTAACATTTTTCCACCTTTTTAAAATAGAATGCTGTGTCTAATGGTTTATTCCCTGGTGTTCTGGACTTTAGACCTTTTGCATCTTGATGTCTTGTCTTGTTCTTGTTGCTGGCTTTGTCGCTGAATTCAAGCTAGTTTCTACACTCCACTGGGTTTTTAGTCAGTACTAAAGGATTAGTAGGACATATGAAAATTGGTTCTCCACCCTCTTTTTGAAATGTAGGAGGCTCCTGGGCAGCACAATAAACACATTTGTCTACTTTTTAAAAAAGGTTTAACTATGTTATGCAAGATTTTAAAAAAATAGATCCCTAAAATTAGACCCCTAAACCTATTGGTAGGCTCATAAATAAATGACTTGATTTTTCAAAAGTTCTAAGCACCTAACATCTCATCAATTATTAGCAGGTTTTGACCAACCTGTTCTTAAAAACCTCCAGTGACAGGGATTCCACAGCTCCCTTGAAAGCTTGTTCCAGTGCTAATTATAGTTAATTTCCCCCCCAATATCTAACCTAAATCTCTTTTGCTGCAGATTAAGCTGATTACTTCTTGTCCCATCTTTAGTGGACATAAAGAACAATCAATCACCATCCTTTTTATGACAGCCCTTCACATTATTGAAGACGTATCAGGTCCCCCCTCAGTCTTCTTTTGTTAAGACTAAACACGCCCATTTTTTTTAATGTTTCCTCATAGGTCAGCTTCTCTAAACTTTTTTTTTTTCCATCATTTTTTCTTGTTCCCTTCTTGGACTATTTCCAATTTATCCACATCTTTCCTAGAGTGTGGCCCCAGAATTGGATACACTACTCCAACTGAACCCTCACCAATGCTGAGTGGAACTGGACAATTGCCTCCTTGATATACAACTGTCCTGTTAAAAAGGCTAATGCCATCTTGTATTTATTTATTTATTTATTTATTTTTGCAAATGCATCACAATGTTGACTCATGTTTCGATGCCTGCCTATAGATTTAGCAGAGCTGCACACCTAGTAGATCCCAGTAAAATCTATGGCCGATAGTGGATTCGCTGCATTTTTGGAAACCAAGCCACTTGTTTAGATGCCTTGCAATTAATTTTACTTCCTCCCACACTGTGCTCCCCTCCCTGTTTTCAGGCCCACGATCCAGGAGCTAGATGCTCATTGACCAGAAAATGGGAGGACTGCTCCAAGGTGATGTTTATCAAAAACTCTGGACTTTGCCATTTGGTGCCTCTTGAATAGAGGTATCCAGGAGCAGCGCCAGGGTTTTTGGTGTCCTAGGCGGGGGTCCTTCCGCGCTCTCAGTCTTTGGTGGCAATTCTGCGGCAGGGGGGGTCCTTCCGTGCTCCTGGTCTTCGGGGCACTTCAGCGGCGGGTCCCGGAGCGAGTGAAAGACCCACCATAGAATTGCCACCGACAACCCCGAGCACGGAAGGACCCCCCTCCGCCGAATTGCTGCCGAGGGCGGTGCCCTCCCAAATCCTGGTGCCCTAGGCGACCGCCTAGGTCGCCTAAATGGAAGTGCCAGCCCTGGAGGTATCTCAAATTGCTAGGGGTTGTTCCCACAGCCAGTAGCATCCCTGTTTGTTTAGAATGAGGCAGAGGAAAGAGGCTGGACTGAGGTTCATGTAATGAATTGTGTCTGGAAAGAGGAAGCCCAGAGGACAGGGATAGCAATTAACAGAGCAGAGCAATTTCTGACCCACTCCCCTGCTATACAAGTGAACAGCCTTGGCCCCTGCCAACCTAGGTCAGCTCCATTAATACTTCCTTTCACTTTCCCAGCTTCTTCCACCTTTTTGTGTGTCCACACCCTGACTCATTTACCTGGCACTTCAGCATCCCAGTATTATGAGTCTCCCAATATTTATGTTACAAGCAAAGCTGCTAGAATCAGGTTACTCCCTGAGAATCATTTTCTGACCCTCATGGTTGCAGGGAAAATGTGATTTCTAAAGGATTCCTACATCAGAAGGCAAATAATGATTAAGTCTCATGACTTAAAGCAATCTCATGATTTTCAGGGGCTTGACTCATGATTTTTGAACTCTTGGGCTTGGCAATGCTGGTGTCCCTTCTCCTCAGCTCTTTCACCCATTCATGAGCAGTCTTGCCAAAGGACCTCTATGAAGAGAGAAGCCTGGGGAGACATATGTTGGCACTGAGAACAACTTGACTTGACTTGTCTACTTGCACCTGTTACTGTAGTCTTGTTGATGAACACGGCATAAGAAGTAAAGTGTTCCCTTACTTTCTTCTCTATAGAGATCCCTTTTTTAATTAATTGGCTTGATTCATTTGTATTTTTTCACCAAGTGGGCTGTAAAAGGGAACAATAGTCTTTTTTGTTTATAACCTTCTTTTCTTGGGTCCTTTCTAAAATTTAGATTGTAAGATCTTGAGGTCGTGTGTGTCACGGTGTCCGGAGTGGCTCATGACTGGGTGCCTACCTCAGGGCAGACTGTGAGAAAATAGGACAGACACCCCAGTCTGGTGGTGTGTTCTACAATTAGATTTCACCAAACCGGTAACAAATGTAAACTCCTGGATCACTATAACAGTCCTATCATGGAGTCACAGACAATCCCCTTAGACTCTCCAGTCTATCTTGCACCCAGACTAGGATTGCCCACTCTCTCTAATTGCATAAAACCAAAAACCCCTGCCCTGCTCCTTCCCTGAAGCCCCACCTCTTCTCTGAGGACCTGCCCTCCACTCACTCTATCCCCCCTTCCTGTGTTGCTTACTCTCCCCACCCTCACTTTGCTCATTTTAACTGGGCTGGGGCAGGAGGTTGGGGTGCGGGAAGGAGTTTGGGTGCAGGCGGCGGGGCTCCAGGCTGGGACAGGGTGTTGAGGGGTGGGGGATGAGGGCTCTGGATGGGGGTGCAGGCTCTGGGGAGGAGCTAGGGATGAGGGGTTTGGGGTGCAGGAGTGGTCTCCAGGCTGGGGCAGGGGCTTGGGGCGTGGGAGGTGGTTCAGTGTGTGGGCTCCAGGAGGGAGTTTGGGTGCAGGTGGGGGCTCTGGACTGGGACATGGAGTTGAGGTGTGGGGTGTGAGGGCTCTGGCTGGGGGTGTGGCTCTGGGGAGGAGCCAGAGATGAGGGGTTTGGGATGCTGGAGGGGGCTCTGGGCTGTGGGGAGTGGGACCAAGGGGGTTGGAGTGTGGGAGAGGGCTCTGGCTGAGGTAAGAGGTTGGGGTGTGAGAAGGAGTATGGGCTCTGGGCTGGTGATGCAGGCTCTGGGGTGGGGCCAGAAATGAGGGGTTCAGGGTGTGGGAGGGGGCTCTGGGCTGGAACAGATGGTTGGGTGTGGGGGGTGAGGGTTCCAGCTGGTGATGCAGGCTCTGGGGTGGGGCCAGGGATGAGGGGTTTGGGGTGTTGGAGGAGGGTCCAGGCTGGGGCAGGGGGTTAGGGTGCTGTGGATGGATGAGGGCTCCAGCTGGGGGTACAGGCTCTGGGGTGGGGCCATGGATGAGGGGTTTGGGGTGCAGGAGATGGCTCTAGGCTGGGGCTGAGGAGTTCAGAGTGTGGGAGGTGGCTCAGGGCTGGAGCAGGGGACTGGCATGCAGGAGGGGGTGCAGGCTCCAGAAAGAAGTTTGGGTGCACGAGGGGACTCAGGGCTGAGGCAGGGGGTTGGGGTGCAGGAGGAGGTGCAGTGTGCTGGCTCCGGCCGGTGTTTACCTCAGTCAGCTTCTGGAAGTGGTGACATGTTCCTCAGTTCTGCACAGCGTGAGCTGCCTCCACCCACAGACACCGCCCCATTGGCCCCTCTGGCTGTCCCTCTGCCTAGGAGTCAAGGGACATGTCACCACTTCCACGAACAGTGCGGAGCCAGGTGGGGAGCCTGCCAGGCCCACGCCAATCAGACTTTTAATGGCCCAATCCGCGGTGCAGAGTGGAGCCTCCAGAATCCCTTTTCAACCAGATGTTCTGATTGAAAACCGGACACCTGGCAACCTAACCCAGACAAACTGGACTTTGTGATAAAGGTCACTTAAACCAAAAATCTCATCACATTTAGGTTGCTTCTAGTCCCAAGAGACCAGTCACTTACTGCAGATCAATTGGTACCCTCGATTTTATACCAGAGACAATGCTGACAGCCAATTCTGGTTTATTAACTAAGAAAAGGAAGTGAGAGTTATTGAGAGGTTAAAGCAGTCCCAATATATGTACAGGTGAGTCACAGTCTGTAATTCCAAATGGTAGCAGTGATGTGATCATGCCAGTTTCCCAAAAGTCCTTCCAGGGTACCCAGGCTCGCCGCTTTGCATCTGGTACACTTCCCTGTAAGAATCCAAACAGTCCAGAGATACAGGATCTTTCCTTTAATCATACTTACAGCTTCTCCTCACAGAAAAAAAGTTGACAGGGTCATTACCCAGGTGGCCTTTTCCTTTGATGACAGAAAGTGAGAAATGCATTTTCAGTCTTTGACCTCTGATCATCACACACGATGACTACTTGCTTTAAAATTAGCTATTTTCTGTTGCATTCTACAAAGCTTCTTTCTTCTTTGATGGGTTATTTAGTTACAGAGGTATTCATAATGTAAATGTTTGCTACTACATTATAACAGGATACAGATAAGTGACAACAATGAAAGTAATATCCCATTAGTTTTAAAGAAGTTGAAACACCAAATACACCCTTATACATTTAACACTCACTTTGTTTGGCCTGGGGCTTCAGCATGAGCTGGCACGTTGTCTGCCAGCATCACAATGTGCCTTAAATGTTACACATTCTGTTAAGCACCTAGCACACCTTGTATTTTATTTTTTTTAAAAGTCTACCCTAGATGGTTAGTTAACTGATTATGGTTTTCCTGTTCCAGATCTTTTCTTTAATATCACTGCAAGTTCTGCCAGGTGGCTTATTTTGTGTGCCTTCTAAGTGATACATTTGTAAAATAGGGCAGATTGAAAGGAGGGAATTGTCTTTTTAAAGTAGCAGGTTTCACATTCAACAACCTTGTCTGTATATCATAGAAGCTAGAAATGGAACAGATATAAAATTATCCAGTTAATAATCTCTTTTTGCAACTACAGAATACCATTTGCATTGATATCAAATCAAAAGCTCAAATGGGACTGTATATGAAATGGTTTGGTCATAGGACACAAATTTCATTACTATTAAAGATCTGTTTATTTGTAGGGAATTTTGAAAGGTACGAATGGGAATTAGGTGCCCAAATGAATGGAAATGGGACACCTGATTCCCATATATCCTGTTGAAAATTTCCCATATAAATCTTTATGGAATTCTTACCCTCATGATAAAACATAGGAAAGAGAGCTTACATGGTTACCCCTGAAGTTCTACAGGATTGTAAACAGAAATAAAATATGTACACACTCTTGAAATTTAATACTTATGGTGTAGTCATTATATTAAAATATGGAAGATCTTTATGTAAAGAATTATGACTTGCAAATTGCAATAGTTGATTCTCCATCATCTTCGTATTCAAAATTCTGCCCACATTATCTTTCCAGGCAACTCAGCTACATTTGTACCATTCTTCTAGCAATGATCTGATCAGAGGAGTAACTGAGTATTGATGAGGATGTGCAACAACTCATGGGACTGGCTGCTTTAATTACTGCAAGTTTTTAAAGTTACTTTCTGTTGCTTTAGTTTTTTCTATTTTGAGCCCACTTGAACAGCTACTACTCTCCTAACAAGAATGTACAGAAGATCAATTATCTGAAAAGTTCAATGCAGTGTAATACGACTTGACTTGGAAATATAGTGCAATATGGTATTGCTAAGGATGTAATCTTACCAGTTTTGTTTCTTGTTGTTACAATCCCACTTAATACTTTGTAGTCCTGATATCATGCACCTTTTCTTTTAAAGTAAAGTCATTTCTGTGAAGCATAGAATGATTCAAAGTGGTATCATGATCTCAGATCTTTGTTTTTTAAAGACAACTTGAAAGTCAGGAAGGTGTTTTTCCTTCCTAACGGTAGCAAATGATTTCTCCCCACTTTCAGTTATCCCCTCTCCTACAAATAAAGTTCTAAGGCTCTCAAATAGTTTAGAAGTATAGAAAACTGATAAGGGAAGCTAAAGACATCAGGAAAAATCCTTGGCTGGTGGAACTATGAACAAAAAAGAGTTTTAAAGTATATTAGGAACAAAAGAAATCCTACCAATGATCTAGGCTCATTACTAGAGGAAAACAGTACAATTGTTAATACAGAAAAAAAGAGAAGTGCTCAATAAATGGCTCTCTGTTCTATATTTAGAAAGAAGCAGGATAGCATACCCTTATAAGGATGATGGAGCACATTCTAGCTCATTAGAAACTAAGGAAGATTTTAAAGATTTGCAAAGAACGGATATTTTTATATCACTAGACCCAGATAACTTGTGCCCAAGTTTCTAAAAGAGTTGCCTGAGGAGATGTCTAGCCTGCTGGTGTTAGATTTTAATAAATCTTGGAATACTGGAAAAGTTCCAGAAGATTGGAATAATGCTAATGTTGTGCTAGTGCTCGAAAAGGTAAGCTGGATGACCCAAATAACAATAGACCAATTAGCTTTATATTAATCTTGAGCAAAAGAATGGAAAAGCTGATGCGGGATTCAATTGATAAGAATTAAAGAATAGAAACATAATTAATGCCATGGTTTTATGGAAAATAGGTCTTGTCAAATAAACTCAAAGAACAAGATCAAGTTTATGCAGAAATGTAGATCTGAAAGGGACTTCAAGAGGTCATCTAGTCTAGCTCTCAACACTGAGGCAGGCCCTAATATACCTAAACAATCCCTGATAGATGTTTGTCTAAACTGTTCTTAAAAGCATTCAATGATGGAGGTTCCACTGATTCCCCTGGAAGCTTTTTCCAAAGCTTATAGTTAGAAAGCTCTTCCTACCATCTAACCTAACTCTTTCTTGCTGAGGATCATGCCAATTACTTGTCCGATCTTCAGTGGACATGGAGAACAGCTGGTCACCCTCCTTTTTATAACAGGACTTAATATATTTGAAGGCTACCAGGTCCGTCCCCCCCAGTCTCTTCGCCATCCCCCACACACTCCAACTACACATGCCCCTTTAACCTTTCCCCACAGATCAAGTTTTTTAAAAAATTGTTTATAATTTTTGTTGCTCTACTCTGGACACTCTCCAATTTGTCCACATCTTTCTTATAGTGTGGCACCCAGAACTGGATATAGTACTTCAGCTGAGGCCTTACCAATGCTGAGTAGAGCAGGACAATTACCTCCTGTGTCTTTTATATGACACTTCTGTTAATGCACCCTGGAATTATATTACCCTTTTTTTGCAACTGCATCACATTGTTAGTTCATATTCAATTTGTAATCCCCTGTAACCCACCCTCCCTCAATCCTTTCCAGCAGTACTACTGCCTAGCCACTTATTGCCCATTTTGCAGTTGTGCATTTTCATTTTTCTATGCACTTGTCTGTGTTGCATTTAATCTTGTTGAGTTTTAGACCAAGTCTCTAATTTTCAAGTTTATTTTGAACTCTAAACCTTGCCTCCAAAGTGCTTGTAGCCCCATCCATTTAAGTGTGATCCTCTAATTTTATAAGCATAAATTCATTCCATTATCCAGGTCATTAATGAAAACCGTGCATAATTCTAGAACCAGAAGACTCTGTGGGACCCAGATCCTTCCTCTCACTTTTCCAGCGAATCATTGATAACTAATCTTTGATTATGATTTTTCCAACCAGTTGTGCCACCAACCTTATACTACAGGGGTGGTCAGACCACAGCTCATGAGCTGCATGGAGCTCTTGTACAGTTAAAGTGTGGTTTGCAGAGCCCCCCCATGCTCCTCCCCGCAATTTGGGAAGGGGGGGAGCTCAGGACTTGTGCCTTGTGGTAGAGGGGGGCGGGAGCTCAGAACCTTGGGGTGTGCCTGCCAGGCAGAGCTTTCTCATGGGTAGGGTGAATAGGGGAAATCGCCTGGGCCCCGCACTTTGGGGCTCCCTGCGCTTTGATAAAATCAGGGCAGTCTCAGTATTTAGCCCTTTGTCTCGCATCCTGACCAATGTACGATTGGGATGCCATTTGTCCCGATATTCAGGTGAAGAGGTGGGCGGGCGAGTAGTGTGAGGAGGTGGATGGGGAGGTGAGTGGCAGGTGGGCAGCTGGGAGAGCGGTGAGCAGGCAGACAAGTGGGTGGATGGTGAGGAGACTAGCGGGGAGGCTCGTTTATCCTGGGCCCTGCACCTCCATTGGAACACCTCCATTGGGAAGCCCTGAGACTCCCTGCCCATGGGGCTGAAGCCCCAAGCCCCAGTCAGCGTGCCCCATGGGGACTGAAGCCCAGAGAACTCCCTCCCCTTGGGGCTGAAGCCCTGAGCCCTGGCAGGCATACCCCATGGAGGCTGAGGCCCTGAGACCCCTGCCTTCCCCATGGGGCTGAGGCTCCGAGACCCAGCAGATGTGCCCAGCACTCAAACTTCTGAAGTTTATCATATGTGGCTCAGAGGGTCAGTAAGTTTGACCACCCCTGTTATAGTAAATCCATGCAGACCACATTTTCCTAGTTTGCTCATACGAGTGTCATGTAAGATTGTGTCAAAAGCCTTACTGAAATCAGTATTTCTACAGCCTCATACACACACACCTCCGGACCACCATTCACTATGCCAGTAACGCTGTCAAAGTAGTAATTCAAGTTGGTTTGGCATGACTTCTTGACAAAATAGCACCACATGACATTCAGATTAATGATCATTTGTATACAATATCAGAGCATTTGTCATAAACTGGCTAACTGACCTCAAAGTATCTTTCTATGGGGAATAGTCATAAAAAGGAGATGTTTCTACTATGGTTCTGCAGGCTTGATGCTCTCCAATATCTTCACCAATGATCTGGAAGTAATATACAATTACTGCTGATAGTGTTTGTGAATGACACAGGTTGATGGAATAGTAAATAACTGAGGACTGGGTAGTCAAACAGAGTGATTGAGATCATTCAGTAAGCTAGACCTATTCAAACAAATTGTATTTTAATACCACCAATCCAAAGTTATACATCTAGGGACAAGGAATACAGAGCATATCTACAGAGCTGGGGATTGTGTTCTAAAAAGCTCTCTGAAAAGGATTTAGAGGGTTATCATGGACAAGCAACTGAACTTAAATGATGCTTTTTGGATAAAAAGGCTAATGCAATCCTCAGATGTATAAACTGGAGACTAGTGAGAAGGAGCAGAGGTCTTTTTTTTTTAACCTCTGCACATGGCACTGCTGAGACCAATTCTGGGATACTACGTATAGTTCTGATCTCCACATTTTTAAAGAGGATGTTGAAGGACTGAAGAAGGTGCAGAAAAGAGCCACAAAAATGATTTAAGGGCTAGGAAAAATGCCTTACAGTGAGAATTAGACGCAATCTAAAAGAAGACTGAGAAATTACTTGATCACAGTATATAAGTACTCACACAGGGAGAAAATATCAGTTAGTTTGGCATAAGGCTAAGTAGCTTTTTGATGATTCTAGAGCATCTAAAATTTGTCTGCTTAATTAGAGGCCCAGTCCTGTGAGATGCCAAGCTCTTTCAGTTGCCACTGGAGTTAATGAAAGTACAGGCAGCTCAGCACTTTAGAGGACAAAACCCTAAGCTGACTTTTTTCCTCTAAGGTCTTGTTTACACTACCGTTTAAGTCCATGTATCTTATGTCACTCTGGGACGTGTGTCATAAACAGATAGCTAAGGGTTAATGTCTCTTTCACCTGAAACACCTGACCAGAAAACCAATCAGGAAACCGGATTTTTTCAACTTTGGGTGGAGGGAAGTGTGTGTCTGAGTCTTTTGTCTGTCTGCCTGTTTCCTCTGAGCTTTGGAGAAGTAGTTCTATTTTCTAGTCTTCTGTTTCTAAGTGTAAGGACAAAGAGATCAGATAGTAAGTTCTATGGTTTCTTTTCTTTGGTATTTGCATGAATATAAGTGCTGGAGTGCTTTGATTTGTATTCTTTTTGAATAAGGCTGTTTATTCAATATTCTTTTAAGCAATTGACCCTGTGTTGTATCATCTAAATACAGAGAGCACATTTGTATGTATTTTTCTTTCTTTTTATATAAAGCTTTCTTTTAAGACCTGTTGGAGTTTTTCTTTACTTCAGGGAAATTGAGTCTGTACTCACCAGGGAATTGGTGGGAGGAAGAAATCAGGGGAGTTCTGTGTGTTGGATTGCTAGCCTGATTTTGCATTTCCTCTGGGTGAAGAGGAAAGTGCTTTTGTTCCAGGATTGGGAACGGAGAGGGGGAATCACTCTGCGTAGTTTCACAAAGCTTGTGTCTGTGTATCTCTCCAGGAGCATCTGGAGGGGGGAAGGGAAAAAGGATTATTTCCCTTTGTTGTGAGACTCAAGGGATTTGGGTCTTGGGGTCCCCAGGGAAGGTTTTTCAGTGGGACCAGAGTGCCCCAAAACACTCTAATTTTTTGGGTGGTGGCAGCAGTACCAGGTCCAAGCTGGTAACTAAGCTTGGAGGTTTTCATGCTAACCCCCATATTTTGGACGCTAAGGTCCAGAAAATTTGTCTGCTTAATTAGAGGCCCAGACCTGTGAGATGCCAAGCTCTTTCAGTTGCCACTGGAGTTAATGAAAGTACAGGCAGCTCAGCACTTTAGAGGACAAAACCCTAAGCTGACTTTTTTCCTCTAAGGTCTTGTTTACACTACCGTTTAAGTCCATGTATCTTATGTCACTCTGGGACGTGAAAAAGCCACTCCTCTGAGTGACGCAAGTTACATCGACCTAAGCACTGTCCACACACCAGTGTTAAGTCAGCGGGAGGCGCTCTGCTGCTGACATAGCTTCCATCTCTCGTTGAGGTGGAGTAATTATGTCAGTGGGAGAGCTCTTTTCCATTGGCATAGCGTGTCTTCACCAGATGCACTACAGCAGTGGGTGCAGCTGCGCTGATGTAGTGCGGTAGCATAGACTAGCCCTAAATAATTTGACTGGTATGTTGAACTGTACCAGTTTCAATGCTTTTATCAAATCTAAGTACCACATTAGCATCTTCTCCCATTAATCAATGGCAAAACTAACATTTATACCCATTGGGACTAAGATCTGGCAATTAGAAAATAGAATCACTAGATGAAGATCCAGATGTGTGATTGGCCACCTAATTTGTATGGCATAGTTTCCTAAAACTTTTTTCAAAAGGAGAATAATGAACAGCAAATAACTAATGAATAGCAACACATTTTCAGATACTCACTCCTGACACTTTCACAGTAGGTATGCATTTTTGTAAACAAACAGGCTGAATATTCAAAACATCAACAACATGGACCTGCTGGTAACAGTGGCATGATTGAACAGATTGATTTGTGAAAATATTCTCAACCTCTTTTTTTTTTTAATTCAAACAACTGTTGGGTCTAAACTTTTGGTGAACTTTGGGGAGCCAAAACACACCCAGACTGGCTGTCTCTGGATAATCCTTCCTGAACCCTTTTGAACAAAACACTGACCTGCAAACTACTCATGACACCCCCTTTCTCAAGTAGCCATTAGCCTTTATCTCTATGCATTTACTTGTTAACTTGCTTTTCCTGTAAAATCTTGATTGATTATGCATGACCATTATCTTTTGTTAATCACTTTGTTTACTTCTGTGTATAAATATTGATGCTCACCCCTAATAAAGGGGCCACACTTAATCTAAAGCTTTTAGAGCTAAGGATAGTGTGAGCCCGTTGATCAACGCATTGGTGTCTGGTCTCTGACAGAATTGTGTGCCCCATACCAACTCCGCACGAACTCGGGTGCTGGAGAGGTGAGTGAGGACTTGCTTTATTTACCTAACACAACTTTAACAGAATGTAAAGCAAGAATTTAATTGAAACATGGTGTCATGGTATGATTGTTTTAATGAGAGAAGGGATAAAATACCAGTGCAGTAGGAGTGACTTACAATGTGATTATCTCAATGTAAGTATCTATCTTTTAACTTGAACCTTATGGCTGGGATTTTCAAAAATACCAAAATCCCACTGAAATTCTGAGAGATGGGGGGACTAAATCTGGGGGTGCTTTGGGGAAACAAAACTTAGCCTCTGTTCTTTTAGGTCTGCACACTATTTATTAATACGTCTGTTTACTTAAAATAGCTAGATGTGTTTTTTGGCAAACATGATTATTTTTAGATATCAATTAGCAAACTCCTTTTTAGTGGTACGTAGCAAAATAGCTGTAGTGTTCAAAACACCTTCCTTGCTACTTCAATTAAATTGTAGATTTGATATTCAAAAACAAAGGAAGTTTACCAATATTTACACAGGCATTTTCAAGAATTCATGGAGATTTTTTTTGTACTCTTCCTAAGTCATTGTAAAAAGATTGATAACTTGATCAGGGAACTTTTTAATTATAATGTGTAATTGAAACACTTACATTTCAATTAAAAACAAAGCAGCCTAAAACCATAGGGTGTTAGAAGCTTGTAAAAGGGGTATAAATTATTGCCATTTTGATGAGCTGCAAGACTTCAACTTAAATCAATTATAAATAAGTCATTTGAAAATAGATACAAGTGAAATTAAACTGATATCGGTTTTCTTTTTGTGATCTCAGAATGTATGCATAAATGTCAAGAAAATGTTAATTGACCTTAACCTTTCCTGTGATAAGTCTCTTCAGTAATAAAATACTTGCACTTATATAGCATAGCACCTCATATGTGAGGAGCTCAAAGAGCTTTAAAAATTAATTAAGCCTCAATACTTCTTTGACCTAGGAGCATCCAGTATTAAAGAGGTGGTTAAACTGAAACAAAAAGGCTATGGCCAACATTTTCAAATGTTGGTGTCCAATGTTAGTAATAAGAACCTGCATATAGGCCACTTATTTTGGTGTGTTTTTTTTTCAGCAGGCATTGAGAACACACAATTCTCATTGATTTAGGGATAAAATAAGGTTTTAAGAACAGGGCTTTTGGACCGTGAGCTCTTCAGGGCAAAGATTCCACCTTTGTCACTGAAAGAACCAGGCACATCTGCGGTAAGAAAACAATCCATAATAGCGTCTATGTATTATGGAGGGACATTTAACAGGTAGAATTAATTTATATCTGTGATGTTTTGCAGCAAGACTCATGGGTTTCCTTACCACTACTTTCTATAGATTTAAGATACAGAAGAGATTTTACCATTATCTTGTAACCATCTGTGTGCTTGTTGCTGTACAGACAAACATGAGATGTTCCTACATCTGAGGAGCTTTACACTAGAAGCTTGGCATTTCAAGGCGCTCAGCAACTTCTGTCGCTCTTGAAATGTGTCACGTATATAGCTACGTCTATCTAAAGGAAGTGTGTGCATACTGCACTTTAATTCTAAAGAGTCTACCCTCAACAGGCAGTGCTGGGTCAGTTCAAGTAGGCTGCTACAGACTGAGATGGGTCCAGAACACAAGGATGCAGTAGTGTCAAACCCAAAGTTTCAAAAATCACGAGTCAGGCCTTAAAAAATAAATAAATCAGGAGATCAGCCCCCCAAAACTGAATTTTTTAAAAGGAAAATGAGATTGTGCAGTTTGGTCTGGGTCGTTTTTGGTTTTTAATTCTCTCTGCCCATCCTGTGTGCGTTGTCACAATTAGCGTTGCCCACTCTCTCATTTAGTGGGTGAGTCATTGATTGTTTTGGTCCCACTGCAGGAGCTCTCATTCCCACATCTGCCTCTTCCCGGCCCAGCAACTAGCTCTGCCCCTCTGCCCAAGACTCCAAAGCAATCCAGTCCTTGCATCAGTTCTGCACCACCAGCCTCATCTCTGCGGCTGCTGGGGTTCTACACCCCTTCTCCAAGGCCCAGGTGAGATGCAGATGTGCCCCCTTCCAGACTGGGGAAGCAGCTCCAGGGCTTAACAATCCCCTCTGCTCCTTCCCAGGTTGGGTACAACAGGAAAGGCAGCAGAAGGCAGAGTGAAGCTGTTCACAGGAGGAGAGGAGCAAGCAGAGCTGCTGTGAGAACTGTTGTTTGTTGAAATGACTGGGAAAGAGAGCTCTGCTGCTTCCTTCAGTAGCTCTGATGCCTGCCCCACTGCCCTACCTCCTGGAAAACAGCAGCCTCCCAATCAGAGACAGGGCTGAAATTCACTAGCGGGCTGGAGTTTCTCCTGTCATCACGAAATGGGCTCACAGAACACTCATGAGTTGGCCACATTGAGGGTTTTCAGGGGCACATCATACTGTCGTGGAAACAGAGGTTTGTTCACAGATTCATGGTTGATGGCTAGAAAGGCCCATTAGATCCCCTAGTTTGACCTCCCGTATCTTGCAGGCCATTAAATGTCACCCAGTCACCCCTGTGTTTCTTTTGTTTTCTTTAATCTGAGATTTAAAAATAAATGATCCAGACTCAAAAACAGGATTATTCTTTGCATCGGAAAATTGTTACAAAATCAGTTGGCATTGAGAGTGCTCAGCACTTTGCAAAACTTGGCCCTAAATTAGACTTATCTAGCAAGGCATGCCAATCAACAAAGGAAGGTTAGGATGAATATGAGCAAGATAAATTATAATAGGGAGAGATCGTCAGATATGAGGGCCCAATCCAACCTCGATTGAAATCAGTGGAAAGACATCTATTGATTTCATTATAGGTAAATCAGACCTTACTGTTGGTGAGTACTCTGGGTAGTGCCTCTTTTTTCATATTTATTTTAAAGCAGTTAATGGGCAGAGGTCACTGATAGGAGCATCTCTTAAAGATGAAAATGAATGTCATTTATTAAAATGACAAAAGAAAATTCATAATGCACATCTTGTGTTCCTGTCAGAGTCAAGTCCTTGAACTGGAGTATTCCTGGCAGAACACCACCAGCTGGAGCGATTGAACACAATTCTGGCTGCAGCTTACATCTTTATAGCTGCAGGGTCTAACAGTACACAATGCAGATTTGGCACAACAAAAGATGATATTAAGTTTTAATGCCAATCTTTGTTTAAAAAATTTATTTCTGTTGGGCACCTAAGCAGCAGATGCTTTTGCTAGGTGTCTCCAGGTACACAGACATGATGAATACATTTTACATTATTCAATTATACAGCTGACATATTTTGTAATATGGCACCCTGAGTATTTGTTTATGAGTTTGGCGGTTGTCCCTGAAATAGCTTAAGAGAGAAAAAATACAGAGCCGAATCACATACAGGCTTCTCTCTCTAGATTAATTTACCTTTACTCATTTCAGTGCTAAGGCTGGAATTTAGCTAGGCTAGCAAATTGTGAAGCAAAACTATTGCATTTTCAGGCCTTCTGATAAAGATGCCTTTAAGTTAGCCAACTCCTCAATAAAGATCAAAGTAAAATGTACATACTGCACAAGTACATCTTGGTATGACTAAAAGGTCACGTTCAACTGAACTTGGCATTTTCAAAGAAAATGCCTATTATGTAACTCCTAATATTACATGTATTTGCACAAATTAAATAAAAGCATGTTTTGTTGCTTTAAGTGATAGGTTAAATAACATCACTGTTTAGATGCCAAACCCCATGGGCCTAGATCATCTTTTCCTCTCTGTATTGTCTTGTATAATGGCCAGTTTACGACTGCAGCAGAAGCAGCTTGTTGGCTTCTCAGTCAGATGCCCACTAGTGTGACTGGTCCTGTGTTACCTTGTTCCCACCGCTCCTACCTTGCACCCAGTCTTGCCTCTGTCCTGCCCCTGCCTTGAACCCTTACCTGCCTGCTACTCTGCTTGCTCAAGTTCCTGACTGCCTCTCTTGTTGGGTTTTCACCTGATAATTGAGATCAGGTTGCGTGCTTGAGCTAAAAGTCTCTAGATTTGAATGGGATGGGATTGATGGTAGGGCATTTTCAGTGAGTATCCCTTTAATCTCAAATGCCTTCCCTTTTCTGGTCCAACAGAGCTCAAGTTTGTTCACTTTGGGGGACAGATCCTCATCAGATGTAAGTTGACATAGCTCTACTGAAGTGAATGCAACTAGGTAGCCTTACACCAACTGAAGAACTGGCCCTCTAGGGCACATTCTAGTCCTATTTCCGTATACAGGCTTGTGTTTCAGGGATTGTCTGAAAGATGCTGGACTTAATGTATGATGCTGGCTTTGATTTGTAATGTCTAGTCCCAGGTGCTACACTGCCACAGTAGAGGTCAGAAGAGTGTTCAAACTGGATCTCCTTCACTAGGAGAGAGAGCAAGTGACTGGCAGGGTATCTTCCTGGAGGCAGCTCAGCTCTGAGACTTAACTTTGATCTGGAATAGCCTGAATTTGTTAAACTTCAAGGTACGCTGCCAGGCTCATCTTTATATGGGGGCTTTCAGGGAAGGGAAGGTTGCTAGAGCAGTAATATGTAATGGGCTGGGGTATTTTTCCTCTTTACTGTCATTATGTAGGGTCCAGTTAGTTGTTGCTGGATATGATGAAGGCTGCCACTAGTTGTCTTTGTTTCGTTGTGTTTTTAAGTAATTGTCAAGGGCACCCAGAGCTTAGGATAGGTGAAGAGGGATTTCAAACACAAATCAGGTCTCAGTTGTTGAGTGCTTAGCTTGTGATACCTACAAGAGGTTTTAAGAGCATGGATGCTCAGCAATCTCTCTGTAAATCAGGCTCTTTTAAAAGTGTCTTGAGTTGGACATACAACAATTGAGACACCCAAAAAACCAATCATTATTACTCTTGAAAATCCTGGCAGGTGCTTTGAAATCCACATTAAACAAATTACAATAAATGAATCAGTAAAATGATTATTTATTAATGTGTCCTTTTAAGTGTAAATGTGCCACTCAGTGTGTAAGCACATGCAGAAATTTGAAATCTAAAATGAATAGAAACTTGCTCTGCACACAGCTTCATATAGTGCAGTAATACATTGCTGCAGACGGTCATGTACAGTATGTATGTATAGGTGAATGGCGGCAAACATCTTTTGACCCATATCACAAAGTTCAGAATTAAAGGCTATGGTAAAAGGCAAAAATCACAACCAGTAACAAAGCATCTTTGTTGTTGGAGTGGCCTTAGAGCAGGCAAACATTGAATGAGGAGAGTCTGGATTCACTAGCAGAGCAACAGAAGCTTAAGTAGACTGTAAGTTGTTATAATTATAAAATGGAGGGGGAGAGATTTCTTGTAGTTCTAGCTTCTAGACCACAGGTGAGCAAACTTTTTGGCCCGAGGGCCACATCTGGGAATAGAAATTGTATGGCAGGCCATGAATGCTCACAAAATTGGGATTGGGGTGAGGGATAGGGGGCAGTTTCTGGGGTGGGGCTGGGAATGAGGGTTTTGGGGTGCAGGAGGGTACTCTGGGTTGGGATTGAGGGGTTCAGAGGGCAGGATGGGGATCAGGGCTGGGGCAGGTGTTTGGGGCATGGGGAGATGCTCAGAGGCGCAGGCTCTTACCTCCAGCAGCTCCCAGAAGCATGTCCTTTCTCTGGCTCCTATGCGGAGGCATGGCCAGGCAGCTCTGCATGCTGCCCCATCTGCAGGCATTGCCCCTGTAGCTCCCATTGGAGCACTGGAGGGGGCCATTGGAGCACGTGGGAGATGGAGCAGAGCCATGCGGCTGCCCCCAACCCTGCTTCCTGGCTGGAGCACCGGAGCGGGCAAGCCCTAGACCCTGCTCGCCAGCGGGAGCTCGAGGGCCAGCTTAGAATGGCTGGCAGGCTGGATCCAGCCCATGAGCCATAGTTTGCCCACACCTGTTCTAGACAGCCTGAAATGCCATGAGAAAAGGCTCAGATAGTGTGCCCAGCTTAAACATAGGCACAGAATGATAACTTGGCTCCCAGATTTTAAATGTGGCCAAGTCAGTATCATGTTTGTTTTGTTTCCCTGAAGCATGCCTTAGAGCTGCAGTCATATAAAGCTTTCTACTGTTCCATCAAATACTTGAGTTTATGCAGTACAAAGGACTCCACTTAGCTGCAACCACCTGCTTCAGTTGATTTTGTTCAGTTTTATGTCCTCAAAGCTTGCTCCCCCTACCCCACTTCTTTAGTCCCCTTGTCAAAGACCACAATGTTTTCTTTTGGCTGTTACCCTAATATGTTTTCAGGAATCATGATAAGAGTAGTTAAATAAAGCCACAGAACACAGTATGCACGTGCATCCATCATTGCAGACACATTTGACTCCTGCCTGTTACCCCTCCCCACAGGCTATGGCAAACATGCCCTACACTTCTCTATGAGGATTTGCAGCCTCTGTAACCTCCTCTCTACCATATAGACACTCATGGACCAAGGAAGTAGGAGATGGAGCCATGGTGCAACATTCCAATTATGGAAATGAATGAAGCCTGACTAGGTATTTTCAATGTGTATGATGCTCTCAGGGGTCCCTCAGACATATTTAAATAATACCCTGAAAACTGAAGAGTTACATTAAGGGCTTGACATTGAAAACCAGGTCTCATTTCTGACCTGTAAATTATAGAAGATACAAAATATTGCAACTAGATATCCAACCACCTAATAGCTGCAAGTGAATTAGTTCCAAATCTCCACCTGCTGTTAAACTTGAATAATTGGGGCCTCAGTAATTTATGGTTCCAAAATGAGAAGCCATTTTTTTTTAAAATAGAACCTATTTGAAATCAATGGAAAGACTCATTGATTCAATGGACATTCAGTCAGACCCAATATGTAAAATTCCTTCATATTTTATTCCAACTTATTTGCAAATGCAGTTCTTGATAATAAAATTCTAATATTTGAGACCTAAGCTACAGGACTTGCCTCTGTAATAGTCTGCAGCAGTGAATATTTATTATGGACCTTAACTTCCCCAAAAAGCAAATTGATCCTACTAAACTTTCATATGCCATATGTTATTTGGGGAGAGGATTTCTGGGAAGTTTGGGAATGAAACTGAGGAAAGTAAATTTTGGAGCCACAATCTGACCTAACTGATTCCAGAATAAATCCAGTGGAGCTCCATTTACTTTGAGAATTAATTTGCATTTGCATCGGTGTAGCTGAAAGTACAATTTGGCCTCTGTGTGTGTGTGTATGTACTTTTTTTAACTATGTTCTCTGATTCACTTTTTCAGAATATTTGTAACTAGAGTTGACTGGGAAAAAATCTCTTATGGAAAAAAAATGAGAAATTTTGCAAAATTTGCCTTGATTCAAATGTTTTCATTTAATTCTAATCAAACTTTCATACTGGTTCCTAAAACAAAAAATTTCCCATTTAAAAAAAAACATTAAAAATTAAATTTCACAAGAATATAAGAATGGCCATAGTGGGTCAGACCAAAGGTCCATCTGGCTCTGTATCTTGTCTTCTGACAGTGGCCAGTGCCAGGTGCCCCACAAAGAACGAACAGAACAAGTAATCATCAAGTGATCCATCGCCTTTTGCCCATTCCCAGCTTCTGGCAAATAGAGGCTAGGGACATTCACCCTTCAGTGAAAAGCTTTTTACTTGAGTTCCATTTTTAAATCACCAATTCCTTGGCAGGGAAAAACTTCTGTGGAAAAACTCCAGTCTGATGTATTTCTTATTTATGTCCATATGACTGCCTATCTTCATGTTTCTTTTTGTTGGAGAGGATAGGACCTCTTATTGTTTTGGGGTTTTTTGGTTGGCTTTGGGGGCATGGTTAGGAGTTTTAGTGGGAAAACTACAGACATCAAAGAGGTCTTTTAATTGTATGTAGAACACCACACAAAATCATAGAAATGTAGGACTGGAAGAGACGTTGTTAAGTTATCTAGTTCAGCCCCCTACATTTATTAGGATTAAGTATTATCTAGATCATCCCTGACAGGTTTGTCTAACCTGTTCTTAAAAACCTTCACTGACAGAGATTCCACAGCCTCCCTGGGTAATTTGTTACAGTGCTTAACTATCTTACAATTAAAAAGTTTTCCCTAAAGTCTAACTCTTCGTTGCTGCAGTTTAAACACATTACTACTAATCCTATCCTCAGTGGTTAAGGAGAACAGCTAATCATAGAATATCAGGGTTGGAAGGGAACTCAGGAGGTCATCTAGTCCAACCTCCTGCTCAAAGCAGGACCAATCCCCAACTAAATCATCCACTCTGTTTATCACTCTCTTCTTTATAACAAGCTTTTACATACTGAAAGACTATCATGACCCCCTGCAGTCTTTTCTTCAGAATAAGATTATTTTGAATCTTTCATCATAGGTCATGTTTTCTAGACCTTTAATGTTTTGGGTTTTTTTGTTCTCCTCTGGACTTTCTCGAAATTGTCCACATCTTTCCTGCAGTGTGGTGCCCAGAACTGGACACAGTACTTCAGTAGAGGCCTTATCAATGCTAAGTAGAGTTGAAGAATAACTTTTTGTGTCTTGCTTGCAATGAACAGTCCTGCTGACATGTAATATATACAATAGAAATGTTAATTGATCTACAGCTGATTCCAGGCTGCCACAACTGATGGGCTGAGCCATGTGGCACAGGGTAAGGCATGGAAGCTGCCCCACAACCCCCCGCACATTTTGGGATCTGAACTTGTGCCCAAACAGTGCTCATTGAAGGATCAAGGCTTGAATTGCCCTTTGTGTCCTGTAATGGGAAAATGTTGCTGGATGAATACTGTTTTTATATCCTGCTTATTAGGAGTTAGATTTTCAAAAGCATTAGTCTAAAATCATTTCTTGTAAACAAGAAAATGTGGATGTGGAAATCAATTAACCTAATTGGTGGACAAAATAGAAAAGGGATGGGCTATTCCATCCTTCTCTCCTTTCTGGGGGCCTTAAAGAAAGAGATTTAGGGGGGAATATATAGACGAACAGACAGTCTACTGGAGCAAGTGTCACCATCATGGCTGACAACTCCCCTTCCACCTACAACCATCTCCTTGAATCCAGACCTTCTTCATCCAAATCCGGCTGGCCTGACCAGATCAGGCCAGAGAAAGGGATCCACAGGACATTGCCACCCCTACCCCACATCACCAGTAATTAAATGGGGTCAGATTTTGACACCAGCAGCAACAGCTCCAGCCTATCTCCTCCCCCTCCCCCCAAAAAAGGACAGTTTTATTACTACCTTTAACACCATCTAAGAGAGACTGTCATGCAATGGGGTTTCTCCTGAAGTGCTCTCTCTCTAGCTAAAGGGAAGGGGAACAAGAAACGGCATTAAAATGAAAGCCTTACTTAATACTCTACATTTCATACATTTTAATTATTTTCCCTTCTTTTCTGTATCTTTAATAAAAGGTTAAAAGGATTCTTAATGGTGTGTTTGCCATGGTACTACACAGGCTGAGGTGTCTCTTTCCCAAACACTAAGCCTTGTTTTCAGGTCTATGATGTTGGATTGTGACTGGGATATGTTAACACCTTTGGCTGATATGTTCCATTTAAATTAATACAACAGCACTTCTGAAAATTTCCCATAAATGTGCAGTACAGATTCAATTCCAGGGTACATTAGAGTTCTTCAAGTTCTCATAGTGTGATGTGTTGGTAGAGTGTTTGCTTTTATCATTTTCTGTTCTGACATTGGCTGTTCTCACTTATTATAAAAGGCTTCCTCTCAGCTTCAGTGCTAAAACTGGACTAAAAAACGGTGTGACGAATGAGAGGTCAGTAAGCATTACTACATCTTTCCCCTCTGTCTTTATATATTTGGAGCTCTGGGAGGGGGCTCTAGCCAGGTCTGAAACACCAAGGCTCTAAGGAAGCACTCTGTTTATGACATAAATTACCTCAGTTAGAATATTCTGAGATCATAGTGAAATAATGAGATTTGCCTAGAAAATAGTAATAGCCAGTCTTAAGATTTAGATCGAGGTTTAGTGCTCTTTATTAGAAGTGCTTTAAATATGCTAGTATAAAGATTACTAAAATGACTTTGTTTGTAAGTAAAGAATTAAGGCAACTGTAAAGTGGATCATTTTGAGTGTAGTACAGTGAGGTGACATCTTATTAGTACACAGACTTGCTATTGATGTTTATGTAGTGAAAGCAGATTTCTACTTTATTTTGGGCTAAATTATCAGCTGATTTTAACTGGCAAGTGTTCAAAAAGTGAGAAAGTCAGACAATTATTTAGGAGCATAGATATAGATTTAACCTACTAACTTTAGACTATTGCAATCACAGTATTTGCCTTTAAGGAAAAGACTCATATAATTTAATAGGGATGATACAAATAGCTGTCTGCAGAAATAACTTTTACTCTTAAGTTCTATAGTTTGGGGGTTTTTTTACAAGTTTGTTTGTTTGTTTTTGTTTTGTGTGTGGACCTTCAAAGCAGAATTCTTTAGGCTATAGGGCCCGATCCAAATTCCACTCAAGTCCACAGGACTCTCTACACTGACTTCAATGGGGTTTTGTCCATAATACTTTTAAATCCAATAGGATAGTTCAGAAATCCTGTGGAAAAGTTATTTTCTATTAAATTACTTTCCATATCCCTGGATGGAGACCACCAGCTCTGTCAGGATTTAATCCTACCTAAAATCCACTAGGTCTTTTGCTATTCTATTGACATTACATGGAAGGGTCTTAGACTTTAGTAAGGCATTTGATACGGTCTCGCATGATATTCTTATAGATAAACTAGGAAAGTACAATTTAGATGGGGCTACTATAAGGTGGGTGCATAACTGGCTGGATAACTGTATTCAGAGAGTAGTTGTTAATGGCTCCCAATCCTGCTGGAAAGGTATAACAAGTGGGGTTCCGCAGGGGTCTGTTTTGGGACCGGTTCTGTTCAATATCTTCATCAACGATTTAGATGTTGGCATAGAAAGTACGCTTATTAAGTTTGCGGACGATGCCAAACTGGGAGGGATTGCAACTGCTTTGGAGGACAGGGTCAAAATTCAAAGTGATCTGGACAAATTGGAGAAATGGTCTGAGGTAAACAGGATGAAGTTCAATAAAGATAAATGCAAAGTGCTCCACCTAGGAAGGAACAATCAGTTTCACACATACAGAATGGGAAGAGACTGTCTAGGAAGGAGTATGGCAGAAAGAGATCTAGGGGTCATAGTAGACCACAAGCTTAATATGAGTCAACAGTGTGATACTGTTGCAAAAAAAGCAAACATGATTCTGGGATGCATTAACAGGTGTGTTGTAAACAAGACACGAGAAGTCATTCTTCCGCTTTACTCTGTGCTGGTTAGGCCTCAACTGGAGTATTGTGTCCAGTTCTGGGCACCGCATTTCAAGAAAGATGTGGAGAAATTGGAGAGGGTCCAGAGAAGAGCAACAAGAATGATTAAAGGTCTTGAGAACATGACCTATGAAGGAAGGCTGAAGGAATTGGGTTTGTTTAGTTTGGAAAAGAGAAGACTGAGAGGGGACATGATAGCAGTTTTCAGGTATCTAAAAGGGTGTCATCAGGAGGAGGGAGGAAACTTGTTCACCTTAGCCTCCAATGATAGAACAAGAAGCAATGGGCTTAAACTGCAGCAAGGGAGATTTAGGTTGGACATTAGGAAAAAGTTCCTAACTGTCAGGGTAGTTAAACACTGGAATAGATTGCCTAGGGAAGTTGTGGAATCTCCATCTCTGGAGATATTTAAGAGTAGGTTAGATAAATATCTATTAGGGATAGTCTAGACAGTATTTGGTCCTGCCATGAGGGCAGGGGACTGGACTCGATGACCTCTCGAGGTCCCTTCCAGTCCTAGAGTCTATGAGTCTATGAGATACCATAGTGATAGGGGCAGTCTCAACCCCTAATTGCAGGCCACCATCTAGCAGCAACTTTCACTCTTCCTTCCTGGGCTGGATTTGAACTGCCTGACATAAGGTGAATGTCTCTCTCCCAAGAGCCTTCCAGTCTGAAGAAATTTGTAGACACTGCTCATGTGTCACTCTTAGCCTCAAACATATATATCAATGAGTTCCTGGCACTCCCCGGCTTATTTGTTATGCAATATTACTGACCTGGAAGATGATGCTTTCTGCGGGCTTTCAGAATCCCTCTCAAATCCAGACATTCAGCATTGTTTTCAACACAGTTGTACTTTGTTCCACTTTCAGTAGCAGCATGATGTCAGTCACATTTAAATCAGATGAAAACCTGAATTTTTCATATTAATTAAAGTTCAATGGATTCCTTATAAAGAATAGATGAAAGGAGCAGCAGTGACAGGGGACTCATGTAGGCTGGATTTTCTGCAGATTAGCTAAAGCTGTTATGAACTTCCTCCCTGGGTTTCTGGAATGTTTCCTGGTTTTTTGAATAGATTGACAAACAAGGTTTTGCATAATACTATAGGAGCAATTAGCTTAGCATTTTGACAAGGCAAAGAGGAGACAAGATAGAAACAATATGGGGCTCTCTCTAGAGTGCTCTGTTAATATAGTGGCCTAATCCATCCCCGACGAAATGCCACTGACTACACTGGAGTTCCACCAGGAATGAATTTGGCCCCAACATTATGTATGGTGTTGCACTCAAAATTCACAACATGCTATAAACTACAGTAGAATCATATTAAAGTTATTGGATGATGTATAAGTCCTAATATCTGATGTATTTGCTAGGAGTTCAATTTTTAAAAGCAAAGAAAGAGAAATATAAGGTGACCATTAAGCCCTCCCCACCTTGATGTGCTAAATGATATAATACTCCATGCGGCAACTCCTGCCTCCACACTTCACCCCTATGTCCAGGGAGAACCACCAGTGAAGCAGAACTGCTGTGGTTCCAATGTGCAGGGGGTTGCTAGGGTAAAGGACACCCATACACAAGGCACATTCCTCCATATGTTACAGCAACAATACAGGTGTTCCCCATGTATTTTGTACAGCCAGACTGGTTATCAGGGAGGAAGCAGGAAGACCATGGGTAGATACTATGGGCATACACAGTTATATCAGCCTTTGCCCCATCTGAAGCTCAAGTGTGGGGAGAAAGGAAAGGGAAAGTTACCTTCCTCACCATCCCAATACCCCACACCTGTGCACCAAGCCCAGCTACTTTAAGTTGTGAGGGGAAGTTAGGATTTAGCCCTATATTATGTTAGATACATTCTCTCTTCAGATGCTTTAACTCTTCAATAGGAAGTGTTATTCACAGCTCTAGAAATAGGGCAAAAACAGTGTTTGCAAATCAGGCATTTAAAAATGGAAAATGTTGCAAGTCCTTTCACTTACTTAAAAACATGATAAATCGGGAAGATGATGAGACCCCTTGAGTGCAGCCCTCATTTTACTGTATCATATGTTAAGCAGACACTTGATGTTAACACACAGTACAGTAAAAACCCTATTCACCTAGCTAATCTCTCTCCGAAATCTGAGTTGTTGAAAAAGAAATAAATAGCAGTAAGGACAAAAAAAGTAATGCTTTTATAGCATCTTTCACCCAAGAATCTCAAAACATTTTACACATCTGAATTAATATGTGCCTGAGTTAGTAAGTATCCTGATCTCCATTTTGGAGTTCAGAAAACTGAGGCAGAGAGAGGTTAAATGACTTGCTCAAGGTTGCACTTTAAATTGGTATCAAGATTTGGAATAGAAACGTCATCTCTTGATTTGTAGTGCCATGTCTTGACCATTAGTCAATGTTGTCTCTTCTATAGCCCTGGTCCAAAGCCCACTGAAGGCAATAAGAATCCTTCCATTTGGCTTTGGATTGGGCTGTATGGTCTTGACACTCCACCACTGAAGTTGATGTGAGTTTTTTCCACTGAATCAAATGAAAGTAGGATCAAGCCCTAAATGAATTATCTGATGGTTGCAGAAATATCAAGTGCTTCCATAGCTGAAGTTCTGTAACAGGAAATTGTAAATAGCTAATGGCTATCAAACATACAGAAAACATGAATTTACCAGATTGCTGTAAAACAGCTACATGTACTGGCTTTATCAATAAATAAGAACTTGACACTTTTGCCAAATGATGTCTTTAAAGGGAACCATTTTCAGAATTTTATCAGAAGTTGGGTTATACTGATTTTCCAATCAGAAAAAAAAGGATGTTTAGGAGCTGATACATTAGGTTTGCTAATGTGGCATGCTAAGAAAACAGTCATTGACTTTTTTTTTTAATAGGCTTGTGAGATTCTACTCTCTATTGTTTGTAGCACCTACTATGGAGATTAGAAATAAATCTTTCCATTGTCACCTACTTTGAAAACTCTCTCTAAAGGACCCTAAACAAAGGGTAATATAAACATCAAAGTAGAATTACTGGGAGGTGTATAGCAAGTATCACAGATATATATGTCAGGTCAAGTCTTGTTTAATATCTTCATTTTGGTCTAGAGGAAAGGAATAAATAGAACACTAATGACATTCACAGATGGTACTAAATTGGAAAACACCAGTGAAATAATGCAAGAAGACCTGGATAGAAAAAGGATCATGAATGTAAAACAATTCTATTCAACCTGGAAAATTGCAAGCTAATCCAGGCAGAGAAAAATAATTAGTACTCAGTAGGAGAGGGAAATTTGAAATGCAGTTATACTGGGTTGAAAGTAAACAGCAAATTAGACATGATTGTACAGTCTGAAGTATCAGCAAAAAAGTCTAAATCAGTTTGGGGCTGCTTACAAAATGCAGATGCATCAGCACACAGGACAAGAGAGGTAGTAACTTCTCCATGTGCAACCACACCTGGCATTTTGTGTCTAAATCTAGACATCTCAGTACCAGAAAGATATTGACAAGTGGCAAGAAATGAAGAGAAGAGTAACACACATTGGTCCTGGAGAGTTTGACTTATGAAGACTGTTGTCAGATGCTACCGGTGTGGTGCTCTACTTTGTTCAATGTTGATATCAATCGGCTGTGTCCGTGTGTTCCTTCTGTGTGCTGTCCCAGCTCTGTGCATATAGTAAACCCCGAGAGAACCCCCAATGACCACAGACTCTAGTAAGGCACGAAGGCACTTGGGCCAGGTTTATTGTCAAACGAAGCACAGTAATAGTTCCCTCTAGACTTTACGGGACATACTATGAATATGTGCCCCCTGGCAATGGACTCAGCTCAGTCAGTGGCGTGACTTTCCACTGACCCCTAGGCTGGATAAAGACATCCACTCAGAGGTGCATTCTCATACAGAGGTACAAACAAGTTACACATCACTCTTGATGTATTGAGGTGCAACCCCTCTATGTAGGAAGATACAACGCCTCTACATAGTATGGTGCCGCATCTCACCCACGTTGGTTCGAACAAAACAACTCTATCCGTCATATTACCCTTTTGGCCCTGTCATTGGGATGGGTCAGCTTGTTCCTTGTTATCTGTGTGGAGTGTACAAGTATGCGAATGTTCTGATATCTGGTGTCCGGTACCTTTTAGGTATGTCTCTTTTTGCAGCATCAGCCCTTTCCTTGCCAGCTTCTGTGAGCAGGGCCTGCCTCTCGCTCACAGCTTAACTTTGCTTTATGTTAGCAAAGTCTTGACCATTACTTTAGTTCAGGCCTTAGGCCTCATACCAGGCCTCTGATACCAAAGTTGATATCTCAGGGCCTCCTCTTACTACATTACAAAGTTAAAAAGCTACATTTGTTCTGTGGGTGGGAAGTGAGTGTGGATATATCAATCTATACATATTTGCAGTATGCTGCCAAGACAGGAATTGTCTGGAGGTGGCACAAGAAGTAATGGAGTGAAATTAAAAGGAGCAAAATTAAGATCTAATAGTCTATAAAATAGTTACCCAAGAGTGGGGCAGGTAACCTCATTCCTTAAGATATTTAAAAATAGACTGGACAAAACTCTAGAAAGTTTATAATAATTAACTTTAGAGATGGACTAGGTGACCTAATCGGTCTTTCCTGTTCGTATTTTCTGCAATTCCATACTGCCTTTATCCTTTTGGTTTGGTAAGATATTTGCAGGATTGAGTGTTTCAAACTGGGTCACGGTCATTTGAAGAGGCTGAATTTTCATTGCTTGTGAACAATCTTATTAAGATTCATAGATTTTAAGGTCAGCAAGGACCATTACGATCATCTAGTCTGACCTGGAGCATTAGCTTTTACCACTATAGCTAAAGAAGTAATTCCAAAGCTCTGGTAAGAGTGTTTATATTGTGCATTTCTTCCTCAAGTCAAACTCCCACTAGCATCAGTCTAGTCCAATAAATAGGGGATTGACTAAGTATGAGCTGGAGACTGGGCTCAATATTTTTTAGTTAACTGCTACTGCATTGAGAGCTATAGGATTATGTTGGTACCAGTTTGAGCCAATACAAATCAGGTGATCTAGGTTCTATTCCTGGCCTAACCACTGACCTGCTGTGTGATCCTGGGCAAGTTTTTTAATATCTCCTGTAGCTTGCTGTAGAGAGGCTAGCTGGGGCTCGTCTCTCTCTGGGGCGGCAGGGAACCACATCGCCTCACTACCTTTGGGAATAGCTCTTGCAGGAAATTAGTCTGGCCACAGGGGTGGAGGGGGGGTGTCTTCCTCTACAGCCTTAGTGAAGGTACAAATAGACACTGTGAGCCCAGGCCCTGGGTCTGGGTGAGGCACTGGTGAGTCAGGCACTCAGGACCTCAGGCAGGGGCTGAGCAATAACAGTATATGATAGCAAGCCCAGGCCCTAGGTCAGGTGGGGCAATGGTGAGTCAGGCCCTCAGGCAGGGGCTGAGCAGTAATAGTATATAATAGCAGCAGGCCCATGCCCTAGGTTCCAAAGGGCCTGGATGAGGGGGAGACGGCTACGTGCAAGTTGGGTGGCAGGGGGGACGCAGGCCCACCCACTCCACTGCGTCCCAGCCTGGGGCCCTAGCAGCAGCAGAAGACCCGCTACTGCATCAGTGGGGATCCTGGCTGCAACATACTGATGTAGGCTCTGGCAGTGCTGCAGCCAGACTAGGATTGGCTGCCCCCGGGCTACTTCCAGACTCCCCTTCTTGAGGTACCTGGGTCGGGGTGGTGTCCTCAGGGGGGTCCAGCACTTTGGGTTCCTCAGGATAGCTGGCCAGAGGTAGACTCGGCAACTCCTTCTGGTAGCTGGCACGGGGCAGGCTCGGCAATTCCTCCGGGTAGCTGGCACAGAGCAGGTCAGGCCAGTCCTCAGGTTTTCCACAGGCTGCTGGGCTTTCCCAATCGCAAACTAGGCCAGATGTGTCTGGCCTCCCCGGCAGCTGCTTTCCCAGTTAGCCCTGAGGTTGGGCCTTTATATTTCTGGGGCAACACCTGACGCTCTGAGGGGCGGGCTCAGAGTTCCCTGGCTCTGCCCACTCTGGTGTCCAGAGGGGCTCATCTCTCTTTGGAGCGGCAGGGAACCACACCACCTCATTACATCTGTTTTCATATTAATAAAATGGAAATAACAATGGACTCCTTTCTAAAGCTCCATCTATAGATGGAAATTGCTCCATGCTTTGTAGTATCAGGGATATTTACTACATTATTTTCTGGCAGTCCCACTAAACTACTATTTCCACTTTTCCCAGCTAGCTGGGTCTTTTCCAGGCTTGTTGGTCCAAAGTATGCACCATATCCAATCCATCCTTCCATACATACTCTGTCCACTGTTTTCCTGGCCATCCTTTTGTTCTCTTCCCATTAACTCTAATTTCAAATGCCTTTCTAACAGGATCTCCTTCATATGTGCCCATGCCACCTAAGCCTCCTCTCTTGCAGCTTTTCTCTGATGGCCCAGATCTTGGTGTCACTCCTGATGACATTATTCCATACAAAGTCCAGTAATGTCATCTCCTCGCTTCCCTCAAACACTTCCATTTCAGTGGTTTCAAGTCTGCTCAAGTTCCATTAGTGCAATATCATCTATACAGATCAGGATTATACCACCTTTGATGTGAATTTGCTTACTTATGAAGACCATCAAAATTACGAATAGCAGTGGACTAAATGCTGATCTCCAGTGAAGCCCAACGGTCACACCATCCACATCTTTGTCATGGAACCATCATACAAATCCCACTATCCTCTGGACAAGTTGTCAAACATTAGTCCCAGATTTGGACCTTAGCGTCCAAAATATGGGGGTTAGCATGAAAACCTCCAAGCTTAGTTACCAGCTTGGACCTGGTATTGCTGCCACCACCCAAAAAATTAGAGTGTTTTGGGGCACTCTGGTCCCTCTGAAAAACCTTCCCTGGGGACCCCAAGACCCAAATCCCTTGAGTCTCACAACAAAGGGAAATAATCCTTTTTCCCTTCCCTCCTCTAGGTGCTCCTGGAGAGATACACAGAAGCAACCTCCGTGAATCTAAGCAGAGGGAGTCCACCCTCTGTAGTTCCAGTCCTGGAAACAAAAGCACTTTTCTCTTCACCCAGAGGGAATGCAAAATCAGGCTAGTAATCTTAACACACCCAGACCTCCTCCTGACTTCTTCCTCCCACCAATTCCCTGGTGAGTACAGACTCAATTTCCCTGAAGTTTCCCAGTAAAGAAAAACTCCAACAGGTCTCAGAAAGAAAGCTTTATATAAAAAAGAAAGAAAAATACATACAAATGGTCTCTCTGTATTAAGGTGACAAATACAGGGTCAATTGCTTAAAAGAATATTGAACAAACAGCCTTATCCAAAAAGAATACAAATCAAAGCACTCCAGCAACTATAGACATGTAAATACCAAAGAAAAGAAATTATATAACTCACTATTTGATCTCTTTGTCCTTACACTTGGAAACAGAAGATTAGAAAACAGAAATCACTTCTCAACGCTGAGAGAAAAGCAGGCAGACAGACACTCAGACACAAACTTCCCTCCACCTAGAGTTGAAAAAAAAATCCTGTTTCCTGATTGGTCCTCTGGTTAGGTGCTTCAGGTGAAAGAGACATTAACCCTTAGCTATCTGTTTATGACACAAGTCCTCTGGTATCCCAAAGAATTGTAACACAGGCACTGGCAGTCAGATAGGTACTCTGCTGAATGCTTTTTCCACATTGAGGAAAGCCATCTATGCTCAGTGTTCTCCTCCAGCTTCCTTTCCAGCAACTATAATGAGGAACATGCTATTTGTTGTGCCTTTTCTTAAGCCAAACCACTCCTTTCCTAAAATGGGCTCCACTATTTGACAAATATGACTTTCGATTCTCTCTCAGTTTCATACAGAGGGACAGTTTCTCAGGAACTTTGAACAGTCATGTATGTTCACTTTGTGTGTATATATCAGTACCAGTATGGCCTTTCTCCAGTCTCCTGGGATTTTCTTCTCTTTTTGAACGGTGTGCAGGACTTCCCCAAGCCAGCATACACTAACTTATTTCAAAGCTTTGGTCATTTCTATGTGACTTCATCTGAATTTGGTGCTTTTCCAGGGGCCATCTTCAGCTGCACAGCCTTAATGTCAGCCTCTGACAGGTCATCTACATCCATGATTACCAGTTCACATGAGGGTAGTGTGGGATACAAAGGGTCCTCCTCACTAAGTAGCCTCTCATAGTATTCTCATGATCAGTTATGTACAGTGTGTCCTGTTAAAAGGATGCTGGGGACAGACTGCTTGTATGAATGTCATGTTCACTCCATCTTCCTTCATTCTTGCCTCTTGTTGACATAATTACATATTTTCTTTTAGGCTAGTTGAGAGCAATTGTTCAACTCATTACAACAGCTCGTCTATAGTTAGATTTCTTACCCTTCTGACTGCTGGCTTTGGCTGC
This sequence comes from Gopherus evgoodei, assembly GCF_007399415.2. Taxonomy (NCBI): domain Eukaryota; kingdom Metazoa; phylum Chordata; order Testudines; family Testudinidae; genus Gopherus; species Gopherus evgoodei. The sequence continues at coordinate 355,019,278 of NC_044322.1, read as the reverse complement.
TCACTTGGAGGGTCGGTAGGCAGCAATCACTTCTTCCAGAGAGTTATTTTTCATCACCTTTCTGGCTTTTCTCTTATTTCTTACTGCTTTCTGCACCTCCTTGTTCCACTACCATTCTTCATCAGAGTGTAGACTACCCAGCTTAGTGGAACCACGTAGTATCGCAGCTTCTTGGATCAATATGTTCTTGAAGATACACAAGTTGGAACAGCAGAAGAAAGTGTGCTGTATTTCTTGGCTCAAACTTTCCAGTTGGCTCCGTGAACTGGTCTGCAGGCATGCTATGCAGCCTCCACCTCCTGATGCATTTTTCATTGCAGCAAAGCAATCCCAACTATTGCCAATCCCACTAAATTATTCATTCGTTTCCAAAAGCTCTTAGTCATGGACTGATAGATTTTACCTTTAATTAAATATTTTATAATCCAGAAGATATTCAGTAGATGGATCAAAGTTTAGGCCTAAATTACATGTCTTTTTACAGCTGGCATATTTAGCACCTATCATTTCATGGAGAGTGGTTTTCTTTTTTATGTACAATAGTTAACAATGATTAATGACTTTCATTGTTAGGACCAAAACTTTAATTAAATCTACCCTCCGTGCTGTAATAACCAATAATTGTCTAAAGTGAATTATCTAAAATCAATTGAATTGAAGGAATATAGTGGAAAAAAAATCACTTCCTAATTCATTAAATATGATATGAGCAATATACATTATGTAATTAGTTTATACCAAAACTCAAATGAATTATTGTAGATCTACAGTTCCTCTATAGCACTTAAGACTGTTGCTTTTTTTACCTCACGGCAAATGGTTTTCTAACCTTAAATCAAATAGAGAAGTCTTTTTCTAACAACATAGGAAAGGATCACTATGGGTGATTTGAAAGTTGCAACAGTAAATATGAGTGTTGACAGCATGCGGTTTGACATACTTTTCTTCAGGATGTCTTGCTGTCTAATAAAGGGGAATACAATTTGTCTGAGAGTTCAGCTGAAATTTCAGAAGGATCAAGAAAGGCACAGGAAGCTAGATACAGAAGACAGAATCTGTCTCATGTTCTGGCCCCAGTACGTCACTCTGGCAGCATACTGGGGCTGTAAAGGCACAATAAAGGGCTATTGGAGAATTCACCCAGTGAACGCACAGCATAGCTCCTCCATAAGCAGCCATACACCAACCCCCTTGCAAGCCCTGGCATAGGGTGTGTGTGCTTGTAGCGCATATCAATGCGGGGATTCTGGGCTACACTGCAGCCCATAGATAGACCAGGAAGCACTGCCATAATTTAGAGCAACTGGGAGCTGCTCTAATTTATACCAGGGACTGCTATGGTCCCTAGTGAATTCTGGTGTATGTCTTCACTATATCAGCTACAGTGACAGAAGGGATTTTTTCCCAATCAACATAGGTAATCCATTTCTCTGAGAGGCAGTAGGAAAGTCAACAGAAGAGTCCTCCCCTTTCCCCCAAATCAGCCTAGCTGTGTCTACCATGGGGCTTAGGTCAGCTTAACTCTGTTGCACAAGGCATGCAACTTTTCAAATCCTTGAGCTATATAGCAAGGTTGACCTAAGGTTTAGGTGTAAAGCAGGCCCCAGAATCTAGAATAACCCACAAGCCCCTAATGTTCATTCATAGAATCATAGAATATTAGGGTAGGAAGAGACCTCAGGAGGTCATCTAGTCCAATCCCCTGCCCAAAGCAGGACCAACACCAACTAAATCATCCCAGCCAGGGCTTTGTCATCCGGGGCTTAAAAACCTCTAAGGATGGAGATTCCACCACCTCCCTAGGGAACACATTCCAGTGCTTCACCACCCTCCTAATGAAATAGTGTTTCCTAATATCCAACCTAGACCTCCCCCAGTGCAACTTGAGACCATTTCTCCTTGTTCTCTCTTCTGCCATCACTGAGAACAGCTTAGCTCCATCCTCTTTGGAACCCCCCTTCATGTAGTTGAAAGCTGCTATCAAGTCCTCCCTCACTCTTCTCTTCTGCAGACTAAATAACTCAGTTCATTGGTACTGGAGTTGATGGCCTCTGTAGGCTAGAACAACATGGAAGCACATGCTTCAGTCAGTACTGGAGCTTGTATGAAGAATGGCATGATCATACACAGTTCAGCAGATTGGATGTTCTAACCATTTGAGGGTATTCCACACTCTGGGAAGGGGGACACACACAGAGACCATATTATATATGTGAGTTATTGATGGGCACAGCAAATAATTGTACAGCTGAATTGGACTTACCCGGTTACTTTGATTCCTTTCATTATTATTATTTATGGATTTGTATTACAATAGCACCCGGAGCCCCAATCATAGACTGGGGCCCTCACAGTGCTAGGTGCTGGACAACATAATAAAAAGACAGTCCCCACTCCAGAGAGCTTACAATGCTTTCTATTTTTATATAAGCAGTTTTATTGGTTTGATATTACTTTTTGATCCTCCGATAAAGATTCCAAAAGAAAATGCAGGTGAATAGGAGGAGTCATTAAATACTGAATCATCAACTTGTCTCTATATCAAGGTATTCCCTCTCTGCTATGTTTAAAGTTTGAGGGCAACATTTATTTTTGTTCAGGTCCTGTCTACAATCTGTGCATTTTAGATTCCTGTTTGTTCCCTCCAGGATGTGTAGTGTACTCTCACAATAAGGAGCTATTGCGAAAATCAAGTTTCAGGATCAGTGCTGCATTGCAAGGACGCCATTTTGTCTGTGGGTCCTGTCATATGTGTCAGGATATATTGGGCACATTCAGAGAGGCTGCCAAAGAGTTTGGAGTGTGTTGGCAGAAGAAGAAACAGCTGGTCCCATCAAAGTGATCACATTCTTGGGCATTAAATTAGATTGAGAGAGAATGAAGTGATGCCTGCCTGGGGATAAGCTTCATAATCCTAAAGGGTTCGTTGCTCAGATATCGCTGGCTAGGAAGGTGTGTTAAAGCAGTTACTTCTTTAACTAGGCACTTGAACTTCATGAGTACAATCAAGTCATTTAGGCAAGGTGTGCTTTGGCAAACTGACTGGCTTTCTGCCTGTCAAAGGTTACAGAGGTATCATTATTGTAACACAAGGTAATGAGCCACTTAACTTTTGCCACTGGATACCATTTTAGGGATTCTCGGTCCATCAGTTAGATAGCACATGAAGTCAGTACTAATGCAAGGATGAATTATTTATGAAGGTATAGTGTGAACATATATTTGAATGTATTTGTAAGGTATGCCGTGAACTGATGGTTGGCTGGATGTGCTGGGGAAGAGATATATCACAGAACGTAGAGTACATATACAGTGGTTACCATTGAAATATATAGTCAACAGGTGCTCAATTTACCATGGTATTTCCTATATTTAAAATAGGAAAACACAATAAATATGGACTTGTAAGTGGGGACCACTATTGCTGTTTCTTATTACTGTGATAATAGTTATCTTGTGATGATCATATTAGAACAGGAGTCGGCAACTTTTCAGAAGTGGTGTGCTGAGTCTTCATTTTTTCACTCTAATTTAAGATTTTGCGTGCCAGTAATACATTTTAACATTTTTAGAAGGTCTCTTTCTCTAAGTCTATAATATATAACTAAACTATTGTTGTATGTAAAGTAAATAAAGTTTTTAAAATGTTTAAGAAGCCTCATTTAAAATTAAATTAAAATGCAGAGCCCCCCGGAGCGGTGGCCAGGACCCGGCAGCGTGAGTGCCACTGAAAATCAGCTCACATGCCGTCTTCAGCATCTGTGCCATAGGTTGCCTACGCCTGTATTAGAAGTTGTATTTATTTTCTTTCGATTTAAGACAATAAATAGCACCTCTGTACTCTGTCTATCACTTCACCCAAGCACTTTATAAGTAATAAAACAATTAGCCTCAAAACATCCATGTAGAAATAATGTTTCCCTGTAACACATGGGGAAACTGAGGCTCAAGATAATGCAGTGAGACCACAGCAGAGATAGCAAGAGAGCATTAGGCTCTGGTAGAGTGACCAGAGAGCTAGTGTAAAAAATCAGGACGGGGGTGGGAGGTAATAGGTGCCTATACACAAAAAAGCCCCCCAAATGTCACTGTCCCTACAAAAATCAGGACATCTGGTCACCCTAGACTCTTGAGTGTTAGTCCTGTACTCTAACCACTAGGTCAGAGGTTCTCACTTATGTTATAGAGTGGACCACACCTTAATAGAGAGATTCCTGTTGCACCAAGTCCTTGTCCTATTTGTGATGGTGTGGACCACCTACCCTTTCATCTGTGAACACACACTCTTACTGCCACATTAGGGAATTGAGTGCATTTTTGGATGTGATTTAGCAGCTGGAAATAAATAGAAGAGCCATTACCAACGATCAGCCAGTTCTCTGCAGACCACCAGCAAGTATTTCATTGAACATTAGCTGCACTAGCCTAAACTTTGAAAACTACTGTGTGGTAAACTGAAGTTGCCTCCTTTTACTTTCACTTTGTTTTCCAACTGCATAGACTGGGAGCTTGCCAGCATCATGTGCCTTTCCTCTCTTTAATGAGTAGTTTGTGGAGTTCAAGTAAACCTTAAGACAGGAGTATTTGAGAGGCTAATATACAAAACTGGATTAATATATCAAAGCACCAAATCCTGTAGAGATCTTCTGTGCCAGATCCTTTTGACTGTAAAAAGAGCAAAATGTATCTAGGGGACAGTTACATATATATGAAAAATGAATTCAACCACAGGCTAGGCCATGAAGAAAGACTAAGATGTGTAACTGTCAGTTATTAAACCGTTCAATCTACAGGGATATTTTCTTCCACAATAAGAGAGGTAGCTAAGTAAAGCTATATGTTAGAAAAGCATAGGCCTTTAAAAGCAATTGTAATTAGCTGGTTTTTCTACTTAGAAATAAATGCAGATGGTCATTAAAAATAGAGCTAACATTAGAAATTTACCAGCTTATCTTTCACTCCATCAAATCATTTCCATAAGAGCTGTGGGTTCTCCCCCCACCTCCCCACAGAGTGGCTAGAGATATATAGGTCAGCTCTTCAGAGGCAGAATTTCTGTGACAATGTAACACTTGTGAAATAATGCACTGTTTTTAGCAGCTCTGCAGAGCTGCATAAAAGTATTCAGTTTACTGCAGGTGCCACACAAAAAGCTCCCTTTAAAAGAGCTTTTAATTACTGTATATCATTGTTTAGAAGCCACCCTCAATTACCTTTACCATGTGAGCTCCAGAGGGAAGCAATTAAATATATAAGAAAGCCACCCTCAATTTAAAGCTGCAGGAGGAAGCAATTAGTAATAGAATCTGTGGCTTCTAAACAAAGATATACGGTATATGAAGTTTCTGGAGACTGTATACTGCTCAGACCTAGCTAAAGTAGATTGTAAATCTCAAAATATGTGGCTGCTGAAAGTTGGAAGTCATAACAAGTTGTATAGCCTATGTTTACTCCTGAATGCCTTAAGAGCAAAGAGGCTGATTGTAATTTCTACTAAGCCCCCTTGCCCTTCTTTGGCTGGGCAGAGACATTAGAATAGGTTTAAATTACATGCCAGAGTGGTATAAAGTAGCTTTTGTGGAATGAAAATCGGGCACAGATTTTTGGTGGTGTTGCAGCATATGCTAAGTTTACAAACATTGGTTTTGATTAACTGGATCTGAGTTAATGTGAAAAGGGATATCATTCTTCCCCCCACCCCCAAGCAGTACAAGAGTTACATTAGATGTGCCACAAAAATAAATGTTGACATGCCTTTTAGCTGTTTCAGAAATGCCTTGACTTCTTCTCCCAGGAGCATGTACATGTTAGGAGTGGGGCATGTGCATCAACAGAAGACAAATAAAGGGAATTCCTCTTTCCTTCCAATCAGGGGCCAGGATGCTTATTCCTCATAGCAAAACTGCCATTAACTTCAATGGGGCCAGCACGTGCTAGCTTCAACCAAAGATAATTAATTAATCTGTGTGCATCTTTTGTCTGAGACACTTTCTGTTGTATTTTTATGATGGAGCAACCTCCACTAATTAATGCTGCAATAATTTATCACGGTTTCATTAAAGCTGATTGTATAACTACAAAGAAGATGATACCTTTTCTTTAGTACCTGACTTAATTAATACCTATGGGCCAAATTCTATGACCCTTAATCAAGCTTAGATACCACAGAGGCTCTGAGATACTAATAATGATGTGCATCAATATAAGAACAGCATTTGACCTCACATTCTGATATTTTACAGTGTTGGATAATGTAGGGAAATAATTGAGATATCCTCTCCTAAAACTAAAACATTGGTAGCCTTTTTGTACTTACATTTAGGACTTTACCTGTGTTGAATGCCATGAGTAAAATGTTTCCTCTGGTGTTTTGATTTTCCTAGAGCTTGTCCATTTTAGTCAAATTATTGTGGATCTAATAGCTCTTCTTACTATATCTGCTTGCCAAGTCAGATTTTTTTAAGTGTTTGCTATTTAGTGTACTATGTTTTTATTTGTAGAGAGGACATCATTCAACTATTTCTCTTTAAAAAGTCTGAGTGCCTTGTCAAGGATGACCTGTTTTTAATAAACTTAACATTTAAAATGTTTTCAAGGATCATACAGAGAGAGATGATTGTGTGTGTGTAAATATAATTTTAATATATACTTTTAAAATCCCTTTAAATCCATTGAATAATTTTACTATATGATCCTTGAAATATGTATATTTCATCTGTGTGTCTGTGTGTATAATACAGGTGTCAAGCAAACATGTATCATATGCTGTCAAGTCATCAAGAACAACATTTTTTACCATTTAACATGCCTCACCTAAAGGATGAACAGTGAGGAAGCAAGATCTCATGGGTAAGAGAAAGGATTGGGAGTCAGGTGATGTAAAGTTGGAGAACAATGTATATTGCATTATTTTAGTATCCTCCAAAACATGGCTGTAGAGCAAAGCAAATGTAAATCTACAGCCTATTCTAGTGCAAAAAGTCAATGATGCACACAAAATATTGGACTCAACCTTGCAACCTTTACTCACCTGAGTACTCCCAGTGAAACCACTTGAACTACTCAGATATGTAAGGGATGCAGCATTGGGTCCACATATGGTACAAATAAATGATATAATCCATATTGTTCCTGCCATGCTTCTGAAAATCTATTTAGAACCCAATTGCTCATGTTCCATTCAGTATGTCTGTGTCCCTTCTTGTCTAAATAGCAAACTTGGAATGTAAGTGGAGATTACTTTAATTAAGTTACATTTTAGCTTTTTATTATATGGTTACACACATAAGTAGGGTAATCACTGAATACAAATTTGACATATTTACTGTAGCATGATCTAAGCAATTAGTATTAAAGTATTAAGGAAAAGCATCATTTCACTCTTTTAATTTTACTTTATAATTAGGTAGGAACCAGATTTCAGTGTGTGACAAAGTTCCTCCTCTACCTTGGTGGGTCCTGCGCTTATTGGCAGATTTGCTCACCTCAGTGATCTTCCCCTCTTGTGGAACCCACAGTCTGGGACAGCTCCTCCTGTGTCTGATTAGGAGTTGGGAGGTTTAGGGGGGAAACCCGGGCCCACCCTCTACTCCGGGTTCCAGCCCAGGGCCCTGTGGATCACAGCTGTCTACAGTGCCTCCTTTAACAGCTGCATGACAGCTACAACTCCCTGGGCTACTTCCCCATGGCCTCCTCCAAACACCTTCTTTATCCTCACCACAGGACCTTCCTCCTGGTATCTGATAATGCTTGTACTCCTCAATCCTCCAGCAGTACACTCTCTCACTCTCAGCTTCTTGCCCTCTTGCTTCCAGCTCCTCACACACACTCCTTCTCCTCTGGCTCCTCCCTGCCTGACTGGAGTGAGCTCCTTTTGAAAACCAGGTGCCCTGATTAGCCTGCCTTGATTGGCTGCAGGTGTTCTAATTAAAGTAGCTATCTCCACTGTCTTCTAGAAAGATCTTAATTGGCCCTAGGTGCCTTGATTAACCTGGAGCAACTGCCATTTGGTTACCAGGGTCCTAGGGATTTGTTTAGCCTGGGGCTAACATACCTGTTTCTCAGTACTTTACTGTAGCCATCTAACCTTGCCCCATCACAAGTGATATATAATATACACTTCTATCTCAATATAACGCAACCTGATGTAACACGAATTCAGCTATAATGCGGTAAAGCAGCACTCTGGGGGGGGCGGGGCTGAGCGCTCCAGCGGATCAAAGCAAGTTCAATATAACGCGGTTTCACCTATAACGCGGTAAGATTTTTTGGCTCCCAAGGACAGCGTTATATTGGGGTAGAGGTGTATATATAGCTATACTTTTGTGCGGAGAAGGGTACTGGAAGTATGATTTTAGCTCTGAAAAACTGTTATTAGCAATGACAATATATATAAAATATAGCATTTGCATTTTTTAGCTTCATATTAATTTTGTGCACGTTTTCTGACACTTACTAACACAGAGACATTTATTAGTGGATTTTATACAGCCGGTTACATAAATATTAGCTTTTTATCCACATACATTGTTACATTTGTCCATTGTACATATGCGTTGTGCCATTTTCTTGTTATACCTCCAATTTCAGTTATTTTTCATTGTTACGAGGATTTTAAATTTTTTTACAGTGTTTAGAAAACAGACAACAAACAAAATAGGGAACATTGCTTTGTGCCAAAGAGAAGTTCTCACAGTTATGCTGAAAGTTTTATATATGATAATTCTCATCTACTTTGCATCCAAAAGACTTTATGTGAAAGATAGAAAGATAGAAAATACATACACACACGCATTTGTGTATACATACTCTTATGCTATTTATTTGTGTGTGTGTGTGTATACACACCCACACACTTATACTATGTATATGCATATGTGTTTCTTCACAGAATCTGCTACTAAAATCAGTCAGGTCAGATACATTTTTAAATTGATGGGGGAAAAGCAACTGATTGAACAATAGTTTCTGTTGTGTGCTATGTTGTACCCGTTAAAATGAAAATAAATGTCATGCAAAGAGCCATATTCAACCCTCCCTCAACCAGCAAAAAACAACAACAAACAACCTTTTCAACTCCTGATTTTTAGTCCTCAGGAGTGGAGAGAGACTCAGACGGCAGACAGCATGGTCCCAGCATGCTTTTTGCCTTTTTTTTTTGTTTGCACATTAGCTGTCAGTTGCAGCCCTGCAGGTAGTAGAACCCAGTGGGAAGAGGGGCGGGACAGAGCGATGCAGCCTGAACTGACAGCAAATTTAAATTACTGAGCCTGCTTTTTTTTCCTGCTTCCTTTTTTTTTTATTATTATTATTTTTTCTACTCTGCGACAAACTGAAAAGATTCTAGCACACGTTAATTTAACCAACCTGCTTCTTTTTCTATTTTTTTCCTCCCTTCTGCTTTCAGGATAATTAAAAGAGAAACCTGTAAAGGCAACATTCCTTCAAGCGAGTTGGTGCTGCAACGTGCTGGTGAGACAAATTTAATTTTTTTCCCTTTCCCTGTCTTTTCTTTTCCTTTTCCGGAGCTGAAAGCTTTTGTATATCTAATGCAGTCATAAGTGAGGTTCCCCTGCTGTGGAGGGTTAGAATGTAATGAAAAGGTGTAATTGCTTGATATCTGACCTTATCATATTACTTAAAATGGGTAATAACCGTATTCGTGCCTGTCCTCATGAAGCTTTCTCTCTGATGGGCAAATAGTCAATTCACAGAAGCAGTGCTGTGACTGTCGCACTATGACAATGGGGACTAGATTGTTTTTTGGTTACCATTCCAAACTCCTGTCGGCAAGAATACTTGAGTTGTTTGGGGTTTTTTAATTGCCTGAAGCATTGATATTTGTGGGGGGGACTTGAAAGTCTTGGGTATCAGTCTGGATGTTCAGCTGTTTACTGGGCAGACAGGAAGTGCAACAGTGAAACTTTCTCTATATATATATATATATTCTTCAGCTTGGTCTTACTGGGGTCAGAATATATGGGGTAGACCCCAGTGCTGTGGAAAGTTCTTTCCAGGCATTAGGTTGCTCATCTGTTACAGAGTGGGAGGGGGAAAGTTCAGCTGTCATTTCGTAGCTGTAGTTGATATCAGTGAAGCTAAAAACTTTTGCCTAGAATAGCTATGTTGCCTTTGTTAAAGAATGAGTGTGATTCTGTGGAGAGTTGCAGAATGTGTCAAGGACAATTATTAGATTTGTATTGTGCACCTTCAAATACTCCTGCTTTCAAATGTCTTTCTAACAATCAGTGCACATTTAGAAGCATTTAAAAAAAAAGTTAAATCAATTGCTTGTTATATAAGATTTTTGTATGACTTTCAGAGCCTGATCCTGCCAAGTACAGTACCTGCAACCCCTACTAAAGTCAGTAAGGAAGCTGAGCTTACAGAAGGCTGCTTAACACAACCTCATAGAGGTTTTGGGGGCAGAGGGGGCAGGACTAAATCTGAGGCCTCCTTCCAAAAAAACTACCATGAGGGAGGCCCAGGGTGGGAGTGGAGAATGAGTCCGCACAGCACTTGTCCCACAGGGGCAGCTCCTGTCCCCTGGGGCTGGGCCCAATTTCCCGCTCCAGGCATTGTGATCTGCTGCATGGGGTCACAGCAACATTCAGGTTTATGGTCACAATGCCAATCACTCAAATTTTGTCATGGCTGAGGGGTGAGTGGGCCAAACCTGAGTGGCGCTGCAAACCAGTGTGCCTCGTTGCAACGCCACTCGGTTTTGGTACTGTCTCAAACGGGACCATGGGCAAACTGCCCCTCCCCCAAAAGTGGCCCTAGTGCTCACCACACTTGCCTAAACTTGATCAAATGGTTCTTTCATTTTCAAATTAATATTATTAATAATGTTATATATTATCTGTTTATGCCCTTAGGGCCTGATCCTGCAACTCTTATTCACATGAGTAACCCTACTGAAGTCAATGGGGCTAACTGCATGAGTCAGAATTACTCATGTGACTAAATATTTACAGAATTTTGCTTGGCCACCTGGAAGAATGCTTTCTTACGTTTACATAGGCTGAGAATTTCAAAGGAGTAAAAGGGAGTTAGGCTCCCAAATCCCATTGAACTTCAATGAGATTTAAGCCCCTAACTCTGTTGGGCTCCTTTGAAAACCACAGCCTTAATCAATAAAGTATTGGAGCCATCCATTATTTGCTTTCAAATTAATCAGCTCCATAGTGATACATCAGAGCTCCCCAGTTTGTAAGGTACTTTGCCAAGTCTGCATTATAACCAAAGGGTCTGGAGACCATGTGAGGTTAAGCAGTGGTCAGAGAAGTTAAGCAAAAAGTTTCTTTAGCAAACCGCGATAGAGGAGGAGAAAGTGATGGTGGCTGTGCCTATGCTAATTTACATTACTTTGTGGTCTAAGGAATTTTACCTGTGCAGGTGATAGAGTTAAGGTGCATTGGTTGGTGTTAGCAATTCTAAGATAGATACTTGGTTACTGTGCATATTTCAATCATACTTTTAAAACTTTCTTCCTTTAGAATATTTCACCGCAGAAAATTTACACTGCTCATGCGGAGAATTGTGGTATTTTGTATGAAGTTAGGTCACTGTCGCTCCTATGTCTTATTTCTGCATCTAATAGCCCTGTTCCCCAAAGTGCTAAGGTCCTCAAGGTCCCCAAAAGTCTCACTTTGTCCCCTGTAATCCTAAATTCCCATCCATTAGAGGAGAAAAGAATTGAATTCAATATTCTTGCTATGGAGATAAATTTGTGTTCACCGAATATAAACTTCCAGTTAGAAGCATATCTGATATAATATGACTAAATTGTAGTCTGTTGACATTATACTATACAGTTAAAGTCCCCGATTCTGTCTGATAAGATGGTTCCTTTACACTGTTCCAGTGATGTAAAGGGGATTAAACAATCCCCATAACATACCCGTTATAGATGAATTCTCCAGGTGGCATAGAACCATCAAAGGTCTACACTATCTCCTTCCTTGTCCTTCACCTGGTTGGTGTTTCATGGAGGGGCCAATGTAACAACCTATAGGGCCACTGTAAATTGCAGCATGGGTTTGTAAATTGCACCAGGGTTAATAAACTGTAAAGGTGGCTTTTAACCACTATTCCCCAGCACCGTCCAACACAGGAACAGAGCCTGGCAGAGTGCCCATCTATAAAAAGGGGAATAAAAACAACCCAGGAAACTACAGACCAGTTAGTTTAACTTCTGTGCCAGGGAAGATAATGGAGCAGGTAATCAAAGAAATCATCTGCAAACACTTGGAAGGTGGTAAGGTGATAGGGAATAGCCAGCATGGATTTGTAAAGAACAAATCATGTCAAACTAATCTGATAGCGTTCTTTGATAGGATAACGAGCCTTGTGGATAAGGGAGAAGCGGTGGATGTGATATACCTAGACTTTAGTAAGGCATTTGATACAGTTTCGCATGATATTCTTATAGATAAGCTAGGAAAGTACAATTTAGATGGGGCTACTATAAGGTGGGTGCATAACTGGCTGGATAACCGTACTCAGAGAGTAGTTGTTAATGGCTCCCAATCCTGCTGGAAAGGTATAACAAGTGGGGTTCCGCAGGGGTCTGTTTTGGGACCGGTTCTGTTCAATATCTTCATCAACGATTTAGATGTTGGCATAGAAAGTACGCTTATTAAGTTTGCGGACGATACCAAACTGGGAGGGATTGCAACTGCTCTGGAGGACAGGGTCAAAATTCAAAATGATCTGGACAAATTGGAGAAATGGTCTGAGGTAAACAGGATGAAGTTTAATAAAGATAAATGCAAAGTGCTCCACTTAGGAAGGAACAATCAGTTTCACACATACAGAATGGGAAGAGACTGTCTAGGAAGGAGTATGGCAGAAAGAGATCTAGGGGTCATAGTAGACCACAAGCTTAATATGAGTGAACAGTGTGATACTGTTGCAAAAAAAGCAAACATGATTCTGGGATGCATTAACAGGTGTGTTGTAAACAAGACACGAGAAGTCATTCTTCCGCTTTACTCTGCGCTGGTTAGGCCTCAACTGGAGTATTGTGCCCAGTTCTGGGCACCGCATTTCAAGAAAGATGTGGAGAAATTGGAGAGGGTCCAGAGAAGAGCAACAAGAATGATTAATGGTCTTGAGAACATGACCTATGAGGGAAGGCTGAAGGAATTGGGTTTGTTTAGTTTGGAAAAGAGAAGACTGAGAGGGGACCTGATAGCAGTTTTCAGGTATCTAAAAGGGTGTCATCAGGAGGAGGGAGAAAACTTGTTCACCTTGGCCTCCAATGGTAGAACAAGAAGCAATGGACTTAAACTGCAGCAAGGGAGATTTAGGTTGGACATTAGGAAAAAGTTCCTAACTGTCAGGGTAGTTAAACACTGGAATAGATTGCCTAGGGAAGTTGTGGAATCTCCATCGCTGGAGATATTTAAGAGTACGTTAGATAAATGTCTATCAGGGATGGTCTAGACAGTATTTGGTCCTGCCATGAGGGCAGGGGACTGGACTCGATGACCTCTCGAGGTCCCTTCCAGTCCTAGAGTCTATGAGTCTATGAGTCTATGAGAGTTTGAGCCATAGTCTCTAACAGTGATCCAGATCACTGTACCTTTTTAAAAAAAAAAGTTCTTGATGAAAACATGAACTTTCTCTTCAAATACAGTCAGCTAAATAAAACAAATTGTATAAGGCTGCAAATTATTTTAATGCTTTCCTATACAAACCCACACAGCTTTCGGAAATATCTAGTTGAATTAAAACTGATCTCTCTAAAAAAATATTTTAACAGATTCCTAGGTGTTAAAGGACCTTTGACCTCTTGCCTAACATAAGCCATAGTCCTTCCTATTAATAACATCAAAATAAGAAAACACTAGGCTATGAAAAAAGTAATCTGTGAGGCTACAACTGTTAAGATTCTACAAGAGAAACAGTACTGTCATATGTGAAGGACGGTTATCATCACTACAGCTTTAATAAAATTTTAAAAAATGTAAAATTATAGGTTTCACTGTAGAGCCCGGTCATCCATACTGGTAATCAGTCCATAATCCTACTCATTTAGATGCCAGAAAGTATTACACTTTCCCCTCATTAATAAAATATAAAAGCTCACAGTGATGTTATCAAACAGGCTAATTATCAATTATCTTGCAGGAAAAAACAAGCTTAATCCTGCATTCTTCCCACATCTCCAGCTCCCAATAAAATTAGTGGAAGTTAGAGGTGCTCAAGAAATTTAGAATCAGGCCTGCTGTAGCCAAATCCCAAACTCACTATGAACTAAATTGATGAGTGATTCTGTCTGTCCAGTTTTGCAGCTCTCCATAAGTATGCTTGTGACTTCACTTAGGCCCTGATCTGGCAAAGTACTTAAGTCTGTGTGTAGTCCTATTAAAATCAATGGGTTTGTGTATGGGCTTAAGTGCTTTGCTGGTTTGGAATCATGCCAGTATCTCTACTATTACTGGCCTCCTGGTAGCAAGTGACTTTTTTTTTTTTTTTGCCATTCTGATGACTTTTTGGGGAGCTGCTTCATAATCTTTTCATGCTTGGGCTTGGAAGTATTGAGGACCTGCCCTCAACTTTCTGGATGCCTATGAATTTATGGAAGTTCAGGGCCTTTATATTGCCTCTGGCCCCATTTTGCCATGCCTTCTCTTCCCCTGTCCCTAGTGGTAGTGGACCCCAAAAACTTAAGATGGGCCTCTAAGGAACATCCTAGGTCTCCACAGAGCTAGAAGGTGGGGAATACGGTATGTCCTGCCCACCCATTCTTCCCCATGGCCTTCCAAGTCACAATCTCTGCACCTATGCAGACCATGGACTGTGGAGCATTCTCTGGTAGAGGCCAGCACCGCAGAGCTTGGTGGGTAACCTACACCCACTTGGCTCTCAGTCCCTTTCTAGCAGTGGCTGAGCCATATAGAGAGGTTGATGAGCCAGCTACAGCCTTGGCTAATGGATCTAGGTCTTTTAGCTCAGGCAGTAGAAGCTAATCCAGATGTCCAGATTCAATTCCTGCTGCTGACAATTCACTTAGGGGGCCGGCATCGGGCCTTGTTCATACTAGCAGAGTTAACCCAGTGTAGGCATAGTGATGTCGCTAAACCAACAGGAATCTCTGGGTCTAAATGCAGGTATATCAGTAAAACTGTACTTATGCTGGTTCAGGGACACTATATTGGTATAAGTACAGTTTACTTGTCCACACTAGGGCTTGTGCTGGCATAGCTATGTCAGTAAAAAATTCACATCCCTACCAACGTAGCTATAGCAGTATAACCTTGAAGTGTAGACCTGGTGTTTTGCATATACAAAGGAAGAGTTCATACACTGAGATCCCCTCCCTGTGCAGCAGGTGAGTGGGAACCAGTCCCACTCACTGAATTTTTAAGTAAACTGTGATGGAAAAAAACATGTGAAAAAAGCAGTTTTCCAAAGGACTATACCCTTACATTTCTTACACCAGAAATAGATGGTAGGGTTAAGTCAAATGGTGATGTTTTTTTGTAAACCAAACTACTGATTCTCGCCTAAATTCTTTGCAGTCACTTCAGAAGGATCATTGCTTGTGTGAAACAAGCAAGTGCTTATTTCCATCCCAAAGTTTTTCTTCAGCACCCTTCACTGTATTGCGCATGCAGAGAAAAACATCCCAGACTTTAAGATCTGCTGACTTTTCCAATAAACCTATTTTAATTTTCTCTCTTCCATCACACTACTGTACTAATTGGCATCACACATTCACAGCAAAGTCCTGCATGATATTGTTTAACCATAGAGATTACAAAAATGCATTGCTCCACTGGCAGATTCAAGTTGCCACAAAATTGTATTTGTTAATGTAGCTGTGAAAATACATTGCACCTGCCATCTCTTAGCTCAGGGATTTTACATACAGCTAAGAAGAATTTAAGAATGCCTGCAAAATGGGGTTTGGCTGTATCCGCTTAGCTTTAGAGGGAAGAGTGCTCTATAAAATTCTTACCCATAATTGGACACAGCTGACAGCCTTACTTAACTAGTGCTCACGAATGAATGAACAATGAAAATATTCTGCCTCTTCTCACCCCAGAAGAATGGCCATTCCAGATCAGATGCCAGATGTTAACGCTATTGTGAATAGCCTTATTGTAACTGCAGGTGAGACACATGTGAAGCATTTAGGGACATTTGCTAGTCTGCAGATTAAAAAAAATAATCATGCATGGCATTCTAAAGAAATACATGTATTATTCCACATGCTGCATGCAACACACAACTGTCAAATGTGGGCTGTTCTATAGGTGTATACTCATGCAATAAATATTTTAGTCTATTGTTGTATTTTTATGCCACAAATTGTACTGGATTCTGCTGGGTGCTTCCATTGAAGTCATGGACAAAACTCTATTGGCTTCAGTGATATTAGGATTGGGCCAACTATCCAAAGTTTAGGAAACTAATCATGCTATCAAAGCTTAGGCACAGTGACAAAGTACCTTTTCCTCCTTCTGATTTAAGTCCTGACTTAGGGCTTGATCCAGATCAACAGGAGCCATTCAGTTGATTTCAGTGGGCTGTGGTGTCATTCTAGTAAAAAGCAGCAATAATTGCACAGGCTGTGATCCAGCAAAGCAGAACTAGATGGCAGGATAGTCATATGCTTAACATTATAGCATGTGTATAGTCCCATTGGCATGAAAGGGAGTACACACATGCTTAAAGTTAAACAAGCATGTAAGCGTTTTGCTGGATCATGGCCATAGCTTCTCCATTCCATATCCTCTGTTAAGCAAAATAACTGGTGGAATTCAGAGATGCCCCAAACATAAGCCCTGAGCAGCCATACATTTTGGTGAAGTTTGGACCTATGTCCAGATTTTGTGGCTAGCTTATAATTCTGTAAACCCCAATTTCAGCAAAACACTCATATCCATGCTTAAAACTTTAACTTTGACATCAGGGGAATTACTCACATATATAAAATTAAGCATGGACTTTGCTAGACTGGAGCCAAAAACATCCAAGGATTCCACCATCCCCACGAATTCTGGGGAAGGTAGGATCTGGTGCTAAACTTCTCTGATCAGTCCCATTTCTGGTTGGAGTGTGATTTTAAAAAAAAATCCATATAATGATCCAACGCAAATAGGAAAATATTTCCGTTTGTAATCAAAAGCATGTAATTGCTTCCCTAGTCAGCAAAACACATGGTGCATCCTTAGTTAGAAAATGTTCTAAAAATTAAGCATGTGCTTACGTGCCCTGTTGAATTGGGGCTGTGCTGTATCTTCTGAACTATCCTGCTTTCTTGAAACTTACCCTTGTGATGATCTGGAGATTTTTCTGTTTCCATCATTCTGCACCTGTGTTTCCCCAAGTTTCATGCTGTTGGAAGCATGAGGGCCAAATTGAAAATACTGGTTTTTGCGAGTGTGTAATCTTTTCAGTGCAGACTTTGGTCAATGTGATTGTGTTCAGAGTAGCTGCATGATAGTAATGATGTCCAGGCATGGGGCCAAATCCTGATATGCTCATATTCTGCAACAGCAGCACTAATTCCTATTCTGGCCAACAGCAGCTGAATGCGCTGCACACCATGAGGTTTATTCCTGCCAGGAGTGTGTATGAGCTGCATTAGCTCTGTGCATTATGCCTATAGCTGGATCAGGGAATGTAGCTCATAAATAGGCAGCCTATTCTGCCCCCAACCCCCATGTCCAGTTCCAGAATGCCCCTCTGCAGCTCCTACAATAGAGGACATGTGAAATGGCCTTTCCATGAATTTTTGAGGGGAGCCAAAACAGAGGTGGCCAAGTTCCACTTTACGATCCTCCAGCTGGCCACAATTTTTCTGACAGGCACTTACGTGCAGCGCCCGGAAGAATTTGGCCTATAGTGCTCATATTCATCATTTATGTGACACCAGTGAAGTTAAATCCTTCAGAGCTCCTGCCAGGGCAGTGAGCCGCAAACATAGGCTGCTGTTTAAAGGATCAGTGGAGATCTCTATTAGCAGGTGACTAAAAACACAGATGCACAATGTATTAAAGCAAGCAGTAAATATGTCTAGAAATAAGTTAATACCCCATGTCCAACAACAATTAGTCAGAAGGTAAGTATGTCTTATTAGTGTGCATTCCAGCTCGGTTATGTGGGGGCATGATCCAAGTCTCATTCAAACCAATGGGAGCCTTACCTAAGCACTCTAGCCCACTTCACTGACGGTTGGACTCGGGCCCTAGGAATGGCCAGATCTTCAGCCTCTGTAAATCGGCAATGCTTTATTGAGCTCAATGATCATCAGCTGAGGATGTGGGCTAGGGTGTATATTTGAATGGCTGGTCAACATTAGATCTGGCTGAATAGTATTCATTGAGGGCCAGATTAATAGATTTTAAAGACAGAAGAGACTATTATGATAATTTAGTCTGACTTTCTGCATAACACACACCATAGAATTTCACCCAGTAATTCCTGCATGAAGCCCATAACTTATGGCTGAGCTGGAACATATATTTTAGAAAGACATCCAGTCTTGATTTAAAGACTTTAGATGGTGGAGAGTCCACCACATCCTTTACTCACATAAAGTAGCATCTTATTCCACAAGCAGTCCTGTGGAGTGAGGCACTAATAAATGTGAGTGAGGGATCAGGATCCTGGAATAATATCTCAGATTGATATTATTTTAGTGATTCTCTCAGATCTATTTAGTGACCCAGAGTGATCCGGACATTGTCTCTATATCAGAAAATTCCAACTTCGCAGGCAATTGGCCCCAATAAATCTGTTTCCTAGAAAGTAGGAAATATTTTGATATTGCTATCTCCCCTTTTCTTTGGATAACATCCTCATTTCTGCTGGCTTCGGGTCTGTTAAACTATAAAACGTCTTCCTCTAGGAATTCATAGAAGCCCCATTGCTTGAGACATTTATTCAGGCAAATATTCAGTATTGCTCATATTCTTCAGTGACAATAGATCTCTCTGATACATAAAGACCACCTGAGCACCATCCAAAACTTGAACCAAACTTCCTCATTTTTTTAATAGTGGGATAACGCGCTTTTATTCTGTACTTCCTGAGTTTGACTGGGCATAACCATAGACTCATAGACTCATAGACTCTAGGACTGGAAGGGACCTCGAGAGGTCATCGAGTCCAGTCCCCTGCCCTCATGGCAGGACCAAATACTGTCTAGACCATCCCTGATAGACATTTATCTAACCTACTCTTAAATATCTCCAGCAATGGAGATTCCACAACTTCCCTAGGCAATCTATTCCAGTGTTTAACTACCCTGACAGTTAGGAACTTTTTCCTAATGTCCAACCTAAATCTCCCTTGCTGCAGTTTAAGCCCATTGCTTCTTGTTCTATCATTGGAGGCTAAGGTGAACAAGTTTTCTCCCTCCTCCTGATGACACCCTTTTAGATACCTGAAAACTGCTATCATGTCCCCTCTCAGTCTTCTCTTTTCCAAACTAAACAAACCCAACTCCTTCAGCCTTCCTTCATAGGTCATGTTCTCAAGACCTTTAACCATTCTTGTTGCTCTTCTCTGGACCCTCTCCAATTTCTCCACATCTTTCTTGAAATGCGGTGCCCAGAACTGGACACAATACTCCAGTTGAGGCCTAACCAGCGCAGAGTAAAGCGGAAGAATGACTTCTCGTGTCTTGTTTACAACACACCTGTTAATGCATCCCAGAATCATGTTTGCTTTTTTTGCAACAGTATCACACTGTTCACTTATATTAAGCTTGTGGTCCACTATGACCCCTAGTTCTCTTTCTGCCATACTCCTTCCTAGACAGTCTCTTCCCATTCTGTATGTGTGAAACTGATTGTTCCTTCCTAAGTGGAGCACTCTGCATTTATCTTTATTGAACTTCATCCTGTTTACCTCAGACCATTTCTCCAATTTGTCCAGATCATTTTGAATTTTGACCCTGTCCTCCAGAGCAGTTGCAATCCCTCCCAGTTTGGTATCATCCGCAAACTTAATAAGCGTACTTTCTATGCCAACATCTAAATCGTTGATGAAGATATTGAACAGAACCGGTCCCAAAACAGACCCCTGCGGAACCCCACTTGTTATATCTTTCCAGCAGGATTGGGAGCCATTAACAACTACTCTCTGAGTACGGTTATCCAGCCAGTTATGCACCCACCTTATAGTAGCCCCATCTAAATTGTACTTTCCTAGCTTATCTATAAGAATATCATGCGAAACTGTATCAAATGCCTTACTAAAGTCTAGGTATATCACATCCACCGCTTCTCCCTTATCCACAAGGCTCGTTATCCTATCAAAGAACGCTATCAGATTAGTTTGACATGATTTGTTCTTTACAAATCCATGCTGGCTATTCCCTATCACCTTACCACCTTCCAAGTGTTTGCAGATGATTTCTTTGATTACCTGCTCCATTATCTTCCCTGGCACAGAAGTTAAACTAACTGGTCTGTAGTTTCCTGGGTTGTTTTTATTTCCCTTTTTATAGATGGGCACTATATTTGCCCCCTTCCAGTCTTCTGGAATCTCCCCCGTCTCCCATGATTTCCCAAAGATAATAGCTAGAGGCTCAGATACCTCCTCTATTAACTCCTTGAGTATTCTAGGATGCATTTCATCAGGCCCTGGTGATTTGCAGGCATCTAACTTTTCTAAGTGATTTTTTACTTGCTCTTTCCTTATTTTCTCTTCTAAACCTACCCTCTTCCCGTGAAAATACAGAGGCTATTCTCACTGTACATCCAACCAAGTTCAAACTTCAAAGTACTAAAAACCTCTTGTAAGTCTCTCTCAAGACTTCTGGTTTCATAGAATTGTAGGAAGTGGAGAAGAAAAAAAATCTGCAAGGTTAGCTACTGTAGCCCTTCATCCATCCATACAGTAACAAACCTGGTAATGGCTACTAATGGCTTATTTGGTCTATATTTGTGTTTATACATGTTTCTCATAAAACAAGAATGGGGGACATTCAATGGCATCGAAAGTCAGCACATCTAAAATTGATTAAAGCAATAATTTTCACATAATTCACATTTAATCTGTGGAACTCAACCTTGAGAGTTCAGCAGAATTTAAAAAAAAAAAGTGATTCACTGACTTCTAATTTGTAGTCAAGCATGGTCTACTGAGCAGAAGGCTTGGAGCTGGGAATGAGTATAGATCTAGTCTTTCACACTGAGTCCTTCTGTGCACTTGGATAAGACACTTACACTTTCTACCTCAGTTTTCTCCTCTGTAAAATGGGAATGAGAATGCCTACTTATCTACCTCCCAGGGACATGTGAGAAATAATCATAGAAGATTAGGATTGGAAGAGACCTCAGGAGGTCATCTAGGCCAACCCCCTGCTCAAAGCAGGACCAACGCCAACTAAATAAGCCCAGTTCCCTCAGCCTCTCCTCATAAGTCATGTGCCCCAGCCCCCTAATCATTTTCATTGCCCTCTGCTGGACTCTCTACAATTTGTCCACAGACTTTTGGTAGTAAGGGGCCCAAAACTGGATGCAGTACTCTAGATGTGGCCTCATCAGTGCCAAATAGAGAGGAATAATCACTTCCCTCGATCTGCTGGCAACACTCCTACTAATGTAGCCCAATATGCAAGTTCTGTCATCTATCACTAGGTTGCCTCCCCATTCAGCAAGGGTCTCACACTTTCTCTGACCTTCTTGTTGCTAACATACTTGTAGAAACCCTTCTTGTTACCCTTTGCATCCCTTGCTAGTTGCAACTCCAGTTGTGTTTTGGTCTTCCTGATTATACCCCTGCATGCTCAAGCAATATTTTTATACTCCTCCCTAGTTATCTGTCCAAGTTTCCACTTCTTGTAAGCTTCCTTTTTGTATTTAAGCTCATAGAATATTTCTCTCATAAGCCAAGCTGGTCACCTGCCATATTTATTATTGTTTCTGCACATAGGGATGTTTTATTCCTGCGCCCTCAGTGAGGCTTCTTTACAATACAGCCAGCTCTCCTGGATTCCTTTCCCCTTTATCTTAGCCTCCCAGGGGATCCTGCCCATCAGTTCCCTGAGGGAGTCAAAGTCCAGGGTCTATATTCTAACTAATGTTTGTAAAGTGTTTTGAAGATGAAAAGCACAATGTAACCACAAGGTATTGTTAATATGCCATCATAAGCAATTATTAATCAACCTCAATGGTTGCATTCTTCTAATAGCTGTGGGCAATTATTGTGTCCATGATCCTGGAAGCTTTTTGTGTTGGCAAATCCCAGTGAGTTTCACATGAGTGCCTGGCTGCTTCCACACAGAACACCTTGAGGCCTTCACTGTTGTTTAAAGAGAGTTTGAAAGAAGCCTGCTGAAGTTCTTATGTGAGCTTTTAATCATTAGTTTCATCCCTTGCCAGTCCTAGTACGCTTGGAAGTTTAAAAGAGGTCACGGGGCATAGTTAGAAATTTATGAGAGCAAAGATAATGGATTACATTTTAAAAATTGAATGTCCCAAGTTATGCGTGCCTGACCTATATGAACAGAAACCCCAGTGTATATGCATGAACCCAGCCTTTTTTCAAGTAAATCCTCAGATGCATAAGCAATTTAGGTTTAGAACTCATTCATCAGTCTGTGCATACACAAAAAGCATGTGAACATGTGACTTTTGAAAACTCAGCCCAGTGTATTTTAAAAACTGTTGGATCTGCCCTCTTGACATCTTGATTCCACCTTTTTTTTTAAAAATTGCGAGATTTCATATTTCATTACTTCCAGAATCCCTCAAAAATGATCACTAACTTGTCAATAGATCTTCTTATCTGAAGTAATAGCAGCTTAGGTCTCATTGCGTATGCAGGAGGTCCAATTTAGGGAAAAGTTATTTCTGGCAATGCAGCAGTCAGAATCATGAATGCACATTGGCTAATAGTACTGCTTTATTTTTTCTTTTTCTGAGCAGATATGGCAGTTCATATTCTCACATTATTTTAGCAAATGAACATTGCAAACCTCCTATTAAGGGATGCATTGATGAAAATATTGGGCCCTCAGTAACTTCCTCCATATCCCCTGCTTCTCTCTTTTGGCTCTTCCTCCTTCAATGCTCTGAAGTTGATATTTCCTCTCAGCATTGTTCTCCAGACAGATTCTTTCTTGAAAGTTCCTTCTGCCAGCCGGACCTTTTATTTTTCCCCTCCTAAGGGATAAATCTCCTACTACCATAAATTAGTAAAACTCTACTAAAGTCAGTGGAGTGGATCCCATTTACACCTGTAGAGAATTTGACTCTATAATTCTCTATTAGGCCTCATGCAGTTTAAAATCATTCAGTGTTGGTTCCGGTGCATCTGTTAGACTGTAAAACACACTTCCTCTCCTGTGGAGCATAGTCTTGTCACAAGAGCTGAGTGGGAAATGGTTTCCCCTTCTTGTGAAAATGTTTGAGATTTCAAAAACTTCTCTGTTCCACATTGTGATGAAACCAAGATTTACCAAAAAAAATATTGAAAAGAGAGGCACTCCCCTTCCCCCAAATAACTGACAGCCTGGTGATTAAGGTCTTCACCTGGGATGTGGGACATTCAGCTTCAAATCCCTACTCTATTTGATTTAGACAAGGTACTTCAGCCCAGGCCTCCCACATCCCTGGTAAGTGTTCTAATCACTTGAGTATAGAGTCAGTTTCTCTGGCCCCATTAACATATAATTATTTATAGAAAGTGGAACAACAGGAGAGACCCACTCAAGAGCATCCTGTAGCCTGCTGCTCAGTTTCCTTGAATTGGCATTTCTGGTTGGAAAAAATTGTTCCATCAAAAAATTCTCAATCGACTTGGCGCTCAAGCCAACGTTAGAGCTGAAAAAGCAGTAGAAACACTCATTATGAGACAATCTTGCATTGGCTGGGTGATACATTATAATATCTAACAGGAGTTTTCCATCTTCATCTTCTGTGATCAAGTACAAGTATAAATTACTACCATTTTGATAGTGACCTCTTCAGCTTCTCTCGGTACAGACTTCTTAACTGTAGCTCATTCCAGGTTTCTCTTTGAAGAAGAAATCTGCTGATGCGTCAGAAATTAAATGAGTTACTCATGATAAATTGTGCTTCGTGGCTCTATATAGCACTGAAAATTATGCATTTTACACTATCTTGTAAAGTAACCATTTATCTAAGTAAACATATTGATTGCTTTCAGCTTCATATGAAAACTATCCTGGGCTGTGAATCTTAATTTAGCAAGCTGTTGACAGACAGGAAAGAAAGAGACGACTAACAATGATTGAGAAGAATCAATTACTTAAATGTCAATAGAGTGAGTCTAAAAAATGAGCTCAAAGTAACAGACCAATTTGTTCTCAAGTGTCCAGTTTGAGATACAAACTTGGTAATTTTTCCACCTTTTCCCCACTTGAAATGCAGCTTTCAGCCTCTAAGGCAAACTGCATGGTGATGGGCTAATCTAATGTCAACCCAACTGTTGCACAGATGAAAAAATATATTTATGGAAGGAGAGATGTCCCATGATTAGACTAAAGGTTAAGAATTGGGGGTCAGCTTTCATGGACCATATTCCTAGTCTTCCCACTGATTTGCTGTGGGAACACAGGCAAGACATCTTGCCCTTCATGTACTTGACTTTGCTTATCTGTAATATGGGGATGGTATTACAGGGCTGTATTCTTTGCTGGGGTAACTCTACTGAGGTCACTACGATGCTCAGACCCCAGATCCTTCAACGGAGTTGAATCAGGAGACAATCTGGCTCACTTACTTTACCCAGTTTACAGGAGTTTGGAGAGTCATAAAGTGGGTGTGATTTGTGCCCAACTTTGGACAAGATACAGGGATGAGGGCAAAATGAACTTTCCCTGTTCTGTCCCTGCTCCAGCCTCTTGATCCATCTCCGTGGAGGACCCACCTCTCCACTGGTCAGTGTGTACTGCATGCATTTAAAAGATAACAAAGCTGCCATGCCATTGTATATGCCCCTCTGCATCCTCTTCTAGCTAAGCACTGACACCACACTCATTTGCCCTTGTATCTGTGACACAGGGCAAGATCTCTGGAGCCTTTCCAGGCCCGTACTGAGGGACTTGATTTAAAGCAACCATCTGTCTGTCTCTTAATATTTGAAATGAATAATCTCAAAAAGACAGATTCAAAGGACAACGTCAGAGCAAATTATCATTATCTTATATATTCCTGCTACCCCAAAGGTTTACTCTTCAAACAATGAAGGAAATGTCATTGTCCTATACACAGTGTAACATAATTCACCATAGAGCAAAACATTGTAACTTGATACACATCTGGGCAGTGATTGAAATAATAACAGGCTCTTTAATTACTAAATGACAGTGGAGAAATAACATATTATATCCACATTTATAACAAATTAATCCATCATGATTAAAGATCTCACAATGAATACCAAATGAATTAATACATGATTGGCCTTTATAAGCATAAGCCTTTACAATTGTGCAGTATTCCATGAACACTGACAGTCCCACAGAAGAAAGTTGCATTGAGAAAATCTGTCTGTTGTATCAAAGAGTTTCCAGCTTTATTTAACAGTTCTTGTGGAAGACCTCTTTTATCAGACTATTGATTTTTTTTAAAAAGTATTAGCTTTCTAACACATCAGAAAAAAATCCATATTTCCTCAAACATACAATGTATAGGGGTAGCATTACCATGATATAACAAATTTTTTGGAAGACATCTGTCATTTTCAACTGCTGTAAGCCCATGTTGTTTAGTAAGTAAATTTAATTAAAATGGATTTCTCATTTTAAAAAAAAGATTTTTTATATCTTTTGAGTGTAGTTTTGTTTAATATGTCTACTTTGATTGAGTTGTCAAATTTTCTGAACCTAAAATATTCAAAATTCAATTGTTTCCAGCCTTTTTCTACATACCAACTTCTCAGCCAATTGTATTCTGTGGTGGTGGTTGTTTATTGTTGGTATTATGGTGATACATAGAGTCTCCAGTTGAGATGAAGATACAGAGTACTGGATGCTATGCAGATTATAATCAGAAACAACCCTTGCCTCAATGAGTTTACAATCTAAATAGACAAAAGAGACAGAAGATGGGAGGGAAAACAGAGACATGGAGAGACAAAAAGAATTTCCTTAAGTCGTACAGCAAGTCAGTGGAAGCTCTCCTGATTCCCAGTCTAGTGCTGTATCCACTAGACCACACTACCCTCTGAACTTGAGCCTACATTTAGTCAACAGAAACATTGCCACTGATTTCTATGGTGCAAGATCAAGGCTTCTAGGCTCAGGACTCAATCCTGCAACTACTGGGAGTGTGAAACTCTCATTGTAGATAACAGTAGCTTCATGCATGGAAGGCATTATTAGTACTAGTTACATCCTGGTAACATGCTCGGTGCTGTACAAAATGCAAAATACAGACAGCTTCTACTTCAAAGAGCTCACAATATAGTATGAGCTAGGTGGAACCTTGTTATAGGTTGAGTTAAAACCACCATCTAAGACAAAAAGAGTGTGTGAA
Source organism: Gopherus evgoodei (assembly GCF_007399415.2). NCBI lineage: Eukaryota > Metazoa > Chordata > Testudines > Testudinidae > Gopherus > Gopherus evgoodei. Next base: position 354,992,804 of record NC_044322.1, on the reverse strand, counting down.
CCCAGCCAGGAGCTTTTGACTGAGTGGTGTTCTGTGTAAGGGGATATGTTTATGGGAAGGCAAACAGAAAAACTGAGAGACAGAGACAGTCTAAAAGATCAGAGGCAAGCCTGGTGCCTGCCCATGGACAGAATTTGGACCTAGGATTTTGCACAGTCTTTGTAAACAAACAAAACTGTAGGAAAGAAAATACCAGACTCCCTCAATTTCTACTTCCAACTGGGACATCCTAAGGGTCCCAAAATTTAACTAGCTGCTCAGACCAAAAGAGGTAACAATATAAGTAAGAAGAATAGAGATCTAAGACCAGGTCTTTTATTTGTAATAAACTACTTGCTTTATCATTAACATGGGTCCTAAAAACATGAAACTATTTATACACAACTTCCTTAACTATAGTACATGAAAGGTCAGATTCTGATCTTAGTTATTAGGATGACCAGATGTCCCAATAAAATCAGAACTGTCCTGATATTTAATTCTCTGGCCCACGTCCCGACTGATGTATAATCGGAACACCATTTGACAAACCACATTCAGAAATTAAATTACAGTAGTTTATTTGAAACAGGTTCAGTAAATGTACCATTTACTCTCCTTCCTTAAAATATTTTTCAGAAGATATGTGATGCAAACTAATGAGAGATGGGCTAAATCAAAATGCTGACCACACCCAAAAACTTTAGAAAACTTCAGCTTTGATGGAAATTTGATGATGCATCTCTGATGCTAATGCACCTTCAGCAGGACTGGTGCTAGGGGTTTGAGCACCCTAGGCGCACGGCCATTTCGCCGCCCCGCGCGCTGGTCCCCCAGCTCCGCAGTCCTGCCTGTGGACGGTCAGCTGCTCCCGTGGTTCCGGTGGAGCTGCCCCAGTCGTGTCTGCTGGAGGTCCACCGCAGACGCCCGAGCAGCCGACCGTCCGCAGGCACGACTGCGGCAGTTCCACCGGAGCCACGGACCAGCGGACCCTCCACAGGCACCACTGCGGCAGCTCCACCGGAGCCGCCTGCCGCCCTTTCCGGAAAAATGCCGCCCCCTAATAATGTTGGTACCCTAGGCGATTGCCTAACCCGCCTAAATGCAAGTGCCGGCCCTGACCTTCAGTGACTTGTGCTGAAACTGTGAATACCAGCAAGGCCTTAATAAGTGGGAGAGCAAATGCACAAGAAAGTGGATTCCACCACTACTCAGAAAGGCAGCACGGGGCCTGCACACGACCCAAGTGATTGCATAGTCTTGTGCTGATGTTTACACAGAAATGAATTTCACTAACAACTGCAAGGGGTTCTCATTGCTTAGAAACACTGACTGAAGTTGCATATGTACAAGACAACTCCTTGTTTAAAGTTAATTCTGATCATATTTTTAAACTATGCCACAACCTTACAGTAGATGTTGTATGTCTGAGCTCTGCATTATCTATAGAGAGACAAGGTGGGTGAGGCAGTATCTGTTATTGGACCAACTTGTGCAAGAGACAAGCTTTCGAGCCACCTGGAGCTATTCTCTATCAGTTATTTAGATGGCACCATTCATTGTAATATCTAGGACAGTGGGTCTCAGACTTTAGCAACCTAAGGTCTCCCATTTTGATTTAATTTTTTTCATAGACTCCCAACTCCCTGCTCAGCCCCAGGCTCCATTCCCACTCCACCTTTTCCCCAAAGCTCCATCTCACCTCTTCCCGCTCCTGCTCCACCCTGTCCCTCCTCTTCCCTGCCTCTTTCCACCCTCTCCCCTGAGTGCACCCCATTCCCGCTCCTCCCCTGCCCTCTCAGTGCCTCCTGCATGCCGCTGAACAGCTGTTCCCTGGTGTGCAGGAGGCACTGGGAAGGAGGGGGAGGAGCGGAGGGAGGAGGAGGAGTTGATCAGCAGGACAGGTGGGCCCCCTGGAATACCTTTGCAGAGCCCCAGGAGTCCGCAGACCCCAGTTTGACAAATGCTGATCTAGGGCAATGTTTCCTGACTTGGGGTGTGGTGAGGAAGAACAATCGGAAATTTGATGCCACATCTGCAGATTTCTGATAACATATCTAGTTTGCTAGACCAAGGTTTTCTTCCCTACCCTGCACTCGGATAGGCCTTGGGTGTCACCAGTGGATGCCTCCCACCTCCAGGAGCCTGTAGCCTTCTGGTAAGGGGTAGGAGGCGAAGGGGAAGGCTTGTCAAAGAAAGGAAGGTGTGTCCACTGGTCAGGACTATCGCCTATGACTTTAGAGACTTGGGTTCAAGTCACTGCTCCACCACAGATTTCTGATGTGACCTTAGGCGTTATCTGTAAAATGGGCCCACATCACTTCCCTACTTCACAGAAGTGTTCTAAAGATAAATACATTAAAAATTAAAGACACATTAAAATAAGGGGGCCTTGTAAGTACCTATAATATATAGCTAGAGGGAATTAAGGGAAAACTGAAAGGAGGGAGCAAAACACATACTGAAAAGAAGAAAACAGAGCATGACAAGAAGAAACAGTAACCTCTGTGCCAGGACATGGTACTAATGGATATGGAGTACTTGTCCCATCTGCCAATACATACTCAGGGGGTCACCAGCCCCAAAAAAAAAAAAGAGAGGCTAGCATCTGATAAAAGGAATGTTGTCTAAGGAAAATCTGCAGGATCAGACAAGCTCTGAGTCTGAAGAGCTTTTGGGAGAGTATAAACAATCCTGCAATTAATGGAGACATTTCTCCCACTTGCACAAATAGTTGCTGTCTTCTAAATTACAAACAGTTCCGCCTTAGGAAGAACTGCCAAAGAATTTGTACATTAGAAGTCTCAGGAGATGCAGCTTTTGCACATTGCCTTCGCTGGGGAGGAGTACATGCTCATCCTTCAGGAAGTGTCATCTGCCAATTATGACAGCTATATATTTGTATTCATTTATGAATCCACTCCTTACAACTGTGGCTAGTTAACTCTACAGTTCCTAGAAAAATCCTTGGACTATAGGTTTGCATAATAGTAAAACTTTCAAGAACAGCTTTTCTCTTTGTTCTATTTTTATTTTGCACCTGAGTACTTTAAAACTGGACTGAGTGGTCATTACTCTAACCACTGTGCATGCAGAAATATATATTCGGCATAAATTAACGCGCTGCACTCCTGCCTGAGGTGACAATGGCACTGACTGTGCCATACACTGCATTGTGCTAATGTTCTGCACCAAAATTGTGCCTGGTCCTTTCACAGGGGTGCCAGTGTAGTCTTATGTAGAGTAGGAAGGATGGTCAATATTACTGGAAAGGGCACTGTACTGGTACCCAGAGACCTCAATTTAATTCCTGATTCACACATAGACTTCCTATGTGAACCTGGGTAAATCACTTAATCCAGTGGTGGGCAACCTATCGTCCAACAGGGTAATCCGCTGTGGGGGCCGCCAGACAGTTTGTTTACATTTGCACGGCCACCCATAGCTCCCAGTGCCCGTGGTTCGCCATTCCTGGCCAATGGGAGCTATGAGAAGTGGCGGCTAGCACATCCCTGCGCCCTGCGCCACATCCCAGAGCTCCCATTGGCTGGGAACAGCAAACCGCGGCCACTGGGATCTCCAGGCAGCTGTGCAAATGTAAACAAACTGTCTGGTGGCCTGCCAGCAAGCCACAGGTTATCCACCACTGACTTAATCTATCTTGTGTTTCAGCTCCACATCTCTAAAATGGGGCTAATTCTTCCTTATTTTATAGGGCTGTTGTAAAGGTAAAAATCATTAATGGCTGTGCGTTTCTCAGATGCTATCTATAGAGATGAGGAGGTATCAATCTGTGTTACGTGTTGCCCGTAATTGAACCACAGAAGAGATGAGTCTGCTCCAAGCTAAGACTATTAGCTGCAGAGGGTTGAGGTCTTGGGTTCAATCTGTGGGTAGTGCTGGTGTTATTTTATCAACTTTCTTGTAAAACAGCAATCTTGGCTCAGTGTGTTTTATAATAAAGAGCACAGTATAAAGGGAGGGGCTGTCTGTCCTTTCAAACACAAATGAGATGGAATGCCAGCTTCCTAAAGATCCCCTGACCTGCTTACTTGATCCAGTAAAGGATCTCCATTTTAAACAGAATGACCAATTACTTTCTTTTTTGCTATTAGCACCTCAACTTTCTGTTGCACATTATTTGAAAAAATTGTGGTATAATAAAATATGGACTAGCCTTGCAGTGGAAAAGCTTTTTATGCCAGATACATACACAAGAGAAGTGCCAAAAAGAGGGTAGATATTTAGAAATTTGGCCAACCTTTCTAACATACTCAGAGAAGGAGGAGGATTCCCCAGCCAGCAAGCCAGAATTTTTAGCGAGGTTCTTTGAATATTAACCTGGGTTAATAGAAAGAAAGAGAGAGAGAGAGCAATCTACAAAAAGTATTAAATATCATCTGAAATGGAGAAATAAGTGACCAAACTCTGATTTCAGTTATTCCATATTAATTTTGTAGTAACTCAACGGCATTTACCCTTGTGCATGGTGAGATTGGAATTCAGGCTAAGGAGGGATAATGCCAGTGGATTTTTGTTCTCTCTTGTCTTATGGTGATTTTAGAGTGTCTTAAAGTATTAAAATTGGTGGTCTTTTGGAGCAGGGAAGGCCGAGAGCAGATAGCAGCAGTCGAGAAGGAGATCCAGTGGTGGAGTTGCACCTCAAGGTGAGTGAAATTCAAAAGCCAAGGCAGCGCTATTGCTCAGTGTGCAAGTGTAGTAAGGGGAGAAAGGAGGTTACAAGAACAAATCATATTAATCTTTTACTTCAACCTCTGCTCATTAATCTCCCAGGAATAAACTTTATTTTGCCCTCATTTTCCTAAGTCCGCCAGTTGCTTCACATTAAAGGGGGTCTTTCCCTTGCTTCCAGTTGTCTCAGCCCACTGTACTAGCATGGATCAGACACCACATATCCCTGGTCAAATCACTTGGTTGTAGCTACTTGGCTAGTCAACCTAATTCCATCTTACTTGTGCCTCTGAGTGAACATGTCCATTTCTCATGGGCTGATCCCACCTGACTAAAGGGAGTTAGCTAACAGAGATAATTTAGGTAAGTTGTATGCTATCTAGCTAGACTGGGGCAGGGGGTGGAAATTTGCATTGGCAGTGCAGAAATAGAAGTGGATTCTATAGCTGAAAGGGTACCAAAAAAACCCACTGAAAAGATAAGAGTTTGACTTGAGTTCCCTCAGAAAAAGAAACTCAGTATTAGAACTTAAACGGCAACTTTAACTCTATAGGCTGCAAGTAAAGAATTGCAGCAAGTGCTGCTTAAGGCTGAAGCTCGTGTACTGTCCAAACAGACTGGCAACATCTCAGTAAAACATACTGAGCTATTATGTTTTAGTTCACTTCAGAGTTTCCTTTCTTTGGTGGATTGCAAATATTCAGTATATTGTGTTTTTATGATATTCAGTTATTTTAAAAGAGTACAGAATCTAAGCAGATAGGACTCAGACTCAGTGGAATCATTTTTCTTCACTCAGAAGTAGTAGTACTGTCACAACAGCAAAATCATATTACAAGGAGTAAATATATTGATCATTTACTTACTGGAACTAGCACACAGAGAATACCAAAGCTATTCTCTGCAAACTGCACTGGCTCCCAATTTGTTTCTGGGTGTAATTCAAGGTGCTAGTTTTGATTCATAAAGCCATATAATGGTTTGAGTGCTTAAAGTGCTTCTCTTCCTTTGTCTTGCCAAAGAAATCAGCTGGGTCCCTTCTACTAACGGGCCCTGCTGAATGCTAAGGGACTGCAGGCCCTCAGCTACAGAATGTACCTCTGCTGGCCTGACACCTCGAGTCATTTAGAGCGCAATGCAAGGCTTGTCTATTGATTCAGATTTTTGCCTGAGGGGTGAGTGTGAGCTGGGTAGAAATCATAACTAGAAAAGTTCATTCCCTGACATTTGCCAATTTGTTTGGAATCATGGCTGTGTATCCTCTGTATGTGCTCAGAAGTTTGTACCATGGCTGTTCTTTTTTTTCCTAAATAAAATGAACCTCACAGGGCCTTACACCTTTTCAGTTGCTATCTCAGGCTCAGCTCAGGTTAGCAGTGACCAGTTGTTACCCAGTGGAACAGTTCTTCAGGGGACTAAGTGAAATGATTGTGCACCGAGTTAAGTTCTCATCACAAAACCACCTTCACAACTGGCACAAATTGGCAGTCTTAGTGGAAGGAATAATGTCTGAATGCTGCAAGAAGACTTTGTCTTCACTCAAGCAGTCAGGGTATTAATATATTGGCAGGACACTTTGGGGAACCTTGCAGCACTTCTGTCAATTTTGTCCCTGTTTGCGGGGGAATTCAGAAGCTTTCTGTGCTGTCAGTCAAGTGCCTCGTAAACGCACACAATTCTAAATAAAGTTTGTGGGTCATTAGCTGGATGTTTGACTAAGTGACATACACTTGATGTTTCATTATCTTGCTTTGCCTTTAAGAGCTTGTTCATTATAGCTGTGGTTTCCCTGAAGAGCCCATGTGGCCATGAAATGTGAGCAGCTGTGGGCCTCTTAGGTGTGTGTTCAGACGTCTTCCAAAGTACTAATTGCACTGGCTAGCAAGGGACAGGCAATACCAGTCTCCTTAACAGTCCCTACACAGATCTGCCCACGCTACCAAGTCCTGACCAGAGTAGGTCGAGAATTTTTTGATACAGTGGTTTTTCATCGGAAAATGCAGATTTGTCACAACAAATTTTTCACGGTAAAGGATCAATTACGGCAAAAATGTTATTGGGAAGGTTTCTCAGGTCCAGGATGGAATTTCTGGTCAAAATCAGAGAGGAAAAAACCCACATTAGAATACCCAATAGCCAGGATACACCCACCTGGGATGTAGGAAAGCCAGGCTCAAATCTCTGCTTTGAATTAGGAAGATCTGGGACTTGAACCTGTGTTGTCTCCTGTGTTGGGATGGGTTTTTTTGGGAGGAAGTTGCAAAAGATCTTGGGTTCAGCTTGGGAATTATTTTGAAATCTCAAAAAAAGGTTTCCTGCTCTCCAAATAATCTCGTCCTCACCTGTAAATGTCCCCCTGCTTCTCCACCCATTCCATGCTGAGTTCTCTTCGCCAAGGCTGCTAACTGAGTTTATGTAACTCTGTGTTTTGGACAGAGGACCTGATTTTGGGGGAGGATTGGGGAGCAGGAGTAAAAATATATTTGTGTTTGGGAAACTACCAGGAATTTGTGAATTACTGTCGCATTTGCTGTCCGGCCCTTATCTCTCACACTGGGTCGTTTCTGTACTTTCTTGCCCCACGCAATCAGGCCACAGAGCTGCTATGTTATCAATTCCATAAAACCTTTTCCTTCTCCTTGGTCTGCAAGAGCAGATAAAGAGGAAGCAGGTGTTGTATCCAGCATGTTAACTGAGTGAACGCTCCTAAAATCCACATCTTTAGCTCTCGCTTCTATCTTGCCTTTAACGCCGAGCAGCAACTGTTGATAACTAGAAGATTAAAAACACTATCAGATTACCATTTTTGTGTAATAAATGGTCAAGAACCCCACATTAAAAGAGTATCTCACTTGGCATTAAACATCCTTCACTCACCTAGGAAGCCTTTATAAGCTTAAACCTGCTCTGCTCATTGCATATTAAATCTGTGAACCCTGATTTCATCGTAAGGAAATTCTTCACGAGGACAGCAGGGAAGTAAATAGATGACTGTGTTTGAAAGAAAAATCAAGCAAAAAGATTAAAATGTTGGTCTATGTTAGTTTAAAACTAACTCCCTGCATTCAAACACTTTTGCCTGCTTCTGAAGTTTGTTGAAGTGAAACAGTCTTTTGCCTTTGGGATTGCCAGTTCAGTTCCAGCCCAGGTCAGCAGTTGGCTGGAGCTAGTCCAAAAAAGTTTTGCCCAAAAAGTCTTTTCTTCAAAAAATGACCTTTCATCGAAAATAAGTCTCCCCCCACCACCTCCCCAAATTGTTGACATCATTAATTTTTTCCAACTTTATTTTCACAACTTTATTTGCAGAATTTTATTGACATTATCTTTGAATTAGTGATAGAAATTTTTCATTTACAAAACCTAATTTTCCTTAGTGAAACCTGTTTCTTTGGAAAATGAAAAAAATCCAAAATTACTTGAATAAAAATGTGGGCGTTAGACACCACAGAAAAGCTTACGTAAAATGGGTCCATTTTAAATGGGACAAAATGAAAACAAGTTTGAAATTTCAAAATCTTTTACAAAATTGTTTTCAACCAGCTCTAGCAGTAACCAGAAGATGAATTGTGGATGAACCGTAGATGGATGATGTTTCCTCATTGGTTATTGTGAAATATTGTGGTGGTCTCCATCCAGTTCCTAGAGGACAAGGGTTCACATTGTAAAACCATCCCCAAAATAGGCACTAACTTGCACTCTTCTGGGCATAGTCGGAAAATGGCCAAAGGTTGAATAGTTATAGAGGAAGAACAGCCAACTTAGTTCTAAAGGTGATCTCTCTAGCTCAGGTCGAGACACAATGATGAAGAAGCTTGTAATGTCACTGTCGTGCCTGTCCTTCAAAGAGTCTGAAGATCTGGCACTTTTGACATAAGCACTAAAGTCACTCAATAAAATAAAAAAAAATTGACAGATTGAATAAATGCAACATTTATTTTGCAGAAATACTGCTTTTTTTTGGAATAACACGTCCATGCTAAAATAGGACTTAATGAGGTTTTCAATAGCTTCTGTTCCAGAAACAGTTTTATATTCATTCACTGTTGTGTTGCTTTTACTCTTCAATACCTTTCTGAAAGATAATCTCTTGGTCTACTTTCAATACACTTTGAAATAGACTTGCTGGCACAGCCCCAATTTCCTTGACTACTGGGGCCTGCTAGACTTGATTTTCAATCCTGGGATTATTTTTTGGAAAATATATTGAGAATCTATATGAAGGAAACTGAGTTTAACTTTCTCCCCATGCTGCTGCAAAGCCTGTATACTTCATTACTGGGCTGTACTATACTCAAACTAGATCCTTAGGCTTTCCACCTTACTAGCTTTCCAGGACAGTGTTCGAGAAACTCTTATGTAAATTTCAACTCTTTGCCATTTAATAAACTCTCTTTTCTTTGGGAGAAAAAGATATCTCCATTGGAGAAAATCTTGCCTCTTCCACTTGAGTGGGACTGTCTAAATCAGGGGTCTCAAACACGTAGCCCGCAGGCTGCATGCGACCCGCAGAATTATTTCCTGTGGCCCTTCATAGGCACCGACTCCCCCTCCCTCCCTTTTCTCTCTACCAAGTGTGCTGCATCCCTGCTCCTCTGCCTACCTCCCAGTGCTTCCTACTGCCAAACAGCTGTTTGGCCACACTTAGGAGTTTCCAGGAGGGAGGGGGGAAGAGTGGGGACACAGCATGCTAAGGGGAGGAGTCAGAGAAGAGGCGGGGACAGGGCAAGGAAGGGGTTGGAATAAGGGCATGGAGGGGAGGGGGTTGGGTTGGGGACTTTGGGGAAGGGGTTGGAATGGGGGCAGGGCAGGGGCAGGGCCTCATGGAAGGGGTGGAGTGGGGGTGTGGCCGGGGTCGGGTAGGGCTTTAACCAAAGTATTTCTAGAAGTAAATGCATTTTTTGTCATTTGAGTAAGGTGCATTACTGAGTGTTTATATTTGCATTACAGTTTTTAAAAAGTTAATACGTTGACTTTTAATAGCATACTATATTACTCTTCATTTGTTTCACTTTTTACTATACTTTTGAATTGTTGTATGAAAAGGTTTCAGTGATGCCTCGTGGTGATTTGAGTTTGAGATCCCTGGTCTAAGTTCATTTGGAATCCTTGCTGTCTTTATGTTCATTCAGTGCTCTGTTTCATTCATATATAAATGGCAAATAGTTCCGTTGCCTCCTAGAAAAGTGAAAACTAAAAATAATCAGTAACCTAGTAAAAGTAGGTATCCATATAATTTGCAGATCACCCTTTGTATTTATACATCACAAACAAATTGATGCTAACTAACCCTAGACTGACTGCTGGTACCTTGACAAATCTGCATATGGAACAAAACAGAATTTTGCTCCGATGTTAACATCAGCATACAGGTTGCAGGTTTGTTGTTTTGTTTTTAAAAGGTGATTCCTATAACTGTGCTCCTCAGGTTAGACTTGATACTGTTTAACATGTATGCATCTGGAACTTGATCCTACAGCATTGAGCTCAATGGGAATTTTGCCACTGACTTTAGTGAGAGCAGGATCAGCCCTGCAAATAGTCCCAGTGGAACTACATGTGAGTCATGATTGCATGATCTAGCCCAGGGGTTCTCAAACTTCATTGAACCGCGATCTCCTTCTGACAACAAAAATCACTACATGGCTCCAGGAGGGGGGACCAAAACCTGAGCCTGCCTGAGCCCCACTGCCCCAGGCGAGGGGGGGTCCAAAACCAAAGCCCAAGGGCTTCAGCCCAGGCAGGGGGCCTGTAACCCTGAGCCCCACCACCAAAGGCTGAAGTCCTCGGGCTCGGGTTTTGGCCCCAGGCAGTGAGACTCAGGCTTTGGCTTTGGCCCCGGGCCCAAGCAAGTCTAACGCCAGCCCTGGCAACCTCATTAAAATGGGTTGTGACCCACTTTGAGGTCCTGACCCACAGTTTGAGAATCACTGATCTAGCTCCTTTGAAATTACACCTCTGTATACATACACCTCTGAAGTTTTATATAATGTAAAAAATCTGATAAATTTTATACTATTTTACCTCCTAGTATTTCAGTATTACATAAACTGAAGTGAACTATATAACAATGATCTCATTTGTATTGCACCTTCAGTGTAAACTAATCCCAAAGTACTTAGCAAACGTAACATGGTACAAACGATACAGAGATTCATTGGATGGAACGCTCAAGTTGAGCAACAGCTGGAGCTAAACAAGACAACCACGTACAGAAAATATAGCCAAAGGCATAAGGCATACAGGTAATTATGATCCCACCAGAAGGGATAGCCCTCTTAGTTTTGGTGTGAAAGGATATTTGGGAAGGAACAGACATTATAGGCCAAGATACTATTGTGACATAAGACCCTAGATGAACAGATAGAGAGCTGATGGGTAGGAAGACGAAACAATAAACAGTACTTTCAGCATTAGATGTCAATATCTAATAACCTTATGCAATACTTGAGAATTTTTAGCTACATGACTTCTATTAACTTTAACTTTAATCGGAGTCATGCAGCTAAAAATTCTCATTGCTCTGAAAGTTGCTTATTAAACAGTGAATGCAAAAATTAACTCTAGGCAAGCTACTCTGGAAAATCTTGCACAGAAATACGGTGAGTTATGTCAGCAGAGGCTGTAGCCTGATCATTGTAATACTCCCTTAGACACCTTTTTACATTTGATATCTTTATAACACGTGGGGCTTCTGCACAGCCCCAAGGAAAATAAATGCATAATCTACTGCACTGCTGGACCAGATGCTGGTGAGTTCATTGAGTAATTGCAATGATCACTGGTGAGCAACCTGCAGGCCATGGGCTGCATGTGGTCCATCAGGGTAATCTGTTGGTGGGCCACGAAACAGTTTGCTTACATTGACCCTCCACAGGCACGGCCGCCCGCAGCTTCCAGTGGCCGCAGTTTGCTGTTGTTTACATTGACTGTCCCTGCAGCCTGTGCCGCTTCCTGCAGCTCCCATTGGCCAGGAACGGCAAACTGCAGCCACTGGGAGCTGCGGGCAGCCGTGCCTGTGGACGGTCAATGTAAATAAACTGTCTCGCAGCCCGCCAGTGGATTACCCTGACGGGCTGCGTGCAGTCCACGGGCCGCAGGTTGCCCACCACTGACTTAGATGCTTTTACGTTCAATGTTGGGAACCATATTTGTCATGCACACTGTGTGGTCAATGTGGCCATACTGTGTTGTCAGCTGTCCATTCCATGACCATTTGGTCTGAGCTAGGACTTAGGGACACCTTATATGATGACACAAGCTGTGTTTAATAACAGCCTGGGAGCTGGCGAGCCAGAGAGAACAATAGATATTGTCTGTGTCTAGCAGTTTCAAAAGAGAATCAGTATCACCAACCCCAAGCATTCCAAAATCATAAGTGAGTCCCCAAAAACTTTAAAATTGTAAGATTTTTTTACAAAAATAAATTTGCGGGTTTGTTTTTTGGTTTCTGAGTCCTTAGGGTTTACAAACTTTCTTTCATAAACATGAGGGCAATAAAATTTTTAAAGTAAATTAAAAATTCTCACATAACCACATGACTCCAGGAGTGGGGTCTTCAAGTAAAAAAGCACCATCTATCACGAGGCTTATAATAAAATAGGGCAAGTTGGCAACAGTTCCCTTATGGAGTCCTGTCTCTTCTCTGTCATTAGACACTACATCTAGAAGTAGTTAGACATTGCCTACTAATCATTTCCAAGGATGGCTTCTGCTATTGGCTCTGCTTGGTTTCTCTGTGTGAGATCAGTGGCTCTTTTAAGCTGGGTCTCATGTTTACATCCCACTCCTGGGAGGGGTAAAGGTGTGGTGCAAGCAACTGGGTGCTCTAGTGACAGCACTATGGACTGCAGTGTGGGATTCTGAATCCTCCATCTTGGCGTGGATGTTCTTTCTTGGCACCTGCAAAGGTGCGGCTGTTTGGGGCAAGCCAGCTGTTGTTTTTGTTGGGGTTGGAAGGTTTTCTAATGATAGAAAAAAGTCCCTCAACTTAGTCCCTGACAGCATTTCTCCCCCTTAGGGTGACCAGATGTCCCGATTTTATAGGGACAGTCCCAAGGTTTTAGTCTTTTTCTTCTATAGGCTCCTATTACCCCCCACCCCCTTTCCCAATTTTTCACACTTGCTGCCTGGTCACCCTACTCCCCCTAGACAAACTCCCACAGGTTTAACCAATGCAAACAAGTCTTTATTACCTTTGAGAGGCATGCCAAACATTCCTACCTGCACTGCTTGAAGGGAGATGTGTGCGTCTCTGGAGGAACAATGTATTTTAACCCATAGGGAAGCTGTACTGCTACTTTTTTTGTTTTTGAATACTCTGGCATAATCGGAATTCCCCACATCAGTGGCCAGAATAAAATCAGGCTCCATGTTTGTAAGCAGTGTACCTGATGCGAGGTCCAGGTGAAGAGCTATGAGAGGAAGCCATTTGCAATGCACAACACCAGATTTTATTGGTCCTATACAAATCAGGAAATATGTGACAGGCCATCTACTATGGCACCTTATCTATTAGCTATTTACATATAGAGAGACACTGAGTGCTCCTGTAACAGTGAACAAATTGCATGACTCCATATGACTCCTTGTGCGCCTTGGGGCAAGAATTATTGTTACCCCCCCATACACACACACACACCTCTTCCAGGTCTCACTCTTTCCCCTTCCATGGAGAAGAGAAATAGCACACGAGGCAGCTTTAAACCGCTTTTCTCTGCCTACCAACCTTTTCCAAGCCAAGGAAGGAAGCCCATTAGTGTCAACATTTCCTCTTCCTCGTCTGCAGTCTGTGACAGCTCCTAAATTGGGCAGTGAAGAATCCAGGGGGGGTGGAGCAAAGGTTTGGCAATTGCAGAAGGAAAAGTTGTGTGTGTCTGCATGGTGAGCTGAGGTTGAGTTTTTTTTAGTTTTTTGTTTTGTTTTGTTTTAACCTTTCCAAGCTAGATTATCCATAACTAGTTGTAGTAGCTCAATTCCATGCAATACGTGCTGTCACTTATTATACAAATACTTGTTACATCTTGTCATTAAACACAGTCTACAGAAAGTCCCTTTTCAGCTAGGTGACTGAACATGGTGTGTGAGTGCTTATTTTTCAATTCACACTTATGGGGAGAAGCATGAAATGTTTTGATTCTTCATTTAAAAAGTTCTCCCCAAGAGGTTTCAAGGTCCTTGCCATAAAGATAAACATTTTTTTAAAAAGAAAACATATCCTTGCTGCTTACATACCTTGTCAGTCAAATTCAACAGAACACACTGCTACCCACAGCCATGTTCCTTTGTTGCAGGTAAAAATGTAGCCTCAAAGAAACATATGTGAAATGCTAACTCCAGGGACACTAGACACAACCATCGGTCTAAAGACCAGAAATATGTTAATTGGAAATTGGAGAGGAAAAAAAGTTAAAATAATGCAACTGAGTAACAATCCTTTGAAGGTTTTCAACCTATGACTGCATTTAAAAAATATTTTTCCATCATAAGAAACATATGGAAACTGCTCAGTGAAGTGAGTCGTATTTTGTGGGATCGTTTGTGCAGTTGGTGAATTGAAAGAGAATAAACAGCTGTATACATTTCTTCCATCAATCACCCAATCCTGCTGTGACAGCATTTTAGTTATCACTTTGGTTGTTAAAAAAACAATGCTCCTGGATTTCCTGTGCATGCAAATTTTGTGACACATAATAAAATATTCTGCTAATCAAGTGTCAAAAGGGAAATCAGTTACAGTTAAAAGAGAGGGGGGAAAAGGGTTTAAAAAGTTGATGACCAAAATTTTCAAAAATATGTGCTTAAACTTAGGTAACTGAATCCAAATGTAGGCACCTGAATATGGCACCTTAGCCTATTTTCACCACTACACGGGAATCTGATGCTAGGGTGCACTAAATGGCAGAGGATCTGATTCAGAGCCCATTGCTGTTAGTTGAAGTCTTTACATGAACTTCAGCAGACTTTGAGTCTGGCGCAGAGGGTCACTTTTTCAAAAATGATTTGGCCATTTTGAATCTTGCGGGCTTATCGACATGGTGAGTTGGTGCATGGAAAGCCAGGGTGACAATCCACAGCACCCTAACCTGCTGTGCGTTAACTCCCTGGGTGGTCCCTGCTACCGCACACTAACAGTTCCATAGTGCACTTTGACATGTTGCTGTTTGAAACAGGAGCATGTCAAAGTGCACTATGGTACTTTTAGTGCACTGTAGTAGGGCCCACATGGCAAATTAGTGCATAGCTAGGGCTCTGCAGACTCACACCCTGGCTTGCTGCACACTAACTCACTGTGTAGACAAGCCCCAAGTCTCCGTCAAAGTCAACTGAGAACATGGACTCCTAAGTGTCCAAGTCACTTTTGAATATGGGACTTAGGTCCTTCAGTCACTTAGGCACTTCTGAAAATTTCCCCATTGGTGTTTAGCCCTTTTCTTGTGGGAGGAGGTTAAAAATATTTGCCATTAACATCTTGGCTCTCTGGCCTTATCTGCACGAGAGGGATTGACCCTACTCAGACAATTTCAGAACACCTTGACTCTACACATAATAGTGCTCAAAATGATTTATGGGAATCTAATGAAGCTTCAGGAGGACTAAATATCACTTGTGCCTCAGTTGTTTTAGCGCTAGTGTGGACACAGACCAGCTGAAATGGTTCGACTAGCTGTTTCACTGCTGTTCCACCAAGTGTTTGTTGGCCTTGTAAAATCTCCCAGAATGCTCTACTTCTGGGAGCTGAACCAGTAACTGTAGGATAGGTGCCCATGATGCATTGCAGCTGAAATGGTTTAGGGCAGTGCTAGCATGGATGAGGGATAAGTTGTGTGTAGGGTGACCAGACAGCAAGTGTGAAAAATCGGGGTCGGGGGGGGGGAATAGGAGCCTATATAAGAAAAAAGACCCAAATATCTGGACTGTCCCTATAAAATTGGGACATCTGGTCACCCTAGTTGTGTGGCTAGTGTGGTATTCGGTTCATTCAGATTCACCAGCTCAGTTCTCTAGCGTTGGCAAGGCCTCAGCCTCCATGGATTACCTTGGGCAAATGCAAGAAACAAGACTGATAGGCTAGAGGGACAACACAGCCACCCTTTTTTGTTTGTAAAAAACCTGTACAAAACTAGGGAGTGGCCAAAATCAAGAAATGGGCCTGATTTCCCACACACACTGAGTCACATAGGGGTAAAACTGGAGAATCAGACCCCATGGTGTCAAAATCTGCCAGATTTGGTCACTAGACTGTTTGCACCTAGCTTAAACTCACCTTGAGGAAGCATAGTAATAGCAGAAGAGTAAATGGGGTCAAAATGTCATAGCATAATTACCAGTTCAGTAGGCAAACTAGAAGTCTCCAGTCATTGCAGAGCTGGAAAATCACAGTAGCAACTTGCAGATACTGCGTTTCCATAAAATTAGCCGCAGCTCTATTGAAAGTGACAGACTTAATAGGCAGCTTCCAGAATCTGCATGAAACCCAATTGTAGAAAATCCTCAGTGCAGCTGCTTCTATTGATGCCCCAAAACCAAACAACCCAGATCAGACAATCTCAGCATGCTTCTATGCTACTGGAGGCATCTCTCCACGTCTATTAGCTCTTCCACCCCTTTTACTTGTACCACTTCCCAGAGTAACTAAAAATAAATAAATAAACATCACAGTTTGCGTGTCATCTGTGAGGTAAGGAGAATTGGTTGGGACATAGTTCAAAGCAAGACTATTACTCCTACTCGGACATTTCTAAAATAAATGCGGTTTTAAATCAGGGGAGGGAGGGAAGAATATCTGATCTAAGCAAAGGTGTGACGTTAGCAAGGAAAGATTTTTTTTTTCCTGCTGAACAAATGTCACAGGGCAAAATGCTTGTGCTAGATTAGTGCCTTGGAGCATTTTTAACAAGCTCACCTCTTTCATTTCTAGAGATAAGCTGCAGTTCTGTGCAGTGCAAGTGTGGATTGTCTATAGAGGCCACTGCCTGTAATGCTGCTGCCTGTGGATCTCATCCCTAGCAGACGAATCTGTTATCAGGGCAAATATGTGAAAGTGGCCCTGGCCAGTAGGCAGATGGGAGGATCTGCCTGACCTGCTCATTAAAATGCTGCTCTCCACACAAGGAAGGTGAATGCTGCTGGATCAGAGCTCGAAGAATTGACTCTTTCCGAGACTGAATGGGAGCAGAGACTTTCTTCGGTCTCACACCAAGATATCTGTGGAAGTCAAATGAGGGTAGTGGATCACACTTTGGCCCTCTCAAGGGTAAGTGTGGGCTCCTTGGATCTACCCAACTTCTACTGAATACGGCTATTTATACCCTCCAAACTCCATCTGTGACTGGGCCATGAGTCTGATTCCTCCTAAGACTGCATCTCATCAGATTCAGAAGTGCCACTCTCTGTTTCCACTCTCTCTTGGCTCATAATTCCCCACCCACCCATTTTCTGTTTCCCTGAGACTGCATCCCAGCTTGGCATCTAACACTTCAGTGTCTTTTCCTGCAGTCTCAGCACCAGTGTTCAGTCCTCCACATTAGCTGCCAGTTCCACTCCCTACCTATTTTCTGTCAGACTCCCATAAGCTCTTCCATCTTTGAGCATTGGTGTGACATGCCTCTCGACTCCTTTACCTGCTCCGTACTCATCCCTCACTATTCCATACCATCCCTCCAATTATTTGTCTGAGCTACTGAAAACCCTTCAGTACCTCCTAATGCCTTCCCCCTCCTGCCCCAGCAGACATAAGGAAGGTTCTTGCCCTTATATTCTGGGGTGGGATCTTTGGTGCACTTTACACTCATCTACATGCATGAAAACTCATCGTTTAGAGAGAAGAATGATGCCCCTCTCTTCCAAACCAGGTTCCTTCGTCAATGTATTTGCTTTCCACTGGTGCTTGTTACCATAGTGTCTGTGCACCTCACAGCATTAAGGTATGTAGTCACGCAGCACCACTCTAAGGTAATTAGATTGTAATTTGTTTGGGGCAGGGGCTGTCTTTTTGTTCTGTATTTGTACCTTGGTTTTGGGAGCTGAAAATCAGCCACTGAAGGGCTGATTTTCAGAGATGATGATCAGCTTCAGTCAAAATCTTTGGGAGCTAGAGATATTTAGCATCTGTGACAATTAAGATAAAGGTGTTTCAAGCCTGGCACCCAAAATTAATGGACACTTTTGAAAATCTTGGCCTGGGTGAACTGCAAGTCACACATAAAGTCTGTGGAACAGCCATGTCTCCTGAGGCCCAGTCCAAGGTCTTGACCACAAAATCATCTGTCTCTGTTTTTTTCCAGGGCTTGGAACCCATTTTGCCCATAGTCATTTTGAATAGTTTAGCCCTAAAGTTTGAGTGCCTAAAACACATTGTAAGGTGGTTGGTATATTTTTCTTTGACTTTCAGGCATGGCTTGATGAGATTGAGCATTAATGAGAGTTACGCCCATGTATCAGAAGGTAATATACATATAAACTTAATAATTTGAAGGGCTGGCTTCTATGCACCTGTATGTTTTGCCTTCAATTCACAGGAAAAAATAATCTTATGAGTCAGTTGCTAGGCATTTTATAAACTTCAACAGAGTCCTGACTGATTTATGCCACCTAGAGTACTTGCAATAAGATGGGGGGAAATGACTGTCAACAGACACCTTCTGCCATTCTATCCTTCCTTATTAACACAATTAACTCCCACACAGTCCATGGTAACACTCCTATTAACCCTGGGCAAACAAGAAAAATAATATAAACTAATCCTGACCATCCTCTAATTCAAGCAAAACCCTGAGATACACTAGCACACATTTAAAATAAACCCTAAAGCTATCCATTCCTAATGAGTCAAAAACTGACAGGTTTATTCATTTACTTCACCATGCACACTCAACCCCTGAGGGCCTTGGAACATTTGCTTCCTAGATCCTCGGGGAATTTATGCAAATACCAAGTTCTCTGCTTAAGAGAGTTTCAGGAGTGGAATGACAAGGATGTTGTAGTTCAAGACTGAGGGACTGTGATGGGTTGGGGAAGGTTATATAACACCTGCTGCATTATGTAATGTGAGGGTAATTAACCATTGGGACGATTTACCCAAGGTTCTGGTGGATTCTCTATCACTGGTGATTTTTAAATCAAATTGGATGTTTTTTCCAAAAGATTTGCTCTAGGAATTATTTTGGGGAAGTTCTATAACTTGTATTATACAGACGGTCAAATTAGATGAACACAATGGCCCGTTCTGGTCTTGGAATCTATTAATCTATTAATGAATTCTAAGTGGATATAGCCAGTGTTATCAGTCCTTCCACCTTCATGACAATAAATTCACACACAGATTCACAGACTCTAGAACTGGAAGGGACCTCAAGAGGTCATCGAGTCCAGTCCCCTGCCCTCATGGCAGGACCAAATACTATCTAGACCATCCCTGATAGACATTTATCTAACCTACTCTTAAATATCTCCACAGATGGAGATTCCACAACCTCCATAGGCAATTTATTCCAGTGTTTTACTATCCTGACAGTTGATCTGTTTTGGTGTAAGATTATATCAGTCCCACCAATTAGCAGGATAAAATGTCCCCTGGAATATTGATGTATTCGGTACACTGCATGTCCAATCAAGAAATCTAAAGCAGATACCATCATCCTAGATTTGCTTCAGTTTTACTTACAATTAGGACTGTCAATTAATCTCAGTTAACTTACATGATTAACTTTAAAAAAAGTATCGCGATTAAAAGAATTGATCGTGATTAATCACACTGTTAAGCAATAGAATATTAATTGAAATGTATTAAATATTTGTGGATGTTTTTCTACATTTTCAAATATATCGATTTAAATTACAACACAGAATACAAAATGTACAGTGCTCACTTTATATTATTATGTATTACAAATATTTGCACTGTAAAATGATAAACAAAATAAATAGTATTTTTCAATTGACTTCATACAAGTACTGGATTGCAATCTCTTTACCATGAAAGGGCAAGTTACAAATGTAGGTTTTTTGTTACGTAACTGCACTCAAAACAAACCAATATAAAACTTTAGAGTCTACAAGTCCACTTAGTCCTACTTCTTGTTCAGCCAATCGCTAAGACAAACAATTTACATTTACAGGAGATAATGCTGCCCACTTCTTAATAAAAATGACCTTGGGTGGGGGGATCTGAAGCTGTAGCTGAAGTCGACATATCTTAGATCGACTTACCTCCCGTCCTCACAGCACAGGATCGATGGCCGTGGCTCCCCCATGAACTCTGCTTCCGCCTCTCGCCCTGGTGGAGTTCTGGAGTTGACGGCAGAGCGTTCAGGGATCAATTTATCGCATCTAGATGAGACATGATAAATCAATCCCGGATAGACTGATTGCTACCTGCCTATCTAGCAGGTAGTGTGGACGTACCCAATGTCACCTGACAGTGAGAACAAGCATTCTCATGGCACTGTTGTAGCTGGCATAGTAAGATATTTACGTGCCAGATGCGCTAAAGATTCATATGCCTCTTCATGCTTTGGCCATTGTTCCAGAGGACATATTTCCATGCTGATGACACTCATTAAAAAAATAATGCATTAATTAAATTTGTGACAGAACTCCTTGGGGGAGAATTTTTATGTCCCCTGTTGCTTTACCTGCATTCTGCTATATATTTCATGCTATAGTAGTCTCAGATGATGATCCAGCACATTATTTGTTTTAAGAACGCTTTCACTGCAAATTTGACAAAATGCAAAGAAGATACCAATGTGAAATTTTTAAGATAACTACAGCACTCAACCCCAGATTTAAGAATCTGAAGTGCCTTCCAAAATCTGAGAGGGATGAGGTGTAGAGCATGCTTTCAGAATCTTAAAAGAACAAGATTTTGATGCAGAAACTACACCCAAAACACTAAAAAAGAAAATCAACCCTCTGCTGGGGGCATCTGAATCAAATGATGAAAATGAACATGTGTTGATCCACACTGCTTTGGATCATTATCAAGCAGAACCCATCATCAGCATGAACGCATGTCCTCTGGAATGGTGGTTGAAGCATCAAGGGACATATAAATCTTTAGCGCATCTGGCATGTAAATATCTTGCAACACCAGCTACGACAGTGCCATGCAAAAGCCTGTTCCCACTTTCAGGTGATATTGTAAACAAGAAGCAGGCAGCATTATCTTCTGCAAATGTATACAAACTTATTTATCTGAGCAACTGGCTGAACAAGAAGTAGGACTGAGTGGACTTGTAGGTTCTAAAGTTTTACATTTATATTACTTTATTTTTGAATGCAGGTATTTTTGGACAGAACTCTACATTTGTAAGTTCAAATTTCATGATAAAGAGATTGCACTATAGTACTCGTATTAGGTGAATTGAAAAATACTATTTCTTTTGTTGTTTACAGTGCAAATATTTGTAATAAATTAAATATAAAGTGAGCACTGTACATTTTATATCCTTATTGTAATTGAAATCAATATATTTGAAAATGTAGAAAACATCCAAAAATATTTAAATAAATGGTATTCTGTTATTGTTTAACAGCACAATTAATAGCATGATTAATCACAATTTTTTAAATCAAGTGATTGATCATGATTAATTTTTTTTAACTGCTTGACAGCCCTACTTACAATAAATACGTGATACAAACCTGTGTGCAAGCAAAGCATAAACACATGGAGATACATGAAAGTTTGAGGCAGTCTGCCAGAACGGTAAATCTAGCAATGGCCTGTTTAGTGTCCACATACTCAGAACTGTCCTTTACAGATTCTTAGCATTGATTTTTCTACCTTGACAACTGTTGGCATTTAGTTCATGAATCCTGCTAATATGGACTCATCAAATAATTTATCTCCATTATGTGCAGAACCATATTATCTCTATACAGAGATGTCTTGCTCAGGTTCTAGTTTGGTTGATTGATTCAGAAGGAGGCAGTACACTTTTGGCCACTATCTATCTCTCTGAAATATTTGTATGGCCCCCATTACTCGAGTACCTAAGCACCATGCTTTTTAAAATTGAGTTATTCTCAGAAAACCCCGTGAGGTAGGAAAGTGCTATTACCTAATTATAGCAGAAAGACTCAGAGAGATTAAGGGACAGATATATAAAGATATTTAGGCACCTAAAGATGCAGATAGGTGCCATTAGGGATTTTTCAAAAGTGCCTAACTCAGGTGTCTAGGTGCTTTTGAAAATCCCACTAGGCACTTATTTTCATCTTTAGGCACCTAAACACCTTTACAATCTGGCTATAAATGCACTGCCCATATAGTAAGCCTGTGGCAAAGCAGGAAATTGCACCTGGTCTCCCAAGACCCAGGCTTATACCCATCCCTGCTAGCAACTATCCTGTCTGTTTTTGTACCTGTCCCCTCTAATCCCACTTTTGACTTAACCCCATCCAATTTCCACTGAATCAATGGGCGTCTTTCCTTTGACTTTAATCAAAATGCAACCAAAGCCATAATCACTTCCCTTTGATTAGTGGTGCAGGAGTAGAGGCCCAAAGGTGGTAGGATAATATGGCCCAACCTACAACTTCCACCCAGCCTCCCATGGAGCCCTAATCGATCACTTTCACAAAATGTCTCCTCTCTATTAGGTCAGGAAATGC
The DNA here is from genome assembly GCF_007399415.2 of Gopherus evgoodei. Classification (NCBI taxonomy): domain Eukaryota; kingdom Metazoa; phylum Chordata; order Testudines; family Testudinidae; genus Gopherus; species Gopherus evgoodei. Next base: position 354,970,517 of record NC_044322.1, on the reverse strand, counting down.
GTCCAACAATCACTCACTAAAGCAAGTCACCTAATCAGACAAGGTGGTTTGACCCCTCAGCACCTGATTGTGCAGCCCTTACTCATATTAGTGAGCAGTCAGGGGGCCTACTCATGTGAGTTAGTGCTTGGCAATGTAATGGTTGCTTAATAAAAATGCATGATCTTGATAAATCTGTAAGCAGAGGCAGCTGAAGATTTTCAAAATGTTCAAAATATTGACAGGAAAAACAATTCAAGGACTTTTTTTCCCCCTCCCATACCCTCTATAATGGCTGGGAAAATTTGATTTTTTTTAAATGGTCAGAGAATTGCAAAAAATGTATTCTTATTTTGATTAGCACTATCTACAGTCCACCCACTGTACTTCTAAATCCACTATTCAGAATATCCATGTCCTAAACTTTAACACATTGCCAGGCTGAAGGCATCCTCTTCTCTTAGGGATTAATTTGCTTAATTTACTTAAGCGCATCCTGAATTTTGGCTTGAATGGGACTTGGTGAATGTTTGAAGTTAAGCATGTGTTTAAGTGCTTTCTTTCATTGGGACCCTGATCCTACAACAATTTGCATATGTGCTTAACTTTAACCTTGTGAGTAGTCCCACTGAAGTCAACACAACTGCTCCTGTGCTTAAAGTTAAGCACTTGTGAGCCTATGTAGGACTGGGGCCTCAGAGAAAGAGGACGACTGTGGCAGTAACGTCAGACAATTATTTCTTATGTTGACTGTATCATTAAAAGGGCAGAATGGGGGCACAAGATCATCAGTAATTATTCTTGTATCCTGTTGTCCTCATTTAAAAAAAAAAAAAAAGAAGAAGGACCCTGTCTTTAGAATTTATCCTGGCTTTTTCCCTGTTGCATTCACCCAGGGGCAGCTATCATATCATAGCCAGGAAAGATAATTGAATGAAGAATTGATTTTTATTGCCTGTAATAAAAAGCAGCTCTTATTACTTTTACAAATTACTCATAATTACAATTGTCTGGAGAATGTCTTATCAACCTGAGTAGGACAGAAATAAGCTGCACGCACAATAGCACTTCTATGTCTGTGATTTAAAACTTGTATTCTCATTAATGGCAATGTAAATTAGCATTATGGCAAATTCAGTTCATATCACTTTACTGGACAGATTCTAATACTGTTGAGGAACAGTCTTAAGCAGACATGCAATTTATTTCTGAGCAGCAGCATTTCTGTTAGAGTGTGTGGCTTGGGTCTGACTTAATAATTATTAAGAAAAAAATTAGAAAGAAAAGAGATTCTGGACATAGAATCATGCAAGTTATAGTTCATGAAGCATTTCAATTCAGTCACAATCTTTTAGAGCCAGAGAGGCACAGACTTCTAAGTGCTATAACCAAATGGTAGCTTTGGGAAATGATAGCCCAAAGCTATTTTAAGCAATAAGCTTGTACTTATTATTTTGGCAGACACAGATTGAGTGGCCTTTCCAAAAGTCTTGTCTCCTATTACATAGAAGAAAAGCAGAAGATAAAGTTGTACGTGCAGCATCTGAATGCTTATCTTGTTTATGGTGCAAAATGGACAATTAAGAAGCTATCTGGTATGGCGGCTGTTGGTTTTTTGTTTTTTATGTTTTAAGTAAAACAGGTAAATATAGTTCACTTTTCTATACCATGTCTGTTATAAGACAGAGAAGCAAAAATACTACCATGGTTAATTGCAAGCCCTTACCTTTCCCTCCTTAAAGAAAAAATAATTGTTAAGAATCTCCATGGCAGTCTGCCTTTATTAATTTCCACCTTAGAGATTTGTACTTTGCTAAAAAAAAAAAATCACCCTCCTAGATCAATAAATTGGTACTATTTTACTATAAGGGAAAGGTCTTCTTAGGGTCAGAGCACAGGAGTGGGAGTCAGAATTTTGGGTTCTGTTCTTTGGTCTGCAAAACTTGCTGAATGACTTGGGCCACATCAGACTAACCTTACATTATGTACTGTAAGTATGAATGGAAGTAACATGTATGAATTGGCAAAGGTGCCAGTTAGATTGTAAAGCTGAAATCTAAAAAATTAGATTGGCCAGTCTGATCAATATTGTAGCTGATATTTATATGAAATTTAATATGGATAACACATGTTCTTGAGTCTAGGAAGCATTAGCTTATTAATTTTAATGCTAGATTCTTCTCTGGTCAACTTTTATCTTTGACAATATTCCTCTCAGCACGGGACACTTCATTAATTTAAATGGTCAAAAAGTTGTAATTCACCAAGAATCACATATGTATATAATCAACAGTGTAATGAAGGCTCATAGATAAAGTTTGGAAACTAGATGTTCAAGGCATGCACTAAAAACAATGTGCATTTTTGCAAGCAATTTACATAGACCATCACTGGGACCAAGCAGTTATACCACAGAACAATCAGATCAGGATTTCTTAGTACATTACTACATTTACAATAATCAGTTATTCATTTCTTCACTATTTCTAATACATTTAATACACTTCTAGTCATTCGCCAAGGAGCAAAGTTGTGCATTGTTTTAAAACTGTTGTGAATGTGGTCTTTGCTATTTCTAGTGTTTGGTTTGAAAGGGACAAGTTGAAAGCATCAAAAGCAATTGTTTAAAGTTAGTACATTAGTGTTCTCTTAGGCCAACTTACTTGGACTTTCAAAGGAGAAATATTCATATGCTACTACTTAGTAAAATGCTGAAATGTAGTTCCTGAGGTCTCACTAGAAAGTGCAGACTCAACAAGGCAACTTTCCATTGCTTATATTAAGTAGAAACAAAGAGAAATACAACCTCAGAAATTAAGTCTCATCACTTCTTCTTAGTCCCTGGTAACCCTGAAGGAGGGGAGAGGCTATCCATGTGGTTGATCCAAGATTTTGGTTCCATTTTAAGGGTTCTGCCCTTTCTTTGATGGATTCAGCAAAACTCTCAGTTTCCACATGGTAGCCTTAAGTTTTCTACCCTGTTCCAGGGATCTTTGGAGGGGATAAATGTCTTATTTTCCTTTTGACCATTTGCCAATGGGCTCTCCAAATTCTGCTTCCTCATGGTATGTCTACACAGCAATCGAAAGTGTGACAGCAGCAAGCATACTGCAGTGACTGCAGCTTTGATCTAGCTAGCTCTAAAAACAGTGGCAGTGAAGCCATGGAGCATGGGCAAGGCACTCGAGTACATACCCAGGGTCCAAGCTACCGCCCACACTATCAGAACTTCATTGCTATTGTTATTCAAGCTACCTAGACCTAAGTCAACAGTGTGCCCTTATGAGTCAACAGTGTGCCCTTGTTGCCAAGAAGGCTAACGGCATTTTGGGCTGTATAAGTAGGAGCATTGCCGGCAGATCAAGGGACGTGATCATTCCCCTCTATTCGGTGTTGGTGAGGCCTCATCTGGAATGTTGTGTCCAGTTTTGGGCCCCATACTACAAGAAGGATGTGGAAAAATTGGAAAGAGTCCAGCAGAGGGAAACAAAAATGATTAGGGGGCTGGAGCACATGACTTATGAGGAGAGGCTGAAGGAACTAGGATTATTTAGTCTGCAGAAGAGAAGAATGAGGGGGAGATTTGATAGCTGCTTTCAACTACCTGAAAGGGGGTTCCAAAGAGGATGGATCTAGACTGTTCTCAGTGGTGGCAGATGACAGAACAAGAAGTAATTGTCTCAAGTTACAGTGAGGGAAGTTTAGGTTGGATATTAGGAAAAACTTTGTCACTAGGAGGCAGGGGTGGCAGGTTTGTAGAAATTTTGGTGGTGCCCAGAACCCGCCCCTGCCCAAACTCCGCCTCCCATCTGCCTGAGGCTCTGGGAGGGAGTTTGAGTGGGGGAGGAGGTCTGGGGTGCAGGCCTTAGGCTGGGGCAGGGGATTGGGGGCAGGGGGCAGGCTCTGGGAGGGAGTTTGGGGATGGGAGGGGGTGCGGAGGGTGGGGGTGCAGATTCTGGGAGGGAGTTTGGGGATGGGAGGGGATGCCGAGGGAGGGGGTGCAGGGTGAAGGCTGTGAGGTCTGGCTGCAGATGAGGGGTTTGGTGTATGAGAGGGGCTCAGGGTGAGAGTAAAGGTTTAAGGGTTGAGGGAATTGAGGGGTTTGAGGTGTGGGGGGGCTCAGGGCGAGAGTAGGGGTGTTGCGGTTGAGGGCTCTGGCTGGGACTGGGGATAAGGTATTTGGGTGCTGGAGGGGCTCAGGGCTCGGGCAGAGGATTGGGGTGGGGGGATGAGGGCTCGGACTGGGACTGGAGATGAGGTGTTTGGGGTGCTGGAGGGGCTCAGAGCTTGGGCAGAGGGCTGAGGGTGCAGTGGGGGGGGTGAAAGCTCTGGTTATGGGTACAGGCTCTGGGGTGGGGCTGGGCTGGGGATGAGTTTTGGGTGCAGACAGGCTGCTCCGGGACAGGGGCCAGAGAGGAGGATATCCCCAGCCCTTTCCCTGCCAGCAGCAGCGATCTCTGGGGGAGGAGCCCCCCTTTCCCACCACCCCCCCGCAGCACACTCACTGTCACTGCATGTGCTCCTAGGGGCCCCCCTCAGGTCCAGGAATCTCCCTCACATCCCTCGTGGTGGGTGCTGGGGGGGGGTGCTGAGTGCGCCTCCTCCCCTGCTGTTGCCCCTGACTGTAGCCTCACTGGGGTTGAAGGACGCGGCTGCCTCCATGCTCAGCATGGGGCAGGAGTGGTGACTGCAGGTGGGGCGGGGCCCTGTGCTTCTGGAGGGTCCTGCCAGAAAAGAGAAGAGTCTGAGGTGGAAGGGCAGGCTCAGAGTCAATCTGCCCTGGCAATGAAGATGGCGGGCACTAGAACCCTGCGGCAGCAGTTGCTGCAGGGAGGCAGCATGGAGCTGCACAGAAGACACAGTGAAGGCAAGAGTGGGCTGGGGAACACTCCGGGGAGGCGCGGGGCGAGGGGTGGCACGTGGGGCCGGAGGGGACACCCGGCCCCAATATTAGTGGAGTTGGGCTCCTGGGTTCTGAATATTGCTGGTGCCCGAGCACCACATGGGAATATATCTCACCGCCTATGTTAGGAGGGTGATGAAGCACTGGAATGGGTTACCTAGGGAGGTGGTGGAATCTCCTTCCTTCGGGGTTTTTAAGGTCAGGCTTGACAAAGCCCTGCCTGGGATGATTTAGTTGGGGACTGGTTCTGCATTCAGCAGGGGTTGGACTAGATGACCTCCTGAGATCCCTTCCGACCCTGATATTTTATGATTCGATGATTCTAAGCTTGCTCAGGTATGCCCACAGTGCTGCAATCACATCTCTGATTTCAGGCTAGACAAGAGTTTGAAATAGTCACAGAGGTGATTAGCTGTGGCTTTGGTTATCATTGAGAGGAGAACACATGGAGAGCTTTCCTGGTTTAAGGCCTGGAAGGAACTACAGTTAATAACAATGTATTCAAGGCATATCTGACAACTGTACATCTCACAGTAGTTCTTTACTCTACCTTCAGTTCAGGAAAGCACTCAGGCACATGCTTAAATCCATCTCTATTAAGTGCTGTTCTGAATAAAGATGCTTTCCAGACTTAGGACCTCAGCCATTGACTTCAGTGGGACTTTTTGCAGAATAAGGTATTTTGAATGAACACAGAAAGCAGAAATAGCCCTCAAACTTTCTGGGTCTTATGCTTACAGCCCTGTATCTGTCTAATGCAAACTGGGCATGATGCAGTAACAAACCAAATTTCACCATTCACACCAGTGAAACCCCTTTACACCCATATTGCACTCACCATTATAAAAGACAACACAAAATTCTAGGCAGTGGAAAATTCAGACCCTTTGTGCCTCCGTTTCTCCAGCTGAAAATGGATATAGCAGAACTAGCCGATCTTCCAAGGACTGCATAAAAGTCAGCCTTGAAAAATTGTCCTCGAATTTTCTAATCACAAAAATTATTTTTCACCCTATCCAGAATGATGAAAACACTTGTCATTCTGTTCTCCCTTTTGAAGAGAGTTACTTGTCCCCAGGACAGTAGACAAGTAGAATGTTGCAAGTGCATATTATTCTTAACAATACTTTTATATTACCTGGAAGCATAATTAGATCATAAATATTACCCTCTCCAAGTTCCTCATATTGTGGTTTCTTTCTTTCCTTCTTCTGGAAAAAGCCCAGTGAAGAGCAACAAAAATGATTAAAGGTCAGAAAACATGACCTCTGAGGGAAGTTTGAAAAATTGGGTTTGTTTATTCTGGAGAAGAGAAGAATGAGGGGGGACAGGATAACAGTTTTCGACTACATAAAAGGTTGTTACAAGGAAGAAGGAGGTAAATTGTTCTAGTTAATCTCTGAGGATAGGAAACAAAGCAATGGGCTTAAACTGCAGCAAGGGCAATTTAGATTGGACATTAGGAAAAACTTCCTAACTGTCAGGGTGGTTAATTGGAATAAAATTGAAATTGGAAACTGGAATAAATTGCCTAGGGAGGTTGTGGAGTACAGTATCTGTCATTGTAGATTTTTAAGAGCAGGTTACACAAACACCTGTCAGGTGTCAGGTGTCTAGTCCTGCCATGAGTACAGGAGACTGAACTAGAAGATCTCTCAATGTCCCTTCCAGTCCTACAATTCTGATTCTTCCTGCTCCATAAAAGGAAAATGTCTTAGTAAGAAGGCCTTACCCATGGGCGGCACGCTAGCCTCAGCTCCTCCCCGTCATCAACCCCCCCTCCATGGCCAGAGCCCCTAAACCCCCTACCCCCTGCGGCCAGACCTCCAAGACCTTCCCCCCTGTCTGAAGCCCCAATAACCTCCCCCCCTTCCCCCGCACAGCTGGTGTAGTGTGAGAAACTGCTATCCCTTATGAGTAACTGCCACAGGTAGCAAATTCCTACATGTAGCATTTTCTTGCACAACACCAGAGCCCCACACCCTCCTCATCCAGGGGATCCCCGAGACACACCCACCCCCTGGGCCGGAGGAGCCCCAGGCCATCCGAAGCCCAAAGCTCCCCACCCCTCCTCCTGCCTGAAGAATCCAGGGCCAGCTACAGCTGCCCGAGGCTGCACCTCCCCTTCCCAGACACCAAGCTGCCCAGAGAAAAGCATGTCTCAGACTCTCCTCCAGAAGAAGCTTTTGATATGCCCCATTCAGGTTCCGGGGCAGCTGAGGAGGTGCTAATTGCTACTTAACTTCCTGGGTTCATCAATAATCTCCCTGGAGTCCAGGGAGATCACTGATGAACCCCAGAAGTTGAATAGTACATACCATCTCCTCAGCTGCCCCGGAACCTGCATGGGGCATAATAAATAAAAAAACTTCTCCCCAAAATATCATAACTGAGGGATCGGTGGCCACAGCAGCACCAAGGGAGGCGCCTATTATACCTGCCACCCATGGCCTTTCCTAATACCTGCTGTAATATTACTTACAAAGCATTTGGAATATATTTAATGGTCATTTGAAGTGGTGTTTTAATTAAACTTTTTGCTATGCATCTCCTTAAAAACATAGCAAGTGAGATGGAGATTCTAGTTCTATGGAGGTTGAGTGACAGGAAAGAACAGATTGACTTGGCATGTTAGTTGGACTCATTAATCTTCTTCAAGTACGTACTGGGAAAACATGGAGTTCTCTCAACAAACTGTTACCAAAACAGTGCTTCCATTATAACAGTTGGAAACCTAACGGTACAAATGGCAGTTATGAGCAAAGAGTGACATGCTCTCTCATGACAAAGGTGGGTTTTTTTTTTCTGTAACTGTGTGTAAAATGTAATACTGAGACCAATGTCATACTTATTAGAGAATGATCTATTGCTGCTCAAATCTGGAGGCTTAAACTCTATATATCATACAGTTAGTTGTTAAAGTCACACTTGGGTATCCTTTGTTGAGTTTTGATCCATAAGTTAATGTTTACTATAACCATGTGCAGCTAATTAAAATGGAAAACGTTCTTACTATGGCTCCATAACCTTCTGATATAGATGAAGGCTACAGAAACAAATATGCCTTAGATAAAGTGGATAGCATAGAATACAAGAGAATTAGAGGCACCTGGATTTCTTTCTGGAGAAAGAGATATAATAGAGATTGTCTCACTGAACTGAGAGCTTGTCTATAAAAATCACTTTTATTCTGGAATTGAGCAGGGCTGGCCTTACCAAGAGGTGAACTGAGGTGACCGCCTCAGGTGCCAGACTGTGGGGTGCGGGGGAGGACGCCACTAGGACCCAGAGTGTAGAAAATTGTGTCTGCGGCTGGTGCATATGTATTCTCTCTGCTTTAGATGCACAGAGATGGTGGAGTGCTGTGCTGGAGGAAGAAGGGCACAAGAGACATAACAGGTAGGCAGGAGAAAAGATGAGAGGGAATAACAAAAAGCAGCAGGAGCTGCAGGGAGAGAGAGGAGGAGGAGAAGCCTCTTATGTACCTCTCTGGCACCCCCAGCAATCTTTACTGATTAACATTAGCTTCTGAGGGAGCTTCCTGTTTCCTGCTGCTTCCCTGAACCCACTTGAGGAGAACAGGTAGTCAACTGAAGCAGTAGGAGCCAGTTAGCCTCTTAAGATACTGATATCTTCTCTCACTCAGGCCCTGTTATCAACATGCCTATTTGTCCCCTTCAACTGAGTGTTGAGAGCCCCTATAGCTGGCACAGAACAGCAGTCATGAGTGAAAGAAGAAAATGCCCCTCAGGGGCAGCATTCAGAAAAAGAAAGGAATCTTTTCTATCTAAACAGGAAGGAGCTCTACTGAGATACATAGACACAAATATCAGAGGGGTAGCCATCTTAGTCTGGATCTGTAAAAGCAGCAAAGAGTCCTGTGGCACCTTATAGACTAACAGACGTATTGGAGCATGAGCTTTCATGGGTTCACCCATGAAAGCTCATGCTCCAATACGTCTGTTAGACTATAAGGTGCCACAGGACTCTTTGCTGCTTTTATAGACACAGGTGTTCACGGTGAGTCTTCTGGCCCCAGTAAAGATGTGAGTGGTGAGGAGATGCCTGATCTTCCAGTTACTCAGAGTGCAGGTGACCTGGCACTACTTCAGCATCCATATCTTCATCTCAAATGGATGTAACCATGCACATTCCTGAAGAAAAGTGTAGATCAGAGAAGAGTGTGGTGGAGGCTCAAGAAACAGCTGCTGCTGAGTTTAGTTCCTTAAGTCTAGATGATCCAGGACTGTGGACCCACTTGAGCAGAAGCCTGAGGGACTTCCTTGTACTGCATGGGCCACAGCAAGTGAAAAACTTCACGTTCCCCAAAGACAATGAAAATAGAAGTTTCCATCCAACACATTACTGACATGAATTCCCCAATGGTGACAAAGTGGAGAGGCCATGGCTTATGTACTCAAAAACCCAGAATGCTGCATACTGTTTTTTTGCAAACTCTTCCAGTCTAATGTTCACACTCGGTTCTACAGGAACAAAGGACTGGAAAAAATCTGGCTAGAAATCTGACATGCCATGAGAAAGCAGCAAATCACCAGAGAGCATTCCACAGATGGAAAGAGCTTGAGATGAGACTAAGGTTAAAGGCCACCATAGATGATCAGCATCAAGAGAAGATTGTATCAGAGTCTCTTTACTGGCAAAATGTTCTGAAAAGGCTCATTGCCCTTATGAGAATGCTTGCTACCCAAACCCTAGCACTGTGCAGCACTTCAGATCAGCTGTATGTGCCAGACAATGGAAACTTCTTTAAAATTGTGGAGCTGATGGCTGAGTTTGATGCTGTATTCCAGGAGCATCTAAGAAGAGTCGCCACCCAAGAAATGTACACATGCCTCTACCTTGGAAAAACAATTCAAAATGAGGTCATACAGTTACTGTCAACAAAAGTCAAATAGAAGATTGTGGTAGATCTGAAGTCAGCAAGATATTACTCTGTTATTCTGGACTGCACACCTGACATCAGCCATATGGAACAAATGACTTTAATGTGCGTTTTGTAATAACAACAGAACCTAGTGAAAATATCCTTGCAATGTCAGAGCGTTTTCTACAATTTGTTGACATTGATGCTACTACAGGAGCTGGTATGACAAATGTGCTTCTTAAAAAGCTGGAAGATACAGGAATTGCGGTGGCTGACATGAGAGGTCAGGGCTACAATAATGGTACCAACATGAGAGGAAAGAACAGAGAAGTGCAGACACAGATCCGAGAGTTAAACCCTCGAGCTTTTTTTGTCCCATGCAGTTCTCATTCATTTGACTTTGTGGTCAGTGATGCAGCATCAGCTTCTAGTGAGGCTGCTGAATTTTTTAATGTAATTCAAAGCTTTCTATGTATTTTTTTCTGCATCAACTCATTGATGGCAAATTTTGAAGGAACATCCTCTCTGACACTGAATCACTGAGTGCCACATGATGGGAAAGTCGAGTGGAGGCAATAAAGCCTATCAAACACCAAATTGGGAAGATAGATGATGCCATAGTTGCCATTATGGAGGATAATGCTATGACAGGAACTGTTCATGGGAGAACTTTGGCAGAGGGAAATGGAATCACCAGAAACATACATAACTTCAAATTTCTGTGTAGCTTAGTGTTGTGGCATGATATAATGTTTGAAATAAATGTTGTAAGCAAGAGACTCCAAGGTGTTGACCTTGATATATCTGGAGCAATGGAACAACTGGACAAAGCAAAGTCATACTTACAGTCTTACCAGTCAGATGAGGGATTTCAAAACATTCTGTAGAGTGCACAGAAATTGGCAGAGGAACTTCACACTGAAGCTATTTTCCCACCCATTCAAGAATACAAGAGTCACCGAAGAAGAAGACATTTTGATTATGAGGCACGGGATAATCCCAAAAGAGACCCCAAATAACAATTCAAAGTTGAATTATTTAACCAGGTACTAGATTGTGCAGTCAGTTGAAGAACGTTTCATGCAGCTCAAGGAACAAGTCAGATGACTACCCTCTTTCCAAATGCTTTTGTTGCTCTGTGCATACTTCTAACACTTCCTGTAACAGTTGCCAGTGGAGAACACATTTCTCCAAGCTGCAGTTAATAAAAACACTTCTACTCTCCACAATGACACAGGAGAGGCTGGTTGGCCTTGCAACCATCTCAACAGAGCATGAGCTGGCCCAGACTGTGGGCCTTCAGGAAGCAGTTCAAATCTTTGCAACCAAGAAGGCATGGAAAGCACTACTTTGATTATTCAAACAGAAAAAAATGCCAATGTTTACTATGCAGAGAAAAAAAGTTACATTTGCTGTTCAAGCATTTGAAAGTTGTATTTACAATTTATGAACAAGGCATTTTAAGTTGTTAGTTCTCCTTTAGTGGGATAGGCAGCAGAGCAGCACCATGAGAGAAGTAGAACAAGAAGAAGGCAGAATTGAGACCTTTCAAAGTTTTGGCCCAAGTGAGGAGGCATGGGGGCATCATTTGAGCTCCCCACCTGAGGTGCCATAATGTTGTGGGCCAGCCCTAGAATTGAGTGTCCACATGGGACAGTTATACCAACTAAGCTGGGCTGGTCAATTTCCCCATGTAGGCAACCATGGCGATGCTTATTCTGGTGGGAATCAACTGAGTATCAATTCAGGACAAATTGCTTAAAGCAAGGCAGTTACAGCCCAAGACTGGGGTTTCTATGCACACCAAGGTAAACCAAACCAGACAGACAGAGAGGACTTTGGTTTTACCCCATTGGCTAACCACAAGTCACACAAGCAATTCCCTTAGACCCTCCAGTTTCCCAGTATCACCACCAGTGCCACTCATTATGGGGACAAATGGTTATGAAAACCAATACCCCAGTAAAAGAAAAAAGGTTCTCTCGATCCCAAAGGACCAAGCCTTAGACCCAGGTCAGCATAGAAATCAGATCTACCCACAAATCATGCTGTTGCCAATCCTTTAGAATCTAAAATCTAAGGGTTTATCCATAAAAGGAAAAAGATATAGATGAGAGCTAGAATTGGTTAAATGGAATCAATTACATACAGTAATGGCAAAGGTCTTGATTCAGGCTTGTATCAGTGATAGAATAAACTGCAGGGTCAAATCAAGTCTCTGGAGTACATCGACAGCTGGGATGGGTCATTCAGTCGTTGGTTCAAAGTTTCAGTGTATCAAAGTCCCTCCAGGGTATGAAGCAGGATTGAAGACAAGATGGAGGAGCTGCAGCAACTTTTATAGTCTCTTGCCATGTGGTCTCTGCTTTTTTTGTCCCAAAGACAAACTGTCCATCACATGGCATGGAAAAACCTCAGAGTTCAGTCCATAGGCATGTCCCTGCATTCCTTGTTGAGTCACAAGGTGTGTCTGCCTTCGTTCAATGGGTCAATTGTATAGCTGATGGTCCTTAATGGGCCATCAAGCAGGCTAGGCAGAGCTGACACCAACTTGTCTAGGGTGTCAAGCATTTGAAATACAGACAGTATAGAGCAGGGATTCTCAAACTGGAAGTGGGGACCCCTTATGGGGGTCACAAGGTTATTATATGGGGAGTCACGAGCTGTCAGACTTCACCCCAAATGTTGCTTTGCATCCAGCATTTATAATGGTGTTAAATATATTAAAAAGTGTTTTTAATTTATAAGGGGGGGGGTCGCACTCAGAGGTTTGCTGTGTGAAAGAGGTCACCAGTACAAAAGTTGGAGAACCGCTGCTATAGAGCCAGTATTCATAACTTCAACTACAAAAATGATACACACATACAGACAGCATAATCATAACCAGCAAACCATAACCTTGTCTTAGACACCTTATATGACCCCCTTTATAAAAGATTTGGTGCTACTATAGGACCTTGGTTGCAACAGTGATCTAGATGGTCCCAGTTCAAAATTGTTAGGTGTATTGAGACAGTTTGTCATGTTCTTCTGCCATTGGACTCCTAAATTAGCAAGTGCTAATATTTTAACTACTTTCTATAGATTTTGATAACTTGTCACAGTCAGTTTTTATAGTTATTGTTGCATTTATTAACAACATGTTCGAATCATCAGACGAATGACTTTAATGAATAGAGAATGGAGAAATTCACTCAAACTTCCCACCTGGGTATATAAATACTGCACCACTGAAATGCACCTCTGAACTGAATGGCAACAACAGGTGCACAGCTAAGGTTTTGAACATGTAAGATGTTGAGTCCTCTTCAGTTCCCACTAGCTTCAACAGGCTGATTAGCACCTTACGGGATCATCGCCATACTGCAGAGTGGGTGAGGGCCCAGGACACTAGGGCAAACCTCCATCTCTTAGGAGAGGATTCATGACATCATTAGTGTCCAGGCAGAGCAGACAGGACCACAGTTTTTAAAGGTCTCACTCATATACTGTAAACTGCCTCACACTTAATGTATGTACTTCAGCAGGATGAAAGGCTAAGCTGATCCCGATGGAATTTGAAAATGTAGTTGCAGAGAGTATGTGGGACTTATTTACAATCTTTGCTAATTCTCATTATGCTACTGTGAGTATGTAAAAGGGTCTGAGTTTAAATGAGAATTAGGCCCTGATCCTTTCAAACCTGGTGCTTAGATCACCTGATGTATTTCCTGTTTGTAAAATGAAGAACACCTTTCACTGATGCTGGAAATAGTACTCGAAAATATTACTTTTTTTTTTTAAAGGAAATCATTATGTGAGATCAGTGTCTCCTTTATACACATTGCATTGTAAACAGAAGTTTTCATTTGTGCCTTATGAAAGACATTTTTATTCACATATATTGGGTCCACAGATATTTCTCCTGCAAAGCAGCGTCAATCAAACATTTACATACTATAAATCTTACTCTGCACTCAAACTCACAGATAAATTGATCCAGCATGCAACATAGTTGAGCATCTGTTATGTACGCTGGAGCAAAATTTGGACATTGTTAATGAACGTTTTCTGGTGACAGAACTACTCCAATATGAATTCTTAATTGCATTTGGTTATCAGATATGCTCTGTGGTGTCAGATTATATTCTGAGATGCACAGCTGACCGTAACAACAAAAATATCAAGCTACTGTATGTAACTGAAGAGGGAGCTCGGCTGATGTTAGAATAATAGAATCATAGAAGATTAGGGTTGGAAGAGACCTCAGGAGGTCATTTAGTCCAACCCTCTACTCAAAGCAGGACCAACCCCAATTAAATCATACCAGGCAGGGTTTTGTCAAGCTGGGCCTTAAAAATCTTTAAGAATGGAGATTCCACCACTTCCCTAGGTAACCCATTCCAGTGCTTCACCACCCTCCTAGTGAAATAGTTTTTCCTACTATCCAACATAGACCTCCCCCCTTGCAATTTGAGACCATTGCTCCTTGTTCTGTCATCTGCCACCACTAAGAACAACCTAGCTCCATCGTCTTTGGAACCCGCCCCCCTTGAAGGCTGCTCTCAAATCCCTCCTCACTCTTCTCTTCTTCAGACTAAATAAGCCCAGTTCCATCAGCCTCTCCTCAGAAGTCCCAGTAACGTAGCCCAATATGCCATTAGCCTTCTTGGCAATAAGGCACACTGTCGATTCCTGTCTAGCTTCTCATCCACTGTAATCCTCAAGGCCTTTTCTGCGGAACTGCCACTTAGCCAGTCAGTCCCCAGCCTGTACCAGTACATGGGATTCTTCTGTCCTAAGTGCAGGACCCTGCACTTGTCCTTGTTGAACCTCATCAGATTTTTTTTGGCCCAATCCTCCACTTTGTCTAGGTCACTCTGGACCCTATCCCTATCCTCCAGGGTATCTACCTCTCCCCACAGCTTAGTGTCATCCGCAAACTTGCTGAGGGTGCAGTCCATCCCATCATCCAGTTGACTACTCCTTCCTTCTGCACCTTTGATCTCAGCAATTCTACAGATTTTTTCATTTTCAAAGGACAGTACAAATTTAAATAATTGTACACCCTTCTGAACTAGATAAGTATCCTTGTCACCATTTTACAGCTAAGGAAAAGGATTCAGGGAGAGTACACCCAATATTTTCAGATATGTCCACTGATTTTTGGTGCCTTGAGTTTGGATGCTCAGTTGAGATACCATGAGATGGTGATGCTTTCTACTCCAGCTGAAGTCAATGGGAGCTGCAGGTGCTCAGGAGCTCCGGTCTATGGCATCTCTGCTGAGCATACAAAAACTGCCTCACCCAAATTTGGTGGGTACTTTTGAAGATTTAGGACACGGTGACTCACTCAAAGCCACTCAGTAGTCAGTGACATGGAGTTCCTGGAGTCCAGCAGTCAAGGACTGTGCTGGTTCTCTGTCTCAAGCCAGCTTCCAGGTCAAAATGCTTATGTGCACCTCTCCAGCTTGTATGTCAGGTGCATCCCACTCATTTATTATTCTACACAAACTAGGTCATCTCCCCCTCATGTTGTGCCATTGAGATAACAGAGTTGGTGCACAGGCCTCTCAATCACAGAAAGGATGTAGTTAAATTTGATTGTGTAAAGGCAACCACAACCCACCCAGTGTACTGGACAATGCTTCTATTTGGACATAAAATAATTTTCAGCCACAGCAGGTGAGGAAATATACCCTACAGGGAACAGTCTTGACTTTACATTCAAACTAAGAATTTGAGAGCGGCTTGACTTTTTAAAGTCTCCTAAGTGTGCTTATCTCAAATTCATAGCACTGTGCTGGAGCATCTCCTATTCTGAAAATTTTCACGGTCCAATGTTAGGATAAACTAAAGTATCACAACTTGTGACTAAGTTTCACAACTTGCCTTCTTACAGGGGCATCAGGTAAACCATCTCTGCACATGTCCCTCACTAGCACATAAACATACCAAGCAACACAATAGATCCTAAATCACAGACCATCTTATAGATCTCTGTATCATTGCATGTCATTTTTATTCTTTAGCTTAAGCCATCTTCAGAAAAATCCAAGTGAGCTCGGTGGACGGTAGCCCTTTAGGTCAGCTCTGCTGCTCACTTAAGGCAAACATCCTGTTCCTGCTTTTAACAGCCTCAGACAGCAGCCAGCTTCATGCTGGGGAGTTTGTTCTGTTGCGGGGAACAATCTGAAGCTCCCTTTTATCAAAAGTTTACTTTTTTTAACAGGGAGTTTTACCCTACTTTTCTCTCTTTACCGGATCACTCTGATCTCCACAGCGTTAACCAACACATTGGACAACCTTTCCACTGGGGAATCGGGCTCCCGCAGGTGGGTTGACAAGCTGCTGGAATGAACTGATGACCCTTCATCAGCCATTTTAAATGTTCCCAGGCCCGTCTCTTCTTTGCTTTCTGGGAGACTCTTAGCGCGGGGTCTCTTTCAGGCACCACGCTTTTCTGAAGACTGGAAAAGGGAAGAGGAAAGAATAAAATGTGCTGTCCACAGAACAAGGTCTGAAAGAAAAGATAAGACATGTTCACTCCAGGAGAGACAAAACCCTACAGTATAGGGAATGAAATAATGAATATGTGCAGGCAGTGTTAGCAAGAAGCTCCGCTATTTCAGATGATAAACTAGTCTTATCAAGGCATTAAAGAGAGTGACGGGAGCATGGTGCTGTCCAATACCTCAGTTAAAATTCTCCTTAAAAATGATTAGCCCCTCACATTCCATTCTAAAGTACAAAAAGGGTAGGCACTGGAATTAGGGGTGTGGTAGCACCCCTTGACTCGAAGTAATAATGGCCTCTGAGTGCATAGCTTCTCTCATATGCAGTTTTGTTCAATGGTTTTCAGCATCCCCACTGTGAAAATTGTTCCAGTGCCCCTGTAGGATTTTCAGAAACACCTAAGAGTATTTTTACACAGCATTCTGGAGTGACCCTCCCAGTCCAGGTCAACAGACGTGGGCTAACGGGGCTTGTGCCAACACTCTTAAAATAGCTGTATAGACAGCACTTTGATGTTGTGGCTCGGGCTGGAGCTTGGGCTCAAAAGTCTCCCCACTACCCAGGTTTAAACCCGTAAATCCAGCTCTCCTTTTATGTACTCTCATTGAGTCCTCCTCTATCCTGGGGCCAAACTGCCACTTAGATCCATGGAGATGATTGAATTGGAGCTCCCATGGTATATAAAGCCTCGATCCTGAGAATACTTTTACAGTACGGTTAACCTTATACACTCAGAATCCTTGTCCTGCACCGTCCCCCTTTGTCTAGCCAATCTACCTACACTCTATATGCACCTCAAGGCATAAATGGGCACATCAAAATATCTAAAAGGTTTATGTTAATGCAATCACACACACGCCCACACAGTGACATGTGGAAGAAAGTGGTAAGCATTATCCTAGCACCAATTTTCCACATAGGAGCAAAATAAGTAACAGCTCAGGTGCCTAGATTGGCAGAGACAGAAGGAGCCTTTAAATGAAGAGTATATTGCACTAAGAACATCTCAATGGTTAAAAAGTTGAGAAAAAAATGGGAATAAGGCAGCAGAGGAGATGTATTATTTTGGCTGCATTCCAAGAAGGTAACAGTGAAGGAGGGTTTGGAGAACATGCTTTGTGCTTAAAAAGCCTCAGGAAAGAGGATGACACTGATAACAATCAATGAAGGAAATATGACAAGCGCTTAAAAAAAATATTCATATCTAAGACACCTAGTGCTGCTAATCCAGTCAAAATAGCTTCAAAAGTGCTGGAACTGCATATCCAATAGCAGTTATCTGAGAAGCTGCCACTGGATACCGATACCATTCTTAAAGATTGCAGTGTAGTGGGTGTTATGCTAACTTGCAAAGTGCATGGTAATATTCCAGTTATTGCCAAATAATTTCTATATTGCTAATTATATGGATGAATAATTTATTCAAGATGCTCAACAGTTTAACCTTCTTAAAACAAATGCTTTTAATCTGGCTCCTGTTTCTTGTATTCAGCTCTCTTTCCGTTCAACTGCATGCTCCCATTTTGGATAATTGAATTGTTGCTGATAGCAGGGATGGATTATTTTGTATGTGTGTCGGAGGGGAGGGTACTTCAAGATGTCTGTACTCCTAATGCCTGGGCATCTGGTTAGATCATCCCTGTAATTCCTACTACAGTGACTATGCTGAAAGTAGACCAAGCAATAAAACTAGTCATAGTTAAATGAATCAAATGTTGTCTGTGCCACAGTAATGGATCATGTGTGATCAATGAGCCAGCACATACTGCCAATTAGGTTACTCCCTAGTCAGGAACAAGGCAAATGAAACTAAAATCGACACACATTTGGCATTACTATTACTACTATTCTGCCTCTGTTGCCCCATCTGGGGGATTTGAAGATTATTTAAAGTTTGTAAAAAAACTTTGAAGATGAAGATGCAGATTCTGACCCCTCCTCTGACTTCACTGAAGTTACTCTGAATTTACACCTTTGTGACGCAATTGGCATCTGACCCCAAAAGGGCTAAGCATTATTATTGATTAGAAATAACAATAGGGCATGGCAAAAAAATCACTGGACTAAAATTCACTAAGCTGATCCTTTAGGTCTTGTGCACACACAAGCCTCATTCAAGCCAGTGGGAGTTGAGTGTACAACAACCACAGAACATTCTAAAGGCCAGATTTTCAGCACCCAGCAGCTCCACTTGGACAGCTAAATATGTGGTCAGATTTTCAGAAGAGCTCAGTTCCTATTTAGAAATGTACGTAAATTTGCCAGGCTCTCAAAAGGGTTCAGTTCCCACTGAGAATGATGTCATCTGTTAGGCACAGAGTACTTTGGAAATTTTGCCCCACTGAGGATGCTGAGTGCTTTTGCAAATCTGGTCTTACATATTTTACAGTATTACCACTTGTGGACTGGTAGCTTTTCTAGCCTTCTGAGGTTTGCAGATTAGATTTAGAGTTACTGTTTATTTCAGCTACTCTGCAAAGGTAAAAAATGTACATTTCTATTGAGCTTAAATTTTAGGAATTTTTCAAAGACCAAGTCTGTGTTCTGATTCCTAATGTCTGTGACAATTAATCTACCAAAGTAAAGCAGATGTGTGTGAAGAAGCAGCATGTTCCAGTGAGTGAGACACGAACTTTGAGTCAGGACAAAGGCCTGAATTCTCTTCTTGGTTCTTTCACTGACCAGCTGTGTGGCTTTGAGCAAGTCAGCATGCCTCTGTTTCCCTTCCTACATTTGTCTGATTATATTGTAAATTCCTTGGGACAGGAGCCGTCTCATCCTATGTGTTAATAACGCCTAGCACAGTGGAACCCCAATCTCAACTGCGGCCTCTAGGTGTGAATGTAAAACAAATAATAATAGTAATGTAATAATAATAATAATATATCAAAACCACACTGAACCTGAACTTGATAATAATGGAAGCTAATTCCATTTCATATGAAAAAACCATAATAGATATAGGATCAATTACATCCTTGGTGTAATGCTATTGATTTCATTGGATTTACACCATGAACTATTTTAAGAACATAAGAATGACCATACTGGGTCAGACCAAAGGTCCATCTAGCCCAGTATCCTGTCTTCCGACAGCAGCCAGGGCCAGATGCCCCAGAGGGAATGAACAGAACAGATAATCATCAAGTGATCCATACCCTGTCGCCCATTACCAGCTTCTGGCAAGCAGAGTCAAAGGGACACCATCCCAGCCCATCCTGGCTAATAACCACTGATAGACCTATCCTCCATGAGCTTATCTAGTTCTTTTTGGAACTCTGTTATAGTCTTGGCCTTCACAACATCCTTTGGCAAGGAGTTCAACAGGTTGACTATGCATTGTGTGAAAAAAATACTTCCTTTTGTTTGTTTTAACCCTGCTGACTATGAATTTCATTTGGTGACCCCTGGTTCTTGTGTTATTAGAAGGAGTAAATAAACTTCCTTATTTACTTTCTCCACACCAGTCATGATTTTATAGAACACTATCATATCTCCCATAGTCATCTCTTTCCCAAGCTGAAAAATCACAGTTTTATTAATCTCTCCTCATTTTGAAGCTGTTCCATACCCCTAATCATTTTTGTTGATCTTTTCTGAACCTTTC
The DNA here is from genome assembly GCF_007399415.2 of Gopherus evgoodei. NCBI lineage: Eukaryota > Metazoa > Chordata > Testudines > Testudinidae > Gopherus > Gopherus evgoodei. Next base: position 354,950,648 of record NC_044322.1, on the reverse strand, counting down.
CAATTCCAATATACATTTTTGGAGATGGGGTGATCACATCTGCACACAGTATTCAAGATGGGGGCGTACCATGGATTTATACAGAGGTAATATGGTATTTTCTGTCCTATTATCTATCCCTTTCTTAATGATTCCCAACATTCTGTTCACTTTTTTGACTGCTGCTGCAAACTGAGTGGATGTTTTCAGAGAACTTATCCACAATGACTCCAAAATCTTTTTCTTGATTGGTAACAGCTAATTTAGACCCCATCGTTTTATATGTATAGCTGGGATATTGTTTTGCAATGTGCATAACTTTGCACTTATCAACATTGAATTTCATCTTCCATTTTGTCACCAAGTTTTCTGAGAGCCTTTTGTAGCTCTTGTCAGTCTTCTTGGGACTTAACTATCTTGAGTAGTTTTGTATCATCTGCAAATTTTGCCACCTCACTGTTTATCCTTTTTTTGAGATCATTTATGAATATCCCTGAGGGACACTACTATTTATCATTCACCATTCTGAAAACTGACCATTTATTCCTACCCTTTGTTTCCTATCTTTTAACCAGTTACCAATCCATGAGAGCACCTTCCTTCTGATCCAATGACAGCTTACTTTGCACAGGTTCTGCTCTTTGCATTATTTTTGGATGGCCACGTTTGTTCTTTTCCTCCTTGCCACATGGACAGCTGTACCTAACAGCATGTAAAATTATCTCTCTTCTTCATTTTGTGAAATTGTAGATACACTCGTGGCACTTGACTACAAATATCAGTAATTTTCACATATATTTTTTGTAATACTGTTCATTTAAAGTTTCACATCTGCAGATCTGAAGAGGAGGATGTGAAAAATAAAGCACACAGCATTCATAGGAAAACAAAAGAGGAGTGGGTGGCTTTAGATAAACCAATTGCCGACACTGATCATTTTGTTTGGTTGTTTGAGGCTTGAAAAGAGACTTCATTTGGGAGAGTCCTCCAGTCTCTGAAATTGCCAAACACAATGGGATACTAGTTAGACCTTGGTAGAGAAATTATTCAGATACATTAACACAGAAACAAATGTGCGGTGCTTGGTAGAGAATGCTGTATTAGCGAATGGATGTGAAAGGACAAGTATTTTTTCAGACAAATCTAATGCATACCTTTTGAAATGAAATGACAACATTGTATCCCCGTCTCTGTCCCTTGTTTGCCCTGAGGTATCGTTGACAAAAATGCACAGTTTGGGGGGCATTATCAGAACAATGGTTTGTTTATCCCCAGATATCAAGTTAGTTCAGCATTAGTCTGGGCAAAACTACACCCTGGATGCTATCACATGTTACACATAGGTTCCACACTGGGCACCAATCCATAATGAATCCATGATCAAAAACAACAGTCACCAGCTGAGCTGGACATCTGCAGATCTTCTCCAGAAATACAGGCATCTGTCATGTCAGGAAGTTTGTTCCACAGTCATATCTCCTCAGCTGAGAATGCTTTGCATCCAGCTCTCCGACATTTTGAAATCTACATTGTCATGTGTAATTCACAGGAATTTCACAGGGAGGAAGTGGGGGTTTTTTTGCGGGCGGGGGATAAAGGAGGAATTGGGGGTTTGTGAAATGTTCCCTATTGCAAACCTAGCAAGAGTGCAAATTGTCTGGCAGGTCAATGAAATCAAGGTTGGGAGCCTCTTTTATTTTATAATCAGAAAAGCAATACAGCATCTATACGTATATGTAAAAGTCTATGTGATTTACTGTTTGTTTTAATTAGCTAACTGCAGTGCTAACAAGGGCTAGTGATCCCTTTAGAGAATTTTATCTTACAAATGTGTTTGCAATAGTTGCTGTGCATGCCAGTTGAAATATCAAAGCTTTTCCCCATCATCTTGTAATTTTGTTCTTCCTCAGAAAGGACAAAAATTTGAAATACCATACTTTAAGTGTCATGCTTTAAAAATACTTAATACTATCATTATTAAGTACTTTATTAATATTAATTCCCTGCATAGGCCTATGAATTAAGTAAATATTATTATACCCAGTTTACAGATAGATAAACTGAAGCATAGAGAGGTTATGTGACTTAATCTACTTCATGTGACCCATTAGTGGCAGCCACAGGAAGAGAACATGAAAGTCTTGTCTTCCAGTGTCCTCTTTGCCAGAATGGGAACACACAAAATTATTTCCTCACATTTAAGACTCATGAACACAATTATTGTTGCTATTTTTCATATTGTTCCAAATGTGTGGCACTGAAAGAGCTTTACATACAGTGATGAGCACAAGAGGTGAGACCCTCTCCCAGCTCACTCTGGCCCCTTTACTTCAAGTAAAAGGCTGTAGCAGCACAAAGAGATGTCAAACGTCCCATATCCATCCCTGAAGGATTCCGCCAGCACAAGTACTGTAGACAATAGCCATAAAGCTTCCTTACAAGGACCCCCTCACAAGCCCTGGTGGTCTGTAGTGGTTGGGGCTGAGGGTGAGAGAGATGTGTCAAAGGTGGGGCTATAGTATGTAGGACTGCAGAGATTCTGGGTAGCGCTTTGGTCCATAAGGCAGCCCACAGAGCTGCCAGCCTCTCAGAGGTTTATAAGTCATGCCAGGGAAACAACCCAGGCACAAAAGTGGCTTAAAGCCACCTTAGCCCCTTGCTTGCTGGAGTTGCAAGTTCTCGGCTAGTCCTCACCTCACAGAACTTTAATTGTTAGAACCTTGATTAAGACAGGCCAGAAACGTCAGAGTATGATCACATGATTCCTTGCTTGTCCTTTGGGAATCATTTGTTACTGTAATATTTTAGACATTCAACAGTTACAGTCCAAAGGCAGTGGAGAGCCAGGTCCTTGGGAACGGGTTTTGAAATGCTCCCAAAGCCTCGCCTGGCAAATAAGTATGCTACTTGCAAATGATCTGTGTTCTCTATTGATGGGCAAAGATTCTGCTAAGGAATCAGAATCTTTACCCCTTTCCACAGGCAGATGCGTATAGGGCTGACATTGAACTGTATCCTTCAAATATATTGTGCTTTTGCATCCTCCATGCAAAGCACACTGTGTCGGAAATATCATGGGAATAGAGTTTCTTCTTGTAGTCCGGAGCAAAGGAAATATCATAGGCAAAACTTGTCCATTTACTATCACTGTTGCTGTATGGCAGAATGCTTTGAGAGAAATGGAGATGGAAACAGAGTTTAGAGAGAGAAATAAAAAGCAAAAGGAAAAGAAGGACTGAAGGCTAAAAAAGTAGAAAACTGCTAGCTGAGAAAGCATAAGAAGCAAACTGACACCAACAAACAAATGAAAGAAAATCAGAAAGCAAAAGAAGTAAGTTAATATGCTGAAAATGTACAAAGAGAAAGAGCAGAATGAAACTAAGCGAAAATGCAAGAAGGAGCAGGGCACTTAAAAGGAGAAGTCTAAGCTAAATCCAAGAAAGGAGAATGATAGATAGAAATCTGCAAAAGAGGAAGAAACAATAAAATAGCAAAGAGAAAAAGAAAACAGAAATACAATAATAATTCCAGTCATTTACTCCCAAGAACTGCACAGCAATATGTTTTTAAATAATAAACAAACATAGTAAGAAAAGAAATACATATTTTTTTGTTTTAAGGTGCTCTGTGGAAATCAGGAAATTTTAAAACTGGGTTAGCAAAAGTTTGGCCATTGTTAGTACGGACATACTGCACCTGACTGAGCAGACCACTTACTTACATGCTGAAGTTTATTCACGTGAGGAATCCCAGCAACTTCAATGTGACTCTGTGTGTGATAAAGAATATGCTTAAGTGCTTTGCTGAATCAGGGCCTGTTGGTGATAGGCTAATTTGAAATACCTAAGAGAACATAGTTTTGTAGGCAATGCCAGTTTCCTCTTATTCAAAGCCTTTTTATGGCCATTTGGAGGGCTATGCATATATTCCAGAGCTCTGCTCAAATGCAATCTCTTTCATTGCCAATTGGTCCTCCTGACATCCTGTTTGCAAAATTCTAAGAGAACAGATCTGCATGAGAAAAGTGATGTGGGAAAAGCATATTTCAAGCACCAGACATTCAAAATTAATGAGGTTGCCAGGCTGAGTTGAAAGAGGTAGGGGTTGAAAAAGTGCAGCAAAACCAGTTCGTGCATGTACAGAACTATCCCTCCGGTTTATCTGCTAATTAATCACAAACAGAGATAGTGGCAAACACCACTTTTTATGTTCTATGTTCTTGTTTACTAGCAGGTCTATACTTAAATCCCTCTTGTTTTATGGCTTCTTAGACCAAGCCCTCAAATTGTCATCTGCCTCACTGCCACATTATATGATTAATCTAACGTGACCTGTTGCAGCTAAATGATGCGTGATCAGAATATGACGAGGTAAAAGGCACATTGAAAAAGAACGGTGAACAGAGAAGAGGAGTCTTAGAATAGAGCTGGATATACAGATTCCAGCTCACCATTGTCCAGCACCTTTTGCAATTATTTACATCTGTGCAGAGTGTAAAAAGCTACCAAATTGAAATGGGTAAATGACAACACAATGCGCAGGTCCAGAGCAGGGGTGCTCATCAGCACAGGCAAATGAGGAACAACCTAACCGAGAATTCCCCAAAGCTACAATATATGTTTTGCATATTCTCATATTTAATTGATACATATATGTAGATTTTAAGACAAATTGTGATTTGATTTAAATGTCACAACGCACTGCCTCCAGCAGTGAAATGCAACACCAGAAAGTTCAAAGTGCTGTGTGAGGCTCACATCTTGGTATAGTTAATAGTGCCTCAAGAAGCTGCCTTATTACCATGGCAATTACCACATCCACCAGTCACTTTATCAGGGCATTGCTATGGTAACCACTGCTTGGTGAGGCCGCAGCAGGATAATAACAGTTAAGTCCTGGGTGCGGAGGGTTTGCAGAGGGCAGTGATGGGGACTGCACCCTGTGCTCCCTGGCCTCCCAACCCAATGAGATGGTGTGCAAGGAGCCACTGCCAAGGCCTGGGACTGCCCCTGCACTGAACCGGGTAGACGTGGCAGCAGTGGGGGCTTCAGTTTTTGGGTCCAACTTCTGCTTCCTCACTATAAATCAGTGGTTCTCAACCTTTCCAGACTACTGTTCCCCTTTCAGGAGTCTGATTTGTCTTGCGTACCCCCAAGTTTCACCTCACTTTAAAACTGCTTGCTTACACAATCAGGCATAAAAATACAGAAGTGTCAAAGCACATAAATACTGAAAAAGTGCTTACTTTCTCATTTTTACATATTCATTTAAAATAAATCAGTTGGAATAAAAATATTGTACTTAAGCTCAGTGTATAGCAGTGGTTTTCAAATTTTTGTTTTGGTGACCCAGTTGAAGAAATTGTTGATGCCCGTGACCCAATGGAGCTGGGGATGAGGGGTTTGGGGTGCAGGAGCAGGCTCTGAGTTTGGGGGGCTCAGGGCTGGGGCAGGGGGTTGGGGTGCAGGAGGGGTTCAGGGCTCTGGGCTGGAGGTGCAGGCTCTTGGGTTGGGCCGGGGATGACAGGTTTGGAGTGCAGGAAGAGGCTTCAGGTTTGCACGTTTACATCAGTGGTGCAGCAGGGGTGGTAAGGCAGGCTTCCTGCCTGTCCTGCTACCGCAGACCGCGCTGTGTCCCAAAAGCAGCCAGCAGCAGGTCTGGCTCCTAAGTGAAGGCACGCAGGTGGCTCGCATGGCCCTTGCCCACGGCACTGCCCCCCTACCCAGCTCCCCCGGCCAATGGGAGTGCAGAGTCAATGAGAGTGCAGAGCCAGTGCTCAGGGCGGGGGCAGTGTGCGGAGCCCAGTGGCCACCCCACCCCCTCACCCGCCTAGAAGCGGGGTTTGCTGCTGGCAGCTTTTGGGGCACAGCGCGGTGTCAGAACAGGTAGGGACTAGCCTGCCTTAGCCGGGCAGCACCGCCGATGGGACTTTTAACAGCCCAATCGGCAGTGCTGACCAGAACCGCCACGACCCAGTGCCTAAAGTTCACAACCCACAGTTTCAAAACCACTGGTGTATAGAATATAGAGCACTATAAACACATCATTGTGTGTATGAAATTTTAGCTTGCACTGACTTCGCTAGTGCTTTTTATGAGCACATTGTAAAACTAGGCAAATACCTAGATGAGTTGACCTTTGTGTACTCCCAAGGGTATGTGTACCCCCACTTGAGAACCACTCCTATAAATAAGATGAGCTTTAAAGCTGTTAACCTATACATTGGAAAGGGGCGGAAATAACTATATTGTGATTTGTGCCTTACCTGCCAAAAAAGTCATGTGCTACCATGAGTCGAAAGTGTGGTGGTAGGTAGCTACAAACCATTCCAGGAAGCAACCGCTGATGTCTGCATTTTAGCATCTTTATCCTCTTGGTCCTCTCCTTTATGCCTTTAAACCTGGCTACTGTATGGTTTGTACAATGATAATGACAGCAAATTGCACCTCTCGTAACTACTATTTCTCTTTTATGCGAACTTGTAGACTTTCCTGAATGAGGATCAACTTAAGCACATGCTTTGCTGAATCAGGGCCAGTGAAATTAAGTGACCTGCCCAAAATCTTTCAGGGAGTCCATGGAAGAGCTGGCCTCAGTACCCAGATCTCCTAAGTCATAGCCCAGTGCTTTAACCACAAAATTATCATTCTTCGTCTTTTCCTTCTAGCTATACAGCAGTCACAGAACCACGTTATTCCAGATGTACTTGTGTAACAACAGCACCTGGCTACATGGCACACTCCTAAACTTTGATCTTAGCAGCTCTACATACATCTGGTGCTGTGCTATTATTCTGTTGACTGTCGCTAGTAGCATTCCTGTTCATTTTTTAATTTTGACTCACATTTTAGATCTGAATAAATCCCTCCCAAAAACTTCGCTGTGCTGGTATTTGCCACCCACAATCTGGTAAAAGGATTATTTTGAGACATGTTTGCTTTATAAGCCCAGGTAAACTATACAATTCTGTTCCCACCAAGCACTGAAAACATGTCTCTTTCTACTTCCATTACAGTAAGGTGGTTTTTTTTCTGTTATTATTATTTTATGAAAAAGGCTCTTAGAGTCCATTATAAGCTACTAACAGAATCAATTAAACATGGCACAGTAAAAATTGCAGAACAAAGGATAGATGCTTTGCAGGGTACAGTATGTTCATGTAATCGTTGCATTACGAATTAGAGGCAATTAAGATAAAAATCTTTGTCATTGATTTGTATTAGTTTATCTGTGATCGAGCCAGTAGATGCATCTCAGAAAAACACAGAGGGAAAAAATTTCTAAGAAACATTTGGATACATTTAAGCACCAGTGAGGTCAGGAACCATGCCGCCATGTGGCATTTCTGGGTCTTGAGGACTGAGGCAGTCACACATCTTTAGAACCCAGGGGCCTCATTCTCGGTTGCTGTGATATGGAACATGAACAAGAGGGCAGGGGCAGAAGGTGGCATTAAGCTGCCTGTGAACTGTATTCTGGTCTGGAGCTATAGATGAGGCCTGCCTGGTCCCCACTATGAGTTAGAATACCATCAAGGCTGTTCTAACCTACTTCTCTGCTCCTGGTGGGCCCTGGGAAGCAGATAATAGCTGTAGTTTAGTTCACTCTTCCAAATCACTTTTTGTACTTGTAGTAGGGAGCAGGGCACACAGCAGCTGAGGAAGACCCTTCAGAAAGGCTGTTCTTAGGGACTTTCTCTGTTCATATGCCAAAAAGGCATATAAAACCCTTAGTGGCCTGAGAATCAGGATAAATGCAGTGAAGAGTGACTCCAAACAACGAAGCATTGTCAGTTTTGCTGGTCCTGAAGTAATTGCAATGTCAGTGGACACTGCTGTGATATTTAGTACAAAAGACATAAAAAGATGTTTTCTCATCACCACTGTGTTTGGAAGACCCTAAGATTGTTAAAACTGAAGAATCTGGGATGAAGGGAGATTGAGATGTAAAGAGGAAAACAACAAGATGGGGGGGAAAGTTTACATGGAGGTGAAAAACAAGATTGATATTAAAATGAATAGACTATCTCTACCTCACAATACAATCCGAGTTGCAGGAGCTTAACCCTTCTCAAAATGTATATTGACCTCCCTCCCTCAACCATTAGAGGTACCTTACAAGTTGTTTTATGATGGTTTTGATGTTGTGGTTATTAAGGAACTGGTCTGGGACTCAGACGATCCAGGTTCAATACCCAGATCTGCCATAATCTCTGTCCCTCAGTTCACCATCTGCAAACTGGGGATAAAGTATTATTATCCTTTCTTTTCCTTTTTTCCACACTTTGTCAGTTTTGTCGACTTATACTATAAGATCATCAGTGCAGAGAGTGTCCCTTACTGTATGTTTGTACAGTACCTAGCACAGTGAGACCTCAAGCTCGGGTGGCATCTCTCAGAGCTACTCTAACACAAATAGTAAAACAAGTGAAATTATGGAGCTGGCAAGCAGGAGCAGCGCCAGGGTTTCTGACGCCCTAGGCGGACAGCCATTTCGCCGCCCCCTGTGGGTCCGGTGGACCTACCGCAGTCATGCCGGCGGACGGTCCGCTGCTGGAAAGGCTCCGGTGGAGCTGCTGCAGTGATGCCGGCGGGCAGTCCGCTGGTCTAAAGGCTCCGGTGGACCTGCCGCAGGCATGACTGCGGTAGGTCCGTTGGAGCCTTTAGACCAGCGCACCTTCTGCCGAAATGACTGCGGCAGCTCCACCGGAGCCTTTCCAGCAGCGGACCATCCGCCAGCATGACTGCCATAGGTCCACCGGACCCGCGTGCTGCCCCCCCCGGCAATATAGCGCCCCCAAAAAATTCTGGCGCCCTAGGCCATTGCCGCCTAAATGGTAGCGCCGGCTCTGCTGGCAAGACATCTCCATAGTAGTTGTCATAAGTGACTAAAACAGATCTCCATAATATCCAGTCAATATATTTCCAGTGAAGGCAGATGGACCCTCAAGCTACATGAACATTTTTGTGGGCATTTTTGGACATTTTCTGGCTACCTATGGCAAGTGCCCTGGAAAACAGGCAGAAGAACTGTGAAGATATACATGTCCTCTAGTATAATTCTCCCTGCTGTTTACATTACATGGCAGTAAGGACATCTCTTTCTCCTTTTCAATAATTTGCTTATAATAGGGAGGAGAGAAGGAGAGTGGAGTTCCTCGAGGATCAGATTTTGAACCAGTCTTATTTAAAATTTTCATTAATGACCTTGGCACAAAAAGTGGGAGTGTTCTAATCAAATATGCAGATGACACAAAGTTGGGAGTTATTGCCAATACAGAGGAGGACCAGAATGTCATGCAAAAAGATTTGAACAATTTGAAAACTGGAGTAATAAAAATGAGATGAAAATTAATAGTGCCAAGTGCAAGGTCAAGCAGAATTTTTGCAATAAGCTGAGGATGTATTAGTTGGAAGTGACAGAGAAGGAGAAAGATTATTTTTTGATCACAAGATGATTATGAACTCCCAGTGTGATGCAGCAGCAAAAAAGACCAATGCAATCCTAGGATGCATCAGGCAAGGTATTTCCAGTACAGACAAGGAAGTGTTATTACCATTATCTGGAATACTGTGTGCAATTCAGATCTCCAAGTTTAAGAAAGATTAATTCAAATTGGAACAGATGCAGAGAAGGGCTACTAGGATGATGAGAGGAATGGAGAACCTACCTTACGAGAGGAGACTTATTGAGATATGCTTCTTTAGCCTAACAAATGAAGGCAGAGGGGAGATATGATTGCTCTCTATAAATACATCAGAGGGATAAACACCAGGGAGGAAGAGGAGTTATTGAATTTAAGAGCCAATGTTGGTACAAGAACAAATGGATATAAACTGATCATCAATAAGTTTAGACTTTAAATTAGCTGAAAGTTTCTAACCATCAAAACAGTGAAGTTCTGGTACAGTCTTTTAAGGGGACTAGTGGGAGCAAAAAAACCTAACTTGATAAATTTATGGCAAGGATGGTATGATGAGATTGCCTGCAATGGCATATAACCCATCAGCAACTGCGTTTAGCAAATATTTCCAGTGGCTGGAGATGGGACACTAGATGGGGAGGGCTCTGAGTTATTACACAGAAATCTTTCCCATATATCTGGCTGGTGGGTCTCACCCACATGCCCAGGGTCTAACTGATGATCATATTTGGGATCAGGAAGGAATTTTTCCCAAAATCAGAATGGCAGAGACCCTGCGGGGGCCTTGATTTGCTTTCCTCTGCAGCATGGGGCTAGGTCATTTATTGATTTGAACTAGAGTAAATTGTGGATTCTCTGTAACTTAAAGTCTTTCAGTCAAGATTTAAGGACTTCAGTAAATCAGCCAGAGGATATGAGACTACTACAAGAGTGGGTGTGTGAGATTATGTGTCTTGCAATGTTCAGGAAGTCAAACTAGCTGATCAGTTTGACCTCCTGAACATTGCAAGCCACATAAACTAGCTGGTCCTTTCTGGGCCACGAGTCTATGAGAACAGGTTCTTTCTGATGTATAATTAATGTGTGTTTGAATCTAAATTCACTCATAAATACCACAATTCAAATACCACATTTGTGCAAAGTGGAGAGGAATTAGGTACCTCTAGGAGTAGATAATGGAACATGATAGGCCTTCAGTGGTCAAAATCCAGCCCGGGTCAAAAGTTGTTACTGTCTGTTGGACATTTGGTAACATGTTTTGTACAAGTTTTGTAGTTCTCTTCCCAGTAAATAGGGACACTACATCACAGTAATCACTACTATCACTACCACTGCTCTTGGTGCCAGTCTCAGCATTCAAGGATTAATATGACCTATTGACTTCCATAAAGGCCATGTCTCCAGATCAGAGTTGAATCACATTAACGGGGCAGTATGAGGAATTCTGCACTCCCTTGCCTTGTTCTATATGTCCTATGGAGTGATGTCATTTCACACTCCAGGGGCTTGAAGTGTAGCCACTTTTATGATCATTATAGGGACATGAAAATTAAAAGAACCCCATATTTTCTGGCTACAAAATGAATTTAAATATAGCTAAAGATCAATTAAACGAACATTGTTAAACAGGATTTTGAGAAATCTCTCTCCAATATATATTTTTCTCACTCCAGTCTCCTGTATTCATTCTCTCTCTCTCTCTCACTCACACACACACATTCTTCTTTTCTTTCTCTCTCTGTGTCTCCTGCCCAGTGTGCTCCATCTATCTGAACACAGTGGCCATAGGTATAATATAGGTGTCAAAACCTAGTCCCAGATTTGGACCTTAGCGTCCAAAATATGGGGGTTAGCATGAAAACCTCCAAGCTTAGTTACCAGCTTGGACCTGGTACTGCTGCCACCACCCAAAAAATTAGAGTGTTTTGGGGCACTCTGGTCCCCCCAAAAACCTTCCCTGGGGACCCCCAGACCCAAATCCCTTGAGTCTCACAACAAAGGGAAATAAACCTTTTCCCTTCTCCCCCACCTCCAGGTGTTCCTGGAGAGATACACAGAAGCAAACTCCGTGAGTCTAAACAGAGGGACTCCACCCTCCCCGTTCCCCAGTCCTGGAAAACAGAATTACTTCCCTCTTCACCCAGAGGGTATGCAAAGTCAGGCTAGTACATCTAACCCACACAGATGTCCCCCTGACTTCTTCCTCCCACCAATTCCCTGGTGAGTACAGACTCACTTTCCCTGGAGTTCCTCACTAAAGAAAAACTCCAACAGGTCTTAAAAGAAAGCTTTATATAAAAAAGAAAGAAAAGTACATACAAATGGTCTCTCTCTATTAAGGTGACAAATACAGGGTCAATTGCTTAACAGAAATATGAATAAACAGCCTTATTCAAAAAGAATACAAATTAAAGCACTCCAGCAACTATAAACATGTAAATACAAAAGAAAAACAAATACCCTTATTGTTTTTATGATCTCTGTACTCACAACTTGGAAACAGAAGATTAAAAAGCAGGAAACAGAAATCACTTCTCAAAGCTGAGAGAGAGGCAGGCAGACAGACAAGGAACTCAGACACAAACTTTCCTCCACCCAGAGTTGAAAAAATCCGGTTTCTTGATTGGTCCTCTGGTCAGGTGCTTCAGGTTACTTTTTTTTTCAGGTGAAAGAGACATTAACTCTTAGCTATCTGTTTATGACAATAGGCACAAAAGTAGAAAAGCTGAGATTGCAGCAATTAGAGCTAGAATGCAAACCCAGCATCACTTGGATGGCTGTGTTAGGTAATTATTTTTATGCACACACATTTTTGGAACACAACTGTACTAAAAGCATTGTTCCCGTGTGAAGTGCAAAGAGTGCTGCTGTCTTCCTGAAAGACTAAAGTGTAAGTGGAGTGAACTTCAGTAAACTGATTTATTACTGCTCCACTATGTATTTTGCTAGAAAAAACTATTTTACATTAACTTTTCACAGCTCCCAAAACTATATATATAATTTATATATATATATATAGTGTATATTTAATAAGGATAACTTATTATACAATTAATAAGGGTAACTGTTACAATTATTTTTTATGTTTCCTGGTAAATAGCTGATAAAAATCAAAGAATAAATTTAAGCTGTGGCATTTATATTTTTAATATAGAGGGTTTATATATATTATACACTATATACCTATACTATACCAATGCCCAGTATATATATAATGTATCTATAGCATCATTTATAGATATGTATTATCTTTATTAAATATTGCATCATTCATACATTCATATATATATATATGAATGATGCAATATTTGCAGCATCTCAGCAGAACTCATATTAACTAGCTGCATATATTAATCCAAATATATACTTTGTATAAAGTACAATACTTCGTATTGTCTATCACCTTCATAAATATTAATTAGGCAGTATAATTATTTCCTTGAATTTTGCTATTAGCATTTAGTAGAAAAACAGGTCCCGAAAATAATACTTTTTTAAAGCGTCTGCATTGTAAGTTCCATAGCTCTCCAGTGTCTCAACCAGCGCTGTGTCTTCAGTTAATCCTTTTCTGAAATAAGGGCACACTTTGGTCTTATTTCATTTCTCTGGAGTTAGCTCATCATCTTACAGCGGGGAAAGCAGCTTTCCATTCTTAATCGATTCCACCATACATCTCAGAAATCTTATTTTGAAATGTCTTGGGGTCATTTTAATTGTGGTAGTTCATTCCATAGCATGATGGCCCCACAGAATGTATGTTTTATTAGATCATTCCTTCAAGCTCTGACTTGAGTTCTTGAGGAGTGTTTGTGGTTCAAAAAGTAACTATAAAAATGACATTGTGGGCTCCCCTGTATATTCTCCCAATGGATGCCACATCACATTTTCTCAGTTTACAAGTGAAAAGATGTTTATTTTCTTTTCTCTGACTATCAGCCATGCAAACTCATCCTGGGATCTGAAAATCAAGCTGGGTTCTTCCTGCCTTTTGCCACTTCGCCAGTTTTGGCTGGGACAGTCCCTTTTTAAAGCCCTGACTTTTTTTTTCAAAAGGAGGCATTTGTCCCATTTGCTCTTGCTAATTTGATCAATTGGCAAGAGCAAATGGGACAAATGCCCATCTTCATAAAAAAAAAAAGTACGGTGCAGTGTGGAGGACCAGTGGAGATGCCAGCTCCTGCAGGGGGGGAGGCAGAACTGGGGGAAAAGACAGTGTTCCAGCATTGGGGGTGGGTGGCAGAATTCCTGCAACAGCTGACAGCCTCCTGAGGGGGCCCCCGCAGGGTTCCAGCAACAGCTGACAGCCTCCTGAGGGGGCAGGGTTCTAGCCACGGTCAACAGCCTTCCACGGAGCACGGGGACATCGGGAATGTCCCATTTTCTCTTTGGGAAATATAGTCATCCTAGTAAGAAAGATTCTGGAATTTTTACAGACAATCTTGCTAATGATGCCAAGATGAGAACAGAATGCAGCCTGTTCTCACCGATTGGCTTTGCAAGCCTAATCATAAGAAAGTCTTTTTTTCTGTCAGTGCTGAAGCAAAACAGACCAAGAAGAGAGATATGCCATGAGAAAGGACCATTTTACAAAGTGATATATTGTAATATGACAACACTTTACATAGAATCATAGAATCATAGAATATAAGGATTGGAAGGGACCTCAGGAGGTCATCTAGTCCAACCCCCTGCTCAAAGCAGGACCAATTCCCAACTAAATCATCCCAGCCAGGGCTTTGTCAAGCCTGACCTTAGAAACCTCTAAGGAAGGAGATTCCACCACCTCCCTAGGTAACCCATTCCAGTGTTTCACCACTCTACTAGTGACAATGTTTTTCCTAATATCCAACCTAAACCTCCCCCACTGCAACTTGAGACCATTAGTCCTTGTTCTGTCATCAGGTACCACTGAGAACAGGCTAGATCCATCCTCTTTGGAACCCCCTTTCAGATAGTTGAAAGCAGCTATCAAATCCCCCCTCATTCTTCTCTTCTGCAGACTAAACAATCCCAGTTCCCTCAGCCTCTCCTCATAAGTCATGTGCTCCAGCACCCTAATCATTTATGTTGCCCTCTGCTGGACTCTTTCCAATTTTTCCACATCCTTCTTGTAGTGTGGGGCCCAAAACTAGACACAGTACTCCAGATGAGGCCTCACCAATGTCGAATAGAGGGGAATGATCACGTCCCTCAATCTGCTGGCAATGCCCCTACTTATACAGCCCAAAATGCCGTTAGCCTTCTTGGCAACAAGGGCACACTGTTGACTCATATCTGATTTCTCATCCACTGTAACCCCTAGGTCCTTTTCTGCAGATCTGCTTCCTAGCCATTCGGTCCCTAGTCTGTAACAGTGAATGGGATTCTTCCTTCCCAAGTGCAGGACTCTGCACTTGTCCTTGTTGAACCACATCAGGTTTCTTTTGGCCCAGTCCTCTAATTTGTCTAGGTCCCTCTGTATCCTATCCCTACCCTCCAGCATATCTACCACTCCTCCCAGTTTAGTGTCATCTGCAAACTTGCTGAGAGCCATCCTACAGATCATTAATATCATTGAATAGGTTGTTGTTAATGTCTGAAGAGCAGATCATTTTGGGGTGGAGGGTTTAATTTTGTTTTCAATCTCATGGCATGAAGGATCAATGTGAAATTCTACTTAGGGCACTGATCCTGCAAGTGACTCTGTAAGAGAAAACTGCTACACCGGAATCCCATTGACCTGGAGGATATAGGCCTTCATTTATGAGGTATGATTTAAACATAAAGAAAAATAACACGTCTTAAAGACAGTATATTGTTGGGCTTTAAACCCTTGACAGTGTCATTTTTATTAAATCACTTTTAGTTTCTGGAGCGCCCATATTTGTTATGGTCTAGCCTACTGTATGAAGCGTTCCTCAGGGCTGTCTCAAGTTGCAACCCAGGATGACGCTAATAGGATTACAAGAAACATTTTGCCAGTCCTAGTTTCAGGTAGATGATTCTGCATCAACAGACTCATTTCCATCCTTCTTGCTTCGCAGTCAAGAAGCTGTTTTCAAGTATTACATTGACCCTATCTGAGTGCGCCTCATCATAGTTAGTTCATATTACCTCTGTCATCTTGTAGCTGGAGGTCAGAGAGAGTTCTTTTGTTGGATTTTCAAGTAACAGGGATAGAATGTAAAACTTAATACATCACGTTATTATTATAAAGTAAAACCACAGCCAAATGCAATTATTATAAGATAATCAGGAACTAGAGACATGGAGGTGTGTGACAAAACCTTTAATCTTCTTGATTTGGATCATGCTACTGTATTTTGTGCTAGATTACTCCAAAATGCCCTGTGCTCTTATAAAATTCCAAGAGAGGAGTGTATGTGTGTGTGTGTGTGTGACAGAGAGAGAGAGAAAGAGAGAGAGTGTGTGTGTGTGTGTGTGCGCGTGCATGCTGCTGTTAGCCGTACTGTCTGTGCAAAAGCTAATCACTATTTTCAAAAATAGGTGGTCTTTATGATGCACTTGACTATTCAGATTAGATATAAATGAGTACAGTGTATGTGTGGTGTACACAGTTATGTTCAAGTGACTTTTAAAAAACATTAAATAGCCTCCTGTGGCAAAAAGTAGGTTAATCAAAATTACACTGTCAAGTGCAGAGTACAGACCTTCTTGTAAAAGAAAATTAAGTAGAACTGATAATTATAACTAGTGAACAACCTTTGAATGTAGTCAATAAGACAGTCAATTTGCTTAAAATAATGAGGTACTCTGGCATGAACAATCTGTTCATACTTTGTTCCCAGGAGCCTCTAGTGGAAATCACAGCCCTAGCTGACATTTGATACTTTCTGTCAATTTGTCAACTCCGTGTCAGCCTGAGTTATAAAATGGTGCTGGGAGGTTGTTTAGGGAGAGATATGAAACTGGGAATGTAGAGATTCTTTTCAATGTGGCACATGCTTATTAAATGTAGATAAATGGCTCACATTTCCATCTACATTAGTCCAAAATTGCATTAGGATTCTATCATTTCTGTGGATAACAAGAATTTTGGGAAGGATGTTAAATCTCATGCTTTGGGGTTTAAAACAAACTATCTATTAATGATTAGACTAAAGCTTAATATGCGGGGTAGGTTGCCACACATCTACCTACTGCAGGGTTCTTACACCTTCCCCTGAAACATCTGATACTGGCCGTTGTCAGAGACGGGATGCTGCATTAGATTGACCTTGGGTCTGATGCAGTCTGGCAATTCCTATTTTCCACGAGTTCCAAGAAATCAAAGGAAGCCCAGACATTCTGGATTCACTCTGAACGCCTTTGCCCCAAACATAGCATGTGAAAATGTTTGTGAAACATAACCCTAAAAAAATACACAATCAACAAAGTAGTTGAGGGGGTCTCTTGTTCTTGCCTGTGGCTCCCCTTTACTGGTCCAACTTGCCCCAGTCTGCACCCAAACCAGGACTGAATTCCACATGGAGAGGCCTTCACAACTTCAGAGAATGCCCCATTAAAATCAGTGGTGCTCTGGGCGGGGACAGTGGGTCTTTTGAGAGTGGCCTACAAAAGAGATGTCTGTACATATGTAGATAGTAAGCTAATGGACCTAAGTTTTCCTATTTGCTTGAACAGGTTGCACATCATCAGAACTTGAACAAATTCCATCCTCAGCGCATCACAACCACTTTATGGCTGAGCAGAGGCCTGTTGAGATTTCCAAGAAACGGCTAATAAAGACATACTGAGATAATAAACCCATGGACAACATTAATAAACTGGTGGAATAAACCAGCAAACGGCCTGGGCAGCAGCCCAGTACAGCATCTCATGTCCCACTGTACATGGTCCACATGTCTACAGCAAATAAACTTTTGAAGCCAGCAGCAGTGAAACAGATGATGTAACAAATCAAATAGCAGCAGCAGCATGACAAATAGTATTATGACAGAGGTGTCAAAGAGCTCCTTGAACTCCAGGTAGGACGGCCAATAAGAGTATACCCAGCACCTATATGACATTCTCCAGAATACAATCTGGACTGTTGAACAGTGGTGTCCCCCTTAACGCTGTAACTTGGATGACTTTTATGATGTTTTGCTGTCATACTTGGCCTGCTCACACAGCCTTCAGCATGCAAAATCATTGCCAGCTGAATACATGAATGCTCTCCTAGCCATCTATGAATTACATACAGTGCGACTTCCGCATATTCCTAGACCTACCCCAGAAATGTTCATCTTGCATTGCTCAGTACCCCTCTGGACAGTACGAGCTCATAGTAAGTTTGTCATTTCAACAAAGGAAAATGATTATGCACCAACTTTGTGCTTCAGGTGTAGTTTCCCAAACACTCCAATCCAGACACACACTGGATTAGATAAAATAATAAAATCAGTTTATTAACTTCAGAAAGATTTTAAGTGATTACAAGTGATAAGGCATAAAAGTCACGATTGGTTACAAAAGAAATAAAAAGATAAAAACACAAGCTAATTCCTAAATTTTGACAAGCTTATAGGATTTAAATCAAGTATCGTTCTCTCACCATAAGTTTTAATAGTTCACAGACTGGATTTCCTTTCAGACAGAGACCACTCCCCCAGTTCGGAGTCTGTAAGGTGTTTGTTGATATCATAAGCAGAGAGATGGGAGGATGAGATGTAAAGTCAGTGTTTTCCTCCCCCTTTTGTAACTCAATTTCTTGTGATAGAAACATGCTTGCTGAGTCTGAGTGACACACAGTCTGTTGTGGACATGAGGTTTGAAGTATTCCTGTGATGCAATATAAATTTCTTATTTGCACTTTCCACGTGCTGAGGAATGGCTGTTTAAGCCAGTGGTCTTCTTTAACATCTGGCTGCAATGCCAGTGAGTTTTTGCCTCTGAAAAACTGGCTTGGACCTGCTTTCTTGAAGCTTGGAGCACATTATAACAATGATACATAATAGAATCCTATAGCGTCACATACAATATTGATACACACATTTTACCAGGACAATAATAGCAGATTATGACTTTTCAACTTATAGCTCACCAGGCATATTTTGCAAAAAAAATCATACCCTTTTAAAAATGGTGAACATGGAGTACAGGATGTCACAACCTAATGACAGAGTAAAGAGATGGAGGACGAGGACATTTGTGCAGAGTAGTACCAAGATCATATAAGATATTAGTACAAGGACAACTCTACCACTGCAACTGTTATTTCCCAAGAACAATGAAGGGAAGACTCAAATGAGTCACACAGCCTTGCTTTGGATAAAAACTATGACTAGAAAAGCAGTTTGCCTATTAGTGACCATCCTGAGTTGACAAAGACAATACCATAAAATCTAGCAGCACAGAAATCTCCAGTGAGCAAAGAGCAACAGACAGAAGAGATGCAGATTGGGAGAGCAGCAAGTCATTTCAAAAACTGTATAGTTCATTGAAATTATGCAGTTTCCTTTATAGGAAGAGAAACGGTCCAAGAGTGGACCATGTCTGTCTAGATGTTAACAGTTAGTTCATGGGAAAAGTTCAATAGATGGTGCTTAAGAATAAGCAGCACTGGTCACAGATTAAAAAGCTAAAAGAATGTAAAATTAACATGCACACATTAAGTAGATTAAGAGCTGGCTATCGTCTAGAGCTCAAAATGTAATTTGTAAACTGGGAATCATCAGTAAGTGGGTGTGTATCTAGTGAGGTCCCACAAGGACTGGTTCTTTGCCCTACGCTATTTAACATTTTTATTAATAACTAAAAGAAAACATGAAATCATCACTGATTTAGTTTGCAGATGAAACAAAAATTAGGGGAGTGGTCAATAATGAAGAGGACAGGCCACTGATTTAGAGCGAGCTGGATGACTTGGTAAACCTGATGCAAGCAAACAATATACATTTTAATATGATGAATTGTAAATGTATACAGCTAGGGACAAAGAATGTCGGCCTGACTTACAGGACGGGGAACACTATTCTGTGAAGCAGTGACTCTGAAAAGACTTGGGGGTCATGCTGGATAATCAGCTCAATATGAGCTCCCAGTGCAATTCTGTGGCCAAAATGGTTAATAAGATCCTGGAATGCATAAACTGGAATATTAAGTATGAGTAGAGAGGTTCTTTGACCTCTGTATTTGGCACTAGTGTGATCACTGCTGGAAAAAATGGATTCGAAACCATGCCTTATAGTGATATTCTCAAGGAGGTCAATCTATTTATCTTCACAAAGAGACAGTTATGGGGTGACTTGACTGCAGTCTCTTAGTATCTGCATGGGAAACAAATATTTAATAATGGGCACTTTAATCTAGCAGAAAAGGATATAACATGATCCAATGGCTGGAAGTTGAAACTAGACAAATTCAGACTGGAAATAAGGTGTAAATTTTTAGCAAAGAGTAACTTTCTGTTAGAGCAACGCCTGGTGGCATGCTGGATTCTTCATTACTGACTATTTTTAAATCAAGATTGGATTTTTTTTTTCTGGAAAGATCTACTTTAAGAATTATTTTGGGCAAATTCTATGCCTGTGTTATGCAGGAGGTCCAGATTATCAGAACGGTTCCTTCTGTCCTGTATTCAATCGGTGAATACAAGTAGTTGTGCCCTGTACGTGACTTCCATTGTGCAGCTCTCTACATGACCCCCTTCACAATTGTTTGTCTGCACAGAGGTCAGTGTAACTTCTGGACAGCGGTGAGCTAACGTGGCTCTAGTACCTGGTGCTCTGCCAATAGTTTGACAAAGAACTCGCCAATATTTTTTTCCTTAGCTTCCGATGAGATCCATATAACAGGGTTGTTTATACTGTCAGAGAGGATGGGTGAGGGGCTTCATTTGTCTTCTGTTACACAGGGATCAGCACTTAACAAACATACTTAGGCCCCAATACTACTATGTGCTCTGTGCAGGCAGCCATCTGCAGCCATTGAAAGCCTCTTTGCCTTCAGTAGCACGGAGCTCTTTGCAGAATCGAGGCCATAACATGTGTGACTCTTCCCCACAGATGCTGATACTTTGTTCTTAAGAGATATACCTAGCCTGGCACAGTGTGCACCAGGTGCAAGTTCAAATGGAAACGTTGTGGGAAGTTAAGACCTTTTAAGGGGGATCTGGACATAGGCACCTACTCTGTGGGTGCTCTGGGGCTGGAGCACCCATGGAAAAAAATTGGTGGGTGGTCAGCACCCACTGGCAACTTTCTGTGACCCCCCCTGCCTCCCTGCTCCAGCTCACTTCCATCTCTGCCTCCTCCACAAGTGTGCCGCCGTTTCCTGCGTCTCCCCCCTCTCTCCCTCCCAGTGCTTGCTCTGTGAAACAGCTGATTCCTGGGGCAGGGATGGGGGGAGGAGGGAGAATGCCATGTGCTGTGGAAAGTCATTAGGGATTTGGAGAAGGGATCCAATAGGGGCAGTGAGGGGGCGGAGTTAGTGTGGGGACTTTGGGGATGGGGTTGGAATGGGGGCAGGGCCAGGGGTGGGGATGAGGTGGAGTCAGGGCAGGGCCAACAGCAGGGAAAGGGGCGGGGGGCACGGGCACCCACCAGCACCGGAGAAAATTGGCGACTTTGGATCTGGACATTATCCTCCCCCATGGAAAGTTTAAAGTGCCTGACTCTTGGTGTCATCTACCCATTCAGAAGGCAAATGTTTGTTCTACAGAAGGATTTTTCTGAGCCCCCGTGGTAAAAGTCACCTCTGTCTGGGCCAGCAGCACAGCAATCGTCCTATTCCTCCCTTCAGTTTGGCTGAAAAAACAACAACAAGGTGTTCCTGAAAGCTCCCTTCAGCACAGCACTGCTGGTCTATTGAGTAGCAATAGCTAAGGGACAACTCTAGCTTCACAACAGTTTGTTTTAAAGGAAGAAAAAAAGAGCATGATTAAAGGATAGAGACTTTAATTATCCTCTAATGTAAATCAGATCCAAGTAGAATTCCATTTCAGTTAACTTGTTTTGCGAGAACCCCTGACTCCCTTTCTAAATAAGGAAAAGTTAAAGAAGGTTACATCCATTTTCAGAATAACCCTCAGTTTAAAGGAAAGCCACATGCTTCTATAAATAGATTCTAAGTTTTATTATTCTCAGTCAGGAAGTTGCCACCATTGCATTTTGGCAGGAGTGACCCAATTCTGAGGGAACTAGTTAACAGGATCAGGATCGTAAGAATGATTTCAAACTTGGGCAATGTTAGAAGGCATGATTTCACTCTGGCTGTCCTTTTAAAAATGTCAACTTTAAATGACCATGCAATTTTTCAGTTCAAACTAAACTAGAATTGTGAACAAGGGTCCTTGATTTTGCAAACGTGATGACTTTGGTGATGTTCCAGCCTGCATGCATCACATTGCAAGAGCAAACTACTGGTGATTTCTGCTTGTGAGAAATCACAAACCAGTGCAGCTTGCACAGCCCTTTTATAGCCCTTTCAAGGAAGAGGCTGGGCATAGGGCGGGACTCAAGCAGCTCTGAGAGAAGCTCTCTCTTTCTATTGGCTGCTCTGTGGCACCCTAATACCTGTAAGGGTGGGTTTAAGCTAACTTATTTCACTCTATTTCTCTGCATAACACCCCAAACACAGCCCTACATTCCTTCAGAAATAGATTGTGAGTTATGGAATGTTTTTCCATTTAGTTTCCACCAGAATCTGCTCGTTTATTTCTTAAACTGAGACAGTCTTTAGGCAAAGAAGAAAGTTAAAAAACATAAGGAATGTTCATAGAAGGAATGTTCTTGGAAGGAATGTTCATGGAAGTCCTACTTGAGACCCCTGAAATGGGCTAGATTTTCATTAAGTGCTGGGCACCCAGCCACTGAAAGTCAGACCCTACTAAAGTGTTTTAAGTTGAGCATCTGACAGCTGAATGACTCCAAATCACTGCCCACTTCTGACAATGTAGTCCATGTTATCTATAGATGTAAAGGTACAAACCTATTTTCACAGCCATGATACATACACTGTGTTTTAGTCTCTCTGTTTTAAATCCTATTTGTTATCTAAGATTAAGGCTAAAAATATTAATCTTCCTCTTTTGCAGAAGATAACCATTTATGTAACCCCACCATGCCCAATTTTCCCCAGTTAAGGTTCTCTGAATCTCGACAAGAGTTCCATTCAGCCTACTCAAATTAGAAGGGGCCTTTTTTGCATCTAAAGGAGAGGCTTCCAAGTCTCTTATACTGTGCAGCTGGTAGGGAAACTTTCTGAGTTCCTTCACGGCCTGATCCCAAAGCTATGTGTTCAGAAGTTTTTAAAATATATTTTATTTAATGCTACTATGGTTACTAGAGAGAGGTTCCCAAATATGTTCCAAGAAATCTGAATGGCCCATAGGCTCCCCTGCACTTGTGTAGGATGATGGGGATCAAATCCCTCGAACAAGTCAAGACATACATTTCCTGCTTCAAGTCGTCACCTTTCTACTCCTGTAAGAAAGAGGAGGAGCCAGAAATGAGGAGGGAGTTGCATCCCCTATAACCTGCCATAAATTAATATGTAAAATCAGTGGTGTGTTAATGCTGCCTTGCGTCAGTATAACCTCCTGCCTCACACTCTGGGACTCCCCTCTGCAGAGCTGCAGGCTGCCCCCAGGGGTGTCAGCCAGTGCTGATCCTGACACGCGGGGAAGGGGTCTTTAGGATGGCAAAATGGGCTGGTGTGCTATGCATCTGGGCAGGATCCATGGAATGGGGAGAGGGCTCTATGTGTTTGATCCTCTGTTATGTTTTCAGGCCCTGCCCAGTTCCCACCCCACTCAAACGCAAGAGCTACAGAACTGCACATCACTTGGTGTCACATGGGCTGATTCTGGCACGTTGGCTGATGCCACGCCCCTGTCTGCAGCTCTGGCACTGGTTTACAAATGTTCACGAAGGATATGTGCACACTGCAGTCAGAGGCAGTGGTGGCTCCAGGCCCCAGCACGCCGAAGCGTGCTTGGGACGGTAAGCCGCGAGGGGGCACTCTGCCAGAGCCGTGAGGGAGGCAGGCAGGCTGCCTTCCTCGGCTTGCCTGCGGAGGGTCCACTGGTCCCGCGGCTTCGGTGGACCTCCCGCAGGCAGGTCTCTCAGGAGGTCCACCGAAACCGCAAGACCAGCGGACCCTCCGCAGGCAAACCACCAGAGGCAACCTGCATGTGCTTGGGGAGGCAAAATCCCTAGAGCCGCCCCTGTGTGGGGATGTGATTGCATCACACGTAGACATACCCAAGCTAGCTTTAATCTAGCTAGCGGTATCAATAGCAGTGAAGCCGCAGCAGCACAGGCTAGCTGCCTGAATAAATAGCCAGGGTCCCAAATGGGCTTATACAGCCAGCACTGAAACCTATCCTGCTATATAGCTTTACTACTCTTGGTACTGGTGATAGCTAGATTAAAGCTAGCTGAGGCATGTCTGCCTGTGCTGCAGTCACACCTACGAGTGCAGTGTAGACATATCCTAAGCCTCAGAATTCTTCAATATCCATCTTAGAGAGGGGAAACTGTTCAGCACAAGTTAAGTGACTTCATGAGGTCATGCAGTGAGTCAGTGCCAGAGTGCAGGAGAGAACTCAGGAGTCCTGCTTCTTTGTCCCCTGCTCTGACTTTTAGTGAACATAGTGAGCAGAAGAGCTGAACACAACTGATCTGTAAACTGGGTTCACAGTCCATTCTAGGTCCATTGACTTGCCCTGGCTCTGCTATTTCTTATTCTCCAATTATGACACAGTGTCTTATAAAGTGCTCTTCACCACGGAAGGATTCTTATCGCACACGGTGCTGTATTCATTAGAATTTGTATTCTATCCCCAGTGGACAGGCAAGAGTTAACATAAATGAGAGTTATGTACACACATGGGTCATCTGCCCAATTTATTCGAAACTTGAGTGCCAATAGCATCAAGCCTGCATAAATGGACACAGTCACATATTGACCTGTCCCCCTGCCAGTCAATTGACTTAATTTACTCCCTTCCTCATCAAGTGACGGTGTTTCCCAAGTGTTTTTTGAAATGAACATTCTGTGGTTTGTTATCTCATGACCTCCTTCCTAGTTGCCATGCTGCCTGGCAACTCACAATGGCAGAGAAGAAAGAACCCCCATCCTCCTATTCTACCAGGCAGGCTCCTACCACCTGAACCAAAGAAGAATCTTTGTTAGATGTTTGCAGTTTATCAGTTCTGATTCAGTCCTCACATGTACGCTAATTGGTGGATGGCAGTATGATTGGAGATCCTGTTTAACTGGATGCATGATAAAGGCATATGGGCAGATGAATAGGGGCTAATGTGTGGGTAATAATTCTCCTTCTTTCTCCTTGTTGAAGTATGTGTGTATTGTGTGTGGTTCATTTTAATGAATCAGCCCCATAGAGATTTTTTTATTATTAGTTTTGTAAAAAATGTCTTGCCTAACTTTAGCTAAGACAGTCTCCTGATGGAGATCTATTAGTTCCAGGAATGGAAGACATTTCAGATTAAAAAATAACAATTCTCAAGTACCAAGCCCATATAGTCCTAATGATGTGTAGCAGATGTAAAATATTTCCCTTTGAGTCTGATATGCTGCCCGACTATTTAGTGTATTTGAAATGCTAAAGTATCCAGTGATTGATTTCTGAATCTGTAGACAGCATACATAAAACATGAGCATGTTTATTGTATGTTGTCTTAATATCGCCTCTGGAAATATTTTATAGATTTATGTCAGTCGTCACTAGTTCAGAAGTGTTTTCCCGTTTACCATATTTCTTCGGGGACCTAGAAGTGAGCAGTGTGGAAGGACTTTGACTTGTATTGGACAGCTGTAATGATCAAGACTGAAACATGGAACAAAGCTGCAGTAGTAAAATACTTATTAACATGGAGATGGGTGGGTAGTGAAAATGACTCAGCGTAATGCTGCTGGCAGCACATTTGTTTTGGTGTCTTACTGTTTTTAGTTGGTCATCTGATGAATGTCCATATACGTAACTGAGAGTTAAGAGCTCATTAGTTAAAATTTAGTGTTGTGTCTGGAGTCAGGTCAGGCTGCTGAAACTGATGTTTCATGAAAGCTATTAATAGCCACAAAATGTTCTCTCAATAGGAAACTTTGAAAGGAAATATTGTGTTTAGAACTGTTGAAATAGTCTGACAGTGGTTGTCTTGTTTGTTTATCTGATTGTAATGTATGCAGAGTATATTTTCTCACCTTCTGGTGAAGGGTCAGGGAAGGGTGATTATGGTGATAACTCATCAACTCCTAAATCTTTTGTATAGAAACTTCGTGCTCAGTCTGTTTTTAGAAACAGACTGTTAAATCGCTAGCCATTTTGATCAGTGAGCATTGTGGGTATGACAAAACCTATGTACAACTGTATAATAATCACTTCGAATAACTTCTAAAAACACTCATCTTCTGTGTCTTATAGTTTTAAACCTTGCTAGTGTGTGTTTGATCCTTCAGTGGACTTTAGATTTTCACAGTACTAGTTACATTGCAGATGTGGAATTATGATGTATATGGTTTGCTTCTGAGATCCATGAGACTGGATGTTTAGATGCAAAAGGGCATAATTTATGGAATCGTCCCCAAATTTATTATTGGGCTTTCAAAAGAGCTGGTCAGATTATTTATTTATTTATTTACAAATGTAGCCATTTCACAGGGGGAGAAAATTGCTTCTGCAATTCTTCCTGGAGCATTGCATAATCTTGACTTTAAAACCGAACAAACAAAAATCTGGCGTTGTTTGGTTATATCCTGAAAGCCATCATAAGCCAGGGAAGTACTATTGTCCCCATTTTACAGATGGAGAAATATGGCACAGAGAGACTAAGTGACTTGCCTATGGTCATGCAGGAAAGCTGGTGCAGGAGATAGCTGAACCCAGGTCCTCTGAAGCTATTGCCCAAACCACAAGATCATCCTTTCTGTAATATATATGTATGCAGTCCCTTACATAATAGCAAATATTAGGGGCAGTCCATGCAATGCAACCTGGTCTGCAACTGCAATTGTCTCCTAGGGACATGTTGAGACACTGTGTGATGTTTGCTGGTTGCACTCCTGCACTGTATTGTATGGAGCACAATCTAATGTGTGCTGACAGAGCCCTGTGGTGATAACTTGAATTTCGTGGAAGAGGTAATTTTTTCTCTCCTTTTTGTCGCCCCCCACCTTTGATGTTGAACAGGAACTCCCCACCGGCCATTTTCCCAAGTTTCTACAGAAACTACCTGGCAATGGTAGGCCTGTAACTTTCTATCTGTAGAGCTGGCAAGGTGTATGAGTCTGGGGCTGGTAGGATGTGGGAATAAGCTCAAGTTAAACACTGAACCTTGGCCCTTGCAGCCCAGGAACTCTAATCAAGGGGTCTCAGACTTCTTTGAACCAGCCACTGGCCTTATAAGGATTCAGTAAAATCTCTTCACAAGCATCTCCCTGTAAATTTTGGCTTCTACCATCTTGTGCCAACGTATTGTTGTTTCTTGTCCCTGAACTCTGACTATATCGCTGAACTTGAAACAGCTTTAGCTGCAAATCCTTTTAAACAGGGAGATGTGAGAGGGTTTAGTATGTGATGCACAGCATTACTGACAACTTAAAACAGCACCCTTTGATCCAAATAGACACTGACTTAAATCCATTCTGCAGCCATGTTAACCGTACTGAAAAAGCCTAGATGGCTTTGTATAGCTTCAAAATGTGAAAAACGGTCAAGAGGACAACAAATTGCAGGTAAAATTATTCCCCATATATTGTGAAAATCTAGGAAATAGGATTTTCATTCAAGGAATGGCTTCAATGGGTAGTGGAGTTAGCACCATATAGATGAAGATATAGATTACTTTTGTAACCCATTGTTCAGTGAGTATCACATCTCCTTCCTTGCCTGATCTACAGAAGATGTGGCTCTGTTATAGACCCCAGCTAGATGACCTGTCTCTTTAGCTACAACCTTAAGCTCTGAAGGTTCCCGGTTCAGTCCTTGACATTGGACAAGAGACGGTCATCATCCCTTCACTCTACAAACCAGCCAAGTTTTCAGAAGCTCCATGTATGAAGGAAAGTCATGGAATCCCTCCCAAAACACAGTACGCCAACCAGTGGGAGCAGATGTGGCTGAGAGTTAGAGGCCTATCCCTCGTATGAACACTGGAATCACACAGTGGGAAGGTTCCCTGGGGCATTGAGACAGGTGAAGGAGTAGATGGGGCAACTGCTAGGCTGGAGAGAGAAGGGTGTTGGCAACCTGGAGAAAGGCTTTGTGGGGAGTATCTGGTGCAATCTAGTGAATTGTTGGGATGTGAGAGGTTGCCTGAGACAGCAGGAGCTTGTGGAGAGAGCCCATTGGTGGTTACATGGGCCAGCTGATGGGAGAGAGTTAGTAGTGGGCTATATTTGAGGGGATAAGGAGTGCCTTGTGTTGGTGGGTCAAGTGCTCTCCTAACTTCTCTAGGCTGTACGTCCCCGTTGCTGCCTCCCCAAGCTCACTTCTGCTCTTCTAGCCAGACACCAGCAGGGGCAGTGGGAGCAGCAAGAGAAGGGACAGAGCAGGCACCGCAACAGCCTCATACTGATACTAATATCTCAGCTGGGCCATGACAAGGCATGAATGGACTGTCAGTTATGTGGGTGTCATGCAAGGTGCCTGATGCTGGCCAGCCCTGATCTCTGGGCTGCTAGGTCCTTTGTGTGTATTTTTTTATCATGGCATTAGGCTCCTCTCTTAATCTTTTTTTAGTGCTAGTCAGGTGAAATACAGCATGAACTTTGAAAGGTTCTTCTTTACCTACTTTATTTATTTATTTTTCACTTGCACTGCAAGTTCAGTGTGATGCTCTTGAGAGTTGCTACAGTCAGAAACTGTTTCAGGGCTGTGGAAATTTCCTCCAGGAAAGTAACCATGTTGCTTCTTTAAAAAGAGGTTCAGAAGGAAACGCTACTTGATGATGATGTTTAGTGGAGGACTGGAGTTCAACTAGTTCAGATCCAAACAACCCTGGGCATTGAAGCTGTTCAGATTTGGGCTTCAGACAGCAATGATAAGTCAGGCCACTTACAAATTTCCAGGGTCTATATACTGCTGATTACATTTACATCTATGGCTGAAAAGTCAGTGTAGATCATACATTTCAAATGAATAATGCACATATAATTTGGCACACCACATATGTTTTATTCAATATATTTCATTTTACTTTTGTGGGAATAATATTAAAATCAGGATATGGCAGTGAATCACACAGCTATTTAGGAAACCAGGTAAGAAGGGAGTAGATTGTGGCTTTCAGCCTATCTCTAAGCCTGGGTGGTAAACCGCACCAACTCACATGAAGTTGGGACTTAGACACCTGTCTGAAAGCATACAGTTCCTGCTTATTTATATGCCACTGGATCCAAAATCTGCATAGTTCAAGTCACAATCAAGATCTAATGGTCTGATCTGGGTTTGGACTTCTTGATTCTACTGCACTACAAACAATAAGTGGCCCTCCAAACCCATAAAATACAGCGAGGAATACTGCATCCACTTGAAATTGTGTAGGACAGAATGAAGTTACCCAAAGTCCAATTTGCTCAAGACTGGTTTAGAATGTACTGCACATTTTTTTCCTTGACACCAATCGGAAGGGATCTACTAAAAAGCATAGTTTATGCAGAAAAGACTTACTATTTGCATGTTCTTCTGCATAAATAATACAATATTATGGAAAGGAATGGAAAAAGATTATCCTCTTTTGAATTCCAGTACTGAGATGAAGGTTGAAAAATACATTATTGTAGTTTGCAACATTACACTTGGAGAAAGCATTTGAATATCAATAAGCTAAGAGGTTTTTAAATGGATATTTACATATAATATCACCGTGTGTTTACAGTTAATATCATATTGGATTTAATTTTATTATATTCAAGAAAGCAATTGGGGAAGAATAAACACTGTGTGATAGTATCTCATTGATATTCAGAATCAATATGATAATCATACTGCTGATATGAACTCATAAGAAAAGCTTCTGACATTTCATCTAGGCTTCTTAATTTAGTATTTACAATGGATGTATGAAACTATATACTGTACTCTTATTGTTTAATTATGAAGAGTAAACTTTGCATCATATTTTTGATTTTTTTCTAATGACTCTTATTGTGCTTTCAGATGATTTTCAAACCACCAAAATGTCAAGAAGACATTTCTTTTAGATTATTTTTATTAACAAATATACAGTGAACATATACAAAAAAGGCTAAATGAAATCTACACTAAAACCAGCATATGAAGCGTGCGTGTGCGTGTGTGTCCCTAGTGTTGCAAACTCATTTAAATGTATTAAATGAAGTAATTTGTGCATATTCCTAGCTAAAAACATTTAGGAAGCAGGAACATGGCACTGGACTGAGAGTCAGGAGAACTGGGTTTTATTGTTCCCTGCTGTGCTCTTTTAGGCAAGTTCCTTAGTTTCTACCGTGAACAAAACAGACAAAAAATATCTTATATTTGTACAGCACCTAGCGTGATGGTATGCTGATCTCTGTTGGTGTCTGCCATTGCTACTGTAGTACAAATAATAAATGGCTCTCCAACTCTGTATAACATAAGCCTCTGCCGGCTGAGATAAAGGAGAACTCACTAAGGCTTGGTCTATACTGGGGTGGGGGGTCGATCTAAGTTACGCATCTTCAACTACGTGAATAACATAGCTGAAGTCAACGTACTTAGATTGACTTACTATGGTGTCTTCACCATGGTGAGTCAACTGCTGCCACTCCCCTGTTGACTCTGCTTGTGCCTCTCACGGCGCTGGAGTGCAGGAGTCGACGAGAGAGGGCTTGGGGGTCGATTTATCGCATCTAGACTAGATGCAATAAATCGATCCCCGCTGGATCAATCGCTGCCTGCCGATCCAGCAGGTAGTGTAGACATACCCTAAGATAACACTGGAAGTAGGTCTCTTTCTCGCTTTCCGGGTCATCAGCTAGAGGGCAGCATCACATACAAGGCAAGTACATTACAATTGCACTCTTACAAGCAAAGGCAACAATGACAAAATATCTTTCACCTGTGACTTTAATGATGAGAGGCCTCTTCATAAAATATGTTTCCCTGTTGTGTTAAAAGAAACTTACTGCACTGTATCAGAGGGTAGCCGTGTTAGTCTGGATCTGTAAAAGCAGCAAAGAATCCTGTGGCACCTTATAGACTAACAGACGTTTTGGAGCATGAGCTTTCGTGGGTGAATACCCACTTCCTCAGATGCATGTAATGGAAATATTCAGGGGCAGGTATATATATGTGTGCTAGCAAGCAAGCTAGAGATAACGAGGTCAGTTCAATCAGGGAGGATGAGGCCCTGTTCTAGCAGTTGAGGTGTGAAAACCAAGAGAGGAGAAACTGGTTCTGTAATTGGCAAGCCATTCACAGTCTTTGTTCAATCCTGAGCTGATGGTGTCAAATTTGCAGATGAACTGAAGCTGAGCAGTTTCTCTTTGAAGTCTGGTCCTGAAGTTTTTTTGCTGCAGGATGGCCACCTTAAGGTCTGCTATAGTGTGGCCAGGGAGGTTGAAGTGCTCTCCTACAGGTTTTTGTATATTGCCATTCCTAATGTCTGATTTGTGTCCATTTATCCTTTTCCGTAGAGACTGTCCAGTTTGGCCGATGTACATAGCAGAGGGGCATTGCTGGCATATGATGGCGTATATTACATTGGTGGATGTGCAGGTGAATGAACCAGTGATGGTGTGGCTGATCTGGTTAGGTCCTGTGATGGTGTCGCTGGTGTAGATATGTGGGCAGAGTTGGCATCGAGGTTTGTTGCATGGATTGGTTCCTGAGCTAGAGTTATTATGGTATGGTGTGCAGTTACTGGTGAGAATATGTTTCAGGTTGGCAGGTTGTCTGTGGGCAAGGATTGGCCTGCCACCCAAGGCCTGTGAAAGTGTGGGATCATTGTCCAGGATGGGTTGTAGATCCTTGATGATGCGTTGGAGGGGTTTTAGCTGGGGGCTGTATGTGATGGCCAGTGGAGTCCTGTTGGTTTCTCTCTTGGGTTTGTCTTGCAGTAGGAGGCTTCTGGGTACACGTCTGGCTCTGTTGATCTGTTTCCTTATTTCCTCATGCGGGTATTGTAGTTTTGAGAATGCTTGGTGGAGATTTTGTAGGTGTTGGTCTCTGTCTGAGGGATTAGAGCAGATGCGGTTGTACCTCAGTGCTTGGCTGTAGACAATGGATCGTGTGATGTGCCCGGGATGGAAGCTGGAGGCATGAAGGTAGGCATAGCGGTCGGTGGGTTTTCGATATAAAGTGGTGTTAATGTGACCATCACTTATTTGCACCGTGGTGTCAAGAAAGTGGACCTCCCGTGTAGATTGGTCCAGGCGGAGGTTGATGGTGGGGGGGAAGCTGTTGAAATCATGGTGGAATTTTTCCAGAGTCTCCTTCCCATGGGTCCAGATGATGAAGATGTCATCAATGTAGCGTAGATAGAGAAGGGGTGTGAGTGGACGAGAGCTGAGGAAGCGTTGTTCCAGGTCGGCCATGAAGATATTGGCATATTGTGGGGCCATGCGGGTGCCCATAGCAGTGCCACTGATCTGGAGATATATATTGTCATCAAATTTGAAATAGTTGTGTGTAAGTATAAAGGCACAGAGCTCAGCAGCCAGTTGTGCTGTGGCATCATCAGGGATAGTGTTCCTGACAGCTTGTATTCCATCTGTGTGTGGGATGTTTGTGTAGAGAGCCTCTACATCCATGGTGGCTAGGATGGTGTTTTCTGGGAGGTCACCAATGCATTGTAGTTTCCTCAGGAAATCAGTGGTGTCGCGGAGATAGCTGGGAGTGCTGGTGGCATAGGGTCTGAGTAGAGAGTCCATATATCCAGACAGTCCTTCAGTGAGAGTGCCAATGCCCGAGATGATGGGGCGTCCAGGATTTCCGGGTTTGTGGATCTTGGGTAGTAGATAGAATAACCCTGGTCGGGGCTCTAGGGGTATGTTGATTTCTTCTGGTGTTAGTGTAGGGAGTGTCCTGAGTAGATGCTGTAGTTTCTTAGTGTATTCCTCAGTGGGATCTGAGGGAAGTGGCCTGTAGAATTTGGTATTGGAGAATTGTCTGGCTGCCTCCTTTTGATAGTCAGACCTGTTCATGATGACAACGGCACCTCCTTTATCAGCCTCTTTGATGATAATGTCAGGGTGGTTTCTGAGGCTGTGGATGGCATTGCGTTCTGCACGACTTAGGTTGTGAGGCAAGCGATGTTGTTGTTCCACGATTTCTGCCTGTGCACGCCGGCGGAAGCATTCAATGTATAGGTCCAGGCTGTCATTTCGACCCTCAGGAGGAGTCCATTTGGAGTTCTTTTTCTTGTGCTGTTGGTGGGAGGGCACCCGTGTATCAGTGATGACAATATATATCTCCAGATCAGTGGCACTGCTATGGGCACCCGCATGGCCCCACAATATGCCAATATCTTCATGGCCGACCTGGAACAACGCTTCCTCAGCTCTCGTCCACTCACACCCCTTCTCTATCTACGCTACATTGATGACATCTTCATCATCTGGACCCATGGGAAGGAGACTCTGGAAAAATTCCACCATGATTTCAACAGCTTCCACCCCACCATCAACCTCCGCCTGGACCAATCTACACGGGAGGTCCACTTTCTTGACACCACGGTGCAAATAAGTGATGGTCACATTAACACCACTTTATATCGAAAACCCACCGACCGCTATGCCTACCTTCATGCCTCCAGCTTCCATCCCGGGCACATCACACGATCCATTGTCTACAGCCAAGCACTGAGGTACAACCGCATCTGCTCTAATCCCTCAGACAGAGACCAACACCTACAAAATCTCCACCAAGCATTCTCAAAACTACAATACCCGCATGAGGAAATAAGGAAACAGATCAACAGAGCCAGACGTGTACCCAGAAGCCTCCTACTGCAAGACAAACCCAAGAGAGAAACCAACAGGACTCCACTGGCCATCACATACAGCCCCCAGCTAAAACCCCTCCAACGCATCATCAAGGATCTACAACCCATCCTGGACAATGATCCCACACTTTCACAGGCCTTGGGTGGCAGGCCAATCCTTGCCCACAGACAACCTGCCAACCTGAAACATATTCTCACCAGTAACTGCACACCATACCATAATAACTCTAGCTCAGGAACCAATCCATGCAACAAACCTCGATGCCAACTCTGCCCACATATCTACACCAGCGACACTATCACAGGACCTAACCAGATCAGCCACACCATCACTGGTTCATTCACCTGCACATCCACCAATGTAATATACGCCATCATATGCCAGCAATGCCCCTCTGCTATGTACATCGGCCAAACTGGACAGTCTCTACGGAAAAGGATAAATGGACACAAATCAGACATTAGGAATGGCAATATACAAAAACCTGTAGGAGAGCACTTCAACCTCCCTGGCCACACTATAGCAGACCTTAAGGTGGCCATCCTGCAGCAAAAAAACTTCAGGACCAGACTTCAAAGAGAAACTGCTGAGCTCCAGTTCATCTGCAAATTTGACACCATCAGCTCAGGATTGAACAAAGACTGTGAATGGCTTGCCAATTACAGAACCAGTTTCTCCTCTCTTGGTTTTCACACCTCAACTGCTAGAACAGGGCCTCATCCTCCCTGATTGAACTGACCTCGTTATCTCTAGCTTGCTTGCTAGCACACATATATATACCAGCCCCTGAATATTTCCATTACATGCATCTGAGGAAGTGGGTATTCACCCACGAAAGCTCATGCTCCAAAACGTCTGTTAATCTATAAGGTGCCACAGGATTCTTTGCTGCTTTTACTGCACTGGAGAGGGTTCTGTAAAAAGTTATAAAAGTCCAATACTTCTAAAGCTGATATATCATTAAAGTCACTACAACATTCCAGGCACTGCCACAAGTAATTTTGTGAGGTAGGATTGATTGAGTCTCTATTCAAGAATAAAAAACAAGCAGTGTGCCAAGAATGTTGACAAGGAGCGATATGAATCCAGTCTTATCTCAGTGTTATTGCTCTTGCCAGTCACTATCTTAGCATTAAGATAAAGCAAGTTACCCTGCTGTGTAAGCCACTGATTGAAGGCTGGATAATGATTTCTGGATTTTTCACTACAAGTGGAATATTGGACAGAGTCTGGAAGAAGATGGATTGGTAAATTGGAATTTACGTTTTAGGATGTGCACCTAAAAAGTAATTTAATACGTTTATGTATCTGTACATATATACATCTCCTTCTCTTTCGTCAGCTTAAGCAAATCACATCTACTCTTTATAAAGACGTAAACCTAAACATTCTGTATGTGCTTATTTGTATAATATCATAGATGTGCTTTGCATTTCAGACAGAAAAAGACATTACTCCAGATCTGAGGAGTTCTGTTGTATATATGTCTCTCTCCTTACCCAACAGAGGTTTGTTTAGCATATACCTTGTATATTCATATGTACTATTTGCATGTGCAAATTACATGCATAGTGGGCCTGATCCTGAGCCCACTAAAGTCAGCGTAAAGACTTTTATTGATTTCAGTAGCTTTTGGATCAGATCCAGTATGTGTAACACATTCATACGATATTGCATATTTTTGTTTAGAGGGGGCAACTGTTAATACATTAAGTTTTGCCTGTGACTCCTAAAAGGGTGATCTCTGCTTACAAGCATACAACTTTCATTATCTGCATGCCTTGCAAGTTATTATGGATTTACCTTTACAACCCTGCTGCGAGGACAGGAAGTATTATTGTGTCTTATATGTCTGTGCAGCACCTACCACAACAGGATTGGGATCATGCTTGAGCCATTAGGTGATCATACAAATAAATAATAGTTTTGATGTCACAGCCAGGCATCTGAGGCACAGAGTGATTAAGTGGCTTGCCCAAAGTCACAGAAGATGTTTCTGGCAGAGCCAGAAATTGCAATCAGATCTCCGGAGTCCCATTGTGTAGTGCCTTAATCATGACACTGTTTTTCCTGATTAATGATTAACGAGCAAAGGAGGCCTCAGAAACAGAGGGAAGGAAAAGGACATCGGACAGGTCCAACCCAGTGGTCTATGTATGTTCCATGTCTCCTTCTGGGCCCGATTTACAGAGGATGTGAATCTGTTACAGCCCCCAGCTGCAGCATCTGGCTCTCTAGCTGTAGAGACTCATGCTTTTAGCTGTGGAGAGCCCTGGTTCAGTGCCTAATGTGTCAACCAAGATAGTGGCTGTCACTCATGCTTTTGGCAGGTGGTGCAAACATTGCATTTTCTTTGGTCATGATTACATTATTCCCAAATGGCTTAGCCTAAGTGTGAACTTCACCCCCACTGCAGTGGGCCCACAACAGGTATAATGGCCCACTTATGCCATCAGTTACAAGTGTCAGTGGTGCATACAACCTTATGTAGTTTTTCTGCACTGGGATGAATTCCATTAGAAGTAAATATAGTGGACAGGCACTGTAGTGAGTAAAATTAAACAAGTCACAGGCCCCTAAAAAAAATGCATATCTATTTTTGTGGAGGCAGATTCTTCCTTGTAGCATGTGCAGCCTGCACTCCACAGATCAGCAGCAGTGCTGTGAGATCTGGTCCTCTCTCCAAAACCTGGTGAGGGGACCAGGTGGGATGAGCACACAGCCATGGTTATAGAGCTCCTAGACCCTTACAGTTACCAGAGAGGACCAAGATTTATGGTGCAGGGAGGAGTGTAATAAAGGTAGAAACTTCTTGTTCAGGGAGTTCTCTAGTTGCTGCTTAAGGCATGGCTCTTTGTGTCTGTCAACACACTACCCTGGCCTCTACACCTACACAGAGCCCTGGTTAGCTAGAAAGAAATCCAGTCCTCCTTCCTGCTGCCAGCGCTCTAAGAGTGCCTGGGCTTTCAAAGTGACACAACAGACTAAGAGTCTAACCTTTGGGTTGGGAGGCAGTCCTCGCCAGGAAGCCTGAGCACATAGCCCCAGTGAGCTTGCACCAGAAGAAAGGAGGTGCCCACATTGGTGACTGAGGGACTGATGCTACGTGTTGAGGTGATAAAGATGTTGGAGTGGATTCCTGACTCCCCCAAAAGGATGCCTGAGGGTTCAGGGCAATAGGGGTTAGAGTCCCCACAATGGAAGTGTTGTGGAGGCTGATCTATGTTTCTGTCCCTGATCTATGTTTCTGTCTCCGACTGCCAGGCTGGGCTGAGTTCCGTAGCTGCCTTAGCCCTGGAGGTAGATGCATGAAGTGGAGAAGTTATGGCAGTTGCAGCGGTAAATAGCTGGAGGAGGAATCTCAGCCCATCCCATCCCCTGAACTCGTCATCAGCGGGCTGAGGCGGCGCATGTGGGGGCCGGTGTCGTGTTAGGGGACAGTATGCTCCAATCACTTGCGCGCGGGGAAAGGCCTATTCTGATGCTGAGTAGAGCTTACTGCCCCTTCTTAGACTCAGTGAGCTCCAGCCTCCTCTCTTCACTGCAAGAGACCAGCTCAGCCACTTGACCCTGGCTGTTGCTATCTCCCCTGGAGTTCACTGGGCTCTCCTCTCTACATAGGGGCCCCAATCTGCCTGGGTGTCTCTAACTGACTGAAAAACCCAGTTCTTCCATCTCTGCCTGTAACATTACAATTGGGTCAGGCCAAAACCTCCCCACCCACATCTGTAGGAGGCAATAAGGAGCCTGTGCTTGGCCAGGGATTCCCCCGTTAAGTGATGGGAGAAAATATCAGTTTATCCCCCCATGGGCTTAATGGATCTCCCACAGGAAGGCCCCCCATGCCAACTTCCTCCTCTGCGCAGACTCTCCCTGCCCCTCCCCATTCAAAGCAAGTTTCCACCGACACTTGGGAGGGTTCTCCTCCCCAAAGCAAGGGGTGTGAGTTTAGAATTGTCTATGAATAAAGGGGAGTGAGTGCTTGGGCCATGCCCCCATCCCACGGACAGCAAGCCTAAGAAGCATCACTGCACTCAAGCAGGGCCAATTAGACACAGTTGAAGAGCAAGTGCTACAAAGGTGAAGCTGGCCACAAGGGTGGGGAGGAAGAGTAGGGGTGGGGAGAGGGGATTTTCCAAGAGGAGAAGCTATGAGAGACTGCTGGGGAGCCCAGCCCAAGACAGTGACTAGCCTTCCTTCCCCCTTCGTCCCCATCCGTCCCCCCTGCCTGTCCTTCCCTCTGTGTTTAGCGCAGGCAGAAATTGCAGCGGATAGAGGCTCTGGATGCCTGCTCCCTGTCTGTGTCCTGTAGCAGGACTTGAGGAACCTGCCTGGGACTGGAGGTAATTGGACTCAGACCCAGGAGTGAGCCCAATTCTCAGCAGTTACAGTGAACTTGCCCAAGAGCAGAGAGTCTAGACAAGGTCAAGGGATCTAAAGAGATGATAACCGAGCCCAGGTTGAGGGTCAGCTGACTATTGGCCCTCACAGAGCTTTCAGATTCACTCTGTATGATTTTGGTCTCCCCCCAATCACTTAAAAGTAGTTGTTTACTCTATTTGGGTGTATATTACAGCTGTGTCAAATGTTTCTAATGAAATCATATGAGATTTGCTTGGTTTTGGATTTGTTACAAATCTGAACTGGGCACATTACAAGCGTGAGGTTTGTGCAACTTGGGCCAATTTCTGGTTTTCCACTGAAATCCTGCAGGATTTGTCATTTCACGTGGTTTTGACCCAAAGCCAAGTGAAATTCAATGGTTTTGACTGTTTTGCATAAACATTTTGGTTAGAGTTGGATGATTATTTTTTTTAACAAAAAATCTTTTATTCAAAGATGCCTTTTTTTCCTAAGTAGGAAATATACTCAAAAAAACAAGGTTTTTTTCCCTCAGAATTTTTCTGTTTCTTTCACAGAATTGGAAAGGAAAAATATGGTTATGTGAGGGGCAATTACGGGGGGGGGGGCAATTTTATCCCTTTTTTTTCTCTTGTTTTCTGCTTTTTCAATAGTCAGATGGAAAGCGGAGAAAAACAGAGAAAGGGTGAATGGAGAGAAGGAAGGGAAAAAAACACTCAGGAAAATCTTGAAAAAAACCTGTAATGGAACAAATGAGCATTTCCATTAAAATGTTAAAATTTTTGACTAAACAACAAAATGTTCTTTTTCTGAACTTGTGGAATTAAAATAACTTTGACATTCCCAGACCTTTTTTTAACCATCTATAATT
Organism: Gopherus evgoodei; assembly: GCF_007399415.2. NCBI lineage: Eukaryota > Metazoa > Chordata > Testudines > Testudinidae > Gopherus > Gopherus evgoodei. The sequence goes on along the minus strand of NC_044322.1, from coordinate 354,912,117 downwards.
GAGGGTTTGTTTGAACGTGTAAGTCAAACCAAGATTCAGGGACTGAAAACCTGAGCAGATTGAAACAAAGGAAAAATCTGCATAGAAACTATTATCCAATTATAAATGTGTGTGGAGCTGAAGAACCAAAAGTTCTGGGCCCCGTATTTAGTTCATCGTTAACTGTTTACATCATGCAGGTTTGTTACACATTGTGCGCTTTCCTAAGCAAATAACCCATCAATAGTCACTGCTAGGTTAAATATGGATATAATTATTCATTATTCTGATAAAGAAAGAAGCACACTTACTGTCTTCCATACAATTTCTTTAATATGCACTTTATTAGATGACTTAATAGGATTTTTTCATGTCTAATTTCTGATTGTGTGATTCATCTGGACTCTCAGCAAATGTTTTCCAATAGTAATTTAGCTGACAATTGAACAATGAAGGGGAGAGGAATTGTTCAGGGTGGTCAAGGGTATTAAAAGGAATCATGCAATGTAAATGATAAATGAACATTTGGGCTGGATATCAGGCAAGTTCCTAACACTGAGGTCTATTAAACTGTGGAATAGTTCTTGGGAACCCATTGCTTGGGCTATTGTACCAGACTGGACAAAACACTAGCATATATACTGCAGGGGACATTCTTAAATTGGCCAGAAAATCATAGAATCATAGAATCACAGAAATCTAGGGGTGGAAGGGACCTGGACATGTCAGTCCAGCCCCCCGTAATGAGGCTGGACCAAGTAGACCTAGACCATCCCTGGCAAGTGTTTGCCTAACCTGTTCTTTTAAAACCTCCAATGATGGGGATTCCACAACATCCCTTAGAAGCCTATTCCAGAGTTTTACTATTATTAATTATTTTAATGTCTTAGCTAAACTAGAAGAAGTCTTTTTCCACCTCTAATTTCCAGGGATCTCTCCTCAACACCATTTTTGATAGTCTCAGCACATGAGACTATCAAAAATGAGGTCATGAAATGTATGAAACTCTAGCATGATGCCTAGAAGTGGTCCCTCAGGGTTAGACCTGAGATACATTGACATCGCATAATGAGGCTACAGCTCTCTATGATATACTTGACAAGACTGGGAGTTTTGATTCTGCCACAAAATTGTTTTTGTTTCAGACTGCTGTTGATACTTGTTTTGTCCTAGCAGACCAGTTCACCTATCCCTAGGATTTATTATTTTTTTCATCATCTCATGGAACTCATAGGGTCCCAAACCCAGAAATCATTTCTAAAGGTTTTTTTTTTTCCCACCATGGGCCATGATAATAAAAGCAACATAGGCGAAGTTATCAATTCTGGGCCCAGATAGACTAAGATGTTTGTTAACTAGGCTTTGAAATTCTGGCACCCAGCCTGCTATGGGCTCTAGTATAAATGTCCAGTTCTAAATCAGAGCTAACTAGAGAACATATTATGTGGTGTGAAATCAAAAATAGCTAACAGAGAGCTGACAGCCTGCTGCCTAGTTTGATCAAGGCAGCTTTTGGATTTATTTCATTAATTGATTGCATTAAAGGATTGGGACATGTTTATACAATGTAAACTCTCTTTGGTTTCTAATTAGTCCTTAACTGATTTCAGTTGAATCAGTGTGTTGTTTTAAATTGCACTGTGACAAATTAGATACTTTAAGGTGCAATTAAAAAATTGAAATTAACACAGTTTTCACTTTGTGTTAATGGGCTTAACATTTGCATAGGGCCTTGTGTATATTTTACTTACATTACATACAATAATGTCTTTCTCCTGAGGATCTCAGATCTTCACAAACACCAGTTAAGCCCCTTGTAAAGTGGAAGCAATCATTATTATCTGAATTTTATACAGGGGGAAACTGAGGCATGGAAATTAATTCTTATATGGCCCCCCTCCCTGTAGAATGCGAGTACCTCCCCAACATTAATAAATTATATATAAATTATATTATATGCACACACCCCTGTGTGATGGGGAAGTTTTTCCCCCCATTTTATAGATAGAAAACTGAGGTACCAAGAGATTAAGAGACTTTCCTAAGGTCAGACAGGAAGTCTGTGGTAGAAGCAGGATGTGAACCCAGGTCTTCCAAGTGCTGGTCCAGTGCCTTAGAACATAAGAATGGCTGTACTGGGTCAGACCAAAGGTCCATCTAGCCCTGTATCTGTCTACCGACAATGGCCAATGTCAGGTGCCCCAGAGGGAGAGAACCTAACAGGCAGTGATCAAGTGATCTCTCTCCTGCCATCCATCTCCATCCTCTGACGAACAGAGGCTAGGGACACCATTCCTTACCCATCCTGGCTAATAGCCATTTATGGACTTAACCACCATGAATTTATCCAGTTCTCTTTTAAATGCTGTTATAGTCCTAGCCTTCACAACCTCCTCAGGTAAGGAGTTCCACAAGTAAACAGAAAAGCATCCATCCATCTCTAGAACAGAACTCACATTTTCTGACTGCTATTCCCTATTTTAGCCACTAGGAATATTGTTATTTAGTATCTATTCATTAGCTCTGAGGACATTCTCAGTACCTGAGCACAAGAGACAGAATATATGTCCTGTAACACTTTCTCAGAGCATCCAGAACTGTAAGTCACCCTCTAACCTCCTCTGCCTTAGCAAAAGTGGAATTTGTTGATGCTAAACTGGGTGACAGCTCCTTGCCACACCAATCTGTTAGCCAGCCAAACAACTCATTAGGACTCCATCTGTCCTAATTTTGTCTTGCAGGTTAATCTTTCACATACTTCAGTTCCCAAACTCTCCTGAAGCGTCTTCCTGCAGCACCCAGTGCCCAACACTGATCACTCACAGAAATTACTACGTCTACTGTCTCCAAAGAGACAGTATACACAACAGCCGGTTGGTTCAGCTAAATAGTCACATCTTACTTTATTAATAAACTTATTCTTGGTTTATTATAAATTTATTTCATCTCAGTGCTGTTATATTAAGGAACAGAGATTTAAGTGACACTGAGCAGAGATAATAGAAATATAAATGGTTACAGATAAAACAAAAGTATAATCATGATTCCTAGTGTCTAAAATGTAATACAACACAATCCTTGACTAAGCTACGTTTTTTATCTTAAGCAACCTTTCAGCATTACCCACCCAATGTGGTTGGTAATCCATCTTTCACAGAATTCAAAGAGCTCTGACCTCTTTGTTCCTCTCTGATCGATAACAAAGGGGTTTGTTCCCTTTCTAATAGTCAAGTAAACTTTGAAATGTGTTCTTTTGAAGTGTATCCTCAGATAACTTTTTCTCCCCAACTGCTTGTGCTCCAGTGAGCTGACCCCAGGCTGTTTTCTTATTCTTCTGATACATGTTTTTTTTCCTGTTAACTTTTTCTGATGACTTAAAATGCAAATGAAGTGTCCTTTGTGTTGGCTTCATGATGCTTCATTCACAACAGGTACCAAGGCAGACAGGTAAATTAACATTCTTTTGTCCAGAGAAGACTTGTTGATCAACCCAGCTTGGTTACGTGATTTTAAACATATTTGTAGTATACACTTACAACTTTTTACTTAACACCCAGACATACATCACAATGCCGATGATGACCATTATGACATTTTAATTTGATACCCTACACGACATTCTTTATAGCTAAATACCAATGTGTTGTGCATAATGAGTTTATCAGTCTTGATGGGAATTGCTGTTATGTGGCAGTGAACCATTTGCCAGTGGGAACTGAGAGGCTGTGAGGGCCATATGGTCCCTGTTCTGATGAGTTTACAATCTAACTACACAAGCAATGAATATACGCTGTCAGGCTTCGACGTAAGGGTCAGTCAATTGAGAATTACCTTTTTCATCTATTCCTTTGATGGTTTGGAAGGATGGAGCATTTGAGCTTCCCAGAAGTAGAGAGTCCCCAGAAGGAATTTCAGAGGAGAGAGGTAGGCATACAGGGAATAGCATGGGGGAAAGGCGTGAGGACTGGAATGTGAGAGTAGAAGGCAATGGAAGAGATGAGGTGGGATTTGTTGGCAGAATTGGAAAAGGAAGTAATCAGAAATGACAAAAGAGGTCTAAGTAGCTGCAGAACTGCATTTAGAAGGGGAGGATAGAAATTTGAACTTGACACAGAAGGCCAAATTCAAAAGACAGAGTGATGTGAGATCTGATCTAGATTCCATAGAAGTCAATGGGATTCTGCTATTGACTTCGGTGGAAACATGATCTGGAGTTAGCAGCGGCATTTTGAGTGGATCAAAGGGCATCAAGAGGAAAGTCAGGGAGTTCAGAAATCAGGAGGCTGAAGTAGGAGAGAAGCAAACAATGGATGCATATTTTAACTGCAGGCATGAAAAGGAAAGGTTGGAATTTTAAGAAATTGTGGAGAAGAGCTGGCAGAACTTGATGACTGCTTGGACATTAAAGGGAAGAAGGAAGGGGGACATTAAAAAATCACCCCAAGGTTGTAAGCCTGGGCAATGGGGAGGATGACTGTAGTATCAGTAGTGAGGGAGAAGGGATGGTTTGGGAGGAGAGGTGATTTGCAATATAAAAATATTTCACAGGGCTGCTGATTTTCAGCTCCGGTAGACACTTCTCTAATGTGCAATAACCTAGAATGGAAATATTGGTCCTGAAATGATCCAGAATAAAATGGTGATGCTGAGTTTTATCTGTCCAAATTGATTTTCATTTATCTGGCACGCTTGTGTGCCTGTACCAAATTGTAAAATGTGTTGGCTGTTTTATTGATTAGCAGTATAATTTACAGGCTCTCTCTGCTTAAATTACAGCTTGCTACACAATAGCACTTGGGGTACCAGGGTTTCATCATTCGAGATAGTTCATTCATACGAGCTTATGTTACTTTTCCGGACCCACGTGTGCCTGGATGAATTTGTATTGGGTAATGTATGGACTAAATGCAGTAAAACCAGACCAAAGGCTGTAAATCTTAAAGCAGTTAGCAGCATTTAGATTCATGTGATTAACAATCTCATGCATGTAAGGCGGCTCTGCTAGCTGTCACAGAGAAAAACCCAATTACACATAAACAGATCTTGAATTCTCCCTCTGGGCTTGTTTCTCTTAGCTATAGATTTTCATTCTTTCTTCTGATTTTTTTTTCAAATGTAATATTTAATACATCTAAAGGTTGCTGTTTTATTGAGGAGTTCAGACAGTGTTATCCCTTGGGTAGCATTCTTTGATTGGACGTGATATATTTTAAAATTGAATATATTGACAGCTTATTATAACATGCTTTGTCCTGTAAATTAATTTGCAGATTTTTGTATGTATGTTGAATATGGATTGTAATTACCTATTTATATTTGTATTTTAATATTTTAACCACTCTTCACAAATCTATATGAGCACCAAGATCTAGACTACAAATATCTGGCAATAAAAGTCAAATAATAGATTTTTGTGTATTTCTTAAAACAAATGTGTGCAGAGAACTAGATGACTTAAAAGATTAGTAAGAGTATAAAGGGAGCTATTCACCTCCTATGTTATTGGTTAGAATTCAGGTGGACAGACATTTAAAGAGTGTTACCAACCACCTGATTGCCTTTTCGGCTTCTGCGAGGCAAGTTAATTCCCAACCAGTTCGTACTAGACTACTGCCCACATCTCAGAATCCATCTTTGCAGTCTTTGTAGCCTCAACAGAGAGATCTTGAACTAAATGGGGCTGAATCTGAACCATTGTGCTCATAGAGATGGTCCTTCCGAAAAAGCTTGAGGTATGGGACGGGGGGAGCTTGCTCTGCTGCTGCCTATGCTTTAGGTGGTAAATAAGCACTGATATCTCAAATCCTGTCCATTTCATGAGTGCTGAATTAATTTTGTTTTTAAGTATCTTATATTAATAAAAGGAAATGTAGAAATGTTAGAACTTCATTACTTGGCATTAGCTTTCTTTTTGTGCATGCTTTAATACAATATATCAGTCGGTTATTAAAGCCATTATTTATGGCCTGAGCAGTCCCACGTGCTCCGAGGTACTTTTTGAGGGGCACACAGTGAATTCTGGGGTATGAGTAATGTGGAAGCCCCAGAGTACTAGGAAACATGCAATAAGTGGTCCATTTAGGAAGCTGTGAGGGAAGGAGAAACAGTGGGTAATGGGGTTGGGATTGGATCTAGGGTTGTATGAGAGAAAAGGGCAGGAGGGGCAGAGGGTTATCTTCCACAAGAACTGATTTCTGAATTATCTTATTATTCACTTCTCCTCCTTTTTGCTTCCCATCTCGCAGTCCTGATCTCCCCTCTGACCCTGAGTTCTTGTACATCCACCCTAAAAAAATGCTGCTCCTAATTCATCTCCCTGCTCTTCTCTAATGAACTGTCAACTGCAGCAAATCTGACTCCAAGGTATTAACCCTCACCACTGAATGAACTTCAGGTCTCCACCTCCAACATATTCCTGACATCAGCTTCCCCACGGCACCTCCCAGATTTCCTCTCCTCCCTGCTCCAACCTCAAAAGGTCAGCACTTCCCACTGCACTGACTCTTCCACTACAAATGTGGGTGCAGTCTTGATTAGGTCTGGTAGAAAAATTTCTGTCAAAACTGGGTTTTTTTCAGTGAAAATTGGGATTTTAGTTCAATGAAATATTTTGAAAAAAGTTTAAAGTTTATTGAAAAACAAAATCAATAGGAAAATGCCACTGCCTTATGCTCCCATTCTCTTCTACGGATTGGGCTCCCCAGTCAAACTACATCTGTTGTGATACCTCATAGGCATGGATACCCATAATACATCATGGTTGCTCAACAAGAGAGGGAGTCCATGGTTCATTATGGGAGAGAGAATCCAGCCTGTGAACCTGGCTCATAGAAAATGGAGGCATGAGACACCTGAACTTCAACTCCCATGAAATGCGCTAGCATTTCCAAATAGAAATATTCAATTTTTGACTAAAAGTTTTTGGTTGATTTTTTTTGCCAAAAAGTCAAAACTTTCTATGGAATTTTTGGATGAGAATTATTTTTTTTTCATTTTCATCAAACATTGTCCATAAGGGAGAGGGGAAGAATATTTCCAACCAGTGCTAGATTTGACCCTTTGACAGCAGGGTTGTTGGACTCTACTTAAAAGCTGTGCATAGGATGAAGAGTCTGCTCAAAGAGCCAGTATCTTGTCTCATGTGGTGATCTTGACTGCTATCCCTGGTCTCAGGAGTATTTAGCCATTAGGTACTGCAGAAATAAAATTCAGTCTTACAATGTGGAGATGAAATTGGATACAAAATGTCCCATACTTAGATTAGAACAGCCAAAATATTATAATTCTGATGAACTAATTGGAGTGATTAAATGATTCCCATTACACAAATCTAAAGTGATGATTGCATAGAATATAACTTAAACAGTAGGTGGACAAGTTTGTAATTTCATTTCAGGTTAAATAAAAGGAGAGGAAAGTTCTGTCATTCTCAAAAAAGTTACTGATTATTGGTAACAAAAGAAACACGTACATTGTATTTATGTACATAACACTGAGATATTAAAATGAGACACTCAAGAAACTCAATGTATTTAGCTTCTCAAATAAAAAGTTAAGAGGCAACTTAACTCATGGTCTATAAGTACCTATGCAGGGAGAAGATATTCTCAGACTACAGGGCTCTCTACTTTAGCAGACAAAGACCTAACAAGATCCAGTGACTAGAAGTTGAAGTCAGCAAAGTTCAAACTGAAAATACGATGCAATTTTTAAAGAAAAGTTTTAATTGTATTGTTTTTAAGACTGAGAGTAATTAGCAGATTATCAAAGGATGTAGTGGATTCTTAGTCATTTGGAGTCTTTAAATCAAGACAGGATGTCCTTCTTCTACAAGATATAGCCTAGTGAGTCACAAGTTGCTGGACTAGATGCAGAAATCAGTGAATGAAATATGGCCTGTGTTATATAGGAGGTCAGACTAGATCATAATGATCCTATCTGATCTTAAATTCAATGAATCTACTCATTTAGTGGGATTGTCAAGATGTGCACATAAAGCTAAGTAACTGTAGGGTCTTTTGACCCACTTCCTCCTTTTGCCCTAGTCACATTCAATAGTTTATTGTTTCACTCTTCTTGCAAACTCTTCAGGACTGGGGCTAAGTCTATATTCTTCCGGTGAAGGGTCTATTTAAAATGCATAAGCAAGCACTTGGGTTTTAGCCAGTCTCTCATTTAAAATATCAGTGCACACATCTGTACTATATGTTCCCAGGGCTGTGACATGATGGAAGAGCATATGCTGTCAACTAAGGCACATTGTATCTGGTGTCCGCATACCCAAGTCCATAGTTCTCCCAAATGTCTAATGGATCTAATTTGAGCTGTACTTTGAACAAAGCATGTTTTATTTTGGCCTGTCTGATAACAGCATGGTGCAGTGCTATGCAAGAGAAACATGTTTCAGATCATCCATGGGCCTCCTGCTTCTGAGGAGGATTTAGGCGGCAGCATAATGCAGATATGATAGGGCTCCTGACGGAAGAAGCAGAGAAGTGGGAAGAAATAGAGAATGTTTTAACTGTATCCCTGGAGTATTAAGGTACGTGTGCCCAGCCAAAAAAAAAACAAACAAAAAAACCCGATGGCAGTGCATCTCAGAGCCCAGGTCAACTGGAGGCAGGGGTCCAGCTCCCTCCTCCCTCTCAGTTTTTAGACATAGTTTGCTGGAAAATAACAGTTCAGAGTTTAGTCTGCAGGCAATTTGGTTGGTTTATTGTGGCTAAATAAGCAAGCATATTTTGAAGTCTTTTATACGAAGATAGAGTTTTTATTTTTAATTATAGTTTTATATTCTGATAGAACCTCCTTCTTCTCTTAACCCCTAGCTTTGAATACCAACGGTACTCCTTTTTCTTCCTCTCATTTTTTGGCAAACTTAAGTATACTTGTAGTCCTCTTCTTTTGGTACCACCCTTTCCAATACCTGTTCATGTTCTGTTCAGGGTGGTCCTGAGTCTGGGGTCGATAAGACTACCTCTTTTGTACCTGATGGGAGAGGTAAAGAGCGCGGTTTCTTTTAGTCATGGTCACTCTTTTGTAGACCTTGTGTCTCCTCCTTACACCATCCTCTCCCCTCCTCTCCAGCTACTTGTAACCATTGCAACCCCTTGCTTGATTAGCCCCTTATCTTCAAGGCTACCAGCTGCGGGGGGCGGGAGAGGGAGAGGTTCAGCGTTGTGCTTTCACTTATCTTCTCTTACTTGCTTATTTAGACTATTTAAACTAAAAGCAAAGACAGAAGCAAAATGATTATTATTTAATTTTTATCTTATTTACTTTATATTCTCCTAACATCAACTAACTTGGCTCACAGACCTTGTGTTACAGGGCTAAAATAGCATTGTAGGTGCTTGGGCTGAAGCCTGGGCTCTGAAACCAAGTCATGGGTTTTTGTGGGTTGTTTTTTTTTATTGCGCAGGCATACTTTTTTGCAGAGAAGCATTGTCTTTCTTACAAGTACTCAGTTATTTACTCCCTGCAGGAGAGATGGAATGCAAGACTCAGATTTTCAGACGGACTAACCATCGGTTGGAGTTCGGGCCCTAAACTCCCATGGGCCCCTTTGAAAATCCCAGCCACGAGGCCAAATAAATCCCTCTTCAGCACCTTCTACCCTGATAAGCAGTAGGACAGCAGCTTTGCTTCCTGTCCAACAGAGTAAACTGTCCACCTTAGTCTTGCAACTGGAGCACACAGGAGGTGATCTGTTGGAGGCTGTGGAAAATTATGGTGAGATGAGATAGATCCCAGTGAAAGAACTGACAGATTTTGCTTGCCCTTGGCTCACAAATGAAACGCCCACCAGCAAACTTTACCACGGACTCATGAAAGGAGAAATGTAGCTTGTGATGCATAAACTAAGCAGAAACACATGAAAAGAGCATGAAAGCTAAAGGAAATATGGATCTGCCTGTTTTTGAAGCAATGTCTCTTGGGAGGTAGGGGATTATGCAGAAAATACAAATACACTTCCATTACCAGTGCAAGATAAATTACTGTTCCCACAGCAATTGTATTTTTGTCCCTTTTTGTATATGTAGTATTTTTTATTAGTGTATTGGCCGTGAAATGTATGTCCTAATGTATTGCAGAAAGTGCAATGTGCTCACAGTAGCTTTTGGTATATTTTGAATTCTGTGCATTTAAATTTTCAACCATAATACCACATTTAAGTACTAGCTGGTGGGAGGATGAAGGGGGTTGTTGCACTGGATTTCCTTGCTTCTGAAGGGGGGAAAAGTGCATGTATAATTATAACTTCATATATACCCTATATTCATGTCAGAACCTGGGCATGATTCTGTAGCACTTAAACTCCTACTGATGTCAGTGGAAGTTTGATCCAAATAAGAAAGACAGGAATGGTTTCTTGAAGCTGGCTGGAGGGGAGCCAGTAATCAAAATGAATTGATTTTTAACATCTGACATCTCAGGGTTTGTCTACACTATAGTCACAAGGTGTGACTGAAGCTTGTTCCAATATCTGAGCTATCTGTGTCTGAGCTAGCTTGGGTACCGGAGGAATGAAGTGGCAGGACTGTGTGCTTCAGCGTCAGTAATTACCCCAAGGTTCTAAGTGGGCTTGTATGTCCCTTGCTGAAGCACATGCTGCTGCACTTCTCTGTTGCACAACCTGAGCTAGCTAGAGTAAAGCTAGTTCCAGCACGTCTACATGAGCTGCAGTCACACCCAGTTATTGCAATGCAGACATTCCCTTGTAAACTGTAAGGGCTACAAATGAATAGTTTATAGTGCTAGGGAGTTGAGTTCTCTGTTCCGGTCTTCTATTTCTACACGATGGCATGAGAACCTTCTTCGCTGCAACATCTGCCATCTGAGACAGCCTTCCCTGTATCTTTGTAACTCATTGGCTTCTAGTGTCTGATGACTCTGATCTAAAGCACACTGACGTTGAGAGATTTCCGTTGACTGCAGTAGGATTTGGATCAGGCCCACTGATAATAAACTCACAGAGTCTGGGACTGACTTAATTTTGTCTTGTACATCTTCTTGCATACTATGGAAGCTTACCAGATAATAATGGTAGTTGGCTGGCTCCCTCTTCTTCACACATCTTATCTGGCAGTGTACTTTCTCCTGTCGTGCCTATCTCTTTGCTTCTCTCATCTTCTGCTTCTACAGGCCCTACACAATTTAAACACGTGTCATGCTGAATGTATGTTTGTGTAAGTTAGCATAGTTCCATAGAAGTCGTCTGCTCAACGGTGAGTGGGTGTGATCCTTCCAACTCTAATAATATTTTCAGAGAAGGAAAATGTTCAGATAGGCTTGGTGTTCATTTATTATTACAAGGAGGGCTCACTCAGTGGAGGGGGAAGGATAGCTCAGTGGTTTGAGCATTGGCCTACTAAACCCAGATTATGAATTCAATCCTTCAGGGGGCCATTTAGGGAACTTGGGTAAAAATCTGTCTGGGGATTGGTCTTGCTTTGTGCAGGGGGTTGGACTAGATGACTCCTGAGGTCCCTTCCAACCCTGATATTCTAAGATAATAAGCTTATTTACAAGGTGTCCGTCATTTATAAGTGGCAAGAGTCCTAATTTCAGAAGTCAAAGCATTGAGTTTGTAGTATTAATGCTATTCTGCACTACCCCTTGTGATGACAGTGTTGGTCAATACATATATGTTAGGCATAGTAGTAATGTAAGTGTTGAGAAGTTATGTTAACTGAATTTATTACACTCTCCTCACAATTCTCTCTATCCATATAAAGTAGAACCCTGCACGGATACAAATTTATATCCATGGATATAGCAGTATCTACAGAACTGTAGGGCTCTTCCAGAAACCACAGCGACAAAAGGAGCAGAACATGGGGCTGCTGCTCCCAGGAGCCAGTGCCTCACGCTGGCAGCTCCTCCAGCTTGGCTATATTGCTCCAAGCCCCACCTACTGGTGTGGGCACCAGGCTCACCAGCAGCTGTCTCTGGTTACGCTCTTGTGTTCAAGTGGCACGCATGCCCCCCGACAGAAGACGCAGACAGATGTGCAGAAGGGCTGGGGGCGGGGCTGGGGACAGTACAGCCATGCCGAAGGAGCTGCTGCCATGGGGTGCTGGCTTCTGGGAATGGTGGCCCCGCATTCTGCTCCTTTCACCGCTACAGTTCCTGGTTCCGCGAATACCAATTTATATCCGCAGATATCCCTCTCCACACATATAGATTTGTATCCACACAGGGCTCTAATGTTAAGTATCCCATAACATTTTGCATTAGCTGAAGTAAGCTTTATCTTAAATGGATAGGAAAACTATCAGGATCAGGACATTTGAGTGTTTTATCATAGCAACAGGTACGGAATTACTCTGACAGGCTAATATTGTAATGTCCTAAAGGAGAAGGAGACAATGTAGCAATGCTTTATCCTGGTACAAACCTAGGAGGTGCCTTCATGATCCGTGGTACCTGGGATGCATGCTCAGAACAAAGAGATAAGGGGTACACCATGGTATCAGAAAAACAAGGTAGAAAGATTGGTTAAATCTAGTTTCAGATGATGTACACAGTACTTGTTACTTGTATACAGGTAAGGTTTAAAAAGATGGCTTTAGAGGTATAAGTTAGAGAGTATACCTTCTGTATCAGGTGAATGGAACAGTGTTGCACTACATGGCTTCCCGGAGACCCAGGAATCATATTGAACCTTTTCCCCTGTATTATATTATTATTGATTTACAGGAAGAAACCCGACTGATTTTGGTTGTTTGGTCTCTTGGATATATTTCATAACGAACCAAAGTGTGGTCAAGCAATTGACTCTATGATTTATCAACAACAGAAAACATGCCCAAGAAACTTGCTGAAGAATTAATGGGTTCTTAAAAATATTAGGTCCAATTCTGTTACCTGTGCAACCTCACTGAATCTCTCCAGCAAGATTTTCAAAAGGGACCTAAGGGTTTGGTGCTTACCTTCCTTTGAAAGTCATTGGGAATTGGACACCTACCTCTCTTACATGCCTTTGAAAATTTGGCCTAACCAGTGGGGTGCAATCTCAAATCAGAGCAAAATTTAGGCCCTGGGGCTGGAAAACATATAGATATATGTTCAGATTTCACCATGTCAGTAGCCTTCCGAAGGACATACTCCCATGCTTAGTTAAGCAAGTGGTTAAATTCATTTCTAGATCAGGTTCTTAAGCTGTTACTTTTATGTCTAATGCTTTTAATCACTTTTTGAATTATTCCCTGCCAATTATCAATATCACTGATTAAAATATGGGAAGGAGAACCATTATTAATACAGTCCTCCATCCATGATCAAAAAGACAGTTTCTAAATGTAACTCCACATGGTTTGCTGTGATACAGACCTAATAATTGGCTTTTCAACCTGCAATAAATATTCCCCTCCCTGTGCTCTTCTGATTTGCTCCATAATTATCACTAGGAAGACACAGGTTTAACTCTATATTACAGATATTAAAATACAGATATATTTTAAATACCTTCTGCTGCATATATTAACATTTCTCTATGTATGTTTTTAAAGCAGCTTTGAGTTCTGCAGTAAAATCAGATTCACAGTTTATTTATGTTAATAGCCCTGTGTGGTAATAGAATGGATCAGTTTGCAGGACGGAGAGGTGAATCAGTCAACTGCAACATAATTGTGCATGTTTACACTATAGAGAAATGTATATAGAGGAATCACAATGGTAACATATGACTCACATAAATATCACTTAAGCTGAATAAATTGTGGAGGGAAGATTTGAAGAATGGAGGATTTAAAACCATCAGTACACATGTACCCAAAGCCTACATTGATGCATTAACTGGGGCTTTCCCTTAGTCTTTGTATTTTTGGAAACAATGGAATACCAACATTTATTCTGATATTCATACCCCCTATGTAATTATTGGGGGGAACTTCACCCTTGTGTACCACTCAAAATAGGGCCTTAAATGGGAGAATATAACTACTGATAGGTACCATATAAACTGGTTTCCCGTCTCAGCAATTCAAGCCAGACACCACGTAGGTTGTGAGGAATCTTTAAACAGGCTTTTGCAGCTACAAGTGAATTATTACAGGATACCACTTGCATAGGTAACAACCACTGCCATTTGCTCTTAATTCATTGCAGTTTAAATACTGAATAGCAGAGCATGTCAACTGATATATGCACAGATGTGGATAACCAGCTCCTCTTCAGTATCAGAAGGCCCACATAGTGATCGCAAAAGTTCATACCTCAATGCACCACTGACGTTTTGGCTGTATGATTTACGCTTCACCTTGTAATAGCAATGCTGGGGATTCCTGACAAATGGGCTTTGTGCAAATAGAACATAAACTTTATGGTTGAGATTTTTTAAGCCAACTAGGGGACTTTGCCACATAACTCATTAACTTCATTGGATGTTGTGCGACTCAATCCTCCAGTAAGGTATGAACATCTCAATCCATAGCTCTTTGTGCTTCCCAGTGAAATGTGAGAACTTTCATCTTGTGCTACTCTATGAAGGATGGGATCAGGTGTTTGTTCCCTGGGAATATCTCAACTCTTCATTTTGTATTTGCTGCCAGTGAGAATTTGGTCATTTTGCCATTATCTGCATTTTAATCATTACAAATCTGAACAGTGATTTTTTTTTAATTTAGCCACCTTTTGCAGTAGCATCCTCCTACAGCTTGAGCTAAAGCGATATCACAAGTATTGATATGCTGCAAGCACCACTTTCAGTTTGTATCGGCAGCTTCCTTTTTTGTGTCCTAAACCTGAAGATTCTATTCTATTCAGGTTGTTTTACTGCTATCATCACCATGGTACCTGAGCGCCTTCCACTGATGTATAAAAGGACATGACTAACATCTATCATATGTGGTTTGCTCTCTCTCTAATCCTCTCACCAAAGGAGGAATTATGTGTGCCGCATACTATTTTGTTTTTATACAGATTTGGGGCTTTTTGAAAAAATGTATGTATGAAAAGACTATTACCAATAATAAAGCAGTCGCAGATGGAGGAAAAGATTAGTTCTGTGGTTAGATGTATTACAAAAGAGTTGCAGATCAGCCTGTTTTCCTCAAATATTAGCGTTTGCAACCAGTTTTCTGAGTACTGCCTAAATATTCAGGCAGCTAGACAGCTTTCTCCTGGCTACTTATCTCATGTTCAGGGGTACTAAAGTCAGTTGTAATTTGCACTCACTAAATTGGATCCAGATCCGCCTTTTTTTTCTGACAGAAGCATAGAAATAACAAGGATTTGGGGGAAAATGCCCATATTTGGTCAGATGGCTTCTTGTTGGCACTTTGCCATCACAAGCACAGAGGGGATGTAATAACAATAATTTGGAGTTCCGTAAACCTTGTCATCTGAAGATCTCCAAGTGCTTTCCAAGTGTTAATTAAAGCCTCATGACATCCATGTACTCAGGCATAGCAGCTTTCAGGTTGTTAAGTTCTTTCTGTGATCACGATGGCTCACTAACCCTCCATAGCACTGATTACAAAGAGAGACTGCAGATTCCTCCATCCCCTCGCACTTTCTGGCCAGAAATCAGAACTGTGGTCCCCAGCTAATGGTTTCAAGACCCAGTTCATACTGGGTAAAATTTTCTAAAACGCCTAAGGGTATGTCTACACTGGAATAAAAGACCCACTGCCCGGCTGTAGCTGGCTTCAGTCAACGGATTTGGCCTCACAGGGCTACAAATTGCTGTGTGTTCGCGTCTGGGCTCTGGGACCCTCCAATTTGCAGGATACCAGAACTCAGGCTCCAGCTCGAGCTCAAAAGTCTTCACAGCAATTTTATAGCCCCACAGCCCAAGCCCCGCAAGCCTGAGTCAGCTGACCTGAGCCAGGCACACATATTTAATTGCTGTGTAAATGTACCCTAAGTTACTTAGGCATCTAAGTGCTTCAGAAAATATTACTTGTCTTACACAAAATAATATTTTATCAGTTTTAGAGAAAATTGCATAAAAATAAACTCAGTGCAAACTCTCAATTTAGGCATGAAATAGTAAATATTTATCCTGAATGGCTATCCCAAGCAGTGAAAAATCATGAGTCGGGCTCCAAAACATTTTTTTTTCTAATGGCGATTTTATTTGGCTTCTGTTTTTTGAGATTTTAGAGTAAACATGTTCAGGCTTTTTCCACAACCGAGAAGACATGAAAAGTACATTTG
Source organism: Gopherus evgoodei (assembly GCF_007399415.2). Taxonomy (NCBI): domain Eukaryota; kingdom Metazoa; phylum Chordata; order Testudines; family Testudinidae; genus Gopherus; species Gopherus evgoodei. The sequence continues at coordinate 354,895,974 of NC_044322.1, read as the reverse complement.
TAAATGAAGACTGAGTTTATCACAAGACTCCAGGAAGTGTGACTTTAAGGAGAAACATTAAATATTGTGAGACTCACTAAAAAGTTGTGAGACTTGGCAGCACTGTTTACCTGGCATTAGCTTGTCTTTTTCTCTGAGCAGGACAACTTCTGATGCAAAAAATACTCATAAAGTGTTTGTCAAAGAAGATCCTCCAATCCCTGCCCAAGCATCTGTGTGTAACCCACTGAGTATGAGTTACAGGTTCCCCTCTGTGCCTGATCCCCAGAGGCTATGTCTCTGTTATAGTCCCACCAAGGGAGCCTTAGCTTCAATTATAACAGTTCTTGCTTTTCGTTTCGGAGGTCCTGAGTTCAATCCCCGGTGACAGCCCTCGCATGTGGATTCTAGTAAATATTATCCCAGCCTTTTCCTCAAAGTGTTTCTTCCCCTCAGATATCATCGATGGCACTTTACAGAAATTCTCAGCGCAGTTTGGAGGAGAATTAGTCTCTTAGGGACATGTTGTACTCTCAATCCATGGCAGCACTTCCATCGTATTTCACAAGAAGCGTGTGTGAAACAAGAGCAATCTACAACTCTTAGCTGGCAAACTTAAGACTCGAGAGATATTGAGTAACAAAACAGATTTCAAAAGTGGCTTTATCTGACATTGTTATTAAACATGAAGTTCCTTGTTTAATTTATAATTATCACAAAAACACGAAAAAACCCGTTGTCTAGGAGAAAATATTGCTCTCTTTGTATTATTTGTATGTGATTGGCATGGAAGTTATGAAACTCTCACTAGGAACCAGAACACAATACCTAAATGTTTTGATTTGTTTTTAATGGCTAATATCATTGTCAGTTTATGGCATTCAGTGTTTTTAATTATGACAGTGAGGATGAATTCCAAAGTGAGTTAAACATAGGCTGCAAAGAACATTTTAAATGTAGAGTTTTGTTTGCCTGGGTTTGAGATTTAAAGTGGCCTCCTGTTCCATTCTATATGTAACATCGACAGACTCTGGTTGTCAGTGGGTGGGATCAAGCCTGGGACCTCTGGAGCTAAATACATGAGCCTCAAGACCTATGGCTCTTAGCTAAGGCTGTAGAGCAGACTCGTTAATCTCTCTCTCTCTAAGTGGTCTCAGTGCCACTAGACGGGACGGAACACCACACCCGGGAGGTGCGTGGGTTACATATACATGTTCTTACACAGTGCTCACCACCTTCCAGCAGTGCATTAAGAAATGTGACTAACATCTGTCATGTGTTTGTTCTCTCACTCTCTTCCCCAGGATTTTTTTTTATAATGCATGTGCACGCACATTATATTAGGGAAGGCAAGGTCAAAGAAGTGCACCTTGCACTTAGAGCAGAAGGTGGTGAGGTTTGTGATAGTCCTTAGTTCCTATGGGAGTTCATTGCACAGTCTTAGAAAGCTCCAAGAAAGCTCGATTTCCTTGGCATTATGCAAGCCCTGATGTTTCAGGACATCTACCACATCCATGGCAGCCCCGGTCTTTCTCACGGCACATTCTGTGTGGATTATCACCTCCCAGATGACATTCTCTGGGAAAACTTTTAGCACTCCTGGGGTTTCTTTATAGATCAGCCCGTAGATGATCCCTGCAGCAGGCCTGATGGTGGATCACAGGCTTGGTAATGCCCTGCATGTAGTCCTGCAGCATTTTGTGTTCCATGAGTTTTGGTGACTCCCTTCCAGACATCCTGAGACACCTTTGTTGAGATCACTGCCTGGAAATACCTTCCAAATGATTCTCAAACATTTTTGCCCAAGAAGGTTCTTGAACCATTTAATCCAAGTATAATAGGAGAATCTCCTATGTATCTAGGAATGTCGCACCATAATTCAGAGCTGGGAACTACATCCATGTCTCTTAAGTTCCATTAGAGCATATGAACCAAAAGATCATCCTTTCTCCCCAGTCTTGTCTCAGTGGAAGAAGAGAACTAATACTTTTCATACTGACTTTAGCATATGGGTACAACAATATATACAGCTAAAACAATATATACCACAAGTGTAGTCTATAAACCAATGTGTAGGTCTCTTGGCAACATTGCAGCATAGATCGTAATTTAAAAGGCAACACTTCTCTGTATCATGACTGTGCTCTCCTTTCAAAGTCTTGTTTCTGATGAAAAATGGGATAGGATGTCTTTGAAGTTAATAACCATCAGGATATCATTAATGTTATGTTGACCCAGTCCTTCATCCTTCTGAGATAGATAAATTGAGAATTCTATGCCAGTTGCTTTGTGGATGAAACCTGAAAAAGTAAGACTTTTGTGTGCTGCTTATCACTATTATTATACAGTATCACGGCCTCATTATAGGGAGGCAGTGTGACCTACTGGACAGAACACTGGAGACCTGTGTTGTATTTGTGCTGGCTGACTGTCGGTAAGTCTTTTCCCCTCCCCGTTCCTCAGTTTCCCCATCTGTAAAATGGGAATAATCTTACTGACCTCTTTTGTAAAGCACTTTAAGCTCTACAGATGAAAATCATTATATAATAGCTGCATATTATTATTATACTAGGCACTGTACATGCACATAGTAAGAGATAGCTACCACTCTGACAGAGTTTACAAACTAAATAGACAAATCAGAGAAATGGTTGGAGAAAGGTAATATTATTATCCCATTCTTAGATAGGGAAGTACAGCACAGATTAAGTGAGGTGCTCAAGGTCACACAGGGAGTGTATGACAGAGCTGGGAATCCAAGTTGCACTCCAGTGCTTTAACCACAAGGCCATCTTTTGTCTTTGCATAGTTTTAATCTAAATGTAATCCACATGTTCTGCCTGGATGTTGAAGATCCAGTGGCAGAGGGTTTGCTCCAGTGTCTGCAGCTAGGATTCTTTCCATCTCACTATATTGTGCAGACTGCTGTTTGCTGGCTGCCTCCCAGACCCTAAACAGGGCTGGCCCTAAACCAAATGGCGCCTCAGGCGAGGAGCATCTTAGGCGGCGCCCTCCATTTGTTAAACTTTTGAATACCTTATATTTTAGCATGGGTAGCCCACTTCATGACTTTGACGAATGATTTGCATGTATGATTTATCCCTGTCATATAAGATGATAAACGTGCACACTGTGATCTGAAAATCATACTCTCAACAAAAACAGCACCCCAAGTCTGGCACCCCCAGAGACTGGCGACCCAGGTGTTCTTCTGTGTGCCTGCCCCTAAATCTGGCCCGTAGGTGGCAGTATTGCAGTAAAGACGTATGAAAGCTCAGTGGGGTCTTTCAGGATGAAAGGTGCTATCTTAACGTTCTACTCCTTCCCCGTTCCTCCTCTCGTCCCTTCACCCGCCTTTCCTCAGTCTTGCCACTCACTTGCCTCAATGGAGGGGGTGAAAGAAAGGTACTTCAGTGATGACTGGAGGGTACGAAGAGGTTTGGGAAATGCCTTCTCTTCCCCAGCCTATGCACAGAGACCCAGAATTCTGCTCTCCTCCTGCACTGGGCCTGCTGAGTTGGTCACTCCCTGCCCTGCAATGCGGCAGCCAGGGATGCCCCTTTCTCCCTCTCTTCAAGGGTTTGGGTTGAGGCCAGTCTTAATTTGTGCCTCTCTCATTACAGATTAAGCTCTGGATGGGGCCCTCAGTAGACTCGGTTCCCCAGCGGACAAAATCAGGGGGAGGCAGCCTTCAGCTTGCCTATGTATTCAGGGGGACAGTGAGCCAATAAATATAAACAGCAGTCACCAGGTAGCACTGTTTTCATGATTTATGTGCACTTTGCTGCACACTCAGCCCCTTACAGAAGTGACACTAGATCTCATTCAGCAGGGTTCATATGCAGTGGGAAGCAGTGGGACCATGGGTGCAATTTGGAGCAGAACAGGGCAAAGACAACTGACAAGCCGTCTTTTTCAAACTTTGCACTAAGGGCAGGAGGAGGAAACCAAGGGAGACTGGAAGAATCTGATTCCTTGAGCAGCCTCAGGCTGATACCATAGCAGGAGCTGGCTGCTATCTAAACAATAAAATCATGAATGTTGTTGTTATTTGGATAACATTAGCTCCCAGCGTGTTGGGTGCTGTACAATCATAGAGGCAGATATGCAGAACGTGCAGAACGCAATGCCATCCACAGCCTCAGAAACCACCCTGACATTATCATCAAAGAGGCTGATAAAGGAGGTGCCGTTGTCATCATGAACAGGTCTGACTATCAAAAGGAGGCAGCCAGACAATTCTCCAATACCAAATTCTACAGGCCACTTCCCTCAGATCCCACTGAGGAATACACTAAGAAACTGCAACATCTACTCAGGACACTCCCTACACTAACACTGGAACAAATCAACATACCCTTAGAGCCCCGACCAGGGTTATTCTATCTACTACCCAAGATCCACAAACCCGGAAATCCTGGACGCCCCATCATCTCGGGCATTGGCACTCTCACTGAAGCACTGTCTGGATATGTGGACTATCTACTCAGACCCTATGCCACCAGCACTCCCAGCTATCTCCGTGACACCACTGATTTCCTGAGGAAACTACAAAGCATTGGTGACCTTCCAGAAAACACCATCCTAGCCACCATGGATGTAGAGGCTCTCTACACGAACATCCCACACACAGATGGAATACAAGCTGTCAGGAACAGTATCCCTGATGATGCTACAGCACAACTGGCTGCTGAGCTCTGTGCCTTTATCCTCACACACAACTATTTCAAATTTGATGACAATATATATCTCCAGATCAGCGGCACAGCTATGGGCACCCGCATGGCCCCACAATATGCCAATATATTTATGGCCGACCTGGAACAACGCTTCCTCAGCTCTCGTCCACTCACGCCCCTTCTCTACTTATGCTACATTGATGACATCTTCATCATCTGGACTCATGCGAAGGAGTCTCTGGAAAAATTCCACCATGATTTCAACAGCTTCCACCCCACCATCAACCTCAGCCTGGACCAATCTACATGGGAGATCCACTTCCTAGACACCACGGTGCAAATAAGTGATGGTCACATTACCACCACCCTATACCGAAAACCTACTGACCGCTATGCCTACCTTCATGCCTCCAGCTTCCATCACGGGCACATCACACGATCCATTGTCTACAGCCAAGCACTGAGGTACAACCGCATCTGCTCTAACCCCTCAGACAGAGACCAACACCTACAAAATCTCCACCAAGCATTCTCAAAACTACAATACCCACATGAGGAAATAAGGAAACAGATCAACAGAGCCAGACGTGTACCCAGAAGCCTCCTACTGCAAGAGAAACCCAAGAAAGAAACCAACAGGACTCCACTGGCCATCACATACAGTCCCCAGCTAAAATCTCTCCAATGCATCATCAGGGACCTACAACCCATCCTGGACAATGATCCCACACTTGCACAGGTCTTGGGTGGCAGGCCAGTCCTCGCTCACAGGCAACCTGCCAACCTGAAGCATATTCTCACCAGTAACTGCACACCGCACCATAGTAACTCTAGCTCAGGAACCAATCCATGCAACAAACCTCGATGCCAACTCTGCCCACATATCTACACCAGCAACACTATCACAGGACCTAACCAGATCAGCACACCATCACCGGTTCATTCACCTGCACGTCCACCAATGTAATATATGCCATCATATGCTAGCAATGCCCCTCTGCTATGTACATCGGCCAAACTGGACAGTCGCTACGGAAAAGGATAAACGGACACAAATCAGATATTAGGAATGGCAATATACAAAAACCTGTAGGAGAACACTTCAACCTCCCTGGCCACACTATAGCAGACCTTAAGGTGGCCATCCTGCAGCAAAAAAACTTCAGGACCAGACTTCAAAGAGAAACTGCTGAGCTTCAGTTCATCTGCAAATTTGACACCATCAGCTCAGGATTGAACAAAGACTGTGAATGGCTTGCCAATTACAGAACCAGTTTCTCCTCCCTTGGTTTTCACACCTCAACTGCTAGAACAGGGCCTCATCCTCCCTGATTGAACTACCTCATTATCTCTAGCTTGCCTGCATATATATACCTGCCCCTGGAAATTTCCACTACATGCATCTGACGAAGTGGGTATTCACCCATGAAAGCTCATACTCCAAAACGTCTGTTAGTCTATAAGGTGCCACAGGACTCTTTGCTGATTTTATAGATGCAGATGTGACCCTTACCCCCACACCTACAACCTAAGTAAGAAGAAAAAAATAGAGGAGATAAATTGAGTTCTTACGTTTACCCTCTCTCATAATGCAAGAATAAGAGACAAACCAGTGAAACTGAAAGGAAGGAGATTTAAAACTGATGAAAGGATGTTTTAAAAACACAGAACACAATTAACCTGCAGAACTCACTGCCACAAGAAATCATGGAGGCTAAGAGTTTAGTCCAATTAAGAACAAAAAAAGTTTAGTTGTTTTATAGGAATAAGAATTTCTACCATTACATTATTCAGGATAAAAAGAGGGGAGAAAAGGGATTTAAATCCTCATGTATCAGAGCATAAACCAAACCCTGTGCCAAAGAAAGCTGACTAGATCATCAGGCTCAATGGGTAGTGATCAATGACTCCATGTCTAGTTGGCAGCCAGTATAAAGCGAAGTGTCCCAAGAGTCAGTCCTAGGGCCGGTTTTGTTCAATGTCTTCATTAATGATCTGAAGGGTGGCATTGACCGCACCCTCAGCAAGTTTGCCAATGACACTAAACTGGTAGGAGTAGTAGATACGCTGGAGGGTAGGGATAGGATACAGAGGGACCTAGACAAATTAGAGGGTTGGGCCAAAAGAAATCTGATGAGTTCAACAAGGACAAGCGCAGAGTCCTGCACTTAAGATGGAAGAATCCCATGCACTGCTACAGACTAGGGACCAAATGGCTAAGCAGCAGTTTTGCAGAAAAGGACCTAAGAGTTAAGTGGACGAGAAGCTGGATATGAGTCGACAGTGTGCCCTTGCTGCCAAGAAGGCTAACAGCATTTTGGGCTGTATAAGTAGGGGCATTACCAGCAGATCAAGGGACATGATCATTTCCCTCCATTTGACATTGGTGAGGCCTCATCTGGAGTACTGTGTCCAGTTTTGGGCCCCACACTACAAGAAGGATGTGGAAAAATTGGAAAGAGTCCAGCAGACGGCAACATAAATGATTAGGGGGCTGGAGCACATGACTTATGAGGAGAGGTTGAGGGAACTGGGATTGTTTAGTCTGCAGAAGAGAAGAATGAGGGGGGATTTGATAGCTGCTTTCAACTACCTGAAAGGGGGTTCCAAAGATGATGAATCTAGACTGTTCTCAGTGGTGGCAGATGACAGAACAAGGACTAATGGTCTCAAGTGCAGTGGGGGAGGTTTAGGTTGGATATTAGGAAAACCTTTTTCACTAGGAGGGTGGTGAAGCACTGGAATGTGTTACCTAGAGAGGTGGTGGAATCTCCTTCCATAGAGGTTTTTAAGGTCAGGCTTGACAAGCCCTGGCTGGGATGATTTTGTTGGTGTTGGTCCTGCTTTGAGCAGCAAGTTAGGCTAGATGACCTCCTGAGGTCCCTCCCAACCCTGATCTCTGTGAGCAGATTATGCCATAACTTTTCCCTGTGGGATCTCATGTGGCTTCTAAAGCAGAGTTATCAAACTCATTTGAAGGAGAGGGATGAGGGAGATGTTGAAGTATGGTCTGCAGGCCAGGATTTAAATTTGGATTGATAAGCTCCACGCAATGCATGGTCACTGATGTCACTAGGATGTTTGCACAGAGATCTAGGAGAAAATCTGACCTTTATTTGGTAACTAATTATTTATTTATTATTCATTTAAAGCATTCTTGTTGCATTCCATGCTAGGAAAATTCTTTCCCTTTAGGGCCACTACACTCCCCCTGCCCATTGTTTCTCCTTCTTCCTCACTGTTCTTTCTGTTTCTCTTCACCTTCCCTGTTTTTGTGAATCCCCTGGGTTTTCCCTCCCTGAATTTACTTCCCTGTAGCAATTTCCAGCCCACTAGGTGTCATGCCCACCCCCAACCTCATCCCATCCACTAAAATGATGAAGGATTGTACAGTTACATTGACAATGAAGTGTCAACATTGTGCTTGAAAATTGATTCTCCAATCAAATTAATAGGAGAATGTGGTGTTCAACCTCTGAGTCATTGTTTCAGGCTGTCTGCACCCTCAGGCAGAAATCACTGCATCAGTTACATTCAGATCATGAATGGAAGGTTATATCTGCAACCATGAGGGCTAGACACTTACTTTAAAAATACTTTAAGAGAAATTTAGATTTCGGAGAAGCTGAATGAGCTGAGGGCCCCATAAATACATAATGAAGCAGGATCCAGTCTGTGGACCATGTATTTGTCATCCTTGTGTATTTGGTCCATGTATTTGTCATCCAGTGTTTGCTGCTGGTCGGGGCTGGAGACAGATCCTGAATAACAGTGGATGACTGGTTTGATCTGATAGTAAAGAGACAAGGTGGGTGAGGTAATATCTTTTAGTGGACCAACTTCTGTTGGAGGGAGAGACAAGCTTTCAAGCTACACAGAGCTACTTTTCAGGTCTGGGAAAGGTACTCCAAGAGTCACAGCTAAATGCAAGATGGAACACATTGTTTAGCATGAGTAGTTAGCACATACACTGGAGACCATTCAAGTTAGAGTGGCCTGTTAACACCTCTGCAGACCAGAAGGACTAAAAGAGGAGGTTAGTGGGTTACAGATTGTTGTAATAAGCCATAAATACAGTGTGGGTTCAAGGCAATCATTGTGTTCTTTATTTTTTCAAGGTTTTATGTAATGCCCAGCTTCATGGTACTTCTAAGCTCTTATAAACTCCGCAGAACTTTTCCCAGGATCTGACAACAAATGTCATATACTACTATAAATTTAATGGAGCTCTGTTTTAAAAACTATACACCTCTGTTACATCACCTGGGAGTGCCCACATCTTAATAATTCATTATTATTATGAAGGATAAAAGGTCTATCAGTGAAACTTATTCTAAATATTGTAGAATAAACACATTTATTCTCTCTCTCTCTCCCTTCCTGTCCATTCATTTATTTTTAAATATCAATGACTGGCCCGTTAAGGGGAGTTGGGCCCAGCCTCACCTTGGATCCTCTACCTCCCTGTTGACACTGTTCGGCTGGGGATGAGGTGATTATAAAAGCTAGCAAGTGGTTCAGTTGGTGTGGAGGAGTGCTGGGAGTAGGAGAGATCCTGCAGGAGAGCCTGGGATGGGAGAAGCAAAGGAATCAGGCTGGCTCCTGGGGCAGGTCCTGGACTAGGATGACTCCCAGGCAGATGGCATGTAGAAAGACCAGGAAAATTGCTGCCTGGCACAGGGAGCTTCCAGCAGGAAGCCCCTGGGTCCGGGGAAGGGACTGGTTTGGATTGTGGAATTTGTGTCTCCAGTTGTATATAGAAAACATAACGCTGATGCCCTGAGAAAGGGGCCTGACCTGGGGCTCAGGGGATTACTAATTTGAAAGATTTACTGGCATTTGAGATTGGAATGCTGTATAAAATTCTGATGCAGTCGGAGTTCTAGCAGCACATATAAAATACATGTGCTGTCCTTTAGGGCCTTAGCAAACAAAAATTGAATAGTAAAAATAAATGGTAATTAAAAGAAATAAAGGTGTGAGAGGTTAAATCCTGTTAACGTATTGTTGCAATTTTGCCTTCCTTTACAAAATCATGTCTAGTCTCTACTAGCTTGTGATAAATAGAAGTTGTACTGCATGACACTTGTGAACAATGGGTGAAATGGATATTAGAAAAATCTCATTTATCTTCAGCCTTATTTCTTGATAGAGGCCCTTGTCACCAGGACTATTATGTGACTAGCCCTAGAAAGGCCATCTCATTAGTTTCCCTTATCAAGATAGCAAGGTCCCTTTTAACAAGATAGCACTTACACTGTAGATTCAATTAGAAAATGGATTTTTTATTTATTTATTTTTAGTGCTGTTACTTCTTCCTTGAGAAGATTCTCTGACTGTTTGGCTGCTTGAATGCATACATTGTTTCCATAGTTGCTATTACTGTCATTGTGTTGAAATGAACACTACCATCAGGAATAAGGTATCTATGGGCTACAGAAGCTGAAAACAGTGTTTTATGTGCAGATTGCTAGTATTTGCCATGTGTATTTCTTTAATAAACAAAAAACATCAAAAGCAGTCTTGAGACTCTGAATTCTGAATATATTTTTTTCCCTTTGTTTCCTCCACTCACAAACACATCCTCCAGTCCTCTGACAACTGCTTTGAAAATTTTCCTCTGTTGCCACCAAGGCAGCAGTGTGAATGTCAACAAATCAGTAACAATTTAGATTATGTCAAATGGAATTCAACGTTTTAGACTCCTTTCAAAAATCTTAATGACAGCTCGATAAAGTTGGACAATGCTATCTCCGTTGACTTTCTCTAAATTTAGCTGGGGATTTTTACAACAAAGAAATTACTTAGCAGATTTCTCCAACAGACAAGTCAGGAAGACTAATACCACTCCTGCAGAGCTAATGGCACTGAATTGTTGTATCAGCCACATCTAGTTTTATGCATAATTAAGAAACAATCCAGAGATTGTGAGAGAAAAGATCAATGATTACACAATCTATATTGCTAGTTTCTCTGTGTTGAATCATGGTGTAGTAGTGATTAGTTGTCATACAACACTGTTAGGTTTTGATAAAAATCAAATGAGTGGATACTGCTAGACAACTTAGCAGGGAAGAGTCTCAGTGGAAAGAGGTGGACAGTGAAGTGACTCTGACAACGCTATTAACTTTTGCTATAAATCATTGTGACTTATTTCATTGCTATTTAAATGAAGATAAAATACTAAATGCAAAGAAATTACATTAATAGAACATTAAGGTTACTAATTTAAAGGCATATAAATCAGGAAATGTAAACACTAATGCTCTCATAGTACCAAACTATTTCATATTTATTTTCAGTGACTAATTTGATTGATAAATGTTATACCTAAACATGTAAAATGAATTTTATTTGCACCTTTCTCAAGCTATAGGGCCTGAAATGTTTGCATTACTTTTTAATGTATAAATTTGAATATAAGAAAATGCAAATTATGGCATGGGATTTTCCTAAAGATTTCTGCATGTACTGCCACAAGCCTACTGAGATCAGGACTGAGGCCCAGTGTACACTTAAAATGTAGGTTGACGTAAATATGGCTCTCAGGAATGTGAAATATCTACAGCCCTAAGCAACATGCCAACCTAACCCCCCGTGTAGACATAGCTAGGTGGACAGAAGAATGCTTCCATTGACTTAACTGTCATTGCTCTGAGAGCGGTGTTCCAACTATGATGGAAAAGCATCTTTTATTGCTGTAGTCTGCGTCTCCAGTACAAGGTTATGCTGGCATAACTACAGCACTGTAGCATAGTCAGGGTAGTGTAGGCACTTTTCTACATGCAATGCTGCATGTGTGTGGGTTGCTGACAGTCAGGATTGAACATGGGAACTCTGCATCCAAAAGCATGAGCTAAAAGATCCGCTTCTGTTAGCCAATTCTGTAATGGTTTCATCAACCTCTGTGACCAACCCACCACTAGAGGGAGACAGTGCCTCACTGAATAGGTTTCATGTGTACTGACTGATCCTTTGGTACCAGTTCTCAGGGTAGAGAGACAGTCTCACTCCTCTACTGACGGAGCTTGTCCTGCTAGAACTTAACCATTTCAGGGATGATGGAGGAAGGAACAGTCAGTGGCTTCAAGGCCTCACCCACAGGGAGCATGAGGCTTGCTCATGGGAGCTTCTTTTCTCTCAACCTGCTATATGTAGGGTAGGGGCTTGGCCTGTTTGCTTTGATAAGTGTTGTTTTGTGGTTACAGCCACTGCACAAGGAACTTAAAAGAGACAACATGATCGTTCAGTATAGGTCAATGAAAAGTTGGCAGGTGTATGGCCTCTAACATTGATTCGATCTGGATTCAAGCTAACTAATGACCTAAAGAGGAAAGATCATGTTTTCTTAGGGATCTGTACAGTGCAGAGTGCCTGCTCCATTATTAATCTTTATTATTTTCACTACAGTAGCTCCTAGAGGCCTAAACTGATATGGGGTCTCTACTGTGCCATGCATTGTAGTGTTAAATTAGAAGATATTCATGGCTGCCATTAAGCATATCTTTGATCTATAGATCAGTTGCAGACCTGGTGAAAGTCAATGGCCATGCTAACAACCTCTCTTTCAGATTCAATGTAAGGAAGAATTAAACCTCTTGTCGTGGGTGGGTTGGGGTTGTGATACCACCACAATTACAATATTCCAGAACATCCGTAGACTGGATGTAGCATGGCTCAGTGGCTGGATAGCAGCCCTTGGGTGCAGGGCAGTGCAGCCTGATGGCCAGAGTCAATGTGGGTGCTCTTGTGTTCAGGACAGAATGTCCTAGTGGCCAGAGTCTATATAGCTGCCCTTGGAGTCAGGACTGCGTGGCCAGGGTATATACAGCTGCCCTTGAGGTCAGGGTTGTGCAGTCCGATGGACCAAGTCAATATGGCTGCCCTGGTGATCAGGGCTCTGTGGCCTAATGGCTGGAGTCAATACGGCTGCCCTTGGGCTCAGGGCTTTTCGACCTGATGGCCAGAGTCAATCCAACTGCCCTTGAGGTCTGGGATGTGTGGCTTAATGGCCAGAGTCAGGGGCCACCACCTTGAGGGTGATGGCCGGGGTAGGGGGACTTGGGCCCTCTCTGCTCCATCAGGTCCCAGCCCGTTATCCTGTCAGTGGTGAGCGTGGTCCATTGCTCCTTCTAATGGAAACAACCCCAGGCCTCAAATACTTGCTCAGGGCAAAGTGGCAACAGTACAAACTACTGAGAGAGAGCTCTTCAGGGCTGGGATTTATAATAACTAGACAAGACAGGTGAAAGAATGGGTGGGGGGAAGATACAGAGAAGTAGAGCGAGTTGCCCACAGACAGTGCAGCAGGTCCATCTCAAAACAAGGACTAACACCCAGACATCTTGACTTCCAGGCCAATGAAGCTCACGGCCTCCTGTCCTCTGTGCCCATCCATTCCCTTCTTCTTTTCTTATCCCAGTCTAATTCAAAAATACATCTTAAAAAAAAATTTCTAAGACACCCTAAATTCCACCACCTTTCAAATTCTGGAGGGTTCTAAACAAAGGTATTTGAGAGGAAAGGTGGCTATGTCTTTAACTTCCTTCGTCATGTGCTATTGCATATATTGGTCACCTCTATGGTTCACTGACACCATCACACAGACAAAAAAAACCCCACAACCCAGGTCATATAAATACCACAGGTGCTTGTTACATTGCAAATCTTTATCTATTTACTTTTCCGAACATTTGATCGATCCATTATGATCTTTGGTCTTCCCACAATCATAACTGTTATTGTTTCCCATTCAGCGCAACTGCTGAAATATCAGGGGTACTGCTGACGGAAAGACCATGACTTTACTTATTACACCAGCAGTGCACCCTTGAGAGCTCTGTAATTGAAACATTACATGTTGACTCACCTTTTTCTCATGATGCATTGTTACTTCTCAAGGCTAGAGTTTTCAGTCATGAGTTTTCATAGCTGTAGCACTGAAAATGATTTCAAATCTATTCTTCTCTGAAATAGGCTGCTCTCCCTCAAGAAGCTCTCAACCTTTCCCAGATACTTTTAGTCTACCGAAAAGAAGGCTCTTAAAACTAACTCTATTTTTTTAACTCTGGTTCATTCTTTATAAACAAACATTGGTATGTTAACTGGAAAAGTTTAAGTCATTTCTGCCAAATAGCTCAGAGCAGGGGCAACAAGTTGTATGGGCCCATGGTGCCCGGGCTCCAGCAAATTCGAGGCCTGGGTGGCCCAGCTCCACCAATATTCGGGGCCGAGTCTCTCCCCCAGTCCCGCCTGCTGCCCTCGCATGCCTCCCCCAGAGCATCGCTCTGCTCTGCCTGCTGCCCCTACACGCCTCCCCTGAGCGTCCTCTGTCCCCCTGTCCCCCACCTCCGCATGCCTCCCCAGGCAGCACCAACAATTATACAAACCTGCCGCCCCTGGTTCAGGGCCAGTGTTGTGGGATCTATGAAGCCCATGGCTGAAGGGAATGCTTGACTGTTTTAGAGGGAGCCTCTTATATGTGGATCAATCCTGAATTTTAGGTGGCATGGTGAAATCTAATGCTATCCAATTTTACTCATAGGCCCTCAGGATGACCAAGAAGGAGAGAACTATCCATCCTTCCCCTCCCGGCATCTCCTGACAACTGGGAGAAAGAAGAGGAAATAAATTTCTGGCTCCAGAAACATATTAGGCCAGATTCTCTATTGAGATCTGGCCCCTTACCCCTCTTACGCAGCTCAACGGGCTGCAGATGGCCGTCAGAAATTCCCTTGGTTTAGGAGAACTCCATGCTGGACCAAGCATGTCTGGGCTTACTGCCTTCCTATGTACCTGTCAGGAGTGGGAAGGGAGGCAGCAGGCAAAGCACTGCTATGCTACACCTATCCTCCACTGGTATAGAACTCATTAAAGAACCTAAGCCAGTAAGTTAGAGCTGCCCAGCAACAATTTTAAGTGGGGCTGGAGGTGGCTTTCTGAATCAGGAAGCTAGAACCCACTCCCTGATACTCCACGTTTCTTCTGGTCCAAGCTGAGCTCTGTCATAGAAGAGAATCCACCAAAGCATATTTATTTATTTCACTCTGAATACTCCTAACTTTAGGCTCTGGCTGCCTCACCACAATTAAACCCAACAACCTTTCCATACAAAATGTAGAATCATTGACCAAAGCCCTAATAAATAAATAATCACCAGGTTCCTCATGCTAATATGGAGGTAAATAATGCAAGCAATGCCAGAATTCCATACATCACTAAAAGCAGAGGTATCTGTTCAGGACGGATGCTTCCCTAGTTTATAGAAAACCATATTATTCCCTCTGTGCTGAAATGTAATTTAATTTTAACTATAACCAAAAACACCCATGCCATGTTCTGGTGATCATTTGATGTCTTTGCAAGCCTCAGCACCTTAAATTAGCAAATTACTCATCAGTGCGTTCCAATGATGGACATGTCACCTCTTGCAGTAGTTACAGCAGGGAGTATTTCACTAGATGTTACAACTGCAGAAGGAGCTGCTTACTGAGAGAAAATAGACTCGAATTTGGGGTAAGCAATTGAGCATCTCGCCTGATAACTAGTGATGTTGTTGCACTATAGAACTGAGCCATTGATAATTGAGCTGGTGCAAGTACCACTGGTTCGTTCAGTTGCCGGTATGGACTTGCATGGGGCTACACCACTGCAGCTGCAATGCTTTCTGGCTACTTATCCCTTAGTTCCAATCTTGTTAACCCTTTCTGGAAGTCTGCAAGTGTTGCCTAAAGGATATGGAGCACTGGACTGATTCTCAGGGGACCTAAGTTCCAGTCTTGGGTCTGTGACTAGCCTGCTGAGTGACCTGGAGTAAATAAGAGATACCTCTGTGCCGCAGTATTGCCAGCTGTAAAATAGGGATGATTATGGTACCTTCTTGGTAAAGCACTTTGAGATTTACTGATGAAAATATCTATATTTGAGCTAGGTATTATTCAAGCAGTATGGGAGAACAGGTTACATTCCCATAGTGCTCTAGGAAAATCCCATAATTGGGGATAGAGATCACTCCTCAGTCCTTTGGTCCTGGCACCATAACCTATTTGTCTCCTCAAAATGGCATGCAGACTATTGTATCCCTATTCTATATATTTTAAATGATGAATGATCTCTTTTACACACACACACACACACACACACACACACACACACACACACACACACACACACACACACACACACACAAAAGGCAGCATGAAAATATGAAAATTAGGCTTGTCTTTAGTTACTAGAGAACTTTGACACAAACCACTTAGATTACTATTATAAATGCATTGTCACCCACGAAAGCTTATGTTCCAATACGTCTGTTAGTCTATAAGGTGCCACAGGACTCTGTCACTTTTTACGGATCCAGACTAACATGGCTACCCCTCTGATATTAATAAAATGTTACTCCAATGTTTTTATTTATGTATGTCTACCTTAAGAGCTTGACCATGAATGGCTTTTGTTTTTCAAGTTCTTGACCTGCATTATCCTATAGTTAAAATTCATGTGAGAAAATGGAGGTATATTAAGGAAATCATGCTCAGTGTATAAATAATTTTTCATTATTTGCATAATGAGGAAGTAGTCTTCCAATAATGCTTGCTTTTCAGTGAAATATTTCTTCTTGTCTAAAAGATATGCTGCCTCAAATCAGAAACATCTAGCATATGAAATACATTCAGTGCAAATCATCTAAAATGTACTGTACCAGTTGCTTTCTGTACTAGTTCTGTCAATTATAAGATTAAAAAGAAGTTTAAAGGATTTTTTTTTGTTGGTCTAGGTGCAATTTCATGTGTGATTTGTATGTTTAAAAAATAATGTCATAGGAATAAAGAAGCCTAAAAATTCTATTGAAGAAGCACAGAGGAATTCCACATTGGAGAAAATATTTAGCACTAGCATTCTGAAGATGTAAACATAACCTATGTTAGTACACTATGGCTCTTTCACCCCATCTATTGGCCAGCCCACATACAAAGACGAAGGTGTCTGCTACTGCTTTCAAGTTAATGGTTCTGGTACCATTGCTCAGACAGTAGACATTCATGTTTCTAGATATCCCAAGTTCAAGTCTCATGAATTACCTGCCCGGGATGGTATTACACAAACACCTTTCATACATTAGTCCTCATAACACATATGGACAAAAACAATTTCAGTAAGTTAAGAGAAAGAAATTAAGTGATTTGAGCAAAGCCACAGAAAGGAGTAACTTAGTACAGAGATTAGATCTCCCAGTGTAATGCCCAGTCCACAACTATCTCAAAATAATACTCAGAACTCAAAATCTGTTTATTATATTCTTCTCTTGAAAAGAGAAGTTAGACATGAACATTTTGTATTTTTTCCCTTACTAAAGTTGCAAAGATGCTGTGTGTGTGGTGATAAATTGCTTCCCTCTCCTGGAATATGTTGGACCAAGTATTTTCACCACTTCATCCTTGCCTTTTGAGAAAAAGCTTCCTGGATTTCATCATACTTACTCTTAGACCAGAAGGAAAGATTGGGGAAATTATGAGGGTAATCAAACAATGTGTTTTGGAGAAAATGAAAATGTTGAATTTTCCCTTTCAGATGTGTTTCTGTTTTTTATCTATTTCAAATCCAGTTTGATCTAAAATTGTAAAATTAGATTTCTGCATTACTCTATGAAGGGGTATAATGAAGTGGAGCATTTATAGCATTAATCCTGGGCATGAAACTTTGGTGGTGTTACGTGCATAGGTGTGAACTCCTGTGGGAGTTTCTTCAACACCTGCAAACTTTGTAAGTTCCTGAAGAGAACTTGCACAAGCTCTCACAACAAGTGTTCCTGTAGAGTTTATAAGTCCCATGAAACAAATACCTAAAATTGAAGAGTGTGTCTCCATGATTAACCTGATTTCTATTCTTCCTATCTGAATAAAGCTCCATTGCACCCAACATTTGTCACATGTGGGGCACTTGTAACATAACATTTTGGGTTTATTTTAAGATTTTGTGATAGAAAATATAAGAAAATTGTGCATGGGAAGGACGGCAGAGAGGGGCAGGAGAAGGAGTGATTGTCTACTCAGAACCCAAATCCCTTGATCTTTCAGCATACATTTTGTCTATAGATATATATTAGGGCCTAATTTTTCAACTGTGGTTAGTGAGATAGGTGCCTCCATTTCTTGCTGCCCAGCTGCAGACATTTGAAATGGCCCCAATTTTCAGAGGGTGGATTCTCAGCTCTTTCTGAAAATCAGGCCCCTCTAAGATATCTCAAGTAGGGTACCCTAAAACTGAAACATCCAACATCACCAGTTGCTTGTGAAAATGTCGGCGTCTTTGTTTTTCCATGAGAACCAATGCATGGGACCATTTTTGTTATGTTTCTGTGGAAGATTTGAGCTATTGAAAATTACATTTTCAACCTATGGGAGTCATGTGAAAGTCTCAGGAAAGGAGAATCCTCTCATATTTATCAGCTCCAGGACTGATTACTACATTATATTTATAGCTGTGGTGGTGGGAAATGTTGCAAAGATGCTCCAGATAGTTCAATATGCTTTCCACAGCTTCTGAATAATATAGATCACTGAGAGCATATTGCCCTGGTCTCCTGACTGCTGCACTAACTCCTTCTTTGCTCTTGGGTCTAATTTTAAGAAGATCCAGGTCTTCCGAGCAATCAATAGACTGAACTTTGTCTCTCTCTCTCTTGAATGGCTTCTTTATAAAATGATGGCATTAACAGCAGAAAGAAAGATATGCAGTTGGTCCTGGAAGACCAGATATTTTCAGATATGAGCACACAGGAATTTACAGTGTTGTGAGGCATCTCATTGCCACCTTCCCTTAGAGTGAGGAAGTCTTGTCTGTGCCTGTGGTGGGTCAGCTCCCTGACTCTATCAGACTGAGGCAACACAAGCACTGCCTTCCTGGCCTCCAAAGGCTTTGCTTTTTCTGTACAGATAGCGATAGGCACATACTAAGCCCTGAGTCTTCTGAGCATTTCCTGTAGTGTCCAGTCCCTTCTCCACTGAACACTCAGAGAATTACCAGGCCTGCTGTTCCCAAATGAACAAGTGCATCACAGCTTATTAGTTATTTCTTAGAACTTGACTCTGTTAAAAACACAGCACTTAGATATATTAGTAGTGAAAACAAGAATAAGTTTATTATCAAAGTACGCAGATTCAAGTGATCGTGAATAAGGATATTGGAAACAAATGGTTACATATAAAACAAAATCACAACACGCTTTCCAGAAACTAAACTTAATTAGCAGTTACTTTTCTTTCTTTGAAGTTTTCACAATCCTTCATCAGCATTTGGTTCAGACTGGTGAGTGGAGGTCCACTGTGAACCTTACAATATTTAAGTTACATGTAAACCGATATGCAAACAATTTCCATTTCTGACCTCTCAGTCCTTGTCCTCAAAGGAAACCTGCTCAATGCTTCCAAAAGACAGTCCTGGGAGCTTACATTCATAACTTTGATGGACAATAATAATCATAGTCTTAATAAAGATACTGGCTTTATGGCTTATCACAACAATCTGTAATCCACTAACCCCTGCCATTTTGTCCTGTGACTGCATAGATGTTAACCATTCAGCTTCAACAGTCTCTTAGAATGTAACTACTTATGCAAAGCAATCTGTTCCACCTTGTAACGGGGTCACACTCACCTCTTGTGAGTGCCCTCTGGCCGAGTGCACATGCCTGCACACTCTCTCTCTCTCTTTGTGGTGGGCCTTCAAGTGACTCAGCCCTCCGACCAAGTCACGCACAGTGATAAAAGCAGAACAAAGCCCCTTCCGGGGTACAAGTCCAACAGGGGTCTTTCTCAGTGACCTCTGTAAGGTCTCCCCCCAGTTATCCTTGCTTTAGGATAGAGCAGTACCCCACAGCTCGCTGCCTGGCAACAAAGTCTTCGCTCTTTCTGGCCGCAGCTCTCCAGGTGGGATGTTGCAGTTCAGTTCCCCTCTCTGGGATGCCTCAATGTCCAGGCCACTTCTCCCAGTGGTTAAGGAGGATGGGGTTCCAGCCCAGGGACCCTGTAGATAGCAGCTGTCTGCTGTGTCCTTTTATCTAAGTCGTGCTGCTGCTCTAATTCCCTGGGCCACTTCCCCACGGCCCTGTGACGTCTTCATCCTTATCTCAGGGCCTTGTCTTGATGGAGTCCCCGCAACCAGCTCAGGGCTCCTTCTCGCTCTCCCCGGCTTCTGTCAGCACTATCTCATCCGAGGTCCTGCAGCTCCCTCAGCCAGCCCACACATCATCCAGCTCACACACCATCCAGCTCTAGTAAGGAACTGAGCTCAGTCTGCCCCTGCAGCTCTTCTTGTACTAGCCTGCTGGGCCCTGATTGGTCACTTCCCACACAGCCACTCTAGACAGCTTAGAGGACCTCTCTACTGCCCTTTTCAGTGGTGGGGTGTGGCAGGGTCAGAAGGCTTCCAGCAGGGGGCCTCAGGGCCTACTCCGCCCAGTCACACACCTTGTATATAGTTGTGAGACTCTGAGTATCTTTTCCAGACCTGAAGAAGAGCTCTGTGTAGCTCGAAAGCTGGTCTCTTTCACCAACAGAAATTGATCCAATAAAAGGTATTACCTCAGCCAGCTTGTCTCTCTAATACCCTGGGACCAACAGAGCTACAGCAACACTTCAAAAAATATGTTAACAGACAGGTAGATAAACATTTCTTGCAAGAAAGAAAGAAAGAAAGAAAGAAAGAAAGAAAGAAAGAAAGAAAGAAAGAACCTGGTTTTAACTTTTCCCGAGGACCAGTCCCTAGACATAGACCTTAAGAATGTTAATATTCATAACTCCTTACACACTATCCATTATGCATTTTGCAATAATACTGATGACCAGTCTGACAGCAACTTTTATTGGAATCTCACATGACAATCTTTGTTGTGCATACCAGATCCAGGAGATCCCTGTAACTGCTAAGCACCCCCTTTATGTCCCAGGCCAGTTGGTATGAAGAGGTCTTTGGGTTACAGGTGCAACAATGTGACACAGACATCATACTTATTCAGTGTACATGAATGAAAACCTGGGCTCATTCACATAACATATTCACACAATTCCAGCAAACATCAATGGTTGGGATCAGTGAACAGTAAAAGGTGGTTTAAATCTGTATAATCAGTTTTCCACAACGAAATATTCAAATAGCTCCAATCCAGACTGTGTATGTTTGAATCTCTTCCCTCACTGTACGTGCTTGTATTCTTATCTATGTGCAGCAGTGACAGCATGGAGGCAGCTGCTGTGTCTGCACGGGGGGAAAAGGCAGGATCGTTTGGATGGAAAATAGCTCAGGGTGAAAGCCGGGTTAGAGTTGGAGCTCAATGTTTTGCCATTTTCACTAATGATCTAGAATTTAAAATCAATTCCAATGACCAGAATGCCAGAAAGTCTTCAATAAAATTGCAAGGATTGGAATTTGGAGCCAGCTATGCCATAGGCTGAAGCTTAAGCAGACTGCAAGATTGCAATGGTCAAGCAATTGAATTGAAGAGAGCGGTGGGGGGAGTGTGAGAGTAAGAGGTGTAAACATACTGAGTTAATCTAGCCTCCCTCCTGCCCACGGCCATCATTAGATTCCTACTCTGCCACTGAATAGTCTCAGGTAGGGTTTTTAGAATTTGACAAATGAAGGCAATTTGAGGATTTTATACTTGGGGATACATTGCAGGATTTACTGTGTGACTTAAAAGCATTTTTTTTCCTGTAAATCAAATATTACCTAGGAAAATAACAATACTGGCAAATGAAACCAGTGAGGTGCCACTCAGGACTGCAGTCCAGCTCTAACTGTGTTGCTTTTAGGGAATGTAAAGCTTTTAATCATGCAGGGCTGCAGAGATTGGGGTTACAATTCATGGAAATCTACAGGTATTACTTTGACGACTGGAGAGGTCCCATATAAACACAATGGGAAACCTACTGAAAGAGTGAAGTCACAGTAATTTTTTTGTAAAAAATGGAATATAATAACTGCAAATTTCAAAGCCCAGGCCTAAGTTCCTACATGGCACATTTAATGAAAAGTAGGTTTAATTTGCTGTGTGTTTGGATCGTCAGTACTTCTGCAGTCTGTCTGTATATTCTCCCAGGCTAGAACATCGAAGTGATAGTGGAGACTGACTCTATGCAAAAACTCCAAGCATATTTTGAATGCATGTTATGGTCAGAGCAATAGCTCAGCTTCCTTATCACCAGTGCTAGTTTCAGAGAGGTGTCTGGATTAAGTTTCATCCTGTATAGGACACAGGACAGCTACTAACTGCTAGGGGATAGGATGAAATGTCCTTTATTAGGTGATTTCATAACTGTGTGTAATGGGACACTATTTATTTGTACTACAGTAGTACCTGAAGAACTCAACCAAGATGGGGACCATGTTAGGCCTGTACATAAATACAGCGAGAAACGTTCTGGCCTTGAGGAGCTTACCATCTAAGTAGAGGGTGGGAGGGAGCCTAGAGATAAAGTGACCCACTCAAGGTCAAATAGCAGGTTGGTGGCAGGGTCTGGAATAGAATCTAGGTCCTCTGACTTGCAGTTCAGTGCCCTATGCAATACATACAGGTGATTAGTGGTACACTGATCTCATTTAGTGTGGCAATTTCTGGTGATCCAGAATAATATGAACAAAATCCACAAACAGAATTGCATCTGTTTCAGCAAAAAATGTATAAGAAACCATCAAACATGGTGCATTTTATTTTATTTTTTGCTTCTCCCTAAGTTTGAAAATGGTGTGTCAGAGCCGTCTGGTACCAACTTTCAGACTACAGCGATCAAAAATGGCATGTTGTACAAACTAAGAACTCCAAAACTTAGAAACAGTAAGAAACCTGAATCTACAGAGGTACCCACTGGTCACCATTGCAAGTCAATACTGGACAAATTCACCATAGTATAACTACCATGTAAGCCTGATTTTATGGGATATGTTGCATGACTCTAAGCCTTTTGAATATTCCTCCAGCTGCAATATTCTTCTTATTGACAAATCTTTTAAACACCTTATGCAAGCATTGGTTTATGCAAATCAGATTTTCAAAGGTGCCACGTGAGAGCGCATTAGATCCAAATCCACCAGAATGCCAGGGATAAGTGCAAGTTACAGTCATGGGAAGATCAGGGAGGAAAGAGGGAAGTAGGGAGCAGCCTTTCCAGAGTCCAGATTCATTTTCCTACAGCACCACTTTCCAGCTAGATTTATTTCTGAACATCATACGTTTTTAGTGCATCTTAGCTTGACTTTCTAAATCCGAAGACTGTCAGCTAGTTATTTGAACAGCTATCTGTTTTTTCAGACATTTAAATTAATCTATTCGTGGATATGCATGGCTTGTAAACCTATTTCTACACACTGATCTTAATGAGATTTTGCTCTCCAGACTTCTGGTTATGGGCAAAACAATACAATCCTGTGACTCCCATGTATATGTTTTGAATATGAAATGTACCTGTGCATTTCTAAGCTGTCCCTCACCTTGGTATCTGGGTGTTAATACATATTATAAGTAAATGCATAGATTTTAAATTAATAATAAAGCCAGCTTAATCTTGCTAAAACCTAGCAAAGCTCATGTATTTGAAACTGCACATGAGCAGAGAACAAGCTGCTGCAGCTTGTGTCTAACAAATGGAGCTTTTAACAAAATATCTACATGCTGTTAGCATTGAGTATAGTGTGTGTATATGCTATTTACAGTGCAATTAGAGCCATTTACATCAGAATGCAGTACAGCACAGTAGATTTCATTTTTCTCGCAAGGTAGGTTACTATTGAAATTGTTAATTAACTGAATGTAATTAGCTAAGCATAGTATAAAGGACTGTATCACCAAAACCCAAGTTGCTTAACCTTTAAGTGCCCTGGTTTAATAGCGTTATGGAGTTGCTTTAAATACAGTCTGAAAATCCAAGCTGATTCAACTCAGCTGTAAACTGTGTAATTTGAGAAACATGTTGTATTGGAGAGGATGGAAATGCATACCAGCCTAGATTAGCTGACACTTGTCTGAATGGGGAATTTGGCCAGCAAAGGTATAGCAGAATAACTTTTGCTCTATAGCTATTCTGATATAATTCCTTCCTGTGGATATTCTGTTATGGAATAAAGTGACTTTAATTAATCCAAAATAAAGTCAAGTTTATTCCTAAAAAATGTCCACATGGGGGAGTTATACTGTGACGCTACACTCCATATTCTTCATGGAAATATGGTTTTGTTATGGATATGTCATAACTGAAATGTACTTTATGTGAGATGTCTCTTGTAAGATATCATTGGAAAGATTATAATTTACTGAATTTGTTTATCCAATTTATATGCATGTATCATTTTTGTATCTGAAGCTGGGAATATTGACCATGTCTCTGTATTTCAAATGTGCTATGTTGGATGAGGCTAAACAATGTTAGTGGATTGCACCCTCAGCAAGTTCGCAGATGACACCAAACTGGGGGGAGTGGTAGATATGCTGGAGGATAGGAATAGGATCCAGAGTGAACTAGACAAAGTGGAGGATTGGGCCAAAAGAAATCTGATGAGGTATAACAAGGACAAGTGCAGAGTTCTGCACTTAGGACTGAAAAATCTCATGCATAGCTACAGGCTGGGGATTGACTGGCTAAGCAGCAGTTCTGCAGAAAAGGACCTTGGGATTACAGTGGATGAGAAGCTTGATATGAGTCAGCAGTGTGCCCTTGTTGCCAAGAAGGCTAACGGCATATTGGGCTGCATTAGTAAGAGCATTGCCAGCAGATCGAGGGAATAATATCAATAGTTTATTCCCCTCTATTCAGCACTGGTGCAGCCACATCTAGAGCATTGAGTCTAGTTTTGGGCCACTACAGAAAGGATATGGACAAATTGGAGAGTGTCCAATGGAGGGCAACAAAAATGATCAGGGGGCTGTAGCACATGACTTCCGAGGAGAGGTTGAGGGAACTGGGCTTGTTTAGTCTGCACAAGAAAAGAGTGAGGGGGGATTTGATAGCAGCCTCCAGCTACCTGAAGGGGGGTTCCAAAGAGGATGGAGCTTGGCTTTTCTCAGTGGTGGCAGATGACAGAACAAATGGTCTCAAGTTGCACTGGGGGGGGATCCAGGTTGGCTATTAGGAAACAGTATTTCACTAGGAGGGTGGTGAAGCACTGGAATGGGTTACGTAGGGAGGTGGTGGAATCTCCATCCATAGAGATTTTTAAGGCCCAGCTTGACATAGCTCTGGCTGGGATGATTTAGTTGGTGTTGCTCCTGCTTTGACAGGGGGTTGGACTAGATGACCTCCTGAGGTCTCTTCCAATCCTAATCTTCTATGATTCTGTGAATGCTAGTGGCTGATTAAAGAAATGCACACAAGCATATGGATTACCCCAGGAACCATGCAATAGCAACCTCTTAGAGATAGCTCAACTCGATGGGAACTGTTTGACCCAGGTCACAGCAAAAAAAGTTTTCCAGCAAGTGAGAGGAAGGTATAAAAGAGGAACAATGACAACATGAGAGGTCCGCACTCTCCCTACCACAAGCACCTGAAAAAACCTGAGGAACAAAGACTGAACTGTAAGAAGTGATGGTCCCAGGCTAAGATCTTTAGCCTGTGTATGAAAACGTGGGAAAGCCAAGGCAACTTGTGCCTTAAGAATCTGCCAGCCTGTTTATCACTCAGGGTGAGACTTTGCTAATTTGTATCCTACCTATCTAGAGCATCAAGCTTAGTTTGTTTTGTATCATTTGCTTAATAATCTGCTTTGTTTTGTTTGCTATCCCTTGAACGATTTAAAATCTGCCTTTTGTACTTAATAAAATTTGTTTCGTTTATAATATAAGCCAGTTTCTGTAATTTTTACACTTGGGGGAGGGAGGGCGAGAATGTGTGCATACCTTTAGTAAAAAAATTATTTTAATAATAATAGGAGATAGGTTTATCTCCTAGAACTGGAAGGGACCTGTTTGAATGTCATTAAAGTTCTACATCACAGCAGTAAACCTTCCAACCAACTGTTGGCTCATGGTTAACTGGGACTCCATTCTTGAGTTGGGGTAATGCTCCTTTCCTGAAAATTAAGCACAATCTAGCTTCAGTGTAGACAAGGGTATTTACAGGCAGGTCTAAGTTCTCCTGGTTTCCTCACACAGTAGCCTGCACTAAGCCGTAGGCAGCCTTGGTTAGGCACTGCAATGGCTGTAAATTTTGGTTAGTCCTTAGTTAAGCCCATGACATGATACTTTGAACACTTAATGGAGAGCAGGTCAGTGGCAGCTCCTGGCAGCTGTTATATGATACAAATAATAGCTTAAGTATATTGTGGTATTTTAAAGTGTAGCAGTTTGAGCTGATAGGACTATACATCTACCAGCTAAGAAAGCAAATAGAACAAGACCTATCATCTCCTAATGCTTTGTCCCTTGTCATAATAATGGTGGCCATTGCAATTTTTTTGTTTCTATAATTTTAAGGTTGAAATGTTGGAGTATTTAGGTAGTCAAGTTGTATTCAGGAGCACAGCTCTGCATAATATCTTTCCATTCCCTTAAGCCTCAAACCAGCAAAGCACTTAAACACATGCATAACTTTCACCAAGTGTGAGGTCTTTTACTCAATTACCATCTGTGTGCTTAAAGTTACACATGTACTTATATGCTTTGCTGGATCTACACCACTAATCATTTTGTTGCTTAGAGCCCCTGACATGCACAAACTTCTTCCCACCGACTTTCATATGTACATTTAAGGGATGTATCTGGCATTTAATTTCTGTCTTTGCGTAGTCAAATGCTTTATGCTTTCATCTCCGCTCTAAACTGATGCTTTGGTTAGTGGGTTTTTTTTCATTCTTTGTGTACCAAAATGTGAACGTACCAGCTGCATAAACTACACTCTCTAAACGAGCTGTTTTATACTGGGATGAGAGTGAATCCTTTTAAACCTAAACTTTTACCACTTTAGGGCCTGATCCTGCAATCCAATTACAACAGTGGACCTCAGTTGCTAATGCTGCTGTTATTCAGCTGAATGAATGACTTGAATGGTTTTCTAAAAAATAAAATGAGGTGCTAATTATGTTAATATCAATCAACAAAATGTATCTCTTAGGGATGGAACATTGTTTATTATCTTTAATTTCTGTTCACAATTTTGTTCGTTAGGTCTGCGGATTTAAAGATCTAAAGGTGTTAGCCAATTGATCAGGTAAGAATCAAACTTTATCTAGGATTTAAGATTCACTGTTTTCATAAGTCATCTCTTTTTCTACTATTTATAGTATAGATCTAAATGATCTGATTTGCTTCCAATTTTTATATGCTATTTGTTATTCATCTTATGCATTCTCTTTGTTTCTGTGGTATTTTATTGTTTTCTTTTTGGCATTTGTTTATTTCTTTCATATTGTATTATTGCTTTTTTCTTGTGTTTTCATTTCTAGTTATTTTCCTTATTTTAGTTATTAAATTTTCAGTTTAAAAAAAAAAAAGATTGTCAACAACATACCACTAAGTTATTTTGGTCAGTATAAGGAACCAGAGCAGGGTCGTGTATTTTTAACTACTGGGAGGCAGGAAAAGGTATGAGCTAAAGAAATTACATGATAACCATTCAACACAAAGTTCCTAATGCTTGGACAAATTCTCTGTATTAATATTTGTTCCTGTGCGCGTGCTTGCATGTGCGCGTGCGCGTACACACACAACCTCCCAATATGCCCAAATATACACTTACAAAAGATAACCACTGAGCATAGTTTTTCTGTGATCACATGAACTTTATCAACATAATTACTGGATAGCTGAAATGAAATCCACTTCCTCTAATGTATTATAAAGCTGCAGTTAGACTTTATTGTTTCTGTAACAAAGCTTCATTAAAATGTTCAGGGGTTCAAAGCCCAGAAGATAAATTACAGTTAATATCAATTGTTTACTTGACCACAATTTGGTAAATACATAAATCTTTTTCTCTTTTCCTTAGATATTCAGCTGTTTGCAATTGAATAACAAGGACTAGGTAAGTGATGATGATAAATTATTCCTTCCACCATCGTATTCTATTTATAGTATTTTCATTCATTAGGATTTTTAATTTGTTTTGGTTTTGTTGGTTTTGATGCTTGCTCATAGTGCTTTAAAAAAAAATTCATTACAGTTCAGATTTCTTTCTTGTCAATATTTTAATCCAATTACATTTCTCAGTAAACAAGCATTCTTCCTATCTATTTGTAATGAACTACAACCAGAAGTGATTTTTGATTAGACAAGCTAATTTTGAAAGGACAGAAGGAATCAAGCAATAAACTGGATAAAAATAATTATGGAAGTTACCTTGTTAGATGACAGAGAGAACAGATTTAGAACATGTGGTAAATAGAGGAGATACTTAGAGCTAAGATGTATAAATAGGCTTTGTCTTATATATTTATTATTTATATATATTAGTTATTTTTTAAAAAGCAGCTTACTTGAAACCATCTTGCTACCTACATAGCTCTCCTTTCTCAACATGTGTTCTTATTACTGTATCTCTCCTCTTCATCCTGTTTTAAATAAAGCCCCTGTCCTCTCTGCAGGATTGCAGTTTTACGTTGTAAACTCTCCGGGACTGGAACTTTTTATTTTCCATTTCTACAGACTCCTCACTCTAAGGCCCTTATCTTGTTTATGGCCTCTGGGTCCTACCCCAACACAAACAATAATAATAAATAGTTTTGTTAGGAAATCTGCAAAATGGAAACAATCACACAGCATGTTGTTTAGACAGCAAGAACCTAAATAAACCCCCAGTTTGGCAAAAAAATTAAGTACGTGCTTAACTTTAAGCATGTGAATACTCCCACTGAATTCAATGAAATTGCTCTTCTGCACACAGTTAAGCATGTGTTTGGGTGCCTTTCTGAATTGGGACATTAAGTATCATCACCTCTTCAGTTTGATAGAATCCTCTTCAGTTGGAACCTAAGTGCCAATATCCTGTGAGTTTTATGTACAGTATTATTGTTATTGTTAATGGTTTGTCACCATGACACACATGACAAATTGGGCATGCAGGGGTGAAAAGTGAAAGTCATTAATTTATGGCTTACAAATATGAAAATGAAAATCTCCTTTATTTTGCAATTAAAAATGGGTTTGGGACACTAACAAATACTCCAAAATAACATAAAATTCTTCCCCAGTGCCTGCCAATTCTGGGTCTCAGTAGCAATGCTGACAAGAGACAACTGCTTTCCTCTTTTTTCCTTTGCTTCCTTGTCTGCTACAGGAGAAGAAGCAAACATCTTCAACCAGTTATGCAAGCTGCAGATCTCCCCCAACTCCTCCCCACCCCAAAATCGTGGAGCCCATGTCTTCCCTTCCTAACAACTGCATGAAAAAACAAGTATCCTAAGCTTTTTGTCTCCTGTGTTGCTGAGGTCACTGGAAGATTTCAAGCTTTCCATTTGGATCTGGCTTGCCTGTTTTTCAGTTGCATTCTCTCCCCTCTCCCTGTACTCCACCTCCTCCAATGAAAAATTCCCAAGTGACAAAGGTTAACATGGATATTTCTTTTAAAAAGTGTGAGTGTTATACAGCCTATGACTTTTTTGACAGCCAGGTACAAATATATCCTAACACCTCAGTCTTGCAGTCACATCTGCAAACATAGACTCCTGAGCCTGTCTGGAACCCCACTGATTTCATAAGCCCTATACAAGGGCACAGGGTCTGTGCCAGCAGACCTCATTTCAGGATTGGGACTTTAATTATGAGTTATTAACATTAGCACAGGAAAGGCGAAACCAAGGACATTTCTTTTCAACAGGCATTGCCTCTAAACAACTGACTAAATATTCAGTAACTTTATTGTCACTGGATATATCTATTTTCCCCATCTTTCTCCATTTTTCCTAGTTTGCTTTGTTTGCTAAATATAGTTTGATACATTATTTACCCAGCACTGTAGCCTCAAGACGTTTGTGTGGCTGTTTTCCCCTGTTCTGGGAAATTCACAAGTATATCATTGGAGTGAGGTAGCTGTCATATATGCTTAAGAAGAGTTAAAGTGATTGAAAGGAGGGAAATTGTGATTCACAGTGAAGTCCATCTCTTGGCAAGGTTATAATTCCCTGTTGGTTTACACCTCAACTGGAATGGGTGGAACGAAGGGGAAAGCCTTCTCAGAAGCTTGTGGCCACTGAAATATAACAAATACAAAACAGAAAACAGTGACTAGTAAGATTCTGTATCTAACTGCAGTAAAAGGCTTGGTAATTTTATTTATCCAGATAGTTTGTTTTTTTTTTAGTTGAATCCTACAGAACTGAATTGCAAGAGATAGGGCTTGATTCTCTTGTCTCAAATTTTATACTGGACTTATATAACTGATTTCTCATCTTAATGGAAACAACCTGGTAAGGCCTTGAATTTCAGCTAACTGCTTGGACCAAACGGGCAACAATATCAACGTCTAGAGGGGAAAAAGAGTGCAGAAGAAAAGTTAAACAAAATTAAATGAACCTGCTTCACTCTTGTTATAGGGGAGTTACAACAGCATGACACTAACCACTGTTGTTTATGCTTAAAGCCAAAAGGTAAGCAATTAGTGGTTGAGTCAGGCCAGCTCCCGTACAGTTAAATTGCCTTGTGTTCAGGATCTCCATTGTGTTTGGAACAGGGAGGAATTTTACATAAGACCAGTACCATTATCTGTTTTAATGTATTTCCTTTTGTTAAAGCTTTTGCAGATTTTCTTTAGCCTTTCTTAGAAAATCATCTATAACTTTCCTTAGGAAAACTTGAAGATATTCTGCATTCAAACAGTAGATAAATACTTTTTGAAACTATTAAGAGGTCAAAGTGTGATCTCATCCTCTAATGACATATTGTATCATCGTATTTTTATATCAAACAGCAACATTTACTGCTGTGAAAGACTCTGCTAGAACACTGTGTCAGTACTGAAGTGAACAGTCACTGTAAAAGGCAGGAGCAGCTGCAGAAGCAGCTTAAGCAGGAACTGCTGCACTGTGGAGGGATAACTAGGGACACCCTTCTCCCCAGCACCCAGAGACCCAGAATTGTGCGGGGGAAACTCTCTGGGGCACTAGGTCCCAATTGGCATACCCCCTCCTCTTCTTGCATTTGGCCTTTGGGAAAGAAATTACAGGGAGGAGCCAGGGGCAGCTGCAGAAGTAGCTTAAGAAGGGACCAATAGACACTGATGTTGGAGTATTTGCTACAGTTTTGACTGGGCATTCTATTCCCTGTGCTGACTGGCCATTTGCTCCAACACCCTCCCATCTCCTCTTTCACAGCGTCTTCATCTCAGTCCCACCTGACACCTGCCCTGCATTCCCTTCTCCTTCCTATCCTGGACAGTTATCTCTACACTTATCTATGTGCCCTCTTCTGTTGTTCGGTTTAACATATCTCCTCCGAACTCCCAAAAATAAATCATGGAACTGACGGGATGTTTTCTGTCATCCTGTTGTTCACTGTTGCCTATTTACACTGCAAGCTTTCTAGGGCTGTGTCTAGTACTAGCTTATCTAGTACTAGCTTCTCTAGTACTCTGTGTTGTGCAGTACCTAGACCAATGGGGCCCTGATCTTGGCTGGTACCCAGGCACTAGCGTAGCAAACATGATTAACTGTAAAATGTGATTGATGAGTTGTATATGCAAATATGCTACAACATATAATAACTTCTCAGTATACTGTAATGTACACACCAGGGCTTCTCAGCTAAAGAGATTTCCAGTGGTTCTCTCCCATTCAGAGACACATGGACCACCTCCTCTTTTCTTTGTCATTTGAGGCCTTTACAGCAAACGGTTACAAAGAAAAGTGATACAGAGGTATTTTAAAATGTTCCACTGAGGAGTGCCCATCCTGTCATTCCTGTTCCTTATCTTCATATGTGCTACTAGGAGAAGGATGTGAGCTGGCTCCTCCTCCATGTTTCCACCTGAGTTTACAGGCACCCAGGCTCTTCTTTACAAGATCCCTAAGACCTCTGGCTAGACAGAGTCAGTGCCATGACTCAGCAGCTCTCTGGAGACTACCAATGAGAGCTAAACAGACCACAGTCTGAGAATCTCTAGTAGAGGCTACACCGAAGGTTTGCTATTCAAACGGGTGCCTAATGTTAGGCCCCTAGGATGAGATTCTCATTCCCACTTACCAGTCCCTCTGTGGCAGGTAAAAGGGCTGAAGCTGCATAAAAAGTCAGGTCCTGGAGCAGTGAAGCTGTGGCTGCACATGATAGTAATTACTCATGGCTTTACTGTTCCAGGACCCAACCTACCTAGATTAACACTGCATGGGCGATTGCAGTCTGGACGTACCCTAATTTACACTGGGGGCCTCTCCAGCTCCCAGAGCAGCTCAGCATTGTGTGGGGGCATAAAGGTGACGTAAACCCATTGCAGCACAGATCTCATCCTCAAATAAGTGGCCTGCCTTTCAAAAGGGCTGAGCACTGAGCAGCTCCCATTGAAGTCAATCTCTAACTTTCTCTGTGCTCCAGGGATTAGTAGCTGCTTAAAATCTAGTTGAAATTGAAGTTGGATGGTGTCAGCAGGGTTATGTTACCTTATAGGTATTTCTAGAGTGTTACCTTGGTAGCCAAATCCAGCATGAGAAAGAATCATTGGAATGATGTGACTTTAAGGTCTGATGGCCTGTAACCTATAATGGTAGAATGATAACTAATGCTGTCTGTGCCAGTGAACTCTGCCCAACATTGGCTGGGTGGGAGGCAGACAGGAAGAAATATAAGCCATGTATTACCACTGGCCCCTATTGTTTTTACAGATGGTTATTTTACACAACTATCATGACTAATACAGGCATCAGAACACGTTAATGGGGAATATTCTTAATGCACCTTTTTCGAAACAATTACTTGAATCTTATGTAAATTATTTCAAATTCGGCCATCGAGGGCCTGCCCCTTGGGACATTCTTCTTACTGCGTCCTTCACTCGTGCGCTCACAAGACAGATGAGCACAGCCCCTCGGCTTCCGTTGTAATGAAACCTCTGATTGATTTTTACATGACTTTCTCATATGAAAATCTGCACCAATGCCTTCCGTCAGGAATAAAAAATATTCTTTTAAATGAGTGGCTTGTTCTATTAACACAATACTACTCATTCTACTGTGTTTGTTTGTTTCTTCCTGCTTCCAATTCCTCACCCATCAGGCATCTACCAGCAGCAGCAAGCCAAGAGGACTCTCGATGGCCTCGCTGATTGCACAGGAACTAATCTTATTTGTTCTAAATGATACATTCTTATAACTTAAAACCAAGCATGGACAAAACTGAGCTCTTTATCTTCCCTCCTAGCCATTTCCCTTCCCTCATTCTTCTTGTGCTCTTTCAAAGACAATACACCATTCTCCTTGACACTCAGGGCCATAATCAGGGTTAATCTCTGCCACTCCTCCCTCCCTTTCCCCATCCAACCAAGCAAGGTCTATATCCTTTCACTTTTTCCTGCACAGTACCTCTACAATCAGCCGTTTTCTGTGTTTTTACAGCTGAGTCTCCCATCCAGGCCCTAATCATCTCCGTTTCTCTAACCTACTTTTCTCTGTACTCAGTGACGCTGTAGGGGTTCAGCCAGGGCTCGTCCACCTTCGGGGTGGCGGGGAAACAGGCCACCTCACTACTTAGATCAAGTGAGTCAGGGAATTAGCCTGGCTGAGCGGCAAACAGTCAGTAGCTCAGGCAGGGCTGAGCAAACAGTTCAATATTAGCAAGCCCCAGCTCTGGGTCAGGGCGGGGCAACAAACGGTCAGTAGCTCAGGCCCTTAGGCAGGGGCTGAGCAAATAAATAAGTTTAGGAGGCCCAGGTCCTAGCTCCAAAGGACCTGGGTGAGGGGGAGACGGCCACCCGCGAGTTGGGTGGCAGGGGGGACACAGGCCCTCTGTCATGGTATAATTCCCCACGCTGAACCTTAGCATCCAAAAGATGGGGTACCAGCATGAATTCCTCTAAGCTCAATTACCAGCTTAGAACTTGTAGTGCTGCCACCAACCAGGAATTCCAGTGCCTGGTACACTCTGGTCCCCCCAAAACCTTGCCCGGGGACCCCCAAGACCCAGTCCCTCTGGATCTTAACACAAGGAAAGTAAACCCTTTCCCTCACCGTTGCCTCTCCCAGGCTTCCCCTCCCTGGGTTATCCTGGAAGATCACTGTGATTCAAACTTCCTGAATCTTAAACAGAGAGGAAAATGCACCTTCCCCCCCTCCTTCTCTCTCCCCCTCCCAGACTCTCCCTGAGAGAGAAAGTAATCCTAACACAGAAAGAAATTAGCCTCTCTTTCCCACTTCCCTCCTTTCTCCCCACCAATTCCCTGGTGAATCCAGACCCCGTCCCCTGGGGTCTCACACCAGAATAAAAAAAAAATCAGGTTCTTAAACAAGAAAAGCTTTTAATTAAAGAGAGAAAAACAGTAAAAATTATCTTTGTAAATTTAAAATGGAATAGGTACAAGGTCTTTCAGCTATAGACACTGGGAATACCCTCCCAGACTAAGTATACAAGTACAAAGTAAAATCCTTTCAGCAAAATACAAATTTGAACTCCTTCCAGCCAAATACATATTTGCAAATAAAGAAAACAAACATAAGCCTAACTCACTTTATCTCCCTAAAAGCAGCAAAGAATCCTGTGGCATCTTATAGACTAACAGACGTTTTGGAGCATGAGCTTTCGTGGGTGAATACCCACTTCCTCAGATGCCCCACGTGGGTATTCACCCACGAAAGCTCATGCTCCAAAACGTCTGTTAGTCTATCAGGTGCCACAGGATTCTTTGCTGCTTTTACAGATCCAGACTAACACGGCTACCCTCTGATATTTATCTCCCTAGTACTCACTATTCTGAACATATAAGAGCCTGTATTGGAGAGATTGGAGAGAAACCTGGTTGCACGTCTGGTCGCTCTGAGCTCCCAGAGTGAACAACAACCAAACACTAACAGCACACACAAAAATTTCCCTCCCTCCAGATCTGAAAGTATCCTGTCCCCTGATTGGTCCTCTGGTCAGGTGACAGCCAGGCTTACTGAACTTGTTAACCCTTTACAGTCAAAAGAGATATAAAGTACTACTGTTCTATTAACTCCTACTATCTGTTTATGACACCCTCCCACTCCGCTGCATCACAGCCTGGGCCCTAGCAGCGATAGATGACCCGCTGCTGTGTCAGTGGGGATCCTGGCTGCGACACACTGACATCGTCTCTGGGTGTGCTGCAGCCAGACTAGGGTCGGCTGCTCCCCAGCTACTTCCTACCTCCCCCTCCAGAGGTACCTGTGTCTGGACAGAATCTTCCACTGAGTAAAGCACCATGGGCTCTTCTGGGTACCCGGCAAGCAGTAGGCTTGGCAGCTCCTCCGGGTAACTTGCCACAGGCAGGCTTAATAGCTTCCCCAGGGTCTGGTTGGTGTCTGGCCAGCCCTCGGTTCGGCCGCAAACTGCAGGAGTCTCCCAGCTGGGAGTGAACTGGGAGCGGCCGGGCCTCTAGTGAGCTCTGGGGTCGGGCTTTTCTACTTCCTGTCCTGCGCCCTGACCTCTGGGGTGTGGGCACAAGCTCCACTGGCTCTGCCTACTTTGGAGTCCGGAGGGGCTTGTCCCTCTCCAGGGCTGCAGGGAACCAGATTGCCTTGCTACAGACACCCATATCACCGCCCTCCAGTCCACACAAGATGCTGCCACAAAGAGCATCTTTTTAGCTGGGTACTTATATATGTTTCCTCCTTTCATAGCAGTCATTTCATTTTCTGTTGCTCTCACCTTTTCTGACTGCATTGGAAGCCAACACTAAACTTATGGAGCAGCAGAGAGTGTTGCACAATGATCACTGTATATCTTGGAACATTATCTGTTTCAGGTTAGTGGCTTAGTCATACTTTTCAGTGTATTTAGTGCTGGTAAAAGGTGTCATATAGGGAGAGCTTGCTTTCTTTATCCTAAGTCTAGCCAGGATATTATGACATGAGCAGTAGCTATTGAAGATTCCACATATCCATCCCCAGAGAGCAAGTGTGAAAAATCGAGACGGGGGTGGGGGGTAATAGGAGCCTATATAACAAAAAGACCCAAAAATCAGGACTGTCCCTATAAAATCGGGACATCTGGTCACCCTAATCCCCAACTGTGTTTCAACATCAAGACTGAAAGGATGTTCTGCTCCTTCTGTCTGTCATATCCACTCAGGTTGTAACAGGGACTATATTATGGGCAGGGATTATATTTTTGTTATGTTTTTACAATACAGAGCCCAATGGTTCCAGTTTCTAGATCACATTGTAATTAATAATCATAAAGATCAAGGACAAATTCTCTAGAAGTGTGAGGGTATTTGAGTTTCCAGGCCTATTCAATGGAAAGCCTCACTGCTGATGCCCATGCAAAGAAGCTTATAAATGGACAAAATTAATGCTGCAGATTACCTAACCACCCAGAATGAGTAAGCAGTACACAGTGTTTGGATTGTCATTGGAAGATCTGGCATGTGAAAAATGTGCAAACCGATAAAATTCAGGTTCTTACCACTTCAGATGCTTACTTGCATCTGTATTATATAGCTAAGCTGATTTATAATTTAGATGAAAATCAGGTTAATTTTTCTCACTTCTCATATATAGTTTTGAAGTTTAAGTAATGTTCTAAGTAGCATAATTTATTTTTCACTCTAATTTTCTCTATTCATGAAGGGAGAACTATGATCTGATGAAACTGACATTAAATTATCAAACAATATTGAACAACCTAATGAAAATCTTAAGCAAAAGTCATTGTGAATTAGTTATTTACTATACTGACAACACAAGCCTTTGTAAACCTGATATTGTTCTTATGTAAACTCATGAATGGAGACTTTCTCAAATAAATTACTTAATAACATCAGAGAGTCACTGGCTGTGTAAATATATCCCAGGGGCACACACTAAGATTCCTGAATTTAAATGTTCAATAGACTTTCATATTTGTCACCTTTACTAACGAGTTTTTCCTTATGAAATCATTATTAGCATGAAAAAGTTACATTTTATATCTAACTTCTTGAATTAATGCTGTTTAAAGACCCTGAGGGTTTGAAAGTTCTTTTACTGGAATGGATCATTTACATAATTTTCATAGCCCGAACACTTTCGTGCTCTCAACTATGACTGCACGTTGTATTTTTTTTTTTATGCTTCAAGGCAGCAGCTTTTATTTTTCCCCACACAAAACAATTAACAGAAAATAACAGGTAATAAACATACTTTATTTTTCAAAATTATATTAACAATGAAGGGCCATATTTCATGGCTCTGCGGCAGTACTGTCTGCTAAATAGTACGACATCCTATGCTGCTCTTCTAAGTTTTACACTATGAAAATATTTGATTAGAAAGGGGAAACAATTGAGTTAAATGAGACCAGCAAGCTTCCCATCATTTTCAATATGAGACATTTGCAAGCGTGCAGCAGCATGGCCAGACTTTTAAATAGACTAGATGGTATTTCCTCAGACATTATATGGGCATAGTCCATCCCACTTAACATGAATGGATTAGTTACCTGACAGGTTTTTGCCTACCTTTCCTTGCTGATATAGCTTCCCTTTATGACTCCTCTGCTCCCTGAAACATGGTGGAACTTTCTACCTCTTAGTCCACAAGTTTACTGTCTTAAGCAAAAAATTTCCTCACTTTGACCCATTGCTGGTTATTATTTATATTATGGTAGCACCTAAGAATCCCCAAATCAGATGTGGTAGGCATTGTGCAAACACATCATGAGAGACAGTCCTTGTCCTGAAGAGTATAGTTGGTGCTAGAGCTAGTATTAGAACCCTGGATTCTGGGCTTGCTGTTACCAGAGTTGCCCATTATGTTGGGGTATGCTCATTTATTAGGGTTACTCTTCTGGGGAGTGGGGGGTTCTGTAATTCTATCAATGTACTGCTTGTGTCACTTGTATTTTCATAAGGAGCTCTACTTCTCCCTTCTGCAAGTCCCCTCCCAGTGGAGCTATCCTGCAGGACCTAGGTTCCCCAGGGCTGGGTTCCTTCAGCCCCAGAATCAGATGCACGTGCACATGCGCACACACACATATACATATACATATATTAACAGAGCAAGTCTGAGTGGACCAGGTCAATCAGCACTCTCAGGCTGACCCTTTATATACCCCTGTACTCAATAGGCTGGGCCAAGCAGCACTCCAAGCAGCCACCCTTATATGCCACAGGTACTGCACGGGAATAGAGTAAGCCTGAGCAGGCTGGGTCGAACAGCACTTCCAGGCTGCCACTCTTATATGCCCCTGGACTCAGCAGACTGGGTTAAACAACACTTTCCAGCTGCTACTTTTATATGCCCCTGGACTCAGTAGTCTGGGTCGTGCTGCACTTCCAAGCTGCCACCCTCGTATCTCACAGGTTCAGCACGTCCCTATCCCCAATCTCACATTACAATTGTTGTGCTTGTAACCCACTTGATGAGCAAAGCCCACGGTATTTTTGGGCGCTACATGGATCTTTAGCTTAGGTAAGAGGAGCGTTGCTGCAGAGTAAATGGGGAAGCCAAAAACACAACAGAGTAAAGTTCAGAGAGAGAGGAAGGGAAGCAACCAGCTTAACCATAAAAGTTTGTATTGAATAATAGTGATAACCACACAAGGAGAGCCTAAACAAACATAACAGTTGCATTACTAAAGATTACAAAAGTCAGATATAGAAAACTATACCTGATCAAACAAATCAGGGTTAAAAAGTTATACCTGAGGTAGAAAAGAACACAGAGAGAGAGAGAGTTGGGGTCTTACCACTCCATGAAGCTTGAACTGATTGGGGTTCCCAGGTGATGGTGGTAGGTCAGGGTCCTGAGTGCTGGAGACAGGCAGAGCCCCCAGCATGATCAGTAAGGAGAAGATGAAGTCCCAGTGGACTGATGCAGAGTTTGGATCCAGGCATCAAAACACTTACTTGAGCGTGGGTAGGGTTTTTGTAGGGAAAGAACAATGATTCAAGGGAGAACACCAGATTTGTTTATGGGTAAACTGATGACTCCAGGGTTTTCTTTAGACTAGACAATAGGAACTGATCACTCTTGGCTATGGGCAGTGTTCCTTCAAAGGAGCTCACAAAACAATTAGGCAGCTTCAGTATTGTGGATATCAATCAAGGATTCATTACTAGAATTTGTCTGATAACTGCTGAGCTGGGTGTGTGCAGGTGTAGGTTCTTAAACGTCTGGAGCAGAGATTCCCTATGATGCACTGCTTCCCTGCTTTTCTGATCCCAGAGTTCAGTGCGGTTCTTGCCTTGAAATCTCTGTTCTCCATTCTGTATGCTAATGGAAGAGATGCCTACCTGTCCCATCTTTGATGCAGATGAGGCTAGAGGAGTTGCCTTAATCCTGTCACCCCTGCCAGGAGGGATTTAGGTGTGTCTCCCACCACCTTTTCATTGCTTTCTGTAAGTCTTGCCTCTGATCGGTTTTTGTTCAAGCAGAGACTGGGGAAGGGAGTGTCCTTCATGAGTCAGATAGGCTGGATACTGTGCCCTGGTTCCCCAAGAACATAAAGCTAACTGGTATCAAGGAAGGAACAATCAGTTTCACACATACAGAATGGGAAGAGACTGTCTAGGAAGGAGTATGGCAGAAAGAGATCTAGGGGTCATAGTGGACCAAAAGCTAAATATGAGTCAACAGTGTGATACTGTTGCAAAAAAAGCAAACGTGATTCTGGGATGCATTAACAGGTGTGTTGTAAACAAGACACGAGAAGTCATTCTTCCACTCTACTCTGCACTGGTTAGGCCTCAACTGGAGTATTGTGTCCAGTTCTGGGCACCGCATTTCAAGAAAGATGTGGAGAAATTGGAGAGGGTCCAGAGAAGAGTGACAAGAATGATTAAAGGTCTTGAGAACATGACCTATGAAGGAAGGCTGAAAGAATTGGGTTTATTTAGTTTGGAAAAAAGAAGACTGAGAGGGGACATGATAGCAGTTTTCAGGTATCTAAAAGGGTGTCATCAGGAGGAGGGAGAAAACTTGTTCACCTTAGCCTCTAATGATAGAACAAGAAGCAATGGGCTTAAACTGCAGCAAGGGAGATTTAGGTTGGACATTAGGAAAAAGTTCCTAACTGTCAGGATAGTTAAACACTGGAAAAAATTGCCTAGGGAGGTTGTGGAATCTCCATCTCTGGAGATATTTAAGAGTAGATTAGATAAATGTCTATCAGGGATGGTCTAGACGGTATTTGGTCCTTCCATGAGAGCAGGGGACTGGACTCGATGACCTCTCGAGGTCCCTTCCAGTCCTAGAGTCTATGAGTCTATGAGTCATTACAGTTCAGTGTCCTAAATATTAGACCCTACTGTCTAATTTAAATGAATATTAGAGATATTTAGGGATAGTTCAGGGGGTGAAGAAGGCTTATTGAGGTAATCTGTTTTGTGACAGACTGTTAAGACTCAATTGTTAAGTGCCCAGATAGGTGCATGAAAAATATACTACAGTTAACACACTTTTAGATGAGTGCATTGGAATAATTTATCCTATCACTTCAAACCCAAGGAAAATTTTCCTCATTGGCTGCCTCCACCTTGAGCCAAAGACAAGTTGGGAGAAATAATGCAGTGCAGTAGACATTGACTTTTAGAGCCAATCTACTGTATCTCAGATTTCCCTCGGTCTTTTCAAGCTCCCGCAAATATATGGTAGGCAGGGCTTTTTTTGAACCAGAAGAAAAAAATTGTCTGAGTAGCCACAGAGTTTCTAGATATTGGGCTAGACGAACCATTGGTTGCATCCAATATGGCCTTTTTTATGTTTTTAGGTGACTAGATAGATAGTGGCTCTTTCCATCCTAATTTTTGAATGTAAACTGTCCTTGGTATTGGAGTTGTTGGGTCATCCCTTTCAGGGCAGTGTGAAATGCTGAACAGAGAAGAGCTTAATCAAAACAGAATTTACTTTTAAAAGTAAAATCCAAATTCTACAGATTCTATAAAGTATGAATTATTATCCAGCAGAGATTGCTAGAAATGCCTTGTGGCTGGTTATAATGGAATTGGTAGGTTACTTGCTATGTGCATGCCAAAAAGAGGTTCAGACATCCAAGTCTGGTCATCATAAATCTTCCTGCTTGCGCTAGCTGAATCTCATCTCCCAGATGCTTGCAGAGCTGTAGTGGCCACTCATGCCATCCAAATTAGCACGTGCCCTTTTAATTGTGTCCAAACAAACACCATAGGTCCACATATTTTTTTTCCTCCTGGAAGACTTCATAAAGAATATTGTATAAATAGTGAATGTCAATACCCAGCTGGCAAAGGATTTGAAGGAAGTGATTTTAAGCCACTTGCTGCCTCCTAGGTCTTTATGCTTGTAAGTTGTGTGCTGGGATGCTAAATGAATCCAGATATTTATTTCTCTTGTGTTTTGCATGGCAGCATTCAGTGTTTTAGGGCCTAACCCACAGCTCACAAAAGTCAGTGAAAAGACTCCAGTTCACTCCAGTGGGTTTTGGATCAGGCCCTAGGTGAGTCTCTATGCAGCATTACCCTTGCCTATTGAGGACTCTCTAGCTGCGCCCTGAAACATTCTACAAACATGTCATTTTTGCTTCCATTTTGCAATATGCCTTAGATTCCTGGTTCATTCCAGTAACACTGGCTCCAGGGTAGAGAACGCATCCCCAAAACTCAAATGAAAGCATGTTCCTCAAGTTCTCCATGTATTAGCAGTGTTTGGCTGGTTTAAATATTTTTTTTTAAAAAAGACCCTGCATTGAATTTGGTACCATTTTTAAACTTATGTGTGAGGTTGTTGCCCTGGGAAGCCAGGGACTATGATAGAATCAGAAAAAAATAGAATAGCACAAGGACAATGGCATTTTTTGCTTAGAGTTCCATATTATAATCGATGTTTACCTGTTTTACGCTTAATAGCACTTGGAAATCCAAGGCTCCAAGTCTGTTCTGACATTGCTTATACTTTAGTCACTAAAATGTTGTCCATCTGCAAAAACTGGTAGCCCAGAGTATTCCCACATGCCTCACTTGTGATTCGCTGCACCACAATTCTATCTTTCTTTTCTTTCTGTTTTTAATTTCTTTCTTGTATTTATTTTACAAATTAAACTCTAAAAGACCTACTGGGTTAAAAGTTCTCCAAGGCATGCAAATAGTTTTCAATATTGCACACCTCTCTCTTGCAATCTAAGAAATAAACAATACATCAAGGGGTACTTTATTTCTCAATATAAAATTAAATCATAGTTTGGATGAAAATACACAAGAGAAACCTAGGTGTCCAGTTTTATTTTCTGAGAAATCTATGCTTAGTAATTCTGACTTGTTCACTCAGCATGCCATACAATGGCTTACCATACAACTTCTCCACTGTTGCCTCTTGACACACACTTACCATTGTGACGTTTGTTCTGTGGGATGTGTTTTCTCCACTGGCTTTTGGAAGGGGAGTGGACTGAGTGGTTAGAAAATCTTTGTGTTTATTATCCTCACTATATTTGTTGTGTTGTCAATGCGTGATAAACGCAGGCTTTTGTACTGTACTGGTGTTTATATTGTGTATTTCAATTTAGATAATGGGTGCCCACTTTATAGAATGGGATTATATACATCTTAATTAAAATGAGAAAAGATCAGGCTATTTAGTTTATTGGAGACAGAGGTTAAAAGGCAACTTGATCATAGTCTACAAGTACCTACACAGGGAAGAATTTCTGATAGTATAGATAGCTCTTTAATCTAACAGAAAAAAAGCACAATGAGATCCAGTAGTTGGAAGCTGAAGCTGGACAAATTCAGACTAGAAAATATGGCACAAGTTTTTAACAGTGAGAGTAATTAACCATTAGAATAACTTGCCTAGGGATGCCGTGGATTCTGCATTCCTTGCCATCTCTATGTAAAACAAGATGTCTTTCTAAAAGATATGCTCTAGCTCAAGCAAAAGTTATAGATCTGGAGCACAGCTTATAGGGTAAGTTCTTTGGCCTGTGCAGTACTGGAGATCATGCTAAATTATCACAAAGGTCTCGTCTGGTCTTAAAATCTATGAATCTACAAATGCATTCTATAATTCTTTGATTAGCCAAATTAATTATAAATTGATAGCACCACTTGGGCATAACCCAATAATTTTGCCAAATGGTACATCAAAGTAGGATTATATATCAGCCACACAATACACACAATGCTTATTTACTCAGTGCATAGGGTAGAGTGAATATATCCTGCATGTTTCACAAAAGATATTTTTAAACAGAAATGACAGAACACTTATCCTAACTATACTTATAATATGGTGACAACGGCAAGTTGTTTGTACAGCCCCACAAATGTCTATAGTGTTTGCTGATATATATGACATGGTGAGGAGATTTTGAAGGCACAAATGACAGTTGGGCACTTAACTGCCATTCAAAGTCACTGGGAGTGAGGTGCCATTTATGACTTTGAAAATGTCTCCCTATGCTTTCTTGTAAAGTTACCGTCACAAAGATCAAGATATAGGTTATGATGGAACAGTAGAGAGGCAAAGAGAAAGGAGGACTAGGGTGTCATCAATAAGATCATGTGGCTGCTTTGGTTATCAGAGCATGTGTTTTGAAAGTCAGCAGTGGTTAGAAAGGAATGTCAAGCCTTTCAAGGAAGAAATGTATTTTCAAATAGGGATTTGGACTAGGAGAGGGTGGAGATCTCTGGCAGATTGGGTCAGAAATGGGGCTCCAGACATAGGGGACTGTATGGAAAAGTCATAGTCAAGAGAGACAGAAACAGAGGGATTAGAGGATGATATCAATCAATCAATCAATAAAGAAGACTAAATCCCTTATTATTCATTGGCTCTTACTAGAAAGGATTTAGGCACAGCCCCCCGAAAGGGATTAGGACAGACAATCCTGCCTTCATGCGGACAGTTTCAATCTCAAATTCCCATAACTTTTCATTATTGGAAGAGTTCCAGATCAATTCTTAGTTTAAACTGATTTGTTCCTTTTCACACTGATGCTACACAGTCTGCGGTACATTCTGTGTGCTTCCTTGTTGCAAAAGAGATGTATTTATGTGGGTGGGTGAGAGGAGCCTCAGGGTCCCGTATACTGAGTGGCATCCATACCAACGCAACAGCACTGGAGATTTTTACTATTAGGAAGACACTTTGCATCTGACTAGTGTCATTAATGTCAACTCTAGTGTAACCACGAGGTTCCTAACTATTTTCATCTCCGAAGTGTGTTAGTTGTGGGTGAATTTGTATAAGTATATGATTCAGTGAATCGGGTTATGCTGAGCAGTTGGCTCCAAATCAATGACTGGATATGCTGACGTAGAGTCAATCTAACAAACTCTAGCCCTAAGCTTCTTCCCAGGCTTGGATGTTTCTAGAGTTCATCCCTTTGGAGTTCTGAGCCGCACACCCTAGACAGGCCAATCCCACATCTTCTCATCCAGGCTGGGATTACACTGTTACACCTGCCACAGTGAGTTTTCATCTTCCAGCAAAGTTCAAACATCTGCTAACAGATCAGGTCAACTGAAGAATCCAGCCACCTACAGTTAGTGTTACATAGTTCATTAATGGTGGAAATCTATAAAATTTGACTATTTGCATAAGACATTTTGAGAGGAAATCTGATGGGAAATCTGTTCATGTGAGATTGTAGCCTTATCCAAAACATAACCAGAAAATGGGCCCCTTCTAATTCTGGATCCAATGACTAAACCAGCCCCTGTGGGCAGAGTCCAGTCCAACAATTCTCAGCCAAATCCTCCAGGAATTTTGAAAGTGTTTGGATTTGAGTTTCTGGTTTCAGCCCACTCCTGACTATGGTTATTGTAAGAAGATGTGAGCTACCAATCTGAGTCATATGAAAATGTAATTGAGCTTGAAATATCAGTCCTGTAGTGAGTGAGACATTTAATTCTGCCAGTAAATGTTGCGCAGTGCTAACTGCTAAACCGAAATTTAACAATTAGTTTAGAAAATTTAAAGATTAATTTGTAATTGGAGATGAGAAGGAGGGTGCATCTTGTATTAATCATTCTTTTTTAAATGCCTACAACAGGTTAGGAAAAGAAT
Organism: Gopherus evgoodei; assembly: GCF_007399415.2. NCBI lineage: Eukaryota > Metazoa > Chordata > Testudines > Testudinidae > Gopherus > Gopherus evgoodei. Next base: position 354,851,212 of record NC_044322.1, on the reverse strand, counting down.
GCTGCAGTACAATGGGAATACTAGTTTCCAACAGAGAAATCTGACCAAGAATTGAATGCATGCCTAATTAACTTCAACCAAATTTGACACGTGTACCTACTGAATTAGGCTGAGCTATGCCTGCAAAACACAGTTTCTAACAAATTGTAAGTGGACTGAATCTTTTCCTTTCCATAGTTTGCCAATATTAATGAACTGATATTGACATTATTCACTTAATTACGTATTTAATTATAACAGCAGTTGACATTGTCATAGCATAATAGTTGACTGGCTGTGGGTCCTATCTATTTCCTTTCCGTTTAAAGAGGAGTGTCTGCAAGTTCCAGCCCCTGATGTTGAGATTAAAAGGAGATGGCAATACCTTTAGCCAAGCTGCATAACTTCAATAGTGGAAATCAAGGCATTTTGAGCTACAAAGATCTTACAAGATAATAAAACATTGGCCAATATTTTCAAACCTGCATGTTTAAAAGTAGGTATCTAAATTAGAGTTGGGATTTTTCCCTAAAAAAAGTAAAAAAAAAAAAAGGAAGAAGGAGGAAAATGAATATTTGGTTTCAGAAATGCTGCCATGGTGCCTCATGGATGTTGTAGTTTGGGTGCCCTCCTCCTCTCATTCTCTTCTCTTGGCTAGGCTTCTGGTCAGCCTATATCTCCCATGATGCAACTGCCTCCCCTCACATTTTATCCAAAAAAAATTCCATTGGAAAACAATTTCAACAGAAATTGTTCAAACTGTCCTGACCTAAACTCATAGTTAAGCCTTGAGACACCACCTGGTTTTTCAGAGAGTGGGTGGTCAATGCTTTCTCAAAATCACATATTTTCAAGCTGGATACACAAAATGGAAGTTCCCAAAATCACAAGTCACTTGTGAAAATTTAGGTGTAAATATTGATTTAGCTGCCTAGTTTTAGACAACCAACTATGAAAAATTCTGGCCTTTGACTTGTTTTAAGGTAAGAAAGAGAAAGCTGTGTCTCAGGAGAGTTGTCAATTTGCGAGAAATACAAACAAGTAGAAAATTATGACTGCTCAAATCTAATAATAGAGAAAATGTACTCATCAGACTTTCAGTGCAGCTAAGTTTTTTCATTTGTGTCATGCCTTCTTCTGTTTCCCATCTCCCTTCATGATGTGAAAATTAGTGGTCAGTTACCCTGGGTATTCTAATTTTTGTCAGTTCTATAGCAATGGTAATTGTAAAGACACTGCAGTTTGCTCATCTGCAGAATCCATAGCTGAGTACAGGTTAAAGCTTGGTTTATGTAACTTTGTAATCATGGAAACAATTACTCTTTTTGAAGGGCTAGATCTTCAGCTGGTGTAAACAGGCATAGTTCCATTAAAGTCAAATGGGAAATGCAAATTTGTGATAGTGGAGGCTCGAAAGGCTTAGCGCAGGCAAACTTCATGTTCTGATACCCTGCCCATCTTTGTGGATTCTGACTTAAGGAGTGTTCCATGACTGCAGAATAGATCACAATATCAGACTCAAGATCTGCCAGGCAGAGCTGAGAGGAGGATTTTGCCCATGGATTAGCAGCACAAATCCAAACGACCAAGAAAATGCCAGAGAAGGAGAAAATGTTCAGATATTTCAACTGCCCTTTAAGCAGTGTAGCATAGTCATATTGTACTCACTGCATTGCACCAGTATGAGGGGAAACAGTTACTGAAAATAATTTTAAGATATGAAGCAGAGCCACATCATTTTGAAATGCTTTGAAAGGACCTTCCCTCCTGATGCCTCATCCTTTGTATTCTCTTGGCTAGTAAAAAGGCCTTGATTTTCTTTTGCACTGACTGCTCAGAAAATATCATTTTCTAGCATTATAAACAGAGTATTCAGAGGGCCCCATTCAGTATTGACCTAGGTGTGAAAGGATAGTTCATTATTCTAGACAGTCACTATTGTATATCTTCTCGTCTATTTTTCCTTTGTTGCCATGATGTCGTCTATATGCAGCCCAATGGTCCTCCTGGGGATTGCAGCCACAGAATTATGGAAAGCTCAAGCAACACTAACAACAACCACTTTGAGCCTTCTGGATAGTACTTTGTACTGAAATGTACATTGTACGGCCACATTGGCAATGATCAGAAATGATTTTGAAATTTAAGGATGCACTTAATGAATCGAACATTTTGTTATAATGACTAAATCTAATGTGTAATGACATCTAGATCAACAGATTTTCCTCTCTATATTGCAGATTTGCATTCGAACCTCTTTCTTAAAAAGAGAGAGAGAGAGAGAGAGAGAGAGAGAGAAAGAGGGAGATCAAATTGTGAGTCTATCATAGGCACAGAAGTGGTTGAATATGTAATGTATGTTTCAGTTGAAGCCTATATATGATTGCTCTGATAACCACAGAGCCAAACTGAATACAGTAACCTTCTTTACACTTTTGTTGTAACATCAGCAACACCTTTCTAGTTCTCTTAACCCAAAATGAAACAAATGAAATTATCCTAAAAGCAAGATATGTTGTATTTTACCTTATAATCAGGAAAAGTGAACAGGATTATATTTCTATTCATTTCCACAAATAACTTTAAGTACTAAATATGGATTTTAGTGCTATCTTCAAAAAGTACAAAAGGTGCAATAAATTAGTAAGTTACTGTTGTCCATAAAATGAAATTGTAAATGTCAATATAAATTAACTTGCTTAGGGTTTACACAGTAAGACAAGCCTGTAAATTATGACAAGTATTTCTGTCTCTTTCTTACTCTACATGAATTTCAGAATGTTTTTTAACTTGTGTTAGTGAAAAGAAGATTAAAATTGGACTTTCCAAGGGGTTAAGCCTATGGAATTTAGGAACCCTTAACATCACAAAAAAAAACCAAACTGATGGACATGGAAGTTTTTAGCAGCTAGAATTTGGAGGGGCTGTTGCAAAGCAATATGGGCATCAAGGAACCTAGAGAGCAAAATTCTGAAGTCAAGATATGAGATCATTGAGGCTTAGATAAGAGATTTATCTGTTGGGCTTTAGAGGAAGGGATAGGATAATAGCCAAGATTTGGCTATGACCTGGACAAGTGGTAAGGGGAGACAAAGGGCTTTTCCACATGGAAACTTAGTGTGCGGCACACCAGACGGTGGCTGTGTTGCGCTCCCACCTCCCGCACACCAAGTCATTGTATACAGTATGTTCTACTGAAGTATGTCAAAGCGCACATTAAGTGCACAGTAGCAGGATCAACACTGCCAGTTAGAATGCAGCAGGTTACAGCACTGTAGATATAAACCCCAGCTTGCTGCGCACTAAATGATTGTGTAGATAATCCCTAACGTGACTGCCAGTTTATGAGCCACAGCCATAAACAATTCTTAAATTTTAAAAAAGCCTGAAATAGGAGGAAAAAAAGTTTCACTTCCTGTATTATTTTGTTTTATCCTTAAAACACTAATGTAATAGTGAAAAGACAGTGAATAAAACTGGACAACAGTCATACCAAATAATGTGAATTCTGTCCAAGCACAGGCATAATGTCAATCATTATTAATTGTAAAGCTAGTCATTGGACCTATGATCTGAAGCACTATACATGTAATGGAGCACTTCAGCTTATTTCTTTAAGTGTTTAGCCCTTTTTCTGTGAACCATTTAAGTTTGGGTTGTCTTTCAAAGAACCATCTCACTAGCCCAGTCCAAAAGTTTAGGTCAGCCCCATGTATGATGGTGTGATAATAGTAGATGGAAGTCTGTTATGTTTGTAGACCAGAAATGCTTGAAAAAATTTGTTTTGCAGGCCTACTCAAATATGCTAAGGTTGACTGTTGTTAATAGGCACTAAGTGTGGGATGCTTAATAGCATTCTGTTTTTGCCTAGCTCTCCTTCCATTGAAATCTGTGGGATTTTCATTGACTTCGGTGGGAGCAGAATTTGCCCAATATGGAGTGCTTTTTAAAATTCCACTCACAGATTATTCATTATACCAAGGGAAGAATAAGTCCCATGCTTATATTTATATTACAATTATTTTAGATTTTGAACTAAATGTATAAATGGGAAGCCATCGATTTTGCAGTGGTTTTAGTTCTGGAGCATAGAATTAGTCATCATAAGTTCTGGCCTGGAACTGGAAAAAAAGGTAAACTATATCCCTTTTATGTTAATGTCCCATATTAATGTTATATAAACAAATCCTTGCTTGTAATATTAAAAGCATACTCATTTTTTAAATCTAAGTTTCTTATCACCATTTATTCTGTATTAATTTTTCATTCTGTGTTGCTTGGATAATAAAGTTTAACTGGTCAGTATCATTTCCTGGTTCTTATGCAATAGCACAAGGCTTTTGCTTGTGTTTCTAGCCCTGCCAGGGAATGTTTAATTCTCCCAAGACACTGTTTATGACCACTCTTATTTGCATGAAACATTTCTGTTCCTATTATATGTTGTAAACCTTAAAACTTAAATTTGGAACACATGCTCCCAAATAGTGTCTCTTTAATAATACATCTGTGTTGCTAATCAATGCGGGTGAAATGCATTTTATAATGAAGTGGATAAATCCAGAATTTCTAACAGGTGAGGATAAATCATGTTTGCCTGTGAATAACAGTTTTTATCAGTGACTCAGTGGGATCATAATGTATTCTTTCAATCTGCTCCAAAGGTAGTAGCAGGAAAGCTATTTTATAGATTTCTTGGTAATCTGAGCTGATGTTATACCTGTTACAGGACATTTCCAATAAAATAGAAACACAGCAGGATAAAAAAGATACAAATGGTGTTTTTATACCAGTCAATAAAAGCATGACTCTGTAGTAACAGAAATTTTGTTCATGAATTGTGAAGTATCAGCAGCTCTGTTGGTAAGATATTAAAATAATTCATGTCCTACCTCTGTAACTATTCTTACCATTATGTTCCCATGTGCCTTTAATTTGCTGTCTTATTTTCATTGTCAACTAGAAAAAAAACAAGTCAAGTACATAGAGACTCTGTATAATCAAAATAGCATGTTGGAATGATTTCTTAAACTACTTTATAAGTCATTAGTTTTGACAAGGGAGGAAAAGTCCAGCACATTTATACATACCAATTTACCTCTAATGATTGCATTTCATATTAAGGAAATGATGTAGTAATGACACAACTCGTCTATTCCCGTAGCCTAAAGCTATTTAACAAAGCTAAAGCACATTTTTTTTAACCTCCTAAGAAATCCTAGACCATGATTGTGCAATCTGAGCCCTGTGGGCAGACACTTGTCCTGATTCAGAAACTGCGCTGATTTCAGCTGGACTTCATGCAGGTGCCTGCGTCTGTCTGTCTGGATCAGGTGGTAGGATTGAGGCTGTAATTTGTACATAACAGCTAAGCAAGCTAAGCCAAGTGAGCCAGATTCTGATCTCAGTTACCCCAGTGTAAGTCTGGAGCAATAAAATACTTTATTGATGATACACTGGTTCATAATTTGGCCCATGGATTGTAAATCTCTCTCATGAAGCTCTTTGGGTTAATTTTAAATCATATGCTGACAATTAAAAACAAAATCCAAATAGGAGCAGAAAGAACAACATAGGAATTGTCATACTGCATCAGAACCGTGCTCCTCTAGATGCTGGTGATGACTGAGATATAGGTGATTTTGTTTTCAATTTTGACCAATTCTGTTAGTTTTGAATATGCAGAAGTCCAGTCTTCTGCCCTTCCCCTCTACTTTTCGCATGCTCCTCACATATGCAGCTAAGGTGCTATGTTATTGGTTTTGTCAAATGTAAGAGAGTCATTTTTTTTCCCTTGACAGGAGTTTTGTTTTATACAAACACGGTGTAATTAAAAAACATATTCTGCTAAGCACATTCAAACCATAGGGGATTTTTCTTTCTACCTTCCATGCAAAAAAAAAATATGAGTAGTATCAATTTTATATTTTTGATCTCATTCCCTCTCTCGTATATAAATCTTGCACAAAGAAAATGGGAGCTGCACTATCTCTTAAAGATAAAAATGTTTCTAATGTGGATAGTCAACATTCCCTCAATAATAGTCTTGCTGGATATGTTAATAAATAATTAACTAAATGCCTTATTTTGCAGACTTTTGGTTCATGATGATGCATCTTTCTTACATATTTTATTACATTTCAATCTTTATTAGAAAGAGTTAGTGGAAAAATTTAGGTTCACTTGCATGGATTTATTTAATACTGAGTTGTGTAATAAACAGGAAGACTTGTTACATTTTTGTCTGTTTATCATCTTCTGGTGCAGCTGTTCCTAATTTTACAATGGTTCACAAGTACAGGAAAAGCAGCTATATTTCCATTATGCTATCCATGGCAGGCATGTTGGCTGCTGCTGCATTAGCTGAAGCACTTGTCAAAATGATTTCAGGGCAGTTTAAAGTTAATGGGGAAAAAGTCAAGAAGATTTGAGAAGATTACACTTAATATTTGAACAACAGTGTCCATCTGAACTATCAGACAGCTCTAGTAATACTGCGTAAGCAGGCTCTCCTTAGTCCAAGTTATCCAGAGCTTTCAACACTGAATAAATCCCAATGATACAGGAGGCTGTGGATATTTGCTGTCGCTAGCCAGAGTAGTCATCTCCAAGGTCTGCTGAATTATTGTAGCTTTTAATATTTTATTCTTTTAATTTCACTTCAGTGGCCCATTGGTTAGTGGGAAGGAAGAACAACTCGTAATAAATGGACTCTCCTGCCTCTGATTGGATATTTCTTCCTGGTTTGGTTTTGTTTTTCATTATTGTCCCGTAGATGGCCTTGCATAATGGAGCAGACTTCGGTAAAAGTTTCAAAAACACCCAAATGATTTAGGAGCCTTACATTCCCTTTTCAAAAGTGACTTGGGCACAGAGAGTCTACATTGAAAAATGAGATTTAGACTCTCTGTGCCCAAGTCATTTTTTAAAATGGGACTTAAGGCTCCTAAATTGCATAAGAACTTCTGAATATGTTACCTTTGGTGCCTAGGTCTGAAAATTGACTTTTAACCAGTGTTAGGATATTTAGGGTTTTTGTTTAAAATATTCACTTTATTTTATGCTTAATATAATATTTTAATATTTAACACGTTTCCTAGAACTCCTACCACCAGTCTATAGGCCTCATACTTTCAATTTAACCCTTTTCTTTTTTTCAGCTTATGTTTGGCAATTATTCTTAAAATCCTGGATGGTAAGTTATGGGCTCTGTCACTACAGTCTGTTACAAAACGATGCAATAATTCCACTGAAGACCTAGCTTTATATTAAAAAAATAATAGCCATGACCTTTCAATACTTCTACTAAAGCAATGGAAATTCAGAAAATGCAGCCTAGATGGAGTGGGACTGCCAGTTATGGGAGGGAGAGTTTTTGTCAGAATCCGTCTTTGTTGTACATCTACACTACCCGCTGGATCGGCCGGGTAGTGATCGATCTGTCTAGATGCAATAAATTGATCCCCGAACACGCTCCCCTTCAACTCCAGAACTCCACCAGGGCAAGAGGCAGAAGCGGAGTCGACGGGGGAGCCATGGCCATCGATCCCGCACCGTGAGGACGGGAGTTAAGTCAATCTAAGATACGTCGACTTCAGCTACGCTATTCTTAGATGGATCCCCCCTGCCCACTCCAGGGTAGACCAGGACGAAGATGGATAGAGATACAGCTAGAATTCTATATGAGTCAAACTTCTGGAATTAGTCAGGAGGCTGATTAGGACACTGGCTTTAGATGTGTGAAACTCACGTTCAGGTAAAAGGGGAATTGAACCTGGGTCTCCTACATCCCACCTGATTACTCTAACCATTTGGATATGGCCTATTCTAGAATTGCTGTCTTTCTCTACTCCCATTTTGCAAAACATTTCAAAAGATCTCATTTTCATTGATACAAAACAAAAACAGCTTCTGAAACCTTGAAGCTTTTGTGAAACAGAATTGATTTCCAGACAGCTCTGATATTTATCTCTATTTTACAGGTGGAAAATTAAGGCACAGATATCGTAAGCAAGACTTCCCATTGACTTCAGTAAGACTTCTTGAATACTTAAAGTCAGACACATGCTTAAGTATTTTATTGAATCATGGCCTAAGTGACGGCCCGTGGTCACATGGGAAGTTTGTAGTAGAGGCAGAAATCAAGATGCACTTGAGTCCAGTCCTGGACATTAACCACAAAGCCGTCATTCCTTGCTGTACTTGCATTTAATTAATAAAGTGAATTGTTAGATATCCCAAACAAAGCAGAATGTACCACTGACCTGGGGCGTCTATTTGACAGCCTAGAAGATCTCATTGGTAGGAAAGTTTCTCCAGATATTACTTGAAATATTTATTTTATTAATTTTACTTTATTTCTAGGCTGATTAGTTTTGAGCCACAAAATAGTTATTTTATTTAGTCTGAATCTGTGTTTACTCCAGTTTTGATGTTATTGCACTGGCATAGTAAGTGAGGGCCATTTGGGACTCTGAAGTTCTTCTGTGACTATCTAGCATTACCACCAGTTCATTGGTTGCTTAACTCTCTCAATTGCTTTGCTTTCTGTATCATTTGCTCTTCTAAGTACTATGTGCATAAAGACATCTTTGTTGCCATTATTAGTGGACATTGAGTTGCAGAACATCATATTTATTTACCTATAAACATGTAGATATTTATTTATTATTATATATGTGTATCTGAGGCCTGGTCTACACTATGCATTTAAACCGATTTTAGCAGCGTTAAACCGATTTAACGCTGTACCCGTCCACACTACGAGGCCCTTTATATCGATATAAAGGGCTCTTTAAATCGGTTTCTGTACTCCTCCCCGACGAGAGGAGTAGCGCTAAAATCGGTATTACCATATCGGATTAGGGTTAGTGTGGCCACAAATCAACGGTATTGGCCTCCGGGCGGTATCCCACAGTGCACCACTGTGACCGCTCTGGACAGCAATCTCAGCTTGGATGCAGTGGCCAGGTAACCAGGAAAAGCCCCGCGAAATTTTGATTTTCATTTCCTGTTTGCCCAGCGTGGAGCTCTGATCAGCACAAGTGGCAATGCAGTCCCAAATCCAAAAAAAGCTCCAGCATGGACCATACGGGAGATACAGAATCTGATTGCTGTATGGGGAGACAAATCTGTTCTATCAAAGCTCCGTTACAGAAGACGAAATGCCAAAGCGTTTGAAAAAAAAATCTGCAGGCTACACAGTGCTGCATGACAAGTGTAACGGGAAGCCAGAGACTCAAATGGACGCTCATGGAGGGAGGGAGGGGGTACTGAGGACTCCAGCTATCCCACAGTCCCCAGCAGTCTCCGAAAAATATTTGCATTCTTGGCTGAGCTCCCAATGCCTGTAGTTTCAAACACATTGTCCGGCGTGGTTCAGGGAATAGCTCGTCAATTTACTCCCTCCCCCCCATGAAAGAAAAGGGAAAGAAATTGTTTCTTGACTTCTTTCAATGTCACCCTATGTCTACTGAATGCTGCTGGTAGACGCGATGCTGCAGCAGTGAAGAGCAGTATCTGCTCCTCTCGCCTCCCTGGTGGCAGACGGTACAATATGACTGATATCCGTCGTCACCATCAGCCCGTGAGTGCTCCTAGCTTGCCTCAGGTGAGGTCAGCTGAGGGCGCCTGGGTAAAAATAGGAATGACTCCCGGTCATTCCCAGTAGATGGTACAGAACGGCTGGTAACCATCTTCATCATAGCAACTGGGGGCTGAGCTACAATCAGCCCCCTCCCTTTCACGTGAAAAGAAAAGATTCTGTACTGCCTGGACTATCATAGCAGTGGGATGCTGGGCTCCTCTCCCCCACACTGCTTAATGTCCTGCCTGGACTATCATAGCAGCTGGAGGCTTCCTCCGCCTCATTTTATGTCACTAAAAAGTCACTGTTTCTTATTCCTGCATTCTTTATTACTTCATGACACAAATGGGGGGGACACTGCCACGGTAGCCCAGGAAGGTTGGGGGAGAAGGGAAGCAACGGGTGGGGTTGTTGCAGGGGCACCCCTCGTGAATGGCATGTAGCTCATCATTTCTGCGGGATCTGACACGGAGCAGCTGTACTCTCTGATACACTGCTTCTCTAGTACATTTGCCCCATATTCTAGGCAGGACTGACTCTATTTTTAGAAACCATAAAGGAGGGATTGACTCGGGGAGTCATTCACAGTTTTGCTTTTGTGCCCCTGGCCTATCTCAGCCAGGGGCACCCATGATAGCAGCAGACAGCACAGAAGGACAGCTAACCGTCATTTCATTGCCAAATTACACTGGCAGCAGATGGTACAGAATGACTGGTAACCATCTCTGCTATCATGCAAAAGCAAATGAATGCTGCTGTGTAGCACTGGAGTATCGCCTCTTTCCACGGCATCTAGTACACATACGGTGACTGTAAAAAAATAAAGCTGAACGGGCTCCATGGTTGCCGTGTTATGGCGTCTGCCAGGGCAATCCAGGGAAAAAGGGCCCGAAATGATTGTCTGCCGTTGCTTTCCTGGAGGAAGGAATGAGTGACGACATTTACCCAGAACCACCCGCGACAATGATTTTTGGCCCATCAGCCACTGGGCTCTCAACCCAGAATTCTAAGGGGCGGGGGAGACTGCGGGAACTATGGGATAGCTATGGAATAGCTACCCACAGTGCAACGCTCCGGAAATCGACGCTAGCCTCGGACCATGGACGCACACTGCCGAATTAATGTGCTTAGTGTGGCCGCGTGCACTCAACTTTATACAATCTGTTTTATAAAACCAGTTTATGTAAAATCAGAATAATCCCGTAGTGTAGACGTACCCTGAGTGTAATTTCAAAACCTACATGACACTGGTGCCTTAAACATTTTATTTACAATATGTAGGGTGAGAGTGGGATATTTATTTATGGAATCACTTCATCTGCCTCCAGAATGCCCCAGGGTAAAATGTGGCAGCTGTTCAACAGTGCACAGCAAATTAGGACAGGAAGTGAAGACAAATTCCACCTCAGCAGTAGGAATCTAGTTATCCTTCTGGAATTGGGCCAAGACACTATTGCTAATACCCATATGGTATTTTCACAATATGTGATATGAGTTGTTAAGAACCACAAGTGGTCAAGATTTCTGTTCCACTTTCCATAGTAAAGAAACCTCCACTGGTATCGTGTCCGCTAGCATTATAACAAAGACATTACATCAGTACTAACTCAGAGGGAAGCATGCCATCTAGTGAATCTATCAGTACTATTTCCTGCAGCTGTCTAGCCTTGCCTTAGAGGTTTCCCATGCATGTATTCGCCAGGCGAGAGCCTGCTAAATCTGTGAGATCTGACGTAGTGTGGCAGCCGGTGGTAGGATAAGGTAGAGTACCAAAAAAAAGGGGAGATTAGAACGTCAAAATCTTAATTGTGAATAACAACTAGATCCTACCAGCACAGAATATTATTTCCTAATGTTGACTCTTCTTCAGGTCTGGGAAAGATACTCAGGGCTTGTCTACACTGGCACTTTACAGCGCTGCAACTTTCTCACTCAGGGTGTGAAAAAACAACCCCCTTAGCACTGCAAGTTTCAGTGCTGTAAAGTGCCAGTGTAGACAGTGCACTAGCCCTGGAAACCGTACTTCCCGCACTGGTAGCTATTCCTCTCGTCGAGGTGGGGGTTTTATGGCGCTTTAACATTGCTAGTGAAGACATGCCCTCAGAGTGTTACCACTAAATACAAGGTGAAACAGATCCATAAGGGTAACACATGTTTCAAGAAATCATTCAAAATGAAGTGGGAAATTAACACCTCTGCAATCAGAGGACAAAGGAGAGTTAGTGGGTTACACATTGTTGTAAAGAGACAGAAAACCAGTCTCTCTACGGAGTCCATGATTTTTGTGTCTAGGGGCTTGTCTTCCTCACCAGGGAGATTAGTACTGCTGCATTCAATGCAGCAGGTGTCAATTTAGTGGGTCTAGTGAAGACCTGCCAAATCAATGGCAGAGCGCTCTTCAGTCGACCCTGGTACTTCATCTCTCAGAGAAGAGTAAGGTAAGTCAACGGGAGAGCGTCTCCCATCAAAGCAACACAGTGTAGATGCCGCGGTAAGTAGAGCTAATCTACGTCAACTCCAGCTACGTTACTCACATAGCTGTAGTAGCGTAACTTAGGTCGACTTAACCCGGTAGTGAAGACAAGCCCTAGGAAAGCTATGAATTTAAGTTCAGTTTAATGTAATTTGAGTTTAATCAGGTAGGTTACTTAGTCTTGGTGCTAGGAGTATCTGATGAGCTTTAGTGCCTATAAGTGCTGATCAAAGCATTCACATTCCATATGCACTTACAGCGTTCTTTGAGAGCCACATATAATCTTGCCTCAATACTTCAGAATATTTACACAAAAAACACAATGTGGAATATATAAACACTACTGGATTGCACTCAGCATGCTGTGCAAACAGACTGCATCTTGGATGGTGCCTTCAGTTCTGTGGACCTCAATTCCAGAAAGAAGTTAACAAACTGGAGGTTGTTGAGAAGAGCATCAAAGATTATTAGAGGACTGTGAGGAGAGTGGGACTGATTTAGGAGGACAGGAAATATAAAAAATGAAATAAGACTTAGCCAAGCTATTTGTATCCAAGGTGTGTGGCAGATTTGGTTTCCAATAATATCTTTGTCCAGGATCTACTGCCACTTAAGCTATTTTCATTATTGGTTTAGATGAATCCTTTGCAAAGCTGCATGTTCACAGGGGCTTTCTCACCGATCCTCTGCAGTTGAACATATTGTTTGTCATATGGTGACATCCCATTCATTTGGAAAAGGTCTTAAATTATTGATGCACATTCCAATAGTATACACAGAATGTTCTTTTTCATTAGTTAAATGCGACACAGGTGTAAACTGATTATGTGATTGCCTCAAGGGACAGCCAAAACATTTGGATAACTGCAGATTCATATCAGCTCATTTTAGTTGCTATTGAATTTTGCATTCAAGGAACAAATAAATTGCAGATAATCTAAAATCTGGGTTCAGTTGTTGCTTTCCATTTCTACAGCACTTTCTATGGGACAGTTTCAGCAGACGTTGCAAACTTTACCTTAGCCACACACCTCCCCTGGGAGGAAGGTAGGTGTATCCACAATTTTCAGAAGGGGAAACTGAGACAAAAAGCAGAGGTTGCTTTTCCAATGTGTTTATCACATTTGGAAAGAGAATGCAGGTCTCCAGACTCTTAGGCCTGTGCCTTAAACACAATGCCATCCTACCTCCTGTGACAGACTCAGACCAGTGGGGTACAGGAGTCTGGTAGAGGGCAAATATACTGGTCACTGGGTGAGTAGTTTTCTGTTTCTTGAGAGACCAGAGCAGGGTCTGCACTAGAGTAATCAGGAACCTGCTAGAACCAATTAAGGCAGACAGGCTGATTAGAACACCTGCAGCCAATCAAGGCAGGCTAATCAGGGCATCTGGGTTTAAAAAGGAGCTCACTCCAGTTAGGGAGGGAGGAGCTAGAGGATGGAAAGTGTGTGTGAGGAGCTGGGAGCAAGAGGTGCAAGGAACTGAGAGGGAGAGGGAGAGGGAGAGGGTGTGCTGCCAGAGGACTAAGGAGTACAAGCGTTATCAGACACCAGGAGGAAGGTCCTGTGGTGAGGATAAAGAAGGTGTTTGGAAGAGTCCATGAGGAAGTAGCCCAGGGAGTTGTAGCTGTTATGCAGCTGTTACAGGAGGCACTATAGACAGCTGCAATCCGCAGGACCCTGGGCTGGAACCTGGAGTAGAGGGCAAGCCCGGGTTCCCCCCAGACCTCCCAACTCCTGATCAGACACAGGGGAAGTTGACCCAGACTGTGGGGAAGATCACTGAGGTAAGCAAATCTGCCAAATAAGAGCAGGACCCACCAAGGCAGAGGAGGAACTTTGTCACACTCCTCAGTACCAACCTTAAAAAATAGGGTAAAATAGTTGTTCACGGGTCTAAAAAACTTGGTCCAGTATTAGCAAAGACAGCTAAGTGTAAAAAAGAAGCAAATAGGAGGCCAGATGCTCCCCTTCACTGTGTGCAGTAAAGGAAGGGAGCCAAAATAATTAAAAAGGGATAGGGGTGGTCCTGCAACTAGTTGATACAGTTTGCTCTGGCAGACCTGAGACATGCCCCCCAACTTTCCCAAATCCTCCCCAGGAACACCAGCTGGTAGGGGTGCTGTGGGTTTAAGGAAGCATGCCACGCTAGCGAGAAACCACTTTTCGCTGCACGATTCCAAAATTTGACAGCAATCCATGTGGGAGTTAAAAGGCTGCTTGTAATAGCATTAACTCCCACTCAGTGAGGGGGAGTCAGTGACAGCATAGCAGCTGTAAGTGAGAGATGCTGATAGAGGGAGGGGGAAGCAGAATCAGCACAGAGAGGCCAACAGGATTTGCCTGCAGCTCAATCCTTCACACTACTCACTCGTGCATTGTGCCTCACCACAATCCCCTTTCCAGAGTGGAGAATGTAGCAGGAGCTAAAGGAGCCTCGGGAGGTACCTTTCCTCCAAACTTGTATATCGTGATCTCTTGTCTTTCAAGTCTCTCTGATAAATAACACGTCCAAGGAGTTCTCACAACAATTTTTTTTCTGATGGCCTCAGAGTTTGGCCACCAACTCTTGCTGGTGGCTGCTCTGACAGTTTTTCCTAAAATGCTTAATTAACTTTAGGGAAACAAATAATTATGCACAGATACATGTCCGAATCATTGTAATTTATTTATAGGGTTTTTGTGTTGTTTTTTTGCAGACTCAGTAATAAAAATAATGTACAGTTCTCTCTATCCTTTACTGGACCTAAGCAGAAAAGAAACACAAATAAGGTGCTTTGCATGTTTTGCTTTTATTTAATTTTTTTGGTAGATTTTTTTTATTTTAGACTTGCTAGCTAGTAAGCCTGCTACTGTGAAAAATGCTATTTGTATATTTGTTAATATCACAGCAGACTCACTTATCCCCGGCAAGCTGGGGGACAAATTAAACCCTGGATGGGGAGTTGGGTAAGGAGGCAGGAGGGCCAAGGGCAATGGGGGGCTGGAGAAGGCAGCAGTGGTCAGGGTGATGGGGTAGAGGGATGAGTCTGGAGCTGGAGCCTGAGATCCTGCTCCACAGCTAGGGGTTAGAGGAGGCAGCGGGGGCCGGGAGCAGCATTGGGGGGTGGGGTTGAGCCTGGGGCTGGAGCCTGAACCCCTGCAGCTGGGGGATGGAGCCACTGCCGCATGGCCAGATCCTGCTGCCCACTACCCCAGAGGTGATGCCCAAAGCCCAAACCCCATCACCCTTGGGAAGGTGGGGAACTCACACTGAAGGGGCCTCTGCTTCCTTCTTTCCTCCCCCTCATCCTCCAATCACCACCCAGGAGGCTGTGGCCACAAGAAAAGCCCCTGGTGGCTGCATTGGAGAAATGCTGCACTAGAAGCACTGAAGCAAGGTTGAGGTACATTGCTGTGGCATTATGTGGAAGTTTGCATTGCCTTTAGGACACGAATCAGCTTGTTATGGGGGTGAGGAAGAAATTTTACCCTGGAGGTAGGTTATTCCATAACAGTTTACTGGAAGGTTTCCTGTTCCTTCTCTGCAGTATCTAGTGCTGGCTACTGTTGAAGGCAGAATAGTGGACTGTATGGATCGCTGGTGTCATCTGGGGTGGACATTTCTGTGTACCTGCAGTGAGTTAGAGAACTCTAGAAGTTTTCCATACAGCACCTGGCACAAGCACTACTATTCACTCACAATGCATATTTAGAGAACTGACCTGCTTCTTTCTACTTGGAAATGCATTGTGCTTGAGTTTTATTCAGAAGATATGAGGCAGGCCTAGGCCTGTTCCAAAAGTTGACAAATTTTAAAATATTAATGATATGCTTGCTTGTCCTTAGTATAATTTATCCATGTTAACCTACACCAGAATGTCACTTGAAAGTTAACAGCCGTTTATACACAAGCATCAAATATTTAGTAGTGGTTTAGGAAAATAATAATTGGTAAAAAATCAAAGCTGCTATTTGCACTCTTTGATTAATGTTTGCAAGCTGAAGTTTTGAGAATAGAATAGTGCCTCAGCAATTTTCTTTATCCTTATAAACACATTGGGCCTGATCCTGGTGCCTGTTAGGGCTGCTTAATGAGTGACATGGGGATTTACCCAGAGTGGAAGCGGGAGGTTACAAGGCGAAAGGGGTACGTGTAGCTAAAATGCTGTTGCTCTCGGGCCATTTGCAGCTCAGAAATAGCCCTTGGGGTCTGTTGCTGCCAGCCAAAGTTAAGAGCAGCCTTGAGGCTGTTCTAATGATCACCAGGGAATGAACAGGCCCCAAAATTGGGGAGTGACAAGCTACCTTGGTGCCCCTCACCAAGTACTGCTCCAACACAGCTCAGGATCTCACCTATACTCTTTTTAAAATGTGGCCTTTGAAGTTTAATATTTTATATAATGGTCTTTTGTTAAGGGCCTGCAATTTTGTGCCCCTTATCCATCCCCCCCCCACACACACACACTCATAGTGGACAAGATATTCAGCTATTGTAAATCAGCATGTAGTTCCATTGCAACAAAGTTGATGCTGAAAGTTCAGGTTGATGTTTAAAGTCTGTTTGCGCTCACTAACATCTAGTTGCAAAACTGCAGGTACAAACATCAGGCTCCATCTTGCAAGGTTCTGAATGCCCATAACTTGCTTTGAAGCCCCTTACTGCAATATTATAGTACTTTTTAATTCCATCCTGGGGCCTTGGTTCAATGCTGACCCTGAAAGAAGTGACATACTTAAACACTTACAAAAGTTCTTTGAATACCTGAGTTTTCCTTGGAGATCTGCTCTGTAAGTATGATGCAGACCCAAATTACCGTAGTGGATAAGATTTGCTGAGATCAGACGCCCAGGTGAGTGTGGCTGTGGACTGCATCAGTTAAGGCTGATTTTAATTGAACTGAAAAAAAAAAAGTAATGGAAACTAAATGAAAAAGGTCCATTTTTTTTTCAAAATTTCACACAATTTTAGATGGAGACTTTTTGGTTGATGTTTTTGGCTGGGGAAAACTGTTTTGTTTTGCTTTGTCTTTTGACAAGCTATACTTAATACCCGTTTTTAGCACCCCTACACTAAAGGGGTGATAGCAGTGCCGAGAATTCTATGTGTATAGTGCTGTGAGAGCTTCAGATGAAAGGGGCCATGTGAACTCCTGTCCTTAGGGTTCCTTCCCTCATGAAAACCTGAAGAGTTTGAAATGAACATAGAGTCTTTGAACCAGGATTTCATCTTGCAAGGGGGAACCTAATGACTATTGTAGCGGGACTTAAAGACTTCATAGTCTTACCATTGATGTGATGCTAATGTTTTAGTGAGGGGCTCCCACAAAATTTTCTCTTTAACTCTGATAAACCCCAAATAAACCAGTTGGTAAGCAACCATAGTACATTGACATGAAAAACTCAGACTTTTTCTCCTTTGTAAAGTATCTTGGGTGTGACAGATTGGGAATGTTCTTAATATTTTCTCTGAATACTGTGTGGGTGCCTCAGTTTCCCCTATGCCTCTCTGCTCCACCATCACCAGTTCATGCTGCTGCTGCTTCTCGTGCAGCTCTTTCTCAGGCTCTCACTGTTTCTCACAGTCCTCTCGCTCCTTTGGACCCAGCTCTAGTCCCATCTGTGTCTGACCCCCTGATAGGGAACCCGATCGTGAAGACCTCCATCTGGTTGGGGACAGGAGTCTTGAGTGTGCCTGGCTACTGCTCCAGCTGCTCCCAGATCCTCTTGTAGCCCCATTTGGGTCAGGAATCTGCTCCTTAGAGCGGTCATCGTCCCCCAGCTGCACAATTAACTGTGCTTTGGTGAACTTTCCAATGCGTAACCCTCTCTTTTTGCGCAGGATTACAATGTCCTTCTTAAGGAGATGGTGATAGACCATTACTTCGCTGTTCCCAAGTTGCTGTGGACTCACAGGCCTGTGTGCTCTCAGCTCCCCATGGTTTTCCAGGAGGAACCCCTAGTGTGCCAACCCTTCTCAAGGTCACCACCTCTCTCCCAGAGTAAAGCCGTAGATTCCTCTGCCCCTGGAACCACTTGCTGAAGTCCCCAGGGGGACCCCGTTACTGCAACAGTCCTTCTGGCTCCCAGGGTCAAGCTGCAGACTCCTCCACCCCTGGGACTGCTCACTGCAGTCCCTAGGGGGACCCTGTTACTGCAACAGTCTTCGCTGGTCATATACTCCCAAGGGATAAGCGTAGCTCACCCCGAAACCACTCCTCTCTGAGCCTTCAGCATGCCTGGTCCTTGTTAATCCCCCTTCGTTTTACTGCTCCCCAGTCACTTACTGCAAGAAGCATCATTCGTGGGGTGCAGTACATCCCACCAGTTGTCACGGAGTCACCGGGCAATGCTCTGGAACTACTCCATACAAAGCCAGTCAGGACTCTGGGGGAGCATGCCTCCTCTCTTTGAGCACACTGTCTCCAGGGCAAGAAGCTTTCACAGCTTGGACCTTCCTGGGTCTGACCTCAGAGCATTCAGCATCCCCTTCTCACACCGTGCACTTCCCACAACAAATCCATACAGGTGGGGCTTTGGGGGAAGCCAGTGGGCCCTGCACCCCAATTCCTCAGTCAGACATGAGTCTCAGCCACCCAGTAAAGCAGAAAGTTTATTAGATGACAGGAACACAGTCTAAAACAGAGCTTGTAGGTATAGAAACAGGACTCCTAAGTCAGGTCCATCTTGGGGGTACAGAGGCCAGACCATGGGACTGGGCTTCCCTCTCTTTCCCCAGCCAGCTCCAAACTGAAACCTCCTCCAGCCCCTCTTCTGTCTTTTGTCTCTTTCCTGAGCCAGGAGGCCACCTGATCTCTTTGTTCTCCAACACCTTCAGTTGACACCTTTGCAGGGGAGGGGCCCAGGCCATCAGTTGCCAGGAGACAGGGTGTCAGTCAGTCTCTATGCAGACAGCATCACACTGGCCCTCTAAGGCTCTGCAACAATCACACACACTTATCCCATCACCTAGATACTTAAGAAAGGCATAGGGGAAACTGAGGCACACACAATATTCAGAGAAAACATTAAGAACATTCCCACTTCATCACACTTGGTTCTGTAGCACAGTGCTCAGCTTGTGATGCTTGAAAAGGTGACAGGAAATGAAGTCCTTATTTGTGGTGCAGGGGAATTGTCTCCTGGGAAATCTTTTGTGATTATTCGCCTTTTGGTGCAATGTAGTCCATTCCAAAGGCAAAAAAAATTTGCTCTTCAGAAGTATTTTTATGAACCCCAGGGATTAGTCATTTCTGGCATGAATGATTTAGCCTGTAACCAGAGAGGGGGTGGACTCCATCAGAGGCAGGGAAATCACTCCCACTGTTTTCAAAATGGTGGTGAAATTTTTAACAAGGGGCTCACAAGAGCCCCCTGGAGCACTGCCTATTGTGTGTCCTTTGAAGAAATTTGCTGGAGACTTGGGGCCATATTTTTCAAAGGGTAATGCATAGATATCCTGTTAGTACAATTTTAGCAAATAAAGAGCAATCCTTTTAAGTAATTCTGCTTCCTATAGAGATTATGTTCTATGAAATAGTTTAAACAAATGGTTCCATTAACTGTCTCCAATGTTAGCAATTTAGCAAACTGGTGCCAATTATATTGTCTTCTGGACATAAACTATAGAACCAAATAACCATAAATTTTGGGGAGGAAAGGCAGATGAAACAGCAATCAAACGTTCAGATTGCAGTTACATACATGTGCGGTATTAGATTAAAATCTCTGACAGATGTTCACTAGTATTTCTACTCAACAGAAAAATGGTGGAGCTACAGTAGTCATGCATTTGTCATTTTCTGTGAAAATGATGGTTGCAGCTGCCATTCTGCCTGATATATTTGTACCAGATTAAGTCTGGTTAAAATCTTACACTTAAAGCATAGTTACTAATCACACCATAGATTATTAAAACTGATTGTTATAATAACAGCTACTACTTTTTGGTTTCTGTATTGTTTAAACTGTCCTTCGTTGCAGACATTGAAAATAGACCTACATTAGTAAACATCACTTTATTTTCTATTCAGCTTCATTTAAAGTTCTCATTGGCTTTTCTACCACATTGGTGCAGTGTATGGATTACACATATTGCAAGGATTTTGGGACGGAGGGGCATTAGAGGAGGGGGGATTTTCTTGGAGGTTGGGGAAAATCGTGGAAATAAAATTCTCATAGCCATATACACAAAAAACCCTTTGGCATCAAAAGCACAAGGTCCTACCAAATAAGCTATGATGTGACTGTGTATACTTAAACTAGTGTATTACGGAAACATTTCTACTAATCTTTGGTTTAGGGAAAATTTGGCTGGGCCCAAATTTGACCTGACTGCTTCCCTGTAAGTAGTTACTGAAATATCATTGAAAATCAATGGGACATGGGATTCTAAGTGCCTATGTCACTTTTGGAAATTTTTGACATTGTTACCCTTGGTCACTATCAGCATTTTCCGTAATATAGAAGACCTGGGAGATTCCATACCCCATGACTGTTCCTTCGAGCCTCTTACTCGTCAATCTGTTATTTAGGTGGTGAAGGCAAAGAGGCATGGGAGCAAATTTATACAAGTACAGCAATTCCTTTCCAGATCTCTCACTATAAAAATGTGGAGTTATTCAACCAAAATTTTGGATCTTTGCACAGTCATTGGATATTCAATTCCAAGGCCAGAAGGGACCATTGTGATCACCTAGTCTGACCTCATGCATAACACAGGCCATAAAACTTCCCAAAAATAATTCCTAGAGCAGATCTTTTAGAAAAAAAATCCAATTTGGATTTAAAAATTGTCAGAGATGGAGAATTCCAATTGGGGTGGGGACAGGTAGCACAGCCAGGAGGTGTGGCCTTTCCCTAGGGGTCCCTGGGCTGGTTTAACCTGTTCCTCTCCACTGTTCAATGACAGAGCCAAATAGGCTACACTAGGTGGCTTTTGTTATTTTAAGTACCCAATAAGAGCTGAAATCACTTGTGTTGGGGCATGGTTTTTTTTTCTTCTTTTTTTATAGCACTGGAATGGGTTATCTAGGGAGGTGGTGGAATCTCCTTCCTTAGAGGTTTTTAAGATCAGGCTTGACAAAGCCCTGACTGGGATGATTTAGTTGGGGATTGGTTCTGCATTGAGCAAGGGGTTGGACAAGATGACCTCCTGTGGTCCCTTCCAACCCTGCTATTTTATGATTCTATGAATTCACCATGACCCTTGGTGAATTGTTAATTATTCTCACTGTTAAAAAATTTCCCCTTATTTTCAGTCTGAATTTGTCTAGCTTTAATTTCTAGCCACTGGCTTGTGTTACACCTTTCTCTGCTAGATTGAAGAGCTCATTATTAAATATTTGTTTCCCATGTAGATATTTATAGACTGTAATAAAGTCACCCCTTATCCTTCTTTTTCTTAAGCTAAATAGATTGAGCTCTTTGAGTCTATCACTATAAGGCATGTTCTAAAATCCTTTCGTCGTTCTCATGACTCTTCTATGAACCCTCTTCAATTAAAGTCAAACATGAAAATTCATACTTTGCCTGCAAAGAGCTTATTTTAATCAACAGCAACAGAAAAGGCTGAGGATGAGGATCATATTTTTTTAAGATACCCTGTTTAAGCTAGGGTAAATCATGCATGGATATTATTAAGCTTCTTGAATTTTTTACTTGTTCTGAGAATGTTTCGATCTCAAAATAATTGTAAAGGACAGTAAAACATCTTGATGATGCATCATAAAATTTTCCAAAACCCCTGTGTCCCATTTTCAAAAATGATGGAGGCATTTGGTGAGATTTAGGGTCCTAAGTACACAAGTCACTTTTAAAAATGAGACTGGTAGTTAAGGCTTTCTCTACACTGTGGGCTAGGATGATTACCCTGCTCATGTACATACTCGCCCCGGCTTTTACTGAGCTAGCACCCAGTGTAAATAGCAGTGTAGCCACAGTAGCAGCAGCAGAGGTATGGCTGAGCCATGCTGAGTATATACCCACTGATTTACAGGCAGGTTTGTATTTGACATGGCTCAGCCTTGCCTCCACTGCTGCTCCCTGAGCTGGAGCAGCTACACGTCCATTTAGGCCCATACTAACTCTACAAGAACTAGTGTAAATATATGTCCATGAGCAGGGGACTCCCACTCATCGCTTGTAGTATAGACATATCCATAGTCACTTAGGCTTTTTTGAAAATTTTACCCACAGTCTATATGGGATTCAAAATTATCCATGTAGGCTGTGACAGGAAATTTACCCAAAATTAGTCTGCCAAAGGTAAATTATTTAAGTGATCTGGATGGGTACAGTCTGGAAACATTATCTCATGTGATTTAAAAGGTTTTATAATATGTCTTTAAGGTCCAGAGTTTTGTATTTATACATAGTTGTGTGTTTTATATGAACTCTGGGCACAGGAAAGGGGTCAGATGAACTGAAGAGGAACAGGAATGAGCAGCAGTGTCGATAACCTAGTCCCAGATTTGGACCTTAGCGTCCAAAATATGGGGGTTAGCATGAAAACCTCCAAGCTTAGTTACCAGCTTGGACCTGGTACTGCTGCCACCACCCAAAAAATTAGAGTGTTTTGGGGCACTCTGGTCCCCCCGAAAACCTTCCCTGGGGACCCCGAGACCCAAATCCCTTGAGTCTCACAACAAAGGGAAATAAACATTTTCCCTTCTCCCCCCTCCTGTTCCTGGAGAGATACACAGAAGCAAACTTTGTGAGTCTAAACAGAGGGACTCCACCCTCCCCGTTCCCAGTCCTGGAAAACAGACTAACTTCCCTCTTCACCCAGAGGGAATGCAAAGTCAGGCTAGTACATTTAACACACACAGGTCTCCCCTGACTTCTTCCTTCCACCAATTTCCTGGTGAGCTGCAGACTTAATTCACTGGAGTTCCTTACTAAAGAAAAAACTCCAACAGGTCTTAAAAGAAAGCTTTATATAAAAAAGAAAGAAAAATACATAAAAATGGTCTTTTTGTATCAAGGTGACAAATACAGGGTCAATTGCTTAAAAGAAATATGAATAAACAGCCTTATTTAAAAAGAATACAATTTAAAGCACTTTAGCAACTATAGACATGTAAATACAAAAGAACATATAAATCCTATCTGATCTTTTGTACTTACAACTGGGAAACAGAAGATTAGAAAGCAGGAAATAGAAATCACTCCTCATCCGAGAGAGCATACAGGCAGAAGACCCAGAACAAAAGACTTACACACAAAAAACCCTCCACCCAGAGTTGAAAAAATCCTGTTTCCTGATTGGTCCTCTGGTCAGGTGCTTCAGGTGAAAAAGACATTAACCCTTAGCTATCTGTTTATGACAAGCAGCATTGTAGCTTTCTCCACTCATCCTGAACTGGATGGGGCATTTCTAGGGGTGAAAGGTAGTTCAGTTTGCATGGTCCATTCAGTCGTCTTCTTCTCTGTTGAGATTGGTTTTTGTGGTATGGCAGCTATCGACTAACAACTGGGTTAACTCATTTAATAAAGAGTAAGTCACTGATTTTCAGAATGTATCATGTCGGTAACAAGCCAGGTTTTTAACCAACCATCTACTGGTGAAAGGCTCTGCAAACAAATGTCAGTCTCCCTCAGATGCCAATCTACTGCACCACAGACCATCCATGGTTCTACACACAATGCTTGAATAAAATAACCCGCTTTCACCCTCTTAAAGTGTACCATGCTACTCTTTTCACTTAAATAAGCAGGAAGGACATGTCATGTGTCATAGTGATGTAATAATAATTAATGAATTAATACCTGACTCTTTTATAGTGCTTTTCTTTAGTAGATCTCAAAGCACTTTACCGGGAAGGGCAATATTAGTTTCCCCATTTTACATATCAGGAAACTGAGGCACAAAACAGGAAATGGCTTGGCCAAAGTCACCCATCAGGCCAGGGGCAAAGCTGGGAACAGCACTTAAGTCTCCTGAGTTCCAGTCTGGTACACTATTCATTAGGCTACACTGCCTTCCATCAATGTATCTTCTGTAAGAACTTGGCATCTAAGAATCAGTTAAACAAATCAAACTGTTCAAATTAAGGCCTTATCTACCTTTAAAAGTTTGCCACTTCAGCTATGCTGGCGGAGTTAAAAACAGCCAAAAAAACCCAAACAGCTGCCTAGTGTAGATGCAGTTATACTGGTGCAGAAGTAGCAAACTGAAAGGTCTGGTCTAGAAAATTAGGTTGGTTGGTTTTACTACGTCGGTCAGTGGTATGAAAAGTCCACACTCCTGAGCAAAACTGTTAAGCTGACCTAAGTCCCTGTGTGGACAGTGCTAGCTCAATGGAAGAATTCTTCTGTCAATCTCACTATCGCTTCTCAGGGAGGTGAATTACCTATACTGATAGGAGACCCTCTGCTGTCAGTGTAGGGAGTGTCTAAACTGAAGTTCTAGAGGGGTGCTGTAGTGTTTTAAGTGTAGACATACCCTAGAGTGCCATGCATGGTTATAATTGCATCTACAATACAGTTGTTTTGGCACCACCATTTTTAAATTAAATTGATAAAAAGTCACACTCTTTAGCAACACAGTTATACTGGTAACACTTTTTAAGAGTACACCAGGACTTATTAAAAGTTGTAGCATTGTGCTTATTAAAGGACAACATGTGCAACTCGGCCTGCTAACCTATGTGAAGACTACCAAGGGTCTTGTCTTCACCTGGATTTTTTCTTGTGTTAGTTAGAACATAAGAACAGTTATATTGGGTCGGACCAATGATCCATCTAGCCCAGTAGATAATGGCCAATGCCAGGTGCTTCAGAAGGATTAAACAGAAGAGGGCAATTATTGAGTGATCCGTCCCCTGTTGTCCATGCTCAGCATCTGGCAGTCAGAGGCTAGGGATACCAGAGCATGGCATTGCATTCCTGACCACCTTGGCTGATAGCCAGTGATGAACCTATCCTCTATGAACTTATCTAATTCTTTTTTAACCCAGTTATAGTTTTGGTCTTCACAATGGAAGCTTGGCAGTGAGTTCCACAGGTTGACGGTGCATTATGTGAAGTACTTCCTTTTGTTTGTTTTAGACCTGCTGCTTATTAATTTTATTGGATGACCCCTGGTTCTTGTGGTTTGTGAATCATAGACTCATAGGGTTCGAAAGGACTGCAAGTAATCCCCTGCCAAGATGCAAGATTTGTTGTCTTTAAACCATCCAAGACATATGGCTGCCCAGCCTCCTTTTGAAATCCTCCAGCAAAGGAGCTTCCACAATCTCCCTCAGCAGTCTGTTCCATTGTCCTACTGCTCTTACAGTTAGGAAGTTTTTCCTGTGGTTTAATCTAAAACTATGTCTACACTAGCACTTTTGTCAGTAAAACCTTTGTCAGTCAAAGGTGTGAAAAAACACACCCCTGACCGACATACATTTCACTAACAAAAGCACCGGTGTGGACAGAGCTATGTCGGTGGGAGATGCTCACCTGCTAACATAGCTACCGCTGCTCATTGTGGGTGATTTAATTACACTCACAGGAGAGCTCTCTCCCGCCGGCATAGAGCGGCTACACGGGAGACCTTACAGTGGCGCAGCTGCAGCAGTATAACTGTGCCGTTGTCGTGTAGACACAGCCTGAATCTGCTATGCCATAGTTTGAACGATTGCCTCTTTTCCAAGATGAAAAGTCCCAGGCATTTAATCTCTTCTCATATGGAAACTATGCCATACCCCTAATCATTTTTGTTGACCTTCCCTGTACTTTTTCCTGTTCTAATATATCATTTTTGAGATGAGGCAACCAGAACTGCACACAATATTCAAGGTGTGGGTGTACCATGGATTTATGTATTGGCATTATGATATTAGCTATCTTATTATCTATCCCTTTCCTAATGGTTCCTAGCATTCTGTTCGCTTTTTTAACTATCCCTGTACATTGAGCAGATATTTTCAGAGAACTATCCACAATGACTCCAAGATCTCTTTCTTGAGTGGT
Organism: Gopherus evgoodei; assembly: GCF_007399415.2. Classification (NCBI taxonomy): domain Eukaryota; kingdom Metazoa; phylum Chordata; order Testudines; family Testudinidae; genus Gopherus; species Gopherus evgoodei. Next base: position 354,825,240 of record NC_044322.1, on the reverse strand, counting down.
AACAGTTAATTGAGATCCGATCATTTTATATGTATAGTTGGGATTATGTTTTCCAACATGCATTACTTTGCATTATCCACATTGAATTTCATCTGCCATTTTGTTGCCCAGTCACCCAGTTTTTTGAAATCCCTTTGTAAATCTTCACAGTCTCCTTTAGACCATTTTGATTCATTTTGTGTCATCTGCAAATTTTGCCACCTCACTGTTTAGCTGTTTTTCCAGCTCACTTATGAATATGTTGAACAGCACTGGTCCAAGTAGAGATCTCTGTGGATCACTACTATTTACTTCTCTCCATTCTGAAAACTGACCAGTTATTCCTACCTGTTGTTTCCTGTCTTTTAACCAATTACTGATCCATGAGAGGATCTTCCCTCTTATCCCATGACTGCTTACATTGATTAAATAATACATGTTAAGTACAAGTTACCACATGATTAGCTAACCCATGGTAAAAACACACACTTTTTCCTAATGTGAACATACTGAAAGTGGCTTTTCTCTTTGTCAGAGAATTTATTTTGACGTTCATTCTGATCTGAAAGCTTACTTTTTTTTTTCAAAGGAGGAGTGGCAGGAACTAGGTGTGTTTAGTGAGGTTTTTTTTGTTGTTTATTTTTATTTTTATTTTTTTTTTTAGAAACTGTAATATTTTTAGATTAAACACAGCTGAATTTCAGGTCTCAAGGGGAAAAAGATCTTTCTCCATTCCCAATGTACCTTCTCATCAATTTTTTTAAAAAGAAAAGAAAAAAAGAGGAAAAACCTTTGGGTGGAAAAACTTGGCACTTTTCAAAAGGTATTAGTAACAACTTTTAAATTTTCAAGAAGCAGAGCTTGAGAAACATTCATTGTGTATGTGATACTAATACAAGCGAATGCAAGACAGAAAGAATTTTTAAAGCTCTTGGGCCATATTTATGATGTGACCCAAAGCATAATACAGTCAAGTCCACTTAAGAACCATTCAAAGGAAAATTCATTCACCCAAGGTTTTCACTAACGTAATATACACCTAGTTTTTCACCTTGAAAACACTCATCCTCACAAAATCCCTGGAAGAGAGAGAGTTTTTATTATCTCCATTTGGATGGAGAAACAAAATCAGAAATCAGCTGACTTTACCCAAGACCCCAGTCTCACTGTCGCAGTCAGGATAAGAATGGACTTCTTGGCTTGTGGGCCTGGGTTCAAACCATTAGAACAGATGAGGGAAAAAACTGAGTCAGTGAGACCAAATGTCTGTGCTCAAACCAGAGATATAGTAAATATCTGGTGAATTTCCACCTGACTCCCATTCCTCTGCTCAGACCACTAGACTAGTGGTTCCCTTTGGATATTGACAGCAAATGATTCTCTATTCAATGTCAATTGAAAATGAGTGATTTTCTGCTTCTCACAGTACTTACCATTGCTTGTAGCACAGAAGTTGTCTACATTATTCAGTTAGCTGCATTATATATTTTAATGTTTTCAGCTACCTGGTCGGTTTGTAAACGAATGAGCTGTGCAGGAACTGAACCCAGATTTCCTGAATCCCACTCTGAACCTTAACCTAAGACCATTAAACGTCCATTCCCTGAGTCAAAATTAAAATGAGTTGGTCAACACTTCAAGGACTGTATGGATTGTAAAGCATCCAGCTAACTTTAGGGACTGTAGAAATAATTAATTTTTAGTATTCAGCTGCTTCATGAGTTATATTAGAACAGATGATTATATTAAGGATAACTGGGAGAAAGTAATAGGGCTTCTTCTTATTACTGTCCATGAATTGATGCTCCTCAACTATAGCCTGTTTTATATTTAATGACTGGTATCTTCTCCATTTAGAGGCAGCACCATAAAATGTGTCTCTTCTAAAGAGACTTAACATATAACGTGTATAGAGACAATGTACTGTAGTATGGTGGGCAACCTGCAGCCCGCGGGCCACACACGGTCTGTCAGGTTGCCCACCACTGTCAGGATAAGTATTTTGCTAGCTGCATGAGATTTACGCAGCCAAACTGTAAAGCTAAACAGCTAGCTGGCTTCTATATTTACAAGAACCGAAGCAGTTAAATGATTCAGCTGCCTCCTAATGTGGTTTATATTTGAATTCTTGGGGGGTGGGGAAGAAGTTATTGCCATAACAAGGTCTACTGCTAAACTGAACATATGTTGCTCATAATGTCACTTTCTAAATCAATGAAATTATCATTATAGAACATGTCGACAAATTAGACATGTAAAGTGCAGGCTGTATGTGGGAGAGATGTAATTTGGCTCTATAAAAAGAAATTAAACAATAAAATATCAATGACAGATGTAGTTAGCTAAAGGTTTTGAGGTTTAAATACCAATTTGTGAAAAAAAAATTATGCAGATCCAATCAGGGTACAAGATAAAAATATCAGCTTTCATGCAACAAGATGATTAAGTATTTGGACCAGATGTTCAGAGACCTTAGCTGTGCCCTTTATTTAACTGGCAAGCAGGCTGGCAAGTTCTTAAATGTGTAAAATCCAGGTAATGGAGGCTAGCTCAGATGGAAGTAATAAAACAATCAAATATCAAGAGTCATTCATGGCTGCGCACTATACATTTGAAACATGTTTTCCGGCACACTAGCATTAGTTTTAAAGGAAAAAAGGGAGAGGGGGGTTAAAAAAGAAAGTTACTTTATGTTGAAAAAGGAAATTTTTCATTTTGTTTGCCAAAATGGGTCTAGTCATTGAATTAATTTAACATATTGTAGACATTATCACAGGTTATCAGATTTTATAGCTCTCAGGTGTCAGCTAATATCTGTATGTCAGGATTATGGATTATATTCCAGGCTTGCAGTTGCTGTGTGACAGTGGTTAAATCCTTTAGGACAAAATTTTCAAATGGTCACAGGTCCACCAAGGATGGCCTTGTAGTTAAAGCCCTGGTTCGTCATTTGTAAGATATGGGTTCAGTTTCTAGCTCTTCCACAGACTCCGTAGGGCACTCATTTAGTCTCTCGGTGCCTCAATTGCCCTTCCATAAAATGAGCCTCTAGTAGCAGCCAGCAGCTCTGTAGCCATTTCTATGGGGAAAAGGAAATTCTGTGCACACAACATTAATTTCTGCAAAATTCTGCCTTGCACAGTGGTGCAGAATTCTCCCAGGAGTATTTAGGGCACAAATAGCAGATTCTCATGCATGGATGTTTCAGAAAGATGGCTGGGTACATGTAAAATGTTTGCACTCCAAAGGACAGGTGCCTGGAAATGGGCTGAGTTATGGAGGTGGCCTCCCTCAAAGACAGGCACCCACAGTTTATTTTCCAAATTGCGCAAGGCTGTCTTATTTGTGCACAAGTTAGCTATGGTTCAGTCAGGTAGAAGTCACTGGTGTAGATGGTCTCCTGTCACCCTCTATTGACTGCTGGGCCATGTCACTACAGTTCAAAAGAGGCAGTTGTGGAGGAATACTGGTGCATAAATTGTTTGTTTGCCAATCTCTGTATCAGGGGCACATTCACCTGCACATCTACCAATGTGATATATGCCATCATGTGCCAGCAATGCCCCTCCGCTATGTACATTGGCCAAACTGGACAGTCTCTATACAAAAGAATAAATGGACACAAATCTGACATCAGGAATCATAATATTCAAAAACCAGTAGGAGAACACTTCAACCTCTCTGGTCACTCAATAACAGACTTAAAGGTGGCAATTTTGCAACAGAGGAGCTTCAAAAACAGACTCCAATGAGAAACTGAACTTGAATTGATATGCAGACTAGATATCATCAGTTTAGGCTTAAATAGAGACTGGGAATGGCTGAGCCATTACACACATTGAATCTGTTTCCCCATGTTCAGTATGCTCACACCTTCTTGTCAAGCTGTCCGAAATGGGTCATCTTGATTATCACTACAAAAGTTTTTTTTTCCTGCTGTTAATAGCTCATCTTAATTATTAGCCTCTTAGAGTTGGTAAGGCAACTCCTACCTTTTCATGTTCTCTGTATGTATATATATATCCTCACTATATGTTCCATTCTATGCATCCAATGAAGTGGGCTGTAGCCCATGAAAACTTATGCTCAAATACATTTGTTAGTCTCTAAGGTGCCACAAGTACTCCTGTTCTTTTTGCAGATACAGACTAATGCGGCTGCTACTCTGATACCTCAATATGGCGTCTCCTCTCCATTCAACAAATTGGGCTTCCTTTCAGGACCTAATCCCCTCCCAAGCTATTTAGACGACTGCTTTCGCCAACAGTTTCGACAACATTTAACCTTAGAGCTGCAGCCTGTCATGCTTTGTAATGGTAGTTTTATATGCATGGAGGCATGCTGTATAGGTTAATAATATCTATTTTTTTTATACTTAGGTGACTGCAAGAGGTGTTTTCCATGTAGTGCCAAGCAGCCAGCCTTACTGGCACTCAAGCTTTCAAAATTGGCTGAACGGAGGAGGCTGCACCTCTGAATAGCATGTGTCCAATCTGCCAGCCTCACCGGGTGAATGAGGCAGCTGCAGGCAATTTAGAATCTTGGCTGTCCAGCCTAAGTGACTGCCCTTGAGAGGAATAGCAGCCAGGTGATAAATGCCTGTTTTCATTTGGTACCATGCACTCATACCAAACCTTGCAGCACCATCTGCTCCAGCATAGAAACATACATGTCCTATACCTGCCCTTCTCCCCGTCTCCTAGTGACTTAGTCCTGAGCCCCTTCTCCCCGAGCCCCTTTACGAAATGGAGGCACAGTTTGATTTCATGGCTCTGCTCCATAATATTTTGCATATTGTCCCGGGGCAGGGTCTGGACACAAGTTACTAACAACTGGTTGCTGCCCTGGGGTTAGCAACAGTGGAAGGAGAGCCCATCTCTGCCATTGCTGCACTAGCTGACAGATGTGGCTCCCTCATTAGCGTCGATGCACAGGAAAGTTAGGAAAAGTTCTGAAGTAAGAGAGACGATGCAGGCTTCAAAATGGATGCAAACAGCAGGCTCTGTTACTTAGTATAACGAGTATGCTTCGGGCACCAATGGCCTGTTATGTATATTTCTCCTCATAAGGAGTGTCCTAATGCCACTGTTACGGAGAGCAGGGTCCCAAGTCTATGCAAAACTTTGTCCTGGATCCAATTTTCCTCCAATCTGATGTTGCCAGAATGATAAAACACTTTTCAATCTACTCCTCTAATTTAACCACAAGTTTCCAGTCCTTACGCACCAGGGTTAGAATGCTGGCAGGCAGGAGTAGTTTGAAGGGTTCCAGCCCCTGAAGCCTCGCTAGGCGTCCATGGCCCAGGAAGTATAGCAACTCACATGCAGAGGACAGAACAACGGGACTTTTAGGGTGAGGTGCCTGTGGTTACCTGGTGCGATGGATATTCTCTTTTCAACCACTCCTGATCATGATCACCACAACTGTCAAAATGATCAAAAAGCATATTTGGCCATATTTTAATTAACCCAGTGGCCACATCAAACTATTGCCTAGATGAGAAATAATCCATGGATAGAAATTCAGGAAGAGAATGATTTGCCCATCCAGCCATTTTATCTCCTGCATATTCTAAAGCTTGCAACCATCTTCTAGTTCTTGAGCATGTCATTGCCCTACAGGATCAATAATCACCTAATTTCCTCTGCTCATTTTTTGAAGTATGCCATCCCCTGGCACTCCTTGCACTAGTGCACAGGAAGTTGCCACTCTGAACTGCCGTTGCCTGAGGAAGGGTCAATATAGCTTAATGGCACGCACAAGCCACATTTCCACATTTAGAGCTATACGTGCAGGCAAGTCCATGTGTGCACCTGACTTTGGAAATTACCAATTATAGCTTACTTTTGAGCCCACCTAAGCTTGCGCACCCATTGTTGAAAAGAGCAGAAATGTTATTTAACAGGTTTTCTCCAGACCGGCTTTAGGAGATAGATCCCAGGCTGTGTGTGCTAAAGAGCATGCACCTCTGAGCTCCACTGTACATGTATGTAATTCTTTGAAATGTGGACTTCCGCAATTCTGTTAAAGGCCGCCCCTTTGGGGATGATACTTGCAGTTCTTCACAGGAGGTGGAAAGATTTAATGAATGTTTTTAAAGCAAGAACAAATGAGTCTAAGCTGGCCATGAATAAATTCAGTTTGAAAACTAGAAGAAGGCTTCTAGCCATCAAAAGGAGGGAAGTTCTGGAGCAGTCTCCAAATAGGAGTAGGAATAGGGTGCAAACAACCCCACTAGTTTTAAGATGGCACTTGATACATTTATGAATCTTGGATCTTGGAGTCGTCGTGGACAGTTCTCTGAAGATGCCAACGCAGTGTGCAGAGGCGGTCAAAAAAGCTAACAGGATGTTAGGAATCATTAAAAAGGGGATAGAGAATAAGACGGAGAATATATCATTGCCCTTATATAAATCGATGGTACGCCCACATCTCGAATACTGTGTACAGATGTGGTCACCTCATCTCAAAAAAGATATAGTGGCACTAGAAAAGGTTCAGAGAAGGGCAACTAAAATGATTAGGGGTTTGGAGAGGGTCCCATATGAGGAGAGATTAAAGAGGCTAGGACTTTTCAGCTTGGAAAAGAGGAGACTAAGGGGGGATATGATAGAGGTATATAAAATTTTGAGTGATGTGGAGAAAGTAGATAAGGAAAAGTTATTTACTTGTTTCCATAATACAAGAACTAGGGGCCACCAAATGAAATTAATAGGCAGCAGGTTTTAAACAAAGAAAAGGACGTTCTTCTTCACACAGCACACAGTCAACTTGTGGAACTCCTTACCTGAGGAGGTTGTGAAGGCCAGGACTATAACAGCCTTTAAAAGAGAACTGGATAAATTCATGGAGGTTAAGCCCATTAATGGCTATTAGCCACAGTGGGTAAGGAATGGTGTCCCTAGACTCTGTTTGTCAGAGGGTGGAGATGGATGGCAGGGGAGAGATCACTTGATCATTACCTGTTAGATTCACTCCCTCTGGGGCACCTGGCATTGGCCACTATTGGTAAACAGGATACTGGGCTAGATGGGCCTTTGGTCTGACCCAGTACGGCCATTCTTATGTTCTTATGAAAAGGTTTAGATGGTTGGGTTGCCTGCAATACAGGAAGAGGAATAAACTTAGGACTAGAAGGGGCCTCCTGGGTCATTATGTTCTTCCTTCCTAAAATGCTTTGAGTTGCCTTGAGTCAAGAATACCATGAGCTCGATTCTGTTCCCCTTTCTCGTGATGAGTAATATCTTTAAAATGTGACTAAATCTGACAGAATCTGGTCCTAAATTAGCAGTTTATTATTTGCATTGGGGAAAGGACTCTTTAAGGACCGGATTCTGATACACTTACATTATGGAAAAAAGTCTAACTGCTTCAAGACTGAACTTGGTAAGTTTATGGAGGGGATGGAATGGTGAGACAGCCTGCAATGGCATGTATCTAATCTGCAACTCCTAGCAGTAAATATCTCCAATGACTGATGATGGAACACTACATGGGGAGGGCTCTGAGTTGTTACAGAGAATTCTTTCCTAGGCGTCTGGCTGGTTGGTCTTGCCCAAATGCTCAGAGTCTAACTGATTACCATATTTGAGGTAGAGAAGGAATTTTCTCCTAGGTCAGATTGGCAGAGACCCTGGCGGGAGGGGTTTGCCTTGCTCTGCACAGGTCACAGGTCTTCTGCACAGGTCACTCGCAGGTTTAAACTAGTGTAAATGGTGAATTCTCTGTAACTTGAAGCCTTTAAAAAAATCGTGATTTGAGGACTTCAGTAACTCAGCCAGAGGCTGGAGTCTATTACAGGAGTGGATAGAAAAGGTTCTGTGGCCTGCAATGTACAGGAGGTCAGATTAGATTATCATGATGGTCCTGTCTAAATTTAAAGTCTATGAGTCTATGATTCCTCAAGTAGCCCCATTGACTATTGCAGAATAAAGTGCTACTTGCCATGGGTAAGAGTCCCGGAATGTAGCCTTAGATGTTTAAAGGCACTTGAACATAATGATGACTTTCTTTTTAATGTTTCACATACCTCATTCTCCTTTTAGTTCTCTGTTTTCAAAGTGACGTGCATTTAGGGAGTGCTCATATCAACCTCAAAAAGTGTTTAAAACATCTTTGCCTGTAGATTTTACATGCTATATGGAGAGTTCCCATAGAATTCCTCTTGCATAACTGCATTTGATTGAATTTTATATTTTCCTTGTGCATGGGTCAAGCTTGCTATAAATCATATCTGCAGAGTAATACCTGATTTCTGAGAGTCATTACTCTTTTTAAAAAAATTCTTCTGTCCTTTCATTTCTATCGTACTGCATTAAGTACACCAAATTACACTAAACTACATCGTTATATTTGAATCAGGATAGCAAAACACCATAACCTAGGCTACCTGGAGGTCACCTGAGACCCCCTGCTTGCTGCTAGTTGAAATTTTGGAGAGTTCAGCACATTTCTGTTTCTAGCATCGGGCTGGTGTTATTTTTAATTGTGTTTTCTTTTGTCTGGATACGATTGGAAATATATTCAATATTTTTCCAAGATGCTTTTCAAAAAAGAAAAACCTGTTGATGTCTCACAGTAAACTTTGCAATCATCCATTTATCTGCAAACAATCTATTCATCTGAACATTATCAAGAGCTCTGTTATTAAAGACAGAATTGCTTTGCACATTGAACTGACAGAGAATGGGATCCACCTACCCCGCCCAGTTCCTGATTTTTTTTTCTTCTTTACTGTGTATGTTTCTAAGGCACAGTTTACCAAATTGTCTTGGCATCATTTAACTAGGAGGAACCAAGATTTGTCAAAATCAGGATCAGTGTTCTCATCTCCTATAAAGCCTCACACAAAACAGTCTTTGTAAAAGGACTATATCCGGCAGGTGACCAGCCAGGAAATTAATTGTCAGAGGGAATCTGATACTCAGGAGACAGCCTATGTAGAGAAATCTATGGCATCAAAAGGTGATAGGGGCAAAACTCAGGCTTTATTGGGAGCTAATAATCTATAGCTGAGGTCTCTCTTGCAAGATTGCCTTGCTCCTATGAGTTTAAACCTGGCAATCAAAACCCAGACCTATTGATCGCATCTGCCATAGCATTTTTCACTAACAGAGAAGACATTCTGTAAACACAAATGAAGAACAGAAAAATGCAACATTTCTCCAAAATAGAAACATTCTTCCATGTGACCTGAGGCCTGCTATACTGATTCATACTTCTTGTATTATAAATATAGACATAAGGAGCAATGTATCAGAGGGGTAGCCGTGTTAGTCTGGATCTGTAAAAGCAGCAAAGAGTCCTGTGGCACCTTATAGACTAACAGACGTTTTGGAGCATGAGCTTTCGTGGGTGAATACCCACTTCGTTGGATGTATGTAGTGGAAATTTCCAGGGGTCAGGTATATATATGCAAGCAAGAAGCAAGCTAGAGATAACGAGGTTAGTTCAGTCAGGGAGGATGAGGCCCTGTTCTAGCAGTTGAGGTGTGAAAACTAAGGGAGGAGAAACTCCTTTTGTAGTTGGCAAGCCATTCACAGTCTTTGTTTAATCCTGAGCTGATGGTGTCAAATTTGCAGATGAATTGAAGCTGAGCAGTTTCACTTTGAAGTCTGGTCCTGAAGTTTTTTTGCTGCAGGATGGCCATCTTAAGGTCTGCTATAGTGTGGCCAGGGAGGTTGAAGTGTTCTCCCACAGGTTTTTATATATTGCCATTCCTAATATCTGATTTGTGTCCGTTTATCCTTTTCCATAGAGACTGTCCAGTTTGGCCGATGTACATAGCAGAGGGGCACTGCTGGCATATGATTGCGTATATTACATTGGTGGACGTGCAGGTGAATGAACCGGTGATGGTGTGGCTGATCTGGTTAGGTCCTGTGATGGTGTTGCTGGTGTAGATATGTGGGCAGAGTTGGCATCGAGGTTTGTTGCATGGATTGGTTCCTGAGCTAGAGTTACTATGGTGCGGTGTGCAGTTACTGGTGAGAATATGCTTCAAGTTGGCAGGTTGTCTGTGGGCAAGGACTGGCCTGCCACCCAAGGCCTGCGAAAGTGTGGGATCATTGTCCAGGATGAGTTGTAGATCCCTGATGATGCGTTGGAGGGGTTTTAGCTGGGGACTGTATGTGATGGCCAGTGGAGTCCTGTTGGTTTCTTTCTTGGGTTTGTCTTGCAGTCAGAGGCTGCTGGGTACACATCTGGCTCTGTTGATCTGTTTCCTTATTCCTCGTGTGGGTATTGTAGTTTTGAGAATGCTTGGTGGAGATTTTGTAGGTGTTAGTCTCTGTCAGAGGGGTTAGAGCAGATGCGGTTGTATCTCAGTGCTTGGCTGTAGACAATGGATCGTGTGGTGTGCCCAGGATGGAAGCTGGAGGCATGAAGGTAGGCATAGCAGTCGGTAGGTTTTCCGTATAGAGCGGTGTTAATGTGATCATCACTTATTTACACTGTGGTGTCTAGGAAGTGGACCTCCCGTGTAGATTGGTCCAGGCTGAGGTTGATGGTGGGGTGGAAGCTGTTGAAATCGTGGTGGAATTTTTCCAGAGTCTCTTTCCCATGGGTCCAGATGATGAAGATGTCATCAATGTAGCGTAGGTAGAGAAGGGGCGTGAGTGGACGAGAGCTGAGGAAGCGTTGTTCCAGATCGGCCATAAAAATATTGGCATATTATGGAGCCATGCGGGTGCCTATAGCGGTGCCACTGATCTGGAGATATATATTGTCATCAAATTTGAAATAGTTGTGTGTGAGGATAAAGGCACAGAGCTCAGCAACCAGTTGTGCTGTGGCATCATCAGGGATACAGTTCCTGACAGCTTGTATTCCATCTGTGTGTGGGATGTTTGTGTAGAGAGCCTCTACATCGATGGTGGCTAGGATGGTGTTTTCTGGAAGGTCACCAATGCATTGTAGTTTCCTCAGGAAATCTGTGGTGTCATGGAGATAGCTGGGAGTGCTGGTGGTATAGGGTCTGAGTAGAGAGTCCACATATCCAGACAGTCCTTCAGTGAGAGTGCCAATGCCCAAGATGATGTGGCGTCCAGGATTTCTGGGTTTGTGGATCTTGGGTAGTAGATAGAATAACCCTGGTCGGGGCTCTAAGGGTATGTTGATTTGTTCCGGTGTTAGTGTAGGGAGTGTCCTGAGTAGATGGTGCAGTTTCTTAGTGTATTCCTCAGTGGGATCTGAGGGACGTGGCCTGTAGAATTTGGTATTGGAGAGTTGTCTGGTGACCTCCTTTTGGTAGTCAGACCTGTTCATGATGACAACAGCACCTCCTTTATCAGCCTCTTTGATTATAATGTCAGGGTGGTTTCTGAGGCTGTGGATGGCATTGAGTTCTGCGCGACGTAGGTTATGAGGCAAATGATGTTGTTTTTCCACAATTTCTGCCTGTGCACATCAGCGGAAGCATTCAATGCATAGGTCCAGACTTTCATTTCGACCCTCAGGAGGAGTCCATGTGAAGTTCTTCTTCTTGTGCTGTTGGTGGGAGGGTACCTGTGTATCAGTGTGCTGTTCAGTGTTGTCCTGAAAGTATTGTTTGAGTCGGAGACTGCAAAAGTAGGCTTCCAGATCGCTGCAGAACTGTATATAGATATATACGAAAACCTGTAGGAGAACTGTCATAAACAGATAGTTAAGGGCTAATGTCTCTTTTACCTGTAAAGGGTTAAGAAGTTCAGTAAACCTGGCTGACACCTCACCAGAGGACCAATACGAGGACAAGATACTTTCAAATCTTGGTGGAAGGAAGTCTTTGTTTGTGCTCTTTGTTTTGGGGGTTGTTCGCTCTTGGGTCTAAGAGGGACCAGACGTCAATCCAGGCTCTCCAAATCTTTCTGAATGAGTCTCTCATGTTTCAAACTTGTAAGTAATAGCCAGGCAAGGCGTGTTAGTCTTATTTTTGTTTTCTCAACTTGTAAATGTTCCTTTTTTGCTGAGAGGATTTTACCTTTGTTTGCTGTAACTTTGAACCTAAGGCTAGAGGGGGTACCTCTGGGCTATACGAATCTGATTACTCTGTAAAGTATGTTCCATCCTGATTTTACAGAGATGATTTTTACTTTTCTTTCTTTAACTAAAACTTTCTTTTTAGGAACCTGATTGATTTTTCCTTGTTTTAAGATTCAAGGGGATTGGCTCTGGACTCACCAGGGATTGGTGGGGGGAAAGGAGGGGGGATGGTTAATTTCTCCTTCTTTTAAGATCCAAGGGATTTGGATCTGTGTTCACCAGGGAACTGGTGAAGTCCCTCAAGGCAACTTAGGGAGGGGAAAGTTTTGGGGGGACAGGAAGTGCTCCAGACACTGGAATTCTGAATGGTGGCATTGTACCAAATCTAAGATAGTAATTAAGCTTAGAAGTGTCCATGCAGGTCCCCACATCCGTACCCTAAGGTTCAGAGTGGGGAAGAAACCTTAACAAGAACACTTCAACCTCCCTGGCCACACAATAGCAGATCTTAAGGTGGCCATCCTGCAGCAAAGAAACTTCAGGACCAGACTTCAAAGAGAAACTGCTCAGCTTCAGTTCATCTGCAAATTTGACACCATCAGCTCAGGATTAAACAAAGACTGTGAATGGCTTGCCAACTACAAAAGCAGTTTCTCCTCCCTTGGTTTTCACACCTCAACTGCTAGAACAGGGCCTCATCCTCCCTGACTGAACTAACCTCATTATCTCTAGCTTGCTTCTTGCATATATATACCTGCCCCTGGAAATTTCCACTACATGCATCCAACGAAGTGGGTATTCACCCATGAAAGCTCATGCTCCATAAGGAGCACTGGTACAGCTAGAGGTTTGGTAGTAAAGTCACCAACAGATGTGTGACATCCATTTTAGAATATGGACCAATGGCTTTTAATTTGAGCTGGTTAACGATTTTTTCCTCAAAATTATTTGATGGTTTTTTTTGTAATGAAGTGGACACATTCATCGACCATGTTATTTTCATCAAGAAATTCTGAGTTTTTTCTTGGAAAAAATGAAAATTGGAAAGTTCATCAAAAACCTTGAAAAATATAGAATGAAAATATTTTGGTCAACATTTTTATTTTTGTCAACATTATTTTTAGAGAAAAGCAAAAATTATTTCCTGGGATACCTCTCTTTTTAATACACATTTTGCCTATAACATAGGATTTCCTCTTCTCCCTCTAAGATGCTGTTAGCAAAAGGAGCTTATTGGCATGGATCGAAAGAGCTGGCCTGAGTTGTACATCTTCCCTGGTCATGCCCCCGAATCCAAACACTGCAGACAACTATTCTGCAGTGAATAAGTCACCCCTTTCTTACTGTGCTCTGATTACATCTATTGCTGTATTTTTTGAGGGAGGGCATTTCAGTTTTGCAGCAATCCCCAAGGCAGTTGTTAAGCTTGTTGCAACATCTCAGTGTGAACTCTCATGAATTGGAAGCAGTTGAACTCCACCAGGATTCTCATATACCACAGCCCCTTAAGCAGTGTCATAGTTTAGAAAATATCTTACCCTCCTTGCCATGAAATTCTGTTCACTCAAGTAACTCAGAGCCTGTCCAAAAGCCTGAGCCAATGGGTGGGCTCTGCAGCATGTCTAACAAATGTTGGCAAATAACTTTCCACTTTTGTTACTACAGAAAGATAAATAAAATAAGTTTCACAAAGCTAACTCATTGTTGATCATCCTAATCAAACCCACATAATTCATTATTCTATCTATACCATAGTACATGAGTATCTTGGGTACAGGGATTGATTGGATTAGACTCATTAAGTTAACTCAGGCCCTGTCTACATTACTGGGGTAAGTCAACCCAAGTTACACTATCCAGCTATGTGAATAACATAGTTGGAGTCGACATCTCTTAGGTCGACTTATTAAGGTGTCTACACCATGCTGCGTGGATGGGAGACATTCTCCCGTCAATTTGCCTTACTCTTCTCATTCCAATGGAGTACCGGAGTTGACCGGAGAGCCCTCTGCAGTCGATTTAGTGGGTCTTCACTTCACCTGCTAAATCAACCCCTGCTGCATCGATCACAGCAGCATTGATCCCCTGTAAGTGTAGACATGGCCTCATTGACCTGACATCTGTCAGGAATATGAATCTATAAGGCCAAAACAACTTCCTCTGATAAAAGGTAATCTGGTATTTCTTTATGGTCTTTAATAAAATGGATGTCTCTAAAGAAAACTAGCACATGGGCGTATCCATGTAAATTTTTGTCCTCCTTTTTGTCATGTAAATAAGAGGAGTTCTTCCCCTCCCCCCTCAAGTAAATAATAAAATGTAGTCTCTTAAAAGATACTCATTTTCCATGCATTTTTATACGTCTTGTAAATTCAACATTTTCTGCTTTTTTTTGATCATATTTATAAATGTCATACTTCTTTAAAAAGCTGAAATTAAAAGGTTTTCAAGCAGAAAAGTGCAAATCTGATAATGGCTTTTTAAAAATCTGTTTTGCCTTTTCTTCAGTCTTTAATTCCCATGAAACCAGAGTGCTGAATCTATAATTTCCTGTTATGTGTTGACTATCTGAAGTCTTCATCCTTCTTGTGATATCTTAATAGATAAGTGCTTGAAATGGAAATGATTATGGTGTTACGGACAGAAGATTCTCACTCTAATAGAGCAATTCCAAAAGCGTATGGACTCATAGGAAACAGAGATCCTATTTCTGGTCCCATTCTTGCAGAGACTTATGCACTTTTTAGGCACTCTGAGTAGTTTCATTGACTTCACTAGGACTACTCAAAAAGTTAAGCCCATGTAATATGCTTCATATGCTGTGTGGCCTTATTGATTAAGTAAACGTTACACAAATATGTCACATGTGGCTGGCCCTATAAGAGCGACTGGGCCCAGTATCACTTGTGGTGGATCAGCTAGCTCACAGGTGAGACTGATCCATTAGGGATCAGGTGATGATAAAAGCCATCAAGTGGCTCACTTGTGGTGAAGAGGTACAGGAAACAGGTTGGTGGTTGTGGCAGGTCCTGAAGCAGGGTGTCTCCCAGGCAGATGGCTTGGAGACAGACCTGCAGATAGGAGGAAAAGACAACTGGCATGTTGAAAAAATGAAATCTGAGGGCCTGAAAAAAAGGGGCCTGATGCAGACTCTGGGTATGGTGTCACACCTTCCTGGGCTGAGGGGACAGGTCAGCAACCTGCAGGCTAGTATCCATCCTGCTTTTTCAAAAAACTCACCAGTTTTTTTACAGACACTGTCAATCAATTAATGCAACAAAATATAACTGCAGCAGGTAACTCAGCCTTCATCGTGTTAAAACACGTCCAGAGCAGCTAATAGGGACAGATCCAAAAGCCACTGGCATCAATGGACTTTGGTCAATGTCATAGCTTAGAAAATATCCTACCCTCCTTGCCATGAAATTCTGTTCACTCAAGTAACTCAGAGCCTGTCCAAAAGCCTGAGCCAGTGGGTGTACTCTGCAACATGTCTAACAAATGTTGGCAAATATCTTTCCACTTTTGTTACTCCAGAAAGATAAATAAAATAAGTTTCACAAAGCTAACTTATTGTTGATCATCCTAGTCAAACCCACTTAATTCATTATTCTATCTATACCACAATACATTAGTACCTCTGAATTTTTTAATGTAGCTCACAACATCACTGCAAGGTAGGGCACTACTATTATCCCCATTTTAGAGGTGGGGAACTGAAGTACAGAGAGGCTAAATGACTTGCCTGAGGTCAGCAGGAAGCCTGTGGCAGAGTAGGGACTTGAATTCAGGTTTTCAGCTAGCTCCAGAAGCACTCAGCCATCCTTCCTTTCTCTCATTGTCAAATCCTCATGCCTAGGTGTTTGGCTGAACTGGGACCTAACACATTTGTTTTCAGCCAGTTTCCCAGAACTGATTTATGTTGTTGACTTTCCAAAAGTTTTGTATATAAAGAAAGGTGTCTTAAATGTCACAGATTGCTCCCTGAGCAATATTCTTCAAAGAAAGGTTCAGTCCAATTATAAATGGCCAAAGTTTCTGAGCTCCCACCACTTCCCTGGTGAAGCTATTCTAGACCCCAACAGCTCTCGCATAACATCAACATTTGCTTTTGTTTAATTTCATCCTATTACTCTCACAGCCACTTGTAGTACCTAAAAATGTCATTTTCACTTGTACTGTGTTGTGATGGTTTATATAAATCATTTAACTTGCTCTTATACATATCCTTGTCTGACCCTTTGGTCAAATGACATATGAATGGCAACATATGGCAGAGGTGATTTTTTTTACATGTTTTACAATCAAGCTTGAGAGTTAATTCCATAAGCCTCACATCTTACTCCCTTTTACTACTTCCTGTTTTAATTGTCTTAACATGGATAGCCAGAGCAAAGTATTAATCCAATCAACTGTGCCTTTTAAATCTAAAAAATCTTTGTCCAGATCAAATCAGCAGTCTTTTTTTGTATCCTTCCTCCACAATTCTCTTTCTGGATTGAATCATGTAGTAAAAGCTTTTTATTGTTTAAAGATGAGTTGGAAAGAGACAAAATCCCTAAAAACTTTTTTTTTTAAATAATGTATCAGATGTTAGGATTTTCAAACCCATCTAGGAGATTTACCTATCCAGCTTTGATAAACTCCCATAATCTCAGTTTGCAAATGTATATCATAACAATCAGTTTATCCTCTATTTATCTTGGAAGACTTTTCCTTCTCCCTCCCTCCTTTTTTTCACCTTCAAGACATCACAGACACTTAAAATTGAGGATGAGCCTGGATCTGACCTTCCCACCTTCTCCCCGAACCACTCGGAAATTTGGATCAAGATCTGAACTTCGTAAAATAAGATCCTATCCTTATTTAAAGGGCTGGGAAAATTGGCTTAATTTTTTTTTAAAAATCTTGTCTAAAGACAAAATGGTAATCAAACCACCTTCCAGTTTCCACACTGTACAAGGCAATTCATGTTCCCCAAAACTGACTTTGCAGTGGAGAAGTCAGATGGAGTTTTTGTTGAGTCTGGATTCACTGAAGATGAAACCAAAAATGGGAAGCGAAAACTAGAGAGGAAAGCTGGTGTTGTGGTTAGCACACTAAACTGGGACTGACCACTCTGACCCATGGACTTTCAGTGTGACCTTGTGCATGTGGCTTTATTTCTCAGTGGCTCAGCTTCCCCCATCTTTAAAAAGAGGTTCATAATATTTATTTTCCCTCAACCTGTATCTAATTGGTCTGTTTGATTGTAAGCTCTTTGAGGCCAGGATGAGATCTCTTAACTATATATATGTTCAGTGCCTGGCGCAATGGAGCCCTGATCTCAATGGGGGTCTATGGTTGCACTAATGAATACTAAAATGCAATCTCAAAATGTGGTTTCAGAAAGTATATACCATCTATTACTATTAGTATTTGTCTTGGTCACCCATTGCATTACATTTGTTGTCCCATTTAGAATAGGACAGGATGACCTTAGAGGGTCCAGGTGCCAGGGGTAGAAATGGAGAGAAGAAATGTCAGTAATAGGAAAACAAGACTGAACATATTGTTAGCTAAGCTTTTTTCACTAGTGGCATCATTTTTCTCTAGTCCTTGCTCTTTCCCCAATCAGCCAATTGTGCAAGACTCGGTGCACCTCCCAGAATACCCTTAACTCCCACTGAAGACAATGGCACTCAGCACCTTGTAAGGTCAGGCAAAACAAAATGTGAATAGACACTGCTATGAAAGTGGTAAATATAGCTATTGAATAGCAGAATTTGCCCAAAGAAGTATATATGTTGCTTTCAGATATAATTTTTACAACTGAATTTAGCTTTCACTCATTTTGGTGGCAATTTTCAATACCAACTCTTTGTACCCTGTAATTATTGTCACCCTGTAATATTTGCTGTTCCCAAAGCATATATCAGAGCAAGAGTTTGTTTTCATGCAATGAAACAAATCCAATTGGTATGGAACTGAAATAAAAACGGGTAATGGTAGCATTAGTTGCTGTGCTCATCTGTTCATGACAGTTGTGTAGTAGTTCCTGTGATAAAGTGAAAGAGCATGTCGTTGTCACCTGCCTGTCTCTTCATCTATCATTAGGCTAGAATTGGTTAAAGAGTCACGTTCCCTAATTGATGTAGTGGGATGCCATTTAAAGTAGGTTGCTACGGGTGTAGAGAGCGAAGTCCCACAGTCACTAAATCCCTTTTTAGTTCAGTTCAGACTCCAAGTCTATAAAACTACTACATCCCTTTGCTGGAGACTATGAGTTGACACTGACATCCA
Organism: Gopherus evgoodei; assembly: GCF_007399415.2. Lineage (NCBI taxonomy): Eukaryota > Metazoa > Chordata > Testudines > Testudinidae > Gopherus > Gopherus evgoodei. The sequence goes on along the minus strand of NC_044322.1, from coordinate 354,807,018 downwards.
CTACCCTGACCCACATCACTTCTTAAGAGAATTGTTGGAACTTCAGATGTATTTTCTGCAGTACCTAAAAATCCTTCATGATTCTCTCTGCTCAGTGTAGAATGTGTGTGTGTGTAGAACACAACTGTTTTTGTTACAGTCATCACCAGACTTAAAGAATATTTGGGAGATGAACACTTAGGTATGCTGGCATTTGTTCTGTATGCCTAAGGCTTGATCCAAGGCTCCCTGAAGTCAACAGGAGTCTTTCAGAATGTACCCGTCTTTATTTATTTATTTATTTATTTTTAACAGAGCCACACAGGAGAACCACTTAAATTTTGGGATAGGAACCTGTACAGGCAGTTATGTTGCATAATGCCTCAGAGAAAGGCAGGTTGAAGGGCAGTCCAAATAAGTGCTCAGAGTTTGCGCAAGAAGTCCAATCACCAGGAGACCCAATCTCGGGAAGGTACCATGAGGTGGCTGGTCGGTCAGGTGAGGCAGCCTTGCCAATCAGGGCCAGGATGATGTGGCCAACTGAATAGTGCATCACAGAACTCTGGAAGTCAGCCCACCCAGGTCTGAAGTGGTATGATGATCAGATCTACTGCCTGAAAACCTAGCTTTGAGACCAGTGTCCTGATGTGTTGGAATTATGAAACCAATATAAACCATTAGTCATTCTTCATTTCCTGTAAAAGAATGTAATGTAGTTGTGACTGTTTACATTTTCATTATATCTGCAGTTCAGAGAGGTCTAAATTTCTAGAGCCTAGTATGGAGAGAATAATTTTAATTATTTTACATTATCATTGTTTTAATTTATTTCTCTGTTCTGAAGCACTCTGATCCCAAGCAGGATCATAAGTCCTCACAATCAATTTAAACCTCTAACACAAAACACAGCATGTGTGTTGAAAAAAAAGTAAAACCAAGGTGGCATTGTGGGTAATGTTATGCTAATTGCCATAAAGGCAAGCTCAATAATGCTGACTTTTCAGCAATACCAATAGATGTCCTTCTAGCTATTTGCATGGCATTACGCACAACTAGTGATTTTACTTTTACATTATAATTTGTTCTATGCCGCAATCATATTACAATACTTTTTCTAGAGCAAATTCTGTTAGAGATTCATTTGATTTCATAGAGCAAGGTGAAATCCAAGTGACGAGTATAAACCAATAGCCAGAAAAAGCCTATTTACTATTTCTTTTTATACTGAAGCTGCCTCTTATTGATATTTGTAGCTCTTGTGTTTTTATTGAGTTTTCATTACACTACAGATTTTGATGTGGTAACAACTAAAAAAACACATGGAAAATTTCGTATCATTGTACATGAAGTATTGTTATAGAGAGGCATAAAATATTAAGGGTCTTAGGGTTTGATTCTGGAAATACTGACAGGAGTCATTTTAATCTTGTAGTCCTATTAAATCCCAGTTGGCACTAACGATGTGCATGATTAGGCACCGTTTAATGATGCAATAATTCTTTTTCAAATAGATGCTTCTGTCTTTTTTTTTTTAAAAATCAATAAGTACAGTGGCAAATGTTTTCCATTAGATTGCAATCAATTAGAATCCACTATGAGAAAAGAAATACCTTCAGTTGTAAATATTGTATTTTAAAACCAAAACCAATATTGTGTTTAAAACCAACTCTCAGTGCTGTCTGACTAAACCAATGTTTAAACAAACAAATATATTCAAAGATATACTTGATGTCATAACACTATTGCTCAGCCTAATTCAAAATCATCACAGTGCAATAAACAGAACCCCCCCATAGAAAGCCCAGAGAATATGAAAGAAAACAGGATTGAACTGCATATAAATGAATAATAACCAAGATATATTCAACTGTGAATCTCATATCAGTGAAGGAGATCAAGTTCCATGTTAAATATAAGAAGCATAAGATGGATGTTAAGAAAAATAATAATTGTGTGACTAAACAACAGGAAGTCTTTGACTCTATTGCACTATTTCAGTGTTGCCAACCCCAACTGTTCAAAATTCATGAATCAGGCACACAAAGAAACATGAGATTTTTTTTTAAATAATAAATTTGGATTCTTCTTATTTGCCTTCCAGTTTCTGAGCCTCTAGGGTGCACTCGAGTCACATTTTCAAGCTCTGCTCCACAACCCTGATGGCTAGCAACTTCTTTTTTGTAAATGAAAGAAGAGATTCTCATATATTCACATGACTCCAGCAGCCTGGAGCTCTAAGAAAAACACCAGTTATCCCGAGACTCTCAGTAAAATCACAAGAGTTGGCAACAGTGCTATCCATATTACAAGGGAAGGCCAGGCTTAATTTTTAAAAAGTTCAGTTAGTTTAGGCCATGGTTCATGAAAGCATTTAAACATGTGCTTGACTTTAAGCACTTGCTTAAGTCTCATTTCCTTGAGCACATGCTTAAGTACATTGTTGAATATGGGCATTAACTTCTTTCTGGTTCTTACATTGTCTGCCAATCCATAAACATTAGGTTCTGGCTCTTTGGATCAATGTTAAATGGTTGAGAGATACTCTCATGACTGAGGATTGCAATGAATGGTCAGTACTGAACATGACAGATGAAATTTGTATGCAGTGCAGCAGCCTGATCAGTAGAGGCAAAGAGAGATTACGTTGCCCACTGCTTGGTTTAATTGGTGTTAAGTAGATCTATTATGTCTGTGTGCCCCATAGACTAGCTGTTTATTTTGATTAATGTATACAATGCTATGAGTGAAAGTTTGTTTTGTTCTGTGGTGGTTTTGTGTGTGTGTGTGTATGTGTTGGGGCATTTAATGAAATAAATGAACAACAGGAAAGTGTTATGGTAAACTACATTTTCCACAGTGACTAGTTCATTTTAGGTGACCCCAGGGTTGGGTACCCAATTTCAGCCTCCTTAAAGGTGTCTGCTTTTCAGAGTAGGTCCTAATCAGCGCGTTCTGAAAATAGGGCACTTTTCAAGGTATCTCCAATTGAGCCCCCAAGAACTGAGGCACCCCCAAATAGCACGACCAGATGTCTGATTTTATAGTGACAGTCCTGATATATGGGGCTTTTTCTTATGTAGGCACTTATTACCCCCCAATCCCATCCCGATTTTTCGCACTTTCTGTCTGGTCACCCTACCCCCAAATCACCAGTCACTTTTGAAAATTGAGGTTACTGTATTAATGTTTCTAAAGTTAGTCTCTGTCCACCCCCACCACTTCAGTGACTGGGCTTTGAGAGGATGCCCTGTCCCCCAGTCTCTGTCTGAGAAGGTCAGCCCTTAAAGGCACAGTCCTCAATACCACATGCCTAATTCTAAGCATGTGAGTAGTGCAATTGCTTAAAATTACACATGCTTAAAAACGTTAATGAACAGGGGGCTGTTCGCAGAAACTCCTCATCTGATCTTAGCTCCTGCACTAATACATAGGGAGAGTAGCGTGTAAATCAGAGAGGACCCATACAGAGCCATCTAGAATCAAATCAACCCTTTGAAATGTGCTGTGGGTTTATTGGAGGCTGGGGGCTTTTACTGAAGGTCATGAGAACAGGAGCTGAGTGCTCTCGAAAAATCAGGGAGAGGAAAGGAGAGATTAACTCAAAGTTGCAATAACGCTCATAAGCACTCAAATTTTCGCTTATCTCAACGAAAACTGAACTTCTGAACCTTTCAAGGTTAACATGTCACTGCTTATAACGTAATTAAGAGATAATGTCAATGGAATGGAACATTGTCCCAGGATAGTAGTTTCCCGATACTAAGTAAATGCTGAGCCAAAGCCAAGATATTTATTTTCAGAGTGGGAGATATTTATCCTATAAACATGTTCTGTTCCAGTGACTTTATTTCTATTACACCAAATTACTAATGAGGTGGACACTGTCTGATGCATATGGATAAACTAATAACACTTTCTCTATATCCTACTATTAACGATCTGGCTTCTTATTGGATTAGAGAACAGATTAGTTCAGCCTTTCAGCCAATCTGAAAACCAGCGGATTCACTCCATTATGTTTTCTAAAATGTGCCCTACTTCAGTGGCGCACAAACTTTAACAGATGGAGAGCTACATTGTCATTAAATGGAGCTACAGAGCTATCACATAATTGTCTTGCAAGTCTGACACCCGCAACTTGGAACTGCATTGAGATGTGAAAACAACACAGGCTGAGATTTTGAAAGCCACTTGGGAGACTGAACAGGCTTCCACTTCAGCTTCTGGAAACCCTGGATGGTAAACCCTCTTTGTGAATTAAGCAGCATGCATAATCTACCAAGGTTCCTCTACCAAGGGTTGTATTACTTATATTCCAGGTACACCACAACATAGCAGCAGTTACATAGAGCACTCCTTCCTGCTCCCTGGCTCAGCCTTTTATACTGCTTTGCTTTCTTCTTAGAACTAATGAGCTAATTCCTTCATTACCTCAGGCTCCCTACTGCTGCAAGTGATCCTTTCTACCCTTCCAAACCCAAATGACCTATGTCCCTCCTAGTTTAACTACACTGACTTCCCTGGGTATTCTAAGTGACCAGGGTGCTGGTTTCCAAAGAGCTCAATTTATAACTTCTAACAGCACCTGTCATAGAGACTTAGATGCACAATTCTCATTAATTTCAATGGGAGTTATATATCTAACTCCCCCACCCCGGCAATTTTGAAAATCTCAGCTCCCAGTTCCTGACTGAAGTTTCAGTCTGAAATCCATACACATTCAGTTTTTCATTGCACACATACTTTAAAAAAATCATTTCAAGCATGAAAATAACAAATCATAAAGTTAAGATTAACAAATCTGCCATAAAAAGGCTTTATTCTAGCTCAGTGTTTCTCAAACTGGGGTCGTTGCTTGTGTAGGGAAAGCCCTTGGTGGGCCAAGCCGGTTTGTTTACTTGCCTCATCCACAGGTCCAGCCAATTGTGGCTCCTACTGGCCGCAGTTCGCTGCTCCAGGCCAGTGGGGGCTGCTGGAAGCGGCACAGGCCGAGGGACTTACTGGCCGCCACTTCCGGCAGCCACCATTGGCCTGCAGCAGCGAACCGCAGCCAGTGGGAGCTGCAGTTGGCCAGACCTGTGGACGGGGCAGGTAAGCAAACTGGCCTGGCCCACCAGGGGTTTCCCTACACAAGCTGTGACACCAGTTTGAGAAACATTGTCCTAGCTAGATCTAGGAAAACCCCTCAAAAAATCCCAGATGAAATGAAATAAATTCTTGGACAGTCAGCAAAAGAACTTCATGCCTTAGAGTTACTAAACAAATCAGAGTTCATTCCATGGTGAAACAAGTGCTTATTAATAGTCGTGCAGCCCTCAGTTGGAAGCTGACACAACCAATTTAAAACATAGACTGAGAAGGAATGCTTATATATTGCAAGTTTCCTGGCTACAGATGTTTTTTACTGGTTGATTTGAACTGAACTGAGAGTCGACTTTGTCATTTGCACCAATCTTCTTCCCTAATTTCCTTCATCACTGGGGCTTTCTCTGGCCTTAGCCAAGGAAACGGGATGGGATACCCTAATGAAACCATTAATCCTACTCCTAGATTGACCATAGAGGCCTGTGCAGAGCTGTGCTTTTCTGTGTACATACAGATCACTTTTCCCCTCCACACTCCCGTTAGCCCAGGGAGCAGAATCCACTCCTATGGAATGCTTAATGCTCTTAGTTCAGAGCATTAAGCACAAGTAGGGTTGCCAGCCCTTCAGGATTGGCCTGGAGTTTCTGGGAATTAAAGATTAATATTTAATTAAAGATTATGTCATGTGATTAAATCTCCAGGAATACAGCCAACCAAAAGTGGCAATCCTAAGCACAAAGCCACTTTGATGGCCCTAATAACATATTTTGTTCCATTTTCTTGCTTTTGTTATGAACTCCCTCAGTGAGGCACTCAGTTCTGTAAGGGGTAAAAAGGAATGCAATTTCCAGGAACAATAGACAGTCAACAAAGGGTAAATGCTCCTAGTCATGCATCATATGGGGCTTTGTTTTTCAACATTCATCTACATGGAAGAGGCATTCACTCCTGGTATTCCATAATAACCACTGTTCACAAACCCCACAGCCTACTCTACTTTTTAGGTTACATCCACACCCTCTGCTCTTTCAGTTGTAGCTAGGTTCATTTTAAGTTTTTTTTCTGGAGAAGGTGCCATTGGGATCTAATAATCCCATCTTGTTGAGTCGATAGGGAGGGGGTGGGTGGTGGGACCCCAGACATTACTTTGTCTGGGGCACTGCAAAACCTAAACCCAACTGACTTCCATCAGTTTAGCCGTTAATGCAGAAATAAGTATCCTTTCTCCCTCTTTTAATTTTCAGATCATTTCAATATTAGCATGCCTTCCAGGATCAGGAGACATGGATCACTGGACCCTAATGCTAGTTTCTGTTCAGCATCTTCCAAAAGCTTGATTAATTTAATGTTGGCTTCCCTGTTAATCCCCATATACCAATGGGAAGTGTCGATTTTCTCACATTTGTTGTCCCGCCCGATATATGCTTGGAGACCAGGAGATGTGAAATATTAGAGTATCATCTCCTGATGTTGTTAAAAAAGGTTTATTATGAAGGTGTTTCTGATATTATGAAATGTTTTCAGTAAGTTGGTATGATTTGGGAGGTGTTAGTTCCTTCCAATATTCAGATCAGTAGAGTCTTATTGTTCTCCAAATAGATTCTGGATAGGAGGGGAGATTGTATGTCTGAGGGAATTTGTAATGGGATTGTGCTGGTTTGAATCCAGCCCACATTAGTGGTGAATGAAAGCCACATATGTGAAAATCACTGATGGTTTTGGTCCAATTCCTAGAGGATAATTATTATTCACAGTTGAAAAATAGCCCCATATCTGACATTAATTGGTACCTTTTTGGCAGTCACAGCAAAGGACAAATTGTCCACCCTTTTACCTGAGTCTTTCAGGTCAGGGTTTGAGTAACATTAATGGAGCAGTGTGGAGAAAGCCTGTACTACCGCTGCCTATGCTTTGTGTTTTGTGGCTTTCTCCAGGGCTGTCAGTTTGTCGCCTTTCACGCACTAACCAAATTTTGAACCTGTAGCACTGTTTGCCTCCAGTGCATTGGATTCAGGAATTATAAAAGAGAAAGTTGAAATACTCTACTTTTAAAAAAAAATAGCATTCCTTTTAACAAAGATTTTGATTAATACCATCCATCGCAGACACAGAATATTTATTTTAGTTTTAAAATCACTTTTATCAGAGAACTGTTGATCAGGATCCCAACTGATGAGCACAAAAAGCAATTGTAGATTTAAATCTTGCATATGCTGAGCTTTTTACCTGGTTTCATCCATCAGTTTCCTGCCACCTACTGTAGATGCACCAGGGAAATTCCCTAAAATAAATTGTAAGCTGCCATTTGCACTGGGACAGTTAACCCCGATTTCAAGCAGGGCTACATATACCAGTGCTACTATCAGCTTTAGAGCTGATTGAAATTTTTCAAACTAAGAATATTTTTGTTGAAAAATGGCCTTTTTCCTAAGCTGGAAATTTTTGTGAAAAACATGCAAACCAACATTTTAATGTACCCACTATTCCAGATAAAAATTCAGTTCACAACATGTAGGGGAAGATTTGAAATGTTAAGTCTGCTGGAGTCTAACAAGAAATCTTAATTTGTGTTTTCTATGTTTATTTATAGGTACTGTTTTATTATGAACAGGATGTTCATCTGATCAGATGCAATGATGTAATTATATTGCTGCTTGTTGAGACAGGTTGTATACTGCTTATTAAAAGTAAATATAAATAAATGTTTGGAGATTTTTGTATTCTGAAGCAGTTCTTGATATTAGACTGAAATATTCTGGTAGATAAAATGTATTAACCCTAAGAATGCTGCAGAGGAGTATATTAATCCTCGTCATGTTGGATTTATATAGAGACAGTTGACATAATTTCTTTGGATTTTCAAAAAGCTTTTGTTAAAGTCCCTCACAAAAGGCTATTGAAGAAACAAGGTAAACACGGGTGACAGGTAAAGGACTGTTATTGGTTAGAAATCGGGTAAGAGGCAGAATACAAAGAGCAGGAGTAGACTTTTCAATAGAGCAAAATGGTAACAGTGAGGCGCCCAACGAGCTGTGTAGTTTAATATATTTGTTAATGATATGGATAAATAGGTAAACATTTGAAGATTACACAGAATTATTTAGTTTAATTGAAACTAAAGATTTCTGTGAGAAATGTTGAAGGAACGTAGCAAAGCTGAATGGGCAGGATGATGGCAGATGGTATTTGATGTTGACACATGCATGGTATAATGCCCGCTGGGAAAAAAAAGAGTCTGAACTCCTCATTCACGTCGCTAGGTTCTAAACTAACTGTAACAACTCAGGAAAAAGACCAGTCATCAGTGTGCACAGCCCAGTGAAAGTATCTGCTTAATGGGCTTAAAATATATTATATCTGGTTAATATACATGTATATAGCATAGATGGATCTTTGCCATTGTATAGAATTGGCTTGGCTATCAGCAATCTGTAGATTTTCATTCTAAACTCTGGCACCTTGCAATAAGCTGGAGCAGAACTAATATCTCTGCATTGTGTATCTGAGTCCAGAGAGATCTAAAGTTCTGTTTATTGATAGGCAATGAACTCTGTTTGTGACTGAAGAGTGGAGTTTTTTTTTTCCCCCATTGCAGAAAAAATAATGATTGAACTACTTTTATTAGAGGAAAAAAGCAAACAAACCAAATAACTCTGTATTAGGCTCAGATTCACCTTAGGCCCTTTATCTACTTTTTTCATCCAGTTTTCTCCTTGCTTTATTCCCTTCTCTGGCCTGTAAGGATTTATCAGCATCACTGCCCTTCAGCAACGTGTGCTGTACATGGGAGGGCAGCAAAATATTAGCTAGTTTAATGACATACTCCTGCTCCCTACAAGAGCAGCATTCATCATCATTATTTAAGAAAATCCCTCATCTCCGGTAGACAGGCTCAAACAGATTATTACATCCACATCTTATCATGAAAGTGGTTACATCTACCTAGAGGTTACCAAGAGTCAACATATATTTTACTATTATTTCATAGAGAATTAATGTATTGAACCGCTGTGTTAGTTAATTATCTGGATCATTGACTTTGACACTTTAATGGAAAATATTGTTCACCCATTGCATGGCAGTTCATGCAGAATTAGTTTTGCATTCAAGATGCTATAATTAAGGCTTATAAGATGCATAAACTGTTAGGAACAAGGAAAGGCCATTCAATCCAATTTGCTAGGCCACTCTTGGTCTACATTACTCCCACCTTCCTGCTCTTTCCTCAAATACATCTTTTCTTTCTTTTCCCAGGCATAACTCTTCACTTTGAACTGATTTACTGGGCACATTTTGTTTTAATTACTTTCCTTAGTAATATATTTCATATATTTATTATGCTTCTCATAACACAGTTCTGAAGTCTCTATTTACTTATAATTTCTAGATGACCATCTATTTTTGAGCCTCTTTTGAATTTTGTTATGCTCCTCTTATAACCTACTTGCACAGGTGAAAGTGAGCCGGTACGGACCAGTAAAGCTATCATAACATTTTTCCCAGATCTGGACCTTAGTGTCCAAAATATGGGTGTTAGCATGAAAACCTCCAAGCTTAGTTACCAGCTTGGACCTGGTAAAGCTGCTACCAGCCAGGAATCTATACAGTGCCTGGCACACTGTGGTCTCCCCAAAACCTTCCCTGGGGGACCCCCAGACTCAGATTCCTTGAGTCTCACAACAAAGGGGAATAAACCATTTCCCTTCCCCCCCTCCGGGTGTTCCCTCCCTGGGTTCCTGGAGAGATATACAGAAGCAAGCTCCGTGAATCTAAACAGAGGGACTCCACCCTCCCTGTTTCCAGTCCTGGAAACACAAGTACTTCCCCCCTCACCCAGAGGGTTTGCAAAGTCAGGTTAGTAAATCTAACACAAAGAGATTTTCCCCCCTGACTTCTTCCTCCCACCAATTCCCTGGTGAGCTGCAGACTCAATTTCCTGGAGTTCCCACTAAAGAAAAACTCCAACAAGTCTTAAAAAGAAGGCTTTATATAAAAAAGAAAGAAAAGGACATAAAAATGGTCTCTCTGTATTAAGGTGACAAATACAGGGTCAATTGCTTAAACAAAAAAATGAATAAACAGCCTTATTCAAAAAGAATACAATTCAAAACATTCCAGCAACTACACACATGTAAATACAAAAGAAAACAATATAAACCTTATTGTCTTACGATTTTTGTACTTACAACTCGGAAACAGAAGATTAGCAAGCCAGGAGACAAAAAGATCACTCTCAGAGGGTCAGACACAAGACAAAGAACTCACACCCAAAACTTCCCTCCACCCAGATTTGAAAAAGTCTTGTTTCCTGATTGGTCCTCTGATCAGGTGTTTCAGGTTACTCCTTTCCAGGTGAAAGAGACATTAACCCTTAGCTATCTGTTTATGACAAAAGCGTACCAGTAAGAAGCTGATACCGGCCCGTATGTAGCCCACATTAAAGTGCTGCCATGGCAGCGTTTTAACATCCCTGCCCCTTTGCCTTCCACCAGTGACCCTGCCTGTAGGGTCCATACTGGCATGGCCGCCGACTGGGGGGGAAGGGGTAGCAATGTTAAAGCGTTACCACAGCAGAGGACCCTGCTTAAAACATTGCCAGTGGCCCTGCCAGTATGGACCCTCCCAGCAGGGCCGCTGATGGGGGGACACAAAAGGGGCAGTGACGTTAAAGTGCTGCCACGGCAAAGGACCCTGTTTAAAGCGCTGCCGTGCCAGCACTTTAACGTCATTGCCTCTTTTCTCCCCCCAGCTGCTGACAGGGAAGGGGGGCAAAGGAAGCAGCTGCTCCGGGGCTGGTGATTTAAAAGGACCCAGAGCTCCGGCCACCGTTGTTGCTACCACGGCAGCAGCTGGAGCCTCGGGCACTTTAAATAGTCGCTGGAGCCCTGGGCGGCACGGGCCAGGCAGCGTGGAAGGACTGGCTGGGGGATGCTCACCCCCAACCCCGCCCCTTCTGCATAAGGCCCTGCCCCTTCCGAGGGTTGGATCCAGCCCCTGTACCGGTAAGTCTCCGGAGTTACTTTCACCCCTCCCTACTTGTCAAGTCTATTCTTAACTTTGAAAACTTCTAGTCGGTCTCCTGCAGTCTCTACCTTTTCTGTGAAAAACAGCCAGACTCCCAGACTGTTGCCTCATAGCTTAGTCTTGGAATTAGCTTCATTGTCTTACCTTGTACTGTGTCCGAGACACACAATTTTAATATAATTATTCATAGTGAATGAAGAACTTAGGGGAAAAAAAGCACTCAAATATTGTGTATATATCAGAATCTTATGTTCATTGCCACAACTTGCTCAATTTACTACAGTGGGCTAGAAATGTCAAGAATATTAACTGTACACTTTCCAGTCCCTCGTTTCCCACAGGTTGGAAATGTCATTGGAGATGCCTTTGATCAGTATTTCAATTCCTCTGCTTATGCTCCTTGCTGGAAGCAAGAACTGAGCTTAGAAAATAATTGAGAGAGGAGGAAGTTTGTTTGTCAAGACATAGGACTGGGAGATGGGAGATATAGGTATTGTGTGGCTTGGTTCTGATTTGTCCCTGATGCTGCAGTGGGCATGCATTAAGTGGGGATCGTATTCAAGTATGTATGCATGGTAATTTTAGGTAACTAACTGACAAACTTTTAAAGGTTACCATGGTATTGGAACAGTTGCCGTCTTTAGTAAGAAGCAAGAGACTATCATTACGGAACAGGACTGCCCAGAGAGAGGGGGCAAGTGGGGCAATTTGCCCCAGGGCCCGGGCCCTTCAGGGGCCCCCACGAGAATATAGTATTCTATAGTATTGCAACATTTTTTTATGGAAGGGGCCCCCGAAATTGCTTTGCCCCAGGCCCCCTGAATCCTCTGGGTGGCCCTGTTATGGAACTGAGACACTCGGGGCTTGTCTACACATAAAACACTATAGCGGCACAGCTACATCATTGCAGCCACTCCACTGTAGCACTTCAGTGTAGACACTCCCTACACCAACAGGAGAGTTACTCCCGTCGCCATAGTTAATCTACCTCTCCGAGATGTGGTAGCTAGATTGACAGAATTCTTCCGGTGACCTAGTACAGCCTAGACAAGGACCTATGTTAGCTTAATTATGTCGCTCAAGGGTGTGGATTTTTCACACCCCTCAGTGACGTAGTTATGCTGATCTAATTCTCTAGTGTAGACCAGGCCTCAGTCTCACACAGAACACAGCTGGATGGACAATGCTGATGTCTTTCTTGTTTGGGCCTTATGCATGAGTGACGGCTTTAGTACCGACCTTTTTATACACTCAGGCAAGGTCCATGGAGATAGGTTACAGACAGATTAAACCATTCATTTAGAAAACACTTTTTTTGTATATGTATTTTTAGCTCTTGGGGCTGTTGGTCTGTAACTGTAGCAATTTTTCAAAAACAGTGAGCAAAAAAATGACTAAATAAGATTAAATTACCAACAAGTAAACATCAATGTGTAATATCAAGACTAGAAAATAAAGCAAATATAGTAAATCTATGTACATATTTTAGTGGATTAGATGTATAATACAGGTGAATGACTGTCCTATGATATGTCTTATTTGCTACACTTAATGCATCACGTCTTACAGACCACAATGAATTGTGCTCCTGTATTAATTACATTTTAAGTAATTTCCTAAGCTTTGGACCATTTAAATATCTGACTCTGTTGCAGAGACAGTGAATTAGAATTTCACACAGTGCCTGCTATGTGAAAGAATTTAAATAATAAGCAAAAGCTCTCCATTTTCAGTGTCCTTTCAACCATTTATTTATATTAGTATGAAAGTAGGTGTTTTGCAATATGCAAATATTCCTAGCAAAGGCAAAAGCAAGTTGGATAGTAGGTTAACTTGTATAGAAGAAATATATATGATTACAAAATTTCTCAGGATATGTATGTTAAACTTCCAACATCAGCTTCAAAAGAAATCATCCTTGATATAAAATAAAATCACTACAGCATCCTAAAGCAAGAGCATACAATACCATAGAAACACTTATTAGATGGAAATTGTAGGATGCATTCTGGGTTATTACATTAGATTACTGTACTTTTTAATAAAGGATGATGTTGTAGATCCTAGAGTGCTAAAAGAACATTAAGGATCTGAAGTAAAACCGCAAATGCAAAGGTAATTCTGAATAAAGCATGATATTTTGGTATAAAACATTGTCTTTATTTATCTCAACAAGTTAGGCCTAGATATTGTCTCATTGAGGTGATTTATGGACGCAATGTTGCAATCGCTGTGAATTTCTGTGCTGTTTCTGTCTAGGACCCGCACCTGAACTTTACAACATTTTGAGGTTTTCTTGTGCAATAGCTAACATAATAAGTTAAAACAGTTTTATTCATAAGGCTGTAGGAAATCAATAGTGTCCCTGAAGATAGAACTTGCTACAAAAGAGTTAATTATTAGTAACAGTGCTCTTAAAAGTCCTATACTACATGTTGTAAACACCTTCAAGGTAACTTATTTACTTCACAGTCCTTGAACCAAATGAAGCAGCTTTTTCAAATACATCTCATATATTCATGTCAATGTTTTGGGACTATTTTAAATGGATGCTATTGATCCAATAGATTCATTCAATTTTATTTAGCCCTTAAGATTTTCTTTGCTGAGCCCCCGCAAATAAAGCACATTGCATTAAATACTAGGTTCTCAGCACCATCTATTTAAAAAAAAGGAAAAGATGCATTATAATAGAACTGGTTAAAATTTTTCCAACATAGTTTTTTAGATGAAAAATGGTTATTTTGTGAAAATGGATTTTTTTTAATGTCAGTTTTCTGTTTGCTTTTTGGGGTTTTCTTAAAAACAAACAAACAAACAAACATTTGGTTTTACTGAAAATGTTTGTCCGGTTGTGTAATCTTTTTCAGCACTCCCTGTGTTAATAATACTTGACCTTTCCTCAACAGAGAGCTTTACAAAGGAAATCACTATCAGTATTCCCATTTTACAGTTGGGGAATCTGACATGCCCATGATCACTGCGCAGACCACTGTACTGGACCTCATTTTTGCAGAGATGGACTCTAGCCAAAACTCTGGTTCCAAACACTCTGAAATCTGTGCTGTGGATCTGACATTCTTTTCTGGCCAGGTCCAACAAACACTCACACATATGAGCAATGTTACTCACATGTGTAAATATCTGCTGGATAAAGCCCCAAAATCCAGGTTGCAAAATATCCCTCCTACCTTCACTCAAAAGCTTTTGAGTTTTAGGATCCAGATATCCACATTTTATGGCTCTAATTTTCATTGTTTTTCTTTAGCTCAGCAGCAAGAGAGTAGAAGGGAGCAGGTGCAGGGAGCAGGGTAGAACAATGGGACTCCTTCAAGACAGGAAAATATATTCTCAAGCATGGGGAGAAAAAAAAAAACCAGGCTGCTACATGGTACTAGGGCCTGCAATGGGGGACTAAAATCCATTCCAAAAAGTGCTTCAGCTGCTTTATCTGCAAACCTCATTTGTTTGCATAATGTGAGAAATGGACATGTTGTGTTGCATTAAGGATAAGAATCTCATTATTAGTCCCTGTGGTTTGCATGGACCTGCTCGCCTATATATTGTAATCGGTCAGGTTACAATGCTGGGCAGTCAGGCTCTAAGCACATCATCAAACTGGTATATGGTTCCTATTGTCCTGAAGCACAGATTCTCTGTCCACCCTTCATTAACACAGATGTTGAACTTACTGCCAGGGCTGCCAAATAAATTCAATGCTGGTTGAGTCAGATCTGGGGGAGCAGGTGTGTTTGACACTTTGGGCAGCGCAGACCCTTTCCAACCCCAAAAGGTTCTTATGCTCAGTGTCCCTAGGAAAGAAAGGGGCAGTAACCTAAACAGCGAGAAAGAAGGGCCCAAGTGGGAGCTAGGATCCAGGAGAGTTACTGTCTCACTTCAGAGGTTTTGAGAGCAGACAGCTGGATCTCACTGTGTCTTGATTCATTAATGACAGCTATACTTCCTTGCTCATGGAGGGACCTGAACAGAAAGGTCGGTCCTTAAAGAAGAGAACTGCCAGGAGACCTGCTCTGCATTTTCCCCAAGAGCTTTGAAGTTTACCAGTGTTGTCTCTGAAAACCAGCTTCTGAGTCAGAATTTGGACCACTGGGTCCTATGCTGAGATGATAACAAACCCAATAAATGAGGCCCTTGAAGGAGGAGGCCTGACTGTTGGCTCAGGGGAGATGCTAGTGATTGTGCAGGAGACTGGAACTAGAATCCGGTGATGCACCCATTATCAAACACAGCAGAATAGCCTACGGTATAGCCACAGTCTCGGCTTCCAGGAGGCTCAGATAGAGTTCAGGTGTGTTAGAGATGAAGGAGTTTTGAAAGGGATATAAAACCTCAAGTTTCAGGACTTAAACCCAATAGGGGTTTGCTCTGCTTTGGAGTCAGCATCTGAGTCTTTTGTCTCTTAGGACTTTCTGTTTCTGTCCTAGAAGATGGAGATGCTGAAGCAGCAGACTGCAGCATGCTTAAGTTATTATTTATTATTTGTATTATGGTAGTGCCAAGAGGCTCCAACTGAGATTAGTGTCCCGATGTGGTAGTGCAGTAGTCACCAACTGGGAGCTCGCAATGGACTGGTCAATCATGGAGCCTCTGAAAATCGATCTTAGTCTATCAGAAACTCCACGGTCGAACAGTCCGTCATAATCTAGGGTTGCCAACCCTCCTGCCACCAGCCACTAACAGTCCAGCAGTGCAGCGGGGGTAAGGCAGGCTCCCTGCCTGCCCTGGCCCCCCGCTGCTCCCAGAAGCGGCTGACATGACTGGCAGCAGCTCTGGAGGGGAGAGGGGAAGGGCAGGTGGCTCCGTGTGCTGTCTCTGTTCACAGGGACCACGCTGGCAGCTCCCATTGGCCAGGAATGGGGAGCCGCAGCCAATGGGAGCTGTGGGGGCAGTGCCTGTGGATAGGGGCAGCGTGCAGAGCCACCAGCCCTTCCCCTCCCCCACCTCAGGAGCTGCTGCCAGTCATGCTGGCCGCTTCTGGGAGTGGTGTGGGGCCAGAGCAGTCAGGGAGCCTCCCTTAGCCCCACTGCACTGCTGGACTGTTAGTGGCCAGCTGCAGGAGGGTTGGCAACCCTAGATTATGATGGACTGGTCGATCATGGAGTCTCTGACAGTCAGTCTCAGTAACTGGGATTGAGATCGACTGTCAGAGGCTCCATGATCAACTAGTCCATCGTGAGCTACCAGTCGGTGACTACTGCACTGGCACATCAGGACACTAATCTCAGTTGGAGCCTCTTGGCACTACCGTAATACAAATAATCAATAATTATTATTATTATTCCTGGCCAATGGGAGCTGCAGAGGTGCTCCCTGCGGACCGAGGCAGCACACAGAGCCACCTGCCTTTCCCTTCCCCAGGAGCCGCTGACAGTCATGCTGGCTGCTCCTGGGAGCCGCGCAGGGCCAGGGCAGGCAGGGAGCTTGATTAGCCCTGCTGCACTGCTGCCCAGAAGCTGCCTGAGGTAAGCAGCGCCCAGCCAGAGCCCGCACCCTCACACCCCCTGCTGCATCCCAACCCCCTACTCCAGCCCTGAACCCCCTCCTGCACCCGAATCCATGGCCCCAACCCTGACACATTCTGCACCCAAACTCCTGCCCATAGCCTGCACCCCAACCCCTACCCCAACCCTGAACCGCCCCTGCACCCAACCTCTGCCCCAGTCTTGACCCCCACAACCCAAACTCCCTCCCAGAGCCGCACCCCCTCCTTTACCGCAACCTGCAGCCTTAACCCCTCCCGACCCAAACTTACTTCCAGAGCCCACACCCTGAACCCACTCCTGCACCCCAACCCTCTGTTCCAGGTTCATCTTGGAGTCCCTTCCACACTCCAAACCCTCGGCCCCAGCCCAGAGTCTGCATCCCCTCCTGCACTCCAACATACCGCCCCAGCCCAGTGAAAGTGAGGAAGGGTGTGAGAGAGCAAGCAACAGAGGGAGGGGAGATGGAGTGAGTGGCTCAGGGCCTCAGAGAAGGGGCAGGGCAGGGGTGTTTGGGTTTGTGTGATTACTGTTATTTCTACATTTTCTTTGTGATAGATCCTGGGTGGCACTTAAATTCAAAAAATGATCTTTTGCTTAAAAGGATTGGAGACCACTGTGCTAAGATAACCCACACACCTCCTGGGTATGGTGCTCTATCCTATCTAGTGACACCTAGACCACTTAGAGAGAGAGAGATTAATGAGTCTGCTACGGCCTTAGCTAAGGGCCAGGTGGCTTTTAACACATGCAATAGAGGCTCATACATTTAGCTTCAGAGGTCCTACATTCGATCCCGCCGTGCGACGACTGGGGTCTGTCCGTGTTATATTAGGTGTTGTGCCAGCACAGGAAGGGTCAGGCCCTGCCCCAAAGAACTTACAATTTAAATAGACAAAGTAAATATTATCATCCCCATTTAGCAATTGGGGAGCTGAGTCGGAGAAAATTTAAGTGACTTAGCCAAGGTCACACACAGAGTCTTTGGCAGAGACCCATATCGCTTAAGATACAATCTGGTGTCTTAACCACAAAGCCATCCTTCCTCTCTTAAGAGCTGTTGTCTAGGCTGTTTGATCAGTGCACACTGCTTCCAGCATTTATCCTTTATCCTTTCTAATTACCATATCGCTACTAAGTTTCCTGTAGATCAGTGGTTCTCAAAGTCAGGCCGCCACTTATTCAGGGAAAGCCCCTGGTGGTCCAGGTTGGTTTGTTTACCTGCCACATCTGTAGGTTCGGCTGATTGCGCCTCCCACTGACTGCGGTTTGCTGTTCCTGGCCAATGGGAGCTGTGGGAAGTGGCGCGGGCAGAGGGTTGTGCTGGCCGCTGCTTCCCACAGCCCCCAATGGCCTGGAGCAGCAAACTGCGGCCAGTGGGAGCCGCGATACACCGAACCTGCGGATGTGACAGGTAAACAAACTGTTCTGGTCCATCAGCGGCTTTCCCTGAACAAGCGACGGACCAGCTTTGTGAAGCACTGCTGTAGATGATGTAAAATGTCAGGCCAAAAAACACCTGAACGTGTGTCAATAAAAATACCACTGCTTTTCTGAAAGCTTACTGTAAAATAAATAAATAAAGCAGTACTAAGAAAAATTACCAGAGGAGTGATAAAAAGTTAGCTTTAGGCCAGAGAAATGTTACTTTTCATTTCTTTACAGTACACGAGAATATTTTGTGGCTTAACGGTGCATGAATAATGTTTTATTAAAATGTATATCTTTAAAGCTTTATTTTATCATGTTCTTCAAGGCTTGGCATAAAGAAGGTTTAACAAGTTTGACACATGCTGATTTAGCATTTATACCACAAACTGAATCGGCTGCTTTGTGTGGGGGAAAATAGGCCAGCTTTCAAAATATATACATTGTGAAGTATTCAAAGTGAAACAAAACAAAAAGTAGAGTAGGAAGAACAAAAAAACCCAAGCCATTGTCATTCCAAAATGTTGTGTGGGTTTCCAGAAAAGGCTTTGGACTAACTTGGAGGATTGATTGCATTAACTTTTTCAGCAGCTATTGTCTTGGGATCGAAGTGCTGTGATAGAAAATGTGCATGCAGGGCCTGATCCAAAGCCCAGACGGAATCAAGAGGATTTTTCCCATGGTTTAGAATGGTGACTGGATCAGGCCGTCACTGGGCAACTTTGCTGCTCACAGCAATACATTTTTGCAGAAAAAGAAAGCAAACCAAATGGATGAAAAGCAGCAACAGATAAAGCACAGAGCCTCAGACTGTGGTCACACACTAGGTCAGTAGCAGAGCCAGCAATAGAATCCTGATGCTCAGTTCAGCCGCATATCCATTAGATCCAGTGTTTCTCAGCTCCCAGTCCGGTGATTGGTGCCAATCCCCAATAGTTCCCTTACACACTTTACAAAACAGCAAGGTGGTCCCTGGTATCAAAAGGTTGAAACGCACTGCACTAGACCACAACTTTAGTTGTCTTAATACCATGTAACAGGCTCTGACACACATACTGCCAAAGGCAAGGAGTTCCATAAGGGGCAGATCTCTTAGTGAAAGAACTCAGCATTCATCCTGGAATTCGTTCAAACTACAGAAAGAGTACTCTAGCCGATCTGAGTAAAGTCTCACAGATCTGAGGTGATTTGGGCCCTTTAATGATGGTGATCAATACCTTAAATGATGAAAACCTATGTCACAAAGTCATTTGTGATCTAGTGGACAGGGCAGTAGAAGAGGAGTCAGGAGACCTGGCTTGTATTCCCTGCCCTGCAACTGATCTACTGTTTGACCTTGGGCAAGTCACTTAGCCTCTGTTTCATCTCCCACCTTCTTACTTTCATATTTATTTAGAGCATACAGTCTTGGGGAGGGGCAGTGCCTACACAAAGGGGGCCCAATCTTGACTCAGGCCTCGAGGCACTAAATAGTAATACTAATACTTGAGATGGACCTAATCAGACTACAGGGTGCAACCATGTTAGGGCTTTAAAATATTTTTGCACAAGCTTTTCATACAGTTTGAGGGCTCATGGCTCAAAAGAAGAAAGAAAAACCTTCTCAAAGGGGGTCCATGTATATAAAACATTGAGAAAGCACTTTATAATCTCCTTTTTTATTATATTATTATGTATTACTTGTATTACCATAGCACTCTAGGAGCCTCAGTAATGGATAGGGCGAAATTCACGGTCCATTTTGGTCAATTTCATGGTCATAGGATTTTTAAAATTGTAAATTTCATGATTTCAAATATTTAAATCTGAAATTTCACGATGTTGTAACTATAGAAGTCCAGAGCCAAAAAGGGACTGTGGAGGGATTGCAAGGTTATTGTATGGGGGTCACGGTATTGCCACCCTTACTTCTCTGTTGCTACTGGCAGCAGAGCTGCCTTCAGAGCTAGGCGACCAGAAATCGGTGGCTGCTGGCCAGGTGCCCAGCTCTGAAGGCAATGCCATTGCCAGCAGCAGCGCAGAAGTAAGGATGTGCTGGTACGGTATTGCCACCCTTACTTCTGCACTGCTGCCTTCAGAGCTGGGCTCTCAGTCAACAGCTGCCACTCTCCGGCTGCCCAGCTCTGAAACCAGCAGCGCAGAAGTAAGGGTGGCATGATATGGTATTGCCACTCTTACTTCTGTGCTGCTGCTGGTTGGGGTGCTGTCTTCATAGCTGGGCGCCTGGCCAACAGCTGCTACTCTCTGGCCACCCAGCTCTGAAGGCAGTGCAGAAGTAAGTATTGTAATACCGCTACCCCTCTACTATAACCTTGTGACTCTCCCATAGTCCCCTTTTGGGTTGGGACCCCCAGTTTGAGAAACTCTGGTGAAATCTGTATAGTATAGGGTACACAAAAGACCAGATTTCACAGAGGGAGGGACCAGATTTCACAGTCCGTGACACATTTTTCATGGCTGTGAATTTGGTAGGGCCCTAATCATGGACCAGAACCACATTGTGCTACATACTGTACTCATAGTAAGTAAACAGTGTTCAGTTGTATAATAAAACAGCAGTGGTATACTTCAAATGCTGCCCTTTTCATGGGGAATGTCTGGGAATTAAAATGTCTCATCATGTCCTTTAGTATCTTAAAAAACTTTAAAGAGTTTTAAACACATACAGTAGAACCTCAGAGGTACGAACATCTCAGGAATGTAGGTTGTTCATAACTCTGAAATGTTTGTAACTCTGAAAACAATGTTATGGTTGTTCTCTCTAAAGTTTACAACTGAATATTGACTTAATACAGCTTTGAAACTTTACTATGCAGAAGAAAAATGCTGCTTTTAACCATCTTAATTTACATGAAACAAGCACAGAAACTGTTTCCTTTCCGTCATATCTTTTTTTTAAACTTCATTTTTTTTTTAGTACTTTACATTTAACACTGTACTGTACTGTGTTTTCTTTTTCTTTTTTTTTTCTTTTTCGGTCTCTGCTGTGGCCTGGTTGCATACTTCCAGTTTCAAATGAGGTGTGTGGTTGAGTTTGTAACTCTGGTGTTCGGAATTCTGAGCTTCTATTGTAAGTCTTTTCAGCTTAGATCAGGTAAATAGGCTATGTAAACATCGTAGAGGGCAAGACTTAATTTACCTGTTTAAATAACACATTGTGCTGCTTGTGGGCCACATCCTTCCAGAAAATTCGTGTGAGTTTTCCCACTGACTGACTCCAGGGGTAAGGTGTGTGTGTGCGTGCGCAGCTCCATGTTACCATCAGAAAAATATCATTAGTCAAAAAACAATGTGAAGCAAATAGTTATTAGTGGGAGTATTATTATATGGACATATACCCATGCTCTAAGAGTTAATGTGCATCCTTGTCTGCAATAATCCCAAACAGTCAATGTGAGTCTGTATGTTCAAACCCTAACTTCCATCACCCTCCATTTTGAGCTTTTAAGCTCCACTTACTGCAAAGCTTCAGTCTTCCTACATCTCTGCTAAGATGTAGACAGGAGGAACTTGCCTCTAATATGACCAATTTTTGGACCTTTACTTCTCGATGCTTTGAACAGCAGTGACCTGATCTCCATCATAATGTCTCAACATGCATGTTGAAGGTATGGTCACTGATTCGTGATGTCTGTAATTTTGTGTTGTGTCTCTGACAATTTAGACCAGAGAGGGTTTTTGAGGTTTATCTATTTTCCTTACTTTAAAATGCCTCAACTTCATAGTAGTTTGATGCTAAGAGGATTTCAGTCATCCCGTAAGTCATTAAAATATTTTGGATTTAGATTTACTTTCCCTGCCAAAACTCTTTCCAAGCTTGAACAGATGCACAAAGTGCTCGTAGGGATCACTTCACCTTCCAGCTGTTTAAGTGGATGCAACCACTCTGTATAACAATTCAGGAGCAGGAAGCAATGGCAGAAAGCAGGAATATCACATCCAATTGAAGCTTCCATAGTATAATTTCTTTTAAACGCAAACCTTCACAAGCAGCAAGATAGAGTGGGGTCACATGAAGCATACAGCATGTTTTTGATGAAACCAACACTCCTTAAGTAAAAGATCTACCAGGAACAAAAGACTATGGGAAGTATATGCCAGAAATTCTGTAATGTACTTTTCAGCTTTGTGAAAGCATTCTTTGTTCTGTTGAAAAGTAAGTGCTTTGTAGTTTTAGCCAATGGTTTTTATCTTAACTCTCTCATCTCCTGTAAGTCTTTCCTTAGCAGCCTACATTGGCAAAATAATAAAATAAAAAGCAGGGTGAGAGGGCAGTATTTCTTGCAGTAGCTGGTGTGGCAATGTTTACTGAAATTATAAGCCATTTTGTCTGTTTTCAAATCATCTCTCCAGTGTGGAAGAGCTTCACAGTCTATTGAAGATAGCACAACTCTATAGAGCTACTGCCAAAATGTATCCACCTTTTTTTTTTAATTGACAGACGATTCAAAAGTGGATTTGAAAAATGCTGAATGTCACCTAGAAACAATTTAGAGAAGAAGCTAAGTTTGGAAAAGAATCTGAAAGTTGGCCGAATTTTTAGCTTTGCTGTAAGGGAGTAGATAAGGAGATAAGATTTCTGGGGCCCTGTTTTTCAGAAGGACTTTGACAATCTAGCAGGAGTAATCTGGTAAATGAGAAAATTGTCTCCAGATATATAGCACAAATCCTACCAGCCCTGCAGATCTGAAATTCTGGACATTAAGACTGCCAGTTTTTTCACTTACTTCCACAGGAGATTTCAACTTTTACTTTAGTTTAGAACAACTCCATTATTTTGTTCAGGTGGCATGTGCACAGGTAGCTCTTTTTCATCTTCAGAGCACTTCAAAGCTCCATGAACTCTGTGGCACAAAAGGCCAAAATTTCACAGCAACAATCCTTAAATTCCAGAGCAAGGACTCCTAAATTATGCTGCAGTGTTAAGTGATTCTGTTGAGATCCTTCATTTCCCATTTTTCCACCCACACAAACTATGGCCCATAGCTGAAAATGCTCATTGACATAAAGTTCCTTGATGTATTTTTGACAATTATATTTGAGGATGGGTTTTTTCCTGCTAGGCTTTCCAGGTGTTGCAGCTGACTTCTGCAGGACTCAAATTCCACAGTGTGGCCTGGCTCCTTTTCTCTCTGTGTGTGAGGGAAAGGGGGAGCTTGTACCCAGTGTCTGATTTATCACCCCAGCTCCCTGAGCCTCAGTGGCTGTACTGTTCTTTAGAGATACCAGTTCACATTTCTGCCTCTGTCCTCCCCTCACGCACTTCCTGACTCTAAACTGGACTCCAACTCTTGCTCCCTGAGCCCTGCTCAGGGGATCACTGTCATCCAATGAACACCTCCTTGTGAGGAAAACTGGAGAGCAAGAGGCAGCAGATCTTGGCAGGCTATTGAGATGTGGGGGATGGCAGCTCTCAGGCTGCATGCCCAAAAGAGAGCTGCTGCATGCTCAGTATTCTTGAAAATAAGCCCAGTTATTTAGGAGCTGAAATATGGATTAATTCAAGATTCCTGTTTGGTTTTTTTTAAATCTTGGACTGGGGGCTTTTTTGGCTCTGGTCTCCTCATTGATGCTGATCTTCAACTACACTAGTGAAACAAGCATATAAGAATCACTATTGTACCACAGTAGATCGGAGCTCTCAGAAAGCCAGTCCTCCCTTGTAAAGCGGGCTTTAACCAGTGAGAGTTGGGCCTCGAATTCAGGGTATGTCTTCACAGTAGTATTAGCCTGGGTGATCTACACCCAGATCTGAGCAGCTGGGTTAGCCTTGCCCAGGTGTGGACAGGCAGTCTGTAAAGCCATACCCAAGTTACTGGTCCTCACTGCTGCTGCACTCCCTCATGTTCACTGCTAGAACATACCGCGTGTTTCTCTGTGCTACAGTAAACTGAGCAGCTCTATGATTCTTTCCAGTGAATTGTAGGACCATTTGTCTGTTCTTCTGGGCACATGGGGAGAATTGTAGGAAGTATGGGAGGACTATCAGCACTCAGTTGGTTTAGCCTGTATCCTCACTGCAAAGGGAGTGGATTACAAGCCTAAGTGGAACTCAAGTTCCAACCCACACCCCCAGCTGAGCCAACTAGCTTGGGTGTAAAGCACCACTAAACTGGGTGAGTGGTTTTCTGTGTGGACAGGAGTGGGGTAAGGTGCAACACACAGATGAGAGCCCAGGCTAACTCTGCAGTGAAGACAGAACGTTAGCTGTTCAGGCATCTTTATACAACAATTTATGTCTAGTGAACATACAGGTTTAATTCTGAAACCTCCTTAATAGTTTTAATTTTTAATCATTACGTGTGCCTGGAGGGCCATCACTAATGTCTTAGATTTTCTTTTATATATAATGAGTCCCAAATTTTCCACACTGGTAGCAGCCCTCTGTCTAAAGAGATTACAGCATACAAGCCTTATGAATTTTATTACAGCGAGTGGGGAAACAGAAGGTATTTCAGTTTATTTGCACCTAAAAGAACCTTTAGTTTCCATATAAATTTATCACATTTTGTTATTTTGGGAAAGAGAGAGGGCCACAAAATTGTCAACTTTGGTAGCTTTCATCAGTGAAGGGTGTTTCGCGTTATTCTAGGTTTCCACTGTTTTTGTGAATGAGTGTTATCCCTCCTTCCCAAATAGGGAAATGAGTCACCAGAGATACAACATGACTTGCTTAAAGTTATGCAGGAAGATTGTGGCAGGAATTGAACCAAGATGACCTGTCTAGAGCCTTCCTTAACTAGCAGCCATCCCTTCCATTCAATACCTATAATGGATAGAGATGCGTATTTCAAGGAACTGATTTGAAAGGACAGAGTTGGGTGTCTAAGTGCCTTTGGAAATCTCCCCCTAAAATATTATGCCATTTGGACATAATTAGTCTTTCCTGAGCTCAGATTTATATTTTAATAGCTCATGCAATGGGAGTTTCATTCTTAGCATGTGAATGCAGCTGGGTGGTTTGAAAACATGACAGTCACACCAAAGTGATGGTTAAGGTCATTATCTAAGTTTTTATTCCCTGGGTGACATAATGAAGGCTGCCTGAACAATGAGCTTTTCATTGGCTATTCATAAGGCCCTCTGGGCATACACTGTGTGACCTGACACGAAATGGATGAAAATGAAAAGACAGAACAATATGCGGCTTTGGCATCTCTTTCCAGTGTGGCAGCGGAGGGGTTAAGAGCTGCTATGTTTCTGAGTGTTCCAAAATTGACCCCGGACTTCCCTGAATGGAATGAAAAGAAACAGATTGTGGGGTGTGACCAGCCCTTTCTGAAAATGTTTGGCAAATACAAGGAGCTTTTATTTTCTCCTTTCTTTCTATCTTTCTTTCATTCTTTCTTTCTTTTGAGTTGGGAAGGGGGAACCCATGTATTGGAAGCCTCAGAAATGCTTTTTCTCTGCCAAAGTCACAAAATTAAATCACTTTCTTCTTGGCCAATAGTATGGGATTCAAATATTTGGTGCATAGACTGTACATGGTGAGCTGCGAATACTTAGGGGGTGTTAAGGTGACTGTCTTTTCAGAGACACTGCAAAGATTTCTCTGATGACAAAGTATGCTGTAAAAGTCGCTCTCCGCTAGGTGAATAGGCATAAAACCACATCTTTGTTCATAAGCTTTTTATTGTGGCAGTTGTCATCATGAGCAAAACCTGAAAGTACTTGAAATTCCATTAAAATCACATTCACATATAAAAATGCCATCTCCTTGAAAGTTTGTCTCTGTAGACTTTGTTAAAGTGAAAAGTCAATATGTATGAGACACATTTATGTAATTTAAGATGAATGGTTAACTGTTAAAGTGCAGGTCTTGCACAATTATGCCAGCTGCTGTTCTAAGAAATGAAACACTTAACTCCAGAGCTGTTGGTTGAAGTCAGATTCTGAGTTGTTTTGTGTGATCAGATGCACTGAATTTCAGATAATTTGGCTATAGAGTATCTGTGGTTATAAGTGATGGCTAATTGTCTCATTGGTGCTCAACCACAGTAAATAATCCCACCCTAAAAGTGGAAACTGTCTTCAGAATTTACTGAATTATTGTATTTGGATAACGCTGCTTTTTTTCGAAATTCTTCTATATTTGTGCATTTCCCTGTGCATCTCTCAAGCTTACGGCTTCCCGTGGTAGTGAAAACAAATTGTGTATTTAACTGAGAGAGCCCAGAATTGTTTTTAAAATTCTGAATACTTTGGATTCACTCATACAACTTTTAATATTGGTGTGTTTTGATTGCAACAGAATGATAAAAACTGGGCAGGATTTTATCACTCAAGTGGGCCAAAAACAAGTGCCTGGGTTCCCAAGTTTAAGCAATGTCTTGCCAACGATAAAACATTTGTCTGGTCAAGAGGAAAGGAAAATGCATTTTCAATTAGTCATGACATTGCTTAAAAGAAGAGGCATTAGGCATGGGGGGGGGGTGGGAGTTGGTAACATGAGAGGGGAGAGACAGCAGGAGACAGACAGAAGAAGAGCCTTTATCAGACCATAACAGACAGCAGCTGAGTTTGAGGCCATTCTTGAATAGAGATAAGCTTTTGTTTAGCAGTTGGCTCCCTTGGGAGAGAGGGGGTTTAATGGTAGAAGGAGACCTGTGTTTCTTCCAAATAACTTAATATTTCCATGTGCATGAAGGGACATGCTTATGGGGTGGAGGGGGGCTGTGGGAGGGTGCTAGAAGAGCATATAGTCCTCCCAGCTGCTGCCTTTTAAGCTGATTATTGGTCATCCTGGCTGAAAATGATTCCTCTGGAGGACTTTCCCTGACTCCCTCAAATCTCTTGGACAAGATGCCACCCTTGCAAAAGAATTAAATAGCTGAACTAAATTTGCTCTACTTTCCTCTCTCTCACCTGGTTAAATCCTCAGCTCAACAGGCTTCTGATGTACAAGCATCTGGAAAAAAAAATCACATTGTGACACATAAACAGCCTTAGATATTCTCAGTGGCTATCATGATTTATTAAACTTTTTTTTAAGGCTGTGTCCTGTACTTGACCTGCAAATGCTTGTAGCTAACTGATCTAAGACTTTTTAAACTGCTCACAGCAGAGCCAGCTGTCTAAACGAGAGATGGTTATTTTGCTTAGAGTGTGTGTCTCTTGTTCTGAGAGTTTTTAAAAAAAAAAACTTCTAACACTGAGGAAAATCTTGAATGAGGTCCATGTGCATATTAATGGAAAAGTGTGACTCTGTAATTGCTGGTGCATACAGTACACATTACAACAAGACAGACCTGAATTATATAAGTAGGCTGGAATTCTTGAACGGGTAGAGGAAACTTTCAGCTCCATTGCCTCCTGGCTAACTGTAGTAAATTTACTTAGTAATATTTTACAGATGTCTTTGTCCCTTTCTTGGCAAACAAGATAAAGTTCTTCCCATGTTTTTTTTTTTTAAAGCAGCTTTGAGGGGTAAAGTCAGAAACCACAACAGCAAAACAATTTAGTTAAAAGGGGCAACTGTGAAAGCATGAAAAGCAAGTCATTTTATCAAGTGCTTTTTGGTTTGGTTTGCATTCCCTCCCACAGCTAAATATGTTACCTAAACTACATGAGTCTGTTTTGGAAAATCCATTGCCTGTTGCAAGTTTCTCTATGCTAAACTTAACCTTCTACATTTTATTTTTAGAAAGCTTATAGTTGCTTCATTCAGTGCTGTGGGGAAGTTGAAAAAATGTCAGCCAGGTCAGGAGAAAGAAGCAATTGGCTTTATTTCCAGAGGGGTAAAGTTGAAGCAGAAGTAATAATAATACAAAATGTAAATAATTCTAATGGGGAGAGAACTATCTATCTTTAGTGTAAATGTGTTCTTTTAATGTAGAACCATTGGAAAAGAGTAGTGGGATGCTTTCTGAGGGAGAGCCAAAAATTGTGCAAAAATGAATGCATGTAAATCATGAAGTATACTTACTAGAGATAAAATTCTTGACAAGAGCTAGATTTTGAACTCTGTCACAGCTGAAGCTTTGTAGACTAGTGAAATCAGTTGGGTCTGGGTTTGAGTCCTCTGCAGGTTTTAACATTCACCTGCTGTGTGACTTTGGGCAAGTCGTTTAACTATTCTGGGCCTCAGTTTCCCCATCTGTAAAAATGGGGAATAGTGATACTTGCACTCCTTTGTGTATAGCTCTTTGAGGAGGCGTGTTTGATAAGTGCAAAGTGCCTTTAGAGTGTGATTTGGCTCAAGCCCATCTCTATAATGTCCATTTCAAGTAATGAAAATAGTTATATCCCTAAAACAGAATATAAAAAGAAAACAGCTCTCACTCCTCCCAGCCTAGGCTGTGCAACGCTTGTCATTTTCAACACACAAAGGCTGGTGGTATGGTTGCAACAGAATTAAAACAGAGGAAGCTTGAGACGATGGGACATTTTTTTTTTCATGTGTTAAAACATAGCTTCAGTTTTGCACTTTTGATCTTAATAATTAACATGAATTAAACAGTGAGAGGTTTGTGTGGGATAAGATGTAAACCTGGCTTTAAAACAAATGACATACCTGGAAGTGAGTGGAGAGAGAAGGACAAATATTCACTGTCTGTATTTTAATAAGACACTCCCAGTAAACTTTTCTCCTCAGTCACGAGTTCCTGTTCTTGCAGCAAGAAGGAAAGACTGGGGATTCTGTTCATTTGTTTTCCCCATTTAAACATAAAGGTTTTCTCATCACCATAGCCAAGGAAGAAAGTAACAAGTGGCAACTGAACTTAAACTAGGCATCCTTCATTGGAAACCTACCTACATGGCCCCCAGTACTGTGATAGCTGAGCTCGTCACACTCTTTAATGTAGTTGTTATAACTTCCCTGTGAGGTAGAGAAGTGCTACTATCCCCATTGTATGGATGGGGAACTGAGGGAGAAAGAGACAAAATAACTGACACAAGGGCATACAGGTAGCCTGTAACAGAGCCTAGAATTGAACCAGAATCTTCCAAGTTCCAGGTTAGAGCCCTAACTACTGGACCATCGTTCTCAGCACTGCTTTTCCCTTCAAATCATGATATGATCACATAAGAACATAAGAGCGACTAGATTGGGTCAGACCAGCATTCATCTTCTGACAGTGGGCAGTGCCAAATATTTCAGCGGCAATTACTGAGCTCTATCCCTTGTCACCCAATTTAGGGACACCCAGAGCATGGGGTTGCTTCTGTAACCATCCTGGCTAATAGCCATTGATGGACCTGTCCTCCATGAACTTATCTAGTTCTTCTTTGAACCCAGTTATACTTTTGGCCTTCGCAACATCCTGTGGTAACGAGTTTTACAGGTCAACTGTAACTGTGCATTGTGTGAAGAAGTACTTTGTTTTGTTTGTTTTAAACTTGCTGCCTATTAATTTCTTTGGGTGACCCCTGGTTCTTGTGTTATGTGAAGAAATAAATAACACTTCCTTATTCATTTTCTCCACACAAGTTATGATTTTATAGACCTCTATCATACCTCCCTTTAAGTGCCTCTTTTCAAAGCTGAACTGTTTCTGTCTTTTTAATCTCTCCTCATATGGAAGGTGTTTCCATGCCCCTAATCATTTTTGTTGCTTGTCACTTTTTTTTTCCAGTCCTAATATCTCTTGTTTTGAGATGGGGAGACCAGAACTATATGCAGTGTTCAAGGTTTGGGTATACGATGGATATATATAGTGACATTATGGTATTTTCTGTCTTATCCAGCCCTTTCTTAGTGGTTTCTAATATTCTGTTAGCTTTTTTGACTGCCACTGCACTTTGAGCAAATGTTTTCAGAGAGCTGTTCACACTGACTACAAGATTTCTTTCTTGACTGGTAGCAGCTAATTTAGACCCCATATTTCTCTATGTATAGCTGATATTATGTTTTCCAATAGGAGTTGCTTTGCATTTATCAACAATGAATTTCATCTCAAATTTTGTTATCTAGCCCCTCAGTTTAGTGAGATCTCTTTGTAACTTTTTGCAGTTAGCTTTGGACTTAACTATCTTGATTAACTTTGTACCAGCTCCAAAATTTCCCCCTTCTTCCAGATCACTTATGAATATGTTGAACAGTGCTGATCCCCATGCAGATCATTGGGGGACCTTGCTACTTAACTCTTTCCACTGTGAAAACTGACCATTTATTTCTACCCTTTGTTTCCCTATTTTTAACCAATTACTGGTCCATGAGAAGGCCTTCCTTCTCATCCCATGACTGCTTAGTTTGCTTAAGAGCTGGGATCTTGTCAAAGCTTTCTGAAAGTCCAAGTTCACTATATCAACTGTATCACCCTTGTTCACAGGCTTGTTGATCCCCTCAAAGAATTCTAATAGATTAGTGAGGCATGATTTCCCTTTACAAAAGCTGGGTTGACTCTTCCCCAACATATTGGGTTCATCTATGTGTCTGATAATTCTATTCTTTACTACAGTTTCAACAAATTCTCAGAAGGAGGGAAGAACAGTTCTGAGGAAGGATGGTCCAGACATTAGGGTATTAGCTTGGGACTTCAGAGATGAGGGTTCAGTTTACTGCTCTGTTACAGACTTCCTGTGTGACCTTGGACAGTCTGATCCCTTCAGAGCAAACTTTTGGAAGATGCTTGCTTGTGGCAGAATTTTAATAAGGAAGTGGGCTCCCAGGAACTTCTTCTATCCAGCCAATCAGAGGACATGAAGGGGAGAGGACAATCATTTTTATAATGCCTTTTTTTGAATGGGGGACATTAAAAGGAAAAAAAATTAACAGACACATTCAAGTGTAGTGGAACCAGTGCTAAAAGTTTTAATCAAAAGTACAAAGGAAGCAACCCCTGAGGTTTTTTTTAGTTACTACACATTGGCCCAGAGCACTGTCATTACAATACTATACGCTGTAGTGATCTGGAGAATGCTGTAGTGGTGGTGAGTTTTTCTTTTTTAGAAGCAACAAAAAGAAGAAATGGATTTGAAGGAATTAAACGGACACCTTTTCTTTCCCCTTTCAAGCTTTGGAGGGGATACATCTGAGTTTTCTTTTTATTCTACAAGAACAGCAGCCTTGCCAGAAATCAGGCTGCTTTGAATTGTAGCTTAAGTTAACAAATCTGTTGGAGCTTTAGAAAACAAAACTAAGCCAAATTTGTAAAGGTTCTGAACAGCTTGAAGGGAGAGGGAGAAAGTTACTTTTAAAAAGTCCCTGCTTTAAAGTGTCAGAAAATCTAAACTGCATAAAATAAGGGGGAAAGCAGAGACCCTAAACAATCTTCAGAAGAGAATATGAAGCCTCAGAGGCAGAAGAAATACACAGAAGGAGAAGACTGCAGCTTGCAATAATCTGTAAATGATTGCTGGCAAAGTCTAGAGGCTTCAAGCTTGATCTGTGTTTGTTCCAAAAGAAAGCCAAGGAGGACGGTGTTAATAAAGAGAGATTTAACTGAGAGCAGTGCTTGGAATAAAGTGGGCTACAAAAAGGTCAAATCTGATCAGTTGGAGCAGATTACAAGGGCTTTAAAAGGTAGTGGTGGAGAAATGAAACTCGGACCGTGAAGCAATATAGCACAAGATTGATTTTGGGGGTGGAGAGAAACTGGGACAAGTGCTTATCAGCTTGCGAAGTAGGAAGAGCTGTGCTGGGGCTGTTTTCATTCTCACGCTGAGTAGAGTACTCTGCTGCTTTTTGTGGTTAGCCTTCTCTTCAGTGTTTTTATTATTATTTAAATACAATGGTTTCTATAATCTCTGAACTGGATCCACTGAAAGGCTGGAAAGTTTTAAGGTAGGCCTATGTTTTCTTCCTTTTGGTGCAGTGATTCACCCCCAAATTAACTGGAACTTGAGTTATAACTGAAATGTGAGCTCTGGGCTTAAGTAACAGAGGAGTTTCTAGTAATTAGATCCCTTTAAGATACAGAAACCCTTTAAGCAGATGTTTAGCGAGACCCCAGGGAGCATTTAAAATATACTTCTTGGTGTTACAGTGCAGTGAGGAAGTACTGATCATTTTTTTTAAATGGAGATTACTCTGTAAATTAAATTTAATAGTAAGTCTAAAACCAGTTGATATTGCAAGAGAATTAACTCTTTGTTTGCACTGTGTTGCTTCCTACGGAACATTTAGGAAACTTCTGAATAGTTAAAGAGAGGGTAAGAGCTGATCAGTAAAGGATAAAGATTCCTGTAGGGAAAAGAAACAGAAATGTGCTGTTGTTACGTATTTTGGGCTGTTGAATCTTTAGGTAGTCTCTAAAGCATAAATCTGACTTTTGAAAATCGCTAGAGATTGTTGCTTTATCCTTGAAATGTATTTTAAAATAATAGTGAAACACATAGAAAACTTAAGTGCTAAAAGTGACCAAGATTGTATCTGACCCTTCTCTTTATTACCTGATGCAGATGTTGCAAAAAATTCATTTGAAAGCTCTGAGGTACTAACTGATCAGGCTTACTGATAGGGTGACCAGACAGCAAATGTGAAAAATCAGGACAGGAGGTAGGGGGATAATAAGAGCCTATATAAGAAAAAGACCCCAAAATCAGGACTGTTCCTATAAAATCAGGACATCTGGTCACCCTACTTACTGACATTCTAACTGCATGTCTTGTCTGTTAAGAGTATTGAATTATAAAACTTGGAATATAGTTTTACAGCAACCTACCTTTTAAGAAAATAGCTAGTGATATCAGCCTAAATTAAATCCGCCTGACAAGTTTTTTTCCTAACTTTCGTACACTATCCCAATACACAGAGGTGGCACATAACACTACTGGATGTGTGCCCCGTTTGTAAAAGGAACACAGCACAGATATGTTTCACAGTCAGGTATTATTTTACCTTCTTGGCATATACATTTTAAAGTGCTTAGATATGTTTGTTCATGTTTTGAATTTCATCTTCTGCAGCATAAAATAGAACATCACTAATCTATCTTAAATGTATTGCTTCCATGAATCTTTTCTCTCATATTTGCAACGTGTTGTGCATTATCAAAAATGAAATGTTTCTTTGGTCCTCATCTGGGTCTCGGGCTATAGGGCATAGCCAAATTTACAGCAAGCTTGCTTTTCTGACATCTGGGATTGTCCGTATTTGGAAAGCTTCAGCTTATTTTTCCACTAAGTAAAATGCCACA
Organism: Gopherus evgoodei; assembly: GCF_007399415.2. Lineage (NCBI taxonomy): Eukaryota > Metazoa > Chordata > Testudines > Testudinidae > Gopherus > Gopherus evgoodei. Next base: position 354,773,921 of record NC_044322.1, on the reverse strand, counting down.
GTTCCTTTTTAAAAATGTTTTGTTTTAAGTCAGTGTTGCTATGTGCTTGCTTACAGCAATAGTAATACTGGATATACAGTGTATGCATAAATTAAGAGTATGTTATGGTGCAGCATAAAGATTTTATTGGCATGGATTTTGGATGACCATGACGACATCCCAAATGAGTGCCGGTAAAATATTTTAGCCATAACACCATGCCATCTGTATATGTCACATTCATTACAGGAAAGCTCTTTCAGGAAAGTTTCAGAAAGTAAATTTTACTGGGACTACTTTTCGTATTCCTGTTTTAGTAAAGCTAGATTGAACTGGGCCATAAGATAATAGACTTCAGCACAGAGAGAATGCCATTGACCTAGGCCTGAAGCATGCCTGATGAATGGAAGAAATGTTTCTTTGGCAAATTGTTGTTGTTCTTGTTGTTGTTTTGTTTAAATGATGACTGTTTGAAGCTGTCCAGTGCTTTAGAAAGTTTGACTAAGTCCCAGGGCCAATGAACTGGTGCACAGAGGGCAGGTGAGAAGGTCAAAGGTGCATGATAATTTATATTATGCTTGTGCAATTTCTTGCACGGATATCACCTATAATTTAGATTGTGGTGCATGTGCATGCTAAAATGTTTTCCAAACAGAGAAAACACAACTAAAGATGACCCAGATAGGTAACTTTATATAACTATTAGAGGGATAAAATGATAACGCTTATTAGTTACATGTTTTATTTCTTGGCTGGTCCTACTTGATTAAGTTAAACATACTATATCCATCTTCCCCTTCTCCTAACATTTCAGCCTCTCATCTTCCTCATACCAATTTCCAACTTAAGCTTCAGTGCCCTTCCCACTCAACATTTGTCTCTCCTTTCATATAGCTGTGAAGCTCACTCATGATATTTAAAGGAAATAGATAAGTAGATTAGTTAGTCAGCCCATTTCTTTTAGTCATTGTGGTACCAAGAGAAGTGGGTCTTTGGGACAGATTTAAATGGGGTGAAGGGAGTGGCTTGAGACCAGCTCATCATTACCTTCTAGTAGCATGCAGGAAAACACACAGTTATGGAAGAAGCAGACCAACCGGGCAGTGAAGCCAGGATTGGTCTAGAGCAGTAGAGACAATATAGTAAGACATAAGGAAGGGAAAGAGTTAGGGCCTTCAAGAATTTTCTGCAAGCCTTCAACTTGAAAAGGTGGAGCCAAAAGAGCTAGTAGAGAGATTCAAAGAGGTCTATATACACTTGTAGACACCAGTACCCCTTTGAATGTCTTCCGCTCTGCACGGACCAATTGAGTTTGGATTCACCTTGTGGGCCTTCCCTTCACTATGAATAAGAGGGGTGGTCCTTAATTTATTAGATTATTTTGAAGTGAAATCCTAGAGAAGACAAGGCAGTTTGTGCTTTTCACACAGGTAAGCAGTCTGAGTTAAAGTCTATAGGAGAGCTTTGTCTTTGACACATGTGAAAGCTACAAACTGCCTTGAATTTTGCAGGATTTTAACAGGAGTTAGTTCAAGTTCAGAATAGACTTGTTTTCGGAGTGAAGACGAGGCTTTGATGTGATTTGTAACTTTTTTTCCAATCTCTCCTGCAGTACTGAACCCTTTTTTCCCCCCCCCCCAAAGCAGCCGATCCCCGCCCTTCACAATTTAAACAGTGGTGAAGCCCGACTTTGCCAAAAGGCTTTTCCCTCCACATATTGTCCAAATCTCATTGTAAATTGGGTTCAGGGATGAAGTCCTTAAATTTAGGAAGATTTACATTTGGCTAGTGAGAGACGAGGAGAAAACCAAAACAAAAGACTGGAATCATGCTGTTTGTGAGTGTAACACCAACAATTCTCTACAGTATTCCCCCCCCACACACACACGTTGATTACCCATGTATTAAGATAGGTCTGCTTGCTGCATGGTTTTCTGCTTATAGAATGGGAAAAGAGGGTTGGACTGTGGGATGTGTGGTTGCCAGTTTCAGTTGCTACCATGGGTTTTCCTGGATTTTGTTTTCTTTACCATTTAACTGAAACAGCACAAGTATTACTGTGTTTTATGTGTATTCTACCTAATAATCGGCCAGAATGAAACCACCTACATAAATGAGTAATAAACAGAGATAGCTTTGATTAATGGGGAAATGGATGATAGTTACTGATTATTTTACTTCTGCCACTGTATCTCACTGGTACTAATGAGGATGGTGGCCAGGGCTGCTGTACCCTATCCAGGATGTAGATAGACCATTTCATTACTATATGGTCACCCAACATGTAACAGCTTTTGGAAAAGAATTTTACTCTGAGGCCTTGGGGAGCCTCCTCCAACCCCCTTAAAAGAGGCCTGACTGTGAAACACAATCCTGGATTCTGTCACTACTTTGAAATACAGATAATGGAATTTGGACATTAATAGAGAATCCAATTTCCCTTTTAATAGCCACAATATGTTTGTTAGGCGAAAAATAAATATGTGAGGAGAAGGCGTGTACATTTGATGTTGACTGAAAACATATTGAGGAAATTGCTTTCCAGTTAACTCATTCAAAAATACAGATCATATAATACACTAAAGTTAAGGGAGGCCTGTGAAGGTCAGAGTTGGTTACACAAATGATTGATGCTGGGAGGAAGTTGGCATTTATGCACAAGAGTTCTCTGAGGTTTCATTTTAAAAAAGTAGGATTAGCAAAATACAACTGGGTTTCTTCTCTGTAACCATTTTGCCAGATGGAGCTGGCAGCAAGCAACCAGGGCCGGGTTCAAATCTAGGGGCTCCTTTTCAACAATACGACACAGAACCGGCTCAAGCCAATTAAAATGGATAGCATATGCATCTAGGGTAAAGACTAAGCTCCTTGCTATGTGTAAATATGTTTCCTTCATTCATTTAGTGGGAAAGGGTGGGGTCTGTAGTCATTTCACAGACCTGACACATTTCTCCAAATGTGCCCTAAATTCACAGCGGAAAATACTGGCAGGGCAGTTTGAGTTAGTGTTTCCATGTTTGGGTTCCAGGTAGAAGTAAAGACAGAATAGAGTATTTCAAAGAATATTAAGTGCAAAATGGTGCACTAACAAATAGATCCATGTAGGTGTTAGAGACAGATTAAACCAATTAAGTCAACTAGTCCATTTCTCTGTCAATGCAAGATTGGTCCATACATTTTTTTTCAACGTACTCAGTCTATCTTTAAATGGGGCTTCCACTATTTCCACAGTCTTATACGAAATCTTCCTTTATTTTTTTATCAAGGCTGCTAACAAACTCACTGTGTGCTGTGTTCACTTGGAGAAGAGTCACTAAATTCGCTAAGTGCTGCGTTGGGGATTTAGCCACATGACTCCAGTTAATAACATGAGCTCCTATCGAAGGCAGTTCCACCATGTTTGTCAGCAGTATGTTCCACTGCCCAAATGTTGTTGTAAAATTGTTTTTAAACCTGAAATTAAACTTTACTACTGCAGTTTAAGCGTAGTCTGGTTCTGCACTTACTAATTGACTGGCACCTGGTCCCCCTGAAGTCCTTAGGAGTTTTACTGTAGAAAGGAAGGATTGTCTTGTAGTTTAGGCAGTAGATTGGGACTCAGGAAGAGACGATTTCAGTTTGCATCTTGCCACAGACTTTTGTGTGTGACTTCAGTTAAGTCACTTAATCTGTGTCTTGGTTCTCCATCGGTTAAAACAGGGATGATAATAGCCTGTCTTGTGTATTTAAATCAGTGATTTTCAACCTGGGGGGGGGGCCGCAGAGTAGGTGTAAGATTTTCAAAGGGGTCTGCACCTCCATTTGAAAATTTTTTATGGGTTCGCAAATGAAAAAACAGTTGAAACCCACTGTTTTAGCTTGTAAGCTCTTCAGCGCAGCTGTCTCCCAGAGTTTGTACACCACCTCGCACAATGGGGACCAAGTCTTGGTTTGCGGCCTCTATGTGCTACCATAATACAAATTAATTTAATTTCAATGGGATCAAAATGTAGCCCTAGTGAGGACAAGTCATCTCTGGCTCATTTATAACATCTTATTCCAATGTCATGTCTTTAGACTGGACATTCTTGGAGTTTCCTACCATTTTGGTTGGTTGAACTCTGTAATTTGAGGTCCATAGAATCTTCTGTTCTAAAGTGCCATGCCTGGAACTGAACACTGCAATTGTGGCTTAACCAATGGTGAATTGCCTTGCTTGTTTTCCCTGTAATCCTCCTGTTTCATACAACTCAGTATAACATTTTTGCAACCTCAGTTACATTCTTGACTCTTACACTTTATCAGCTACTGTGTAACCTCATTTCCTTCTTCACTGCATAGCCATCCTACTCTGCCTAGTTATTATTCCCTGATTCTATGTGTGTTTGAATTATTCCTTCCTATATGTATCTCTCTATGCTTCTACTTCTTGTTCCACATTTTCTAAACTCCAGCCCATTTTTCCTCTGTATTGCATTTTAATCCTATCTTTTGTGAGATCTCTCCTTGCTTTGTCATCCATGAACTTGATATGCATACCCCCTTTTGAACCCTCCCAAATCATTGGTACTATAATCCGCTGGTCAGGGTATTTACCTCTCCCTCTCTTTGCCTGCTCCATAGAGAATGTGAGTCTGTTACCATCTCCAACTATGGAGCAGTAATCCTTCGCTTCAGCTCTACATACGTTGAAAAAGAAACACCATTTAATGGAGCAGGATCAAGCCCAAAAGTTAATGAGAGTTTTGCCATTAATTCCAATGGGAGCAGGATTAGACCCTTACTGTCTAAGTGCTTCTGAGTTTATTCACGTTTACATAGAGAATAACCCATTTCTTTTATTTAATGGCCAGTTATCAAGATTGCACCAACAATTTGAAAGGGAAATTGGATCTTAGCTCCCAGTAGAGTTCATGCTATCATTGCCTCTGGGACACCTAAAAATACCCCAAGTATTGGGTGTTCAAAAAAAATATTTCCATGTGCAGTGTAACCCCAAAGCACCCTACAAGTTCTTAACTCCTTCCAACCTTCATTTCAAACTCCCCCAGTTGAACACTCTTCTAGGCTATCAGTATGCACTGTATTTTCCAGGAACAAAATGTTTCCTGTGAATTGTACTTAATATAACTATTAAGTGCTGTTTCCTTTGGCTGTGACAAAGCATCTTTTGTTATGAGTGGGAAAACCAAGTGAATGGATTCCACAGTTCTTCTGCCTCTTCTGTACAAGCACATTCATGCCAGCACATTGGGTCACAGAATAAAGGCAGGGGGAGGGTGGGGTGGACTGACAAGTCCCCTTTTATAAAACATTGATCGCACATCACTGCCTGGCATGCTTTTTGACCTTCAGTAGAGGACAGCATTCTCATGACTTAATGTTATCATCTCATTCACACTTTGAGATCTGAAAGATCCCCCTCTCCAGGTCACCTGTTTAACTGGTAAGATGGCATATTGGTGTAAATCGTTTTGAACGAAAGATTTAGTTTTGATTGAAACTCTAAATTTGATTTTGAATTGTTGTGGTTTTCGTATACATTCTTAGGAAGAAAACGCTTTTAACTTTTAATCAGCCTTTCTGTATATTTTAAGTTAAATTAGGAGAGTTCTCAGTCTTACAGGCTCTAGAGAGGAACTTTTATTTCTAATTGAGGAACGTTTGAGTGGAAGGTCATTCTCTAGTTTGCAGCTAATGCACATGGATTCGTGGTCTGTGTGCACACACAACAGGTTTAAACTTGCACAGACAACACAACTTTACATAGCACCCCAGCAATCAACTTCCCATGGTATTTACATTGCAAGAGGAGGATGAATCCTGGATGAAGTCCAATCTGGGTGATCACATTCTACCACCTGTACCTAAATTCCCCTGTAAATTTTAACATCATTTCCTGTTCCAGACTCTTGTGCTTTACTGCTCTAAGAAAGCAAATAGTTGCTACATTTCACCCAGCGGGGGTTGCATGTCATTGATGGATTAACATAGTTTGTATTTCAGTTGGTAGCACCTTTAGGAGGAGAAGTGCTGCATAAATTAACTTTATTGTGCATTTTGAGATTTAATTGACTCTGGATTGCACTGTAAGTAGAGGTGTTAGGCATATTTGCTAATGGTCCCTGTTTAGTGCCCTAGAGGACAGCCTTAGTTTTGAAACCAGTCCTGCAGGCTTTGAGAGCGTGTGCCAAAAAACAGCACTGTTCGTTACTAGAGGTCCAGCAATCCCTGGGGCTTCAATATAGAAAATTGTCCCCGGCACCAGTTTATAATTTTGGCAATTATGGTCAGAACTTGGCTGAACACTCCAATTGATCTTTAAAATCAAAGGGTTCGTATGGACCTGAGGAATGTCAGAAGCCAGGGAGGAACTTATTTGAGTGGAAAAGGGAAGAAAGGAAGGGGCAAAAGGCTTGCACTGTGCAGAGGGGTGGCAATGGGTGCTGATCCCACTGTGTTCATGCACATTGAGGTCCCGTTGAAGTCCATGGGAATTTTTCAAGTGAAAGCATTGCTGGGCTTAGATGCTCAGCTGGTGTAAACTGGCAAAGTTCCAATGACATCAGTGAAGCTATGTTGACTTGCTACACCACCTGAGAGAATCTGTTTTTAAAAAGAACTGTGTATCTTTTAATACAGGAAGTTTCTGTATCTAAGAGTGGAAGAAACTATAGCCAGAGCACTTATTACATAAACTATTTCAAACCTGTTGATGTCCAGTTTTATGCTGCATCTCCTCTGCAATCTGGACTCCAAAACTCTCCTGGAGATAAATCTACATTAAGCTTTAATTCATTAGTAAATAGTTTTTCTTATTTAAAAACTGGGGTAAAAATAGATGAACCTGTCTTCTGCTTGTGCTCTCTGGGTCATCTTTAAAATAGACTCACAAAATCAGCATAATCCACTTACCATCCCAGTCTAACAAGCCTGGGATGGTTAGCTACACAAACTGCATATAACTTCAAATATTGGAAACTGGAGAAACAGAATTCTAAGTCCTTGATGTGAGATTTTCATAGTGTATGAAATATTTTTAAAGTGTTTTACACCCATTTTAGTGATGATTGTCATGATTTTGCAACCACTATTTTTTTTTCCCCTGCACAAAAAGAGTACATTAGTTTAACCTACAGTAACCGTGTTCCCACACACAGCTCTGGGACTCCAGTAACTCAGAACTCTGATCCCACACCCGTACAGTGAGAATTGAAACTACATGTGTAGGCAGTGAGCTGTTCCACTAGCCGCCTTGATCCATAAAACCTCTTGCTAATGAGAGTTTAGACTCTGTGAGCAGTTAAAACAAATGAGACACTAGAGGGTTAAGTATCAGAGAAGTAGCCATGTTATACATCCGACAAATTGGGTATTCACCCATGAAAGCTCATGCTCCAATATGTCTGTTAGTCTATAAGGTGCCACAGGACTCTTTGCTGCTTCTAGAGGGTTGTTGCACAATGCCTTAATGTCAGGTAGACCACTGCTTTACCTGGAGATCTTTGGGACTTTTCTTGATCTATATTTTGATCAGAAGAATTAATTGGATGCAATCTTATACAAGAAAAGCAAGATGCTTACTTTGACTTCTAACAGTTCTACATACCCCCAAAAATATTCTCAGCAACAGTAATACTGCTTAGTGATAGCAATCAAAATGTTTCTAGGGTAAAAAGGGTTTTGAAAACAATATATTTAAATATTCCATTCCTTTTACTTCAATAGTGGTGGTGGGGGGTACAATTCTTTCTTTCTCGTGTGTGTATTATATCGCTGAGGAGGAAATTCTGGAAAATGCACAGCAGCACAATTGCTATATTATTTTATAGCGCTGAACCTGTGCTAGGCATTTTACAGAACAAACAAAGGGACACCGTGTGGAAGAGTTTACAATATAATTTGTTGACGTGATGTTTATTACCCCCACGAAAGCTTATGCTCCAATACATCTGTTAATCTGTAAGGTGCCACAGGACTCTTTCTTGCTTTTTACATATCCAGACTAACATGGCTACCCCTCTGATGCTTAGTTTAGATACATGCCCATCATAGCAGTAATATTAGTTTGGAATTGTGTTATAATTACACATCTTTACTTGCAAGCTTTGTGGAAGATATGAGTCTCCAAAGGAGGGGCTTGAGTAAACTGACAGTTAACCAGTGATGTGCACATGTACAGTGATAGTGAACAGAAAAAAAAAAGTATTGTACAGAAAAACCTATACAAAGTACTCGGACAAATCCTGTTTGGACTAATTCACTGCTTTGTTTTCCTATTAAACTCTGCAGGTGACTACATATTACAAGTTTGGGTCTATTCTAATTTGAGCTTCACGTTATTGAGTAAGCTAAGCAGATACTAGGAGACTAAAGAGTATAGCAACAGGAAAGATTAAGCTTTGTTGATTAAAATGAGCCATGTACATAATCAGTCTGATTTGGATGTGAGATAATGTTGGAGTTTGGATTTGAGCATAATTAAAACACATGACAAACTGGAGGAAAGAAAGGACTAGTTCTCCATATTTTGTTTTGTATCTGTTCCTGCCTTCTGCAGCCACAGTCAGGCCCCACAGGATGTTTGCACATATCTACCCTATACAGTGAAAGTGGGAAGAGGAAGTAGAGCTAGTTCAGCAATAGGGTATTGTGGGGGTGGGATATTTTTAAAGATTCTCCGGAGGCTAGAAGCTTAGGCTGTTAAAGGCACATTGTAGTCAAAATCAAGCGAGGAAGTTTGGTGGTTAAAGTCTGTCTGATGGCTGCTTAATAAATCCTAAATATGTAAGAGCTGCTGTACTGTAACAAACCAATTTTCCATATATGGGAGTGTGGCATTCTGTCTCTGGCATAGGCCAATTCTGAATGCCTTCAGGAAGATGATAGAGAGAGACTTTTAACAGTAAGCTTCCAAAGATGGTTGGTTGATGATTAGAAGCATGGAAAGACTTCCATATGAGGAGACAGTAAACATTAGGACAGTTTAGCTTTAAGGGTAAAGGACATAAAATAATGGACACTGTACTGTTCACACTTGGTAATAATACAAGGTCAGGGAGACATGCAACAGATTTAAAACTGATAAAGAAAATACTGTTTATACTCACAAGTCAATTAGTCCATGGAATACAGTGGCAGTAGATACCATTGATACGAAGGATTTTTAAGAAAGGATTTATATGGATAATGAAAACATCCACAGTTACACTAGACAGGATAAAAAATAATTGGAAGTGAAATAAGCCCTCATTGCTTTAATCAGCCACTATCTTTTGAGGTTAGGAAGAAACTTCCCATCTTTGATAGGTTGCCCACAACTTGTCCATTATAACACTTTCCTGGTATGTGTTAGATACTGGGATATCAGATTAGATCAATCATTTGGTCTGGTCATATATGGCAATTCCTACATTCCTATGATGAGACTTAAGTTTGTATGGTTTAACGTAATTGTACATATGAGGGGAAATTTCTTCTTGATGCCAGCCTGTGTCAGTTTATGTTATGAAGACAGAGAGCACTGACAACATTTGCCTTACCTTGTGTTACTGAAGATGACGTTCCTAGTAAATAAATTTCTATTTTTAAAGTAATCTCAACATATCCTGTGGCAGTGAGTTCCACAGATTAATTTTAAGTTGCATTAAAGCCTCATTCCCTGTAGCCATTTTAACTTCAATTTTCTTTGAATTATAATTACTCTCAGGTAAGTAAATAACACTTTTTTTAACATTTAGGAATTTGTCCCTTGTTGTGGGGATATTTACATTGCTGAAACTTTTTTCTTTGTTAATCTACATAGAAGAAAATATTACTGCTGCACTTTATGATGACACTGCATGAATTTCAGTGTTGCAAATTTGCCAACCTAACAATATCTGGTAGAATAATGTAGCATTTAGTTATATTTCAGCTGCAAGGCTGTTCATTTTTAACCTTGATTGGGTGGCAGCTAGCCATACCAACAGCTTGCACATGGTTGATATATTACAACAAAGTTGTTGTTCATAAACAGAATTTTATTTCATTTCTGGGAGTTTGATGCAGTGCTGGTCATAGATAATTTCACAGCATATCCCTGAGGTTAGGTATTGGAGCTCTCAAGATCACATAACCTTTTCTATGGTTGCAGCACAAACTTTCCCAAACCATAAGACCCAGCTTTTCCCCTTGGGTGTGGGTGTTGAAAATATATGTTAAAAACTGCAATGCATGCACAGATTACCTTGAAATGTCTGTTCTTGGCCCAGGTTTGGTTCCTGTTTGTTCTAATTTGAGGCAGTCCCTGAAAGACCCATATATCCAGGCAGAATTTCTTACAAGGAGCATTTTCTTTTGAAAATACCAAGTTATTTTTCTTTTCATGTGATTCTTTCCCCGCCTCTCCACACATTAGAAAGGCATAATGCATCCATACTGACTTTCTCAGGTTTCTAGATAAGCCTAAACACACACCTCTGAACTTCAGTGAGTTTGGACACATTAGGATCAAAGTCTGGATAGCAGCTTTATAACTAGCTCCCATTCCTATGCTAAATGGAATAAAACCCCTACCTCTGAACAGCCCTGAAGTTTGAAGAAAGTCTCTTCTAGATCTAGATCTGGAAACCATGTCTCACTTCTACAAACTTGGGAGGTGGACAAACCAGCTCAAATAAAATAGAACAGACTCCAAACCTCCACCAGCCCCCACCTGGAAGTGAGTCCGAACTTTTTTTTTATGATGTTTGGAGAATTTAATTTTAAGTTGTGTGGGGTTCCCCCCCCTCCCCCGGCACTTCCTCTTTCTAGCTGGAAGAGGAAGATCCAAATATACTATGCAGTGTTGGCAAGTCTCATGATTTTATTCTTTCGAGAGTTGACGTTGTGGTTACAGCCTCAGATACTGGAGACAAAGTGACTATGTTGGAATTTTTCTTGTTTAGTAACTTTTTAGGCATTGTGGGTGCAGAGAGAAGTTTGAAAATGTGACTCAAGTACACCCTGAAGGCCCCCAGTTAGTAGGCAAATACAAAGAACCCAAAATTTAATAAGTCTCATGATTTTTGCTGCCTGACTCATCATTTTTGAACATTAGAAGTTGTCAGTTCTGGACTGTTAATGTAGCATTTCAGGTTGAGGCAGAAATAGGAAATAATATAATCTTGCAAGAGACCCACTTCACACAAGATTTCCAGCCCCATTAAGTTTGGAGAGGTAGTTTGGATTGGACAACTATCTGAACTGAATCTCAGAAACTTCCGATTTACACTACTTTCATTTGTGGTATTTTTATTTTTCCCTCTACATGATAATCACTTATGATCCAAAGTAACACAATTTTTAAATCTGAATGGAAGCATCTGCTTTGTCGTTGACCCTAAGTTTCATAGTAAAGAATTTTGAGGTGCATACAGGAGACATGAACCAAAAATCGCTACCTAACTTCAGCAAAAGATGTCAGAGATGTTTAGGCTGTGCTGACTGATGAGCTGCAAATGTGCTTAGGAAAGAATGAAGGTCATCTTAAAAAAAATATGACTTGTGCTGGCAAATAAATATAAAAGCACAGTCAAAGAGAATGAATTCAAAGATTTATTGTTTTTGAATAGCTCTTTTGTGAACAATTAACTATCCACTATTCTTATCCTCATGACTGTACTCTGAGACACTGTATTTGTGCTTTTGATTCTTGACTCTAAACCAAGCCAAGGCTTGTGTAATCACAGAATGCTGGGTGGAGTCCTTTCTGTTTTGGTTTTGTTTGTCGTGGAGACAGTGCTGTGCAAAAGTAGTGTTTTTTGTTTGTGTTTTTTTTTAAAACACAAGTACAAAAATTATAATTTTCAGGGCCAAGTTTTCAAATGAGCACCACACCTATCAGCCCTCCATGAGGCAACTGAATGGAATGGCCATACGTTCAAAGTGCTACAAACCATTATCTCCTACTATCTGGACTCATGACAATCAGGCCCTTAATCTACATAATGAGCCAAACATGACTCTTATTCTTTGGATGAGAACTGCCCAAAATTACAGGGTTTATGGAGCTCGTGGATTAAGGCTCAATCTGGTCCTGAACACATCCTACAACATGCCAGCTCGACTCAAAACTAGTCATGAGTTTGACACAGATGTGTGCAATAGTTTTGACCAAAACCACTTTTTTCTTGCTAGATTCACATGAGTTCGTGGGTACCATTCATAAAGTGAGGGGGGTGGGGGTGGGGGTGAGGAGGTGAATGGACCTGAACCAAATTTTTGTCTTTATTTTCTTTCCCAGAATTCCCAGCAAAAAGAAAAATCAGTTACTTATTCACCTCCAGTGCTGCCTGTCCTTAACTACCTTTAACTTTTAATTAGAATTGATGATACTGTAACCCATAAGGGGTCATACCCTTGACCTCACCTGTAGAGATAGGAGTCAGTCAGAATGTTTGGAACCATAACTGAATTTACCCTAGTTCTGGGATATTTAGATTGTGGGGCTTTTGACTGAGGCTAATCTCTTGTTCTATTTATATCTTTCTTGTACTTTTAACATGAATGTGGTATTTTAGTTGGCAGATAAGCAAAGCATTCAAACCAAACCTGCTCAAGTTTCCTGGTCTTCTCCAAAATTGTTTGGAAATCTTGCCAACATTTTAAACAGGTGATAGTAAGATTTGTGTTTTCATGTGCAGCTTACAGAAGGTTAAAGCTAATATTTCAGGGCATGATTAAATGTTTGGGGTTTGGGGGGAAGGCTGGGTGTGGATATAGCTAGCTTTTGAGTTATGTTTCCTGCTCATTGGGATTGTTATGAAATGCAGCATGGACTCAACAGGTTATCTGGCAGAGGGAATGTTTTAATCCATAGTACTGACACACATAAATCAAGAGACTAGTGCCTGTCCTTTATACTTTGAAGAAATATTACAGAGAGCAGCATCGTTTTTTCACTGAGTGTTCATGTATTTTATCAGAATCAATGTACATATTTATACACAAAACAAGACTTTTTTCTGGACCATTTCAAATCAAGTGACTTTGCAACAAGGCACTTTAGGGAGGGGGAAATAAGTGTGTGTAATTTTTATGGAATCTTTAAACAATCTGATTCATAAACGTATTTAGGAAACACTTTTTATTACCCTGTTTTAATCAGTGCAGTCTGTGATAGTTTGGAATGCTTGAAATGCTATTTAGCTTTCAAAATGCTAAAATCTTGTATAACAGAATTACATTTCCTGAAAAAAGTGCCAAAGTATTCCAGGAAGATGCACTGTGGGAGAAGTTCTATTTGTTTCTTTTCGACAATTCTGTTAATATTTCAGAAGGTATTGATTTTCCTTTTTCTTCCCTTTGAAAGCCATTGCATTACATCTAATCTAGGCAGGATGTCATTTCTGTTCAGAAGTACACAGCCTATTTTTCATAAAAGGCCTGCTTTAATGTAACAGATGCTCACCCCTGGACATGTATGGGCACTTGTTTAGGTGATGTGAGGTAGCACTTTTCAAAGCATAATACAAATACTGGCTATTAAATTGAATAGATAAAAGAAAAAAACTGCACACTCTAAGACCATATGGAATTATAGTAAAAAGCTAAACAGTATTTATAGTGGATTGTCGAGCTGTAAGTAGAAGTGTAATCATAGGTATTTTACAGTGGTGGTTGTGGATGTCACTTCAATGCCAGTCTGTCCAAAAGTATAAAATAGAACACGTGACATTAAATTAACTGTTAATCTGCGAAGGGTGACCAAGATTCATCATTTCCCTTTTTTGTCTCTCTTCATTTAGGTCCTTGAAGATATCATTTTATATCATGCAAACTAATTCACCCTCATTTGTATGTGTAAATCTACAAACTGCATATAATCAGTTTTTAACTTTCTCTTATATACTCCTGTATCTTCACAAAAATTCCCCAACACTAGGATGGGTTCTTGGTAGCAGTGGGAAGACAGCCAGTAGAAGGATAGTATCAGTGGGTGAACTTAGTGAGTTTCTGCTCTATACCTATTTTTTTGGCCCACCAGTTGTAAAATGTTTTGACTAAGGTCACACACACACACAATCAGTGAGAGAGCCAGGAGTAAAACCAAGGTGTCATCCTTTTCATTTCCATACTGCCGCCCATTGCTGTAGTACAGGGGTCGGCAACCTTTGGCACACGGCTCACCAGGATAAGCACCGTGGCGGGCCAGGCCGGTTTTTTTACCTGCTGCGTCCACAGGTTCAACCGATTGCAGCTCCCACTGGCCATGGTTCACCGCTCCAGGCCAATGGGAGCTGTGGGAAGTTGCAGCCAGCACATCCCTTAGCCCGTGCCGCTTCCCGCAGCCCCCATTGACCTGGGACTGTAAACCATAGCCAGTGGGAGCTGCAGTCGGCTGAACCTATGGACATGGCAGGTAAACAAACCGGCACACCAGGGTGCTTACCCTGGTGATCAGCATGCCAAAGGTTGTCGTTCCCTGCTGTAGTATCTGAAGCCCACAGCCACAAAGGGACTAGGCACCTCGGCTCCCTATACAATGAATGAGGAGAGAGAGAGATGCCTCAAAATACCATTCACAAAAGCCAGCAGTCATTAGGCCAGAGAGAGTGAGAACAAATCTGTAGTCCAATGGGTAGGGCATCCAGTTGGGAGATGGGAGACCCTAGGTCCATTCCACTGCTCCATTTCCTTTAATTAATCCACAGTAAAGGGCTTAGAAAGCATTCCACAAAAGCCAGCATGCTGGGTGATGAGCTGCCTGAGCCGGTCTTGCTCCACAGAAAACTAAGAAGGGAGAGAAAGGAGGTAGTCATGCTCACCTCCGAACTTCTGTCCCAGTGGTTAGAACACTCCTAAGTGATGATGTGAACAGGGGGATTCCCTCCTCCCTTCAGTCAGAGGGGGGTGCTTAAACCCGGGTCTCCTGCAGCCCAGGTGAGTGCTCTATAATTTCTTTATCCCAGGAGACCCAGGTTCAAGACCCCTCCCCCCCAATTGAAGGGAAGAAAGAATTTGAATAGATGTCTTCCATATCTGAGGGAGATGGGAAAACACCCCTGAGCTATGGGATATTCTGATGTGGGGCTCCCTCAGACTCTCCTGTTTTAAAGCTGTTCCACTGTGGAGGGATAAATACTCATTGGAGCAGAAAGAATTGGGGATCCTGGGGATCCCACCTGCCAGGTGGGTACCCTATACACTGGGCTATCAAGTCATTCTATTTCTGATTCTTCAATGATTCTTTAATATTGTCAAAGTAGGGGATAAAAAACAAGCTCATTTTGTTTCATAGATTCATAGACTCTAGGACTGGAAGGGACCTCGAGAGGTCATCGAGTCCAGTCCCCTGCCCTCATGGCAGGACCAAATAGGTTCAGTTTCTTTGATCCACTGGGACTTTCAAAGGAGCCTTAAAGGAGTTCGGGGTTGAAATCACATTGAATTTCAATGGGATTTGGGGGTTAACTCCATTTGTGCTTTTTGCTGTACAACTGTCCTGTAACTTTTTCTTCCCCTCTTTCTGATATCATCAGACCTGTACCTCAGTTAGGAATGGTCCAAAATTGGATTTGAGTCAGACTCCACTAGTTTGCATTTAGAGTAAGTGCATCAACCTTTCAAAAAGGTGTCTTATTAGAAAAGGTCAGATATGGTTACTGTGTACTTGCAAATATTTCCATGTCGTGTTTGTTAGTAACTTCTGTCATATAGCAGCAAACGTAGGGGAACCTAGGCACCTGTGTAATCCGGTTGGCCAGATAATGTATGATGAATGGCAGTTTTCCTGACAAATTAAAGCTGTTTGGTCTAATATGCTACACCTTAGTATTTTGTTGATCATTATGGATATGTGTTTTTCTAAAAAGACCTCATACTTAAATAAGATAAAGGCAAGTAATGTGGAGGAAGTCAGACTAGATGATCATTACGAACAGTCGGACAGTAGAGCAGATTGCCTATGGAGGTTGTGGAGGTTCCTTCACTGGAGGTTTTCAGAAGAAGGCTGGAGAGCCACCTGTCTTCAATTGTTTAGACACAACAATCCTGCATCTTGGCAGGGGGTTAGACTAGATGACCCTGGTGGTCCCTTTTAACCATGTGATTCTATGACCTTAAGTCTATAGTTTATGACTGCATACTTGGTGCCAAACTAGGAAGGATTGAAATACTTCTTATATTTCGATCAAATCCCACCATTATCACAGAACTAAGAAGTTAATCTTATTTGCTGTCAGTCCAGCATGGCTAATATTGCAGCTCGTGTGACATGCTGAAGGGTGATGTGTGACTATCATACTACTTATTTATGATTTTTTTTCATCATCTCATGAATCCTTTTTTGTTTCCTGTACTATTGCAGTCATTTTCCTCCATCTCTACTCTGTGGATTACTTTGTAAGGAAAAAGATTCTGTCATGGAGCATCATCCCAATTCTGCAATCCCCAACTGCCTGGGTCTCAAAATATTTCATCCCAGTGCAAAAATGAGTCATTTCACATTGATTGGTGTTAACTCCAATTGATGATGATCAATTAATTGTGGATGCTTTAAGACAGACTATGAGTATGTGGCCCCTATGTGTTCCTTATGTCCTAAACCAGCGGTGGGCCGCACGCGGCTCATCAGGGTAATCTGATTGCGGACCGCGAGACATTTTGCTGATGTTGACCCTCCGCAGGCATGGCCTCCCGTAGCTCCCAGTGGCCACAGTTCGCCATTCCCGTTGCCCACCACTGCCTTAAACAATGGTGTCCAGACTCCACTAGAAATTTGTGCACCATCTCGTATAGCTGTAAAAGTCCATACAAAACAATAAGTCCTACAACTGTATTTCTGTGTTTTGGTTAACATGATCCAATGCGTATTCTTTGTGGCATGATTAGAATACTCATTTAATATAAAAATCATGGTCAGTCCCATCCTGAACTACTACTACTACTTTTTCCTGAGCAAGGCCTCCTTTTGGTTTTTATTTCCTTTTTTCTGTACAACTTGACTAGTTTAAGAGCTTCCAAATTGGTGATAACTGCAGGTCATGACAGGCATTGTGCAAGTTCTTGCCAATGGCTATGCTAGTACTTTCCCACTCTTACCTGCAGCAACCCTGGTATTCTAATCATGGGCCCCAAGCAGAAATTGTCAATTAGTTTGAGCCTTGTGATTGTCTTTGAGTAAATGTTCCTTAGTAGGTAGATTTTAGTTTCTAGCTTCTGTTTTCCCCCGGTTTCTATGTACACGAAAATGAAGTACCTTCCTGGGGAAAAAAATCTATCCAAATTTATACCAGATGAAGCAGCTACTCTTGCTGAACTCAAGAAAGAAATAAGAGTGCTTGATGAATGCCTTGAGGCCAAAACAATGATTCTCTTGCTGGCTTCTCTTGGAATAAACTTAAATTTTGCTTCTTACAATTTATTTCAATTTAAAGAACACAGAGGATTGTGCTAGAAAAGGCAGAATAGCCTTTTTATCAGGTCTGCATTTGATCAAGTTCTTTTTGAACAATTTCATCCCAAGTGGAACAGGGAGAATTGGGATCCTTTATGTAGTTAAAGTTGCAAATTATTGGTAAATGGACATAGGACCTCTGTGGAGACTCATGGTTATGTGTTGAATCCTATAATGCCACGTTTATGTGAATGCTGATTAAGTTAATATGTTTAGTGTGTAGCATTTAAAGGAATATGGCATGGTATACGTTAGTTTCTCTGTGTCCATATCCTAGAAACCAGAGCCAGTTGGCATGCTATGAATGGACAAGCAGGAGAACTGCTAAAGATTCGAAAGGGCCATGGTGATCTTCCAGAGGCAATCAGATGAAAATTGGAGTCTGACCATCTTTAGAACACATTGCAAAACCTTCCTCTTTTTTGGTTAAACCTTTTCCACCAGAAGTGACACTCACAATATGAACTGCCCCTTCTGTTCCCAAATCTTGGCCCCAGGCAGAGTTTGGAAACTGAAACGGGAGAAATGCTGGAGACTCCATGAAGTTCACTAGGGCTTTTGCTATTATTGCCATTGAGTTGTTTTGGTTTTTGGTTTTGCTTTTCTAATATGAAAGGCCTTCAGATATGGGTGACTATAAAACCCTCACCAAACCAGGATGGAGGGAACACTTCCATCTCACCCCTAGAGATGGTCTCTCCACATTGTGGTTTAGACAGAGAGGGGAAGCTTTGCCTACCTGCTGCCTGAATTCTGTGGCTGGGCTTCATCTTCCATGGCACTTTTCAGAAACTCTAACGTACTTTATCCCTTTCTAAAAGGCAGAAATAAGCTGCTGCTTATCATAGCTTTCTGATATTAGAAGTGACATTTCTTAGGCCTTTTAAGTGTCTTCACCATCAGGAGCCACATGGAACCAACGATGTATTTAGTTTTGTGTTTGAGCAGAGCTTTGCAAATGTGTACTGTTGCAGGTTAACATGCTGATCGGAAAATTCTGCGGCCATTCAGAAACAAGACTTTTTTGAGAAATGTGAGTTTCCCCCTCCCCTTTTCCACAATGGCCATTTATTCTGAAATCTAATTATGATCACATGTATTTTGAGACTGTGGGGTGGAGCTTGGCATTGTGGGTACGGCTACCACTTGTTCCTCCATTCCAACCCCTGACCAACGTATTGATGAAAGTGATGCCATATGTGACACTGGTATTCTTAGCCTTCCAGGAAATGGTAAGCTAATGATAACTATGGAATATTTGGCTGTCAGCTTTGTAAATCATAGCAAGGACCCTAAATTCAATCAGGAATTTTGAGTCCGAATTCTCCTAAGAACTAGTAGTGGTGGTGGGGATTGGGTGTGTGGTTTCTGATGCTTCATCGTTCCAAGCTTGTGAAGTATTACAGGAAAAACCTGCCTAACAGAAGTTCATCTCTTTTTGTCCTTGCTGCACTGGGGTCTACATAATTTTACAGGATCCACAAAAAAATTCAATTTTGGAGGAAGTTCAAGATTTACTTGAATATTTATGTTAATGTTACACCTATACAACATAGCCATCATTGTGCTTGGCACTGTGCATATGCCTATTAAGGTACTGCCCTTTCCTCAACGAGTTTACAGTCTAAATACATAAGATGTCGGGGAAAGGAAATATTTTACAGATGGGGGTACTGAAGCACAGAGGGGCACTTTCCCAAGGTTACACAGGAAATCTGTAGCAGTTCTGGGAATCGAACCCAGGTTTCAGAGTGCAAGCCCCGAAGGCTTCCCTCCCTCTTCAAATTCTAAATTTTCTCCAAACCTGTGACCACCTTCCTTGCTGTCTGCCCAGAGATTTAAAATATGGGGTGGAGAAGAAAGGACCTTTCTGTTTACTCTTTAAAAGTTGTGTTTTAATATTTGAATAGTCCATTTGTTAGCCGTTAATAATAAAGTAGAAGGACAGAAAGTATCTGCTGACATTGCTCTTCCATATACAGCTGGTGTCACAAAACATGGTCACTCTTAACCAGCATGAAGCTCAAATGCCAGTTTATATAGAAATTTATTTACTTTTTTTTTTGGTGTATGTGTAAAAGTCAGTAAAACTGACTGGATAATTTGTAGTAGGAAGGGTTCCTTTTTTTTTTTTTTGCATGATTCTGAGAATGTTGCAGCAAGTAAAATGAAGGTAGCACTTGCTTATGCTTCCCATGAAATTACAAAGCAGCTCCTTATTTGGATTTCTTTTGTCATTGTGAGACCGTGTCGTCCACCTACCTGATACTGAAAGAAATTGTCTCTGTTCATGCAGATTCTGGCCAGTTAAAGTGAATTTACTAAGTTATTGGGAGTAACATTTTATGTTATCACCATCTTTAGGGCATGGTGAACAACTTAATTCTCTCAGAATAATCTCTGATTTTCCTTTCAGCTCTTCATTAGTTCTTTCACCACAAGGATGTGAATTGAAAACAAAAAACTCACAATCTTAAAAATGTTTGTAATAAAGACATTTTTATCATCCCAATTTGTTGAGTTGTGCTTTTAAAGTTGCACAGCCTTCAGAGAGTCATAAAATGGACCCATTATTTTTGTGTTATATTGCCTTGTACCCTGAGGTTCCATTAAAGCAAAGCAGAGAGACTGATAATAGGAAGCATTGAAAGCTGTATATATGGATCCTGATGTCAAGCCATATTTTACTGAAGTGAGATTCCTTTCTAATCTGATGACAAACTCTTCTCTGCTGAAATAAAATTAGGTTCTAGTGCCAAGCTACGTGTTGTTGAAACAAGATTAGACTAATGTCAAGCTCTGCTATCACGGCCGGCTTCAGGCACCAGCGCAGCAAGCAGGTGCTTGGGGCGACCAGTGGAAAGGGGAGTCGCGTCCTGCTCTTCAGTGACGGGTCCCTCTGCCACCGAAGAATGAAGCGGCGGCAGTAGAAGTGCCGATCGCGGCTCTTTTGTTTTTTATTATCTACCACTTGGGGCGGCAAAAACCCTGGAGCCAGCCCTACCTGCTATTGCTTTTGTAGGTTATGGAATTTGAGTATTTTAAAGTAAATATTCTCAGCAGTTTACCTTAAAGATGTAGGAGCATTTTGAACACTTCAGCATGTACTCTGTGCTGGACAGGTTTTTGTTCTGGTTTGGTTTGGGGGGAGTGTTGGAGGAGGAGGTTTGTTTGTTTTGGGGGCTTGTTTTGTTTTTTTGTTTTTGTACCCTGGAGGTATCAGTCCATCAGATATCTGAGGACTTCAATTTCCTGCTATATACTGTGCATATCTTTTCAGATTAAATCCTTTTTGAGCAAATTTCATTGCCTCTTTCTATATAAAATTGCCCTTTTAAACAAGTGGATTTTAGATAAAAACCTTTTTTTTTTATTTAATCTTTTCAACTACCTCTTTACTGCTGGGAAAACAGCGAGGCTATGAATGTCTGCTTTTCAAGAAGGTGTTTAAAGTAACTCTGCTTGTATGTCAGATGCCTGTAGTTGGCTTTATTTAATGTCTACAGCACAGGCGAGAAAATTAGTACTAGATCATGAGCAGAATTGAGGATTATTTTGGGGTGTAGTATTATTACATTGTATCTGGGGATGGGAGTCAGAGGAGGAGGAGGACTTGACTAAATTGAAGTTGGCTGTATTTTATTGGCTAAAAAAGTCTTTGGTCATTCTCCAGGGGAAGCAAGGTTGGAATTAAGATTACATTTGGGATCAGGAAAAGGAATCTGAAACTGCTGAAAACCAGTGAAGCCTGTGGTTCATTTTTTTATGTTTCATATCAGAGAGCAATCCATTTTTAAAAGATGGTCAGGGGAAATATATGAATGCAGTGCTTACAATGAAATACGGCACCAGAACATTTTACTTTACACTCAAACTGTGATTTCAGCGATGCTAGCATTTCATTGTCTCGACACTGCTATCCCTTGAGGCACTCTGGAAAGTGGCACTGTGAAAATGGCATCATTGTTCTCTTTTCTTGTGTTAGTGACTCCGCCACAAACTGTGCGTAATTTACGAGGAAAGAACCATTTTGTTTCTTCTAATTGCCAGCTTTGCAAATTCAGCCTAAGATCTGAACGTCAAGATGGGCTCTTTACCAATGATGCATGAGAAGGAATGAAGGGCTTGTTATGCTGCCCTGTGGTGCAGACTGTGGGGTGTGCCTAGCAGTATGCACCACAGTGCTGCTCCGTATGTTCCCCGTGTGGGTGCAAACTAAAAGTTCCTAATTTGCATTAATGTAATCCTCTTTGACAAAGATTGCATTAGTTTGCTCCCACAGTGTCCACCTGGGATAGATATAGCTCAGTCCCTCCTCCCTCCGCGCCCCCTGTAATCCAAACTGGGGGGCAGTGTAGACATAGCCAAAGCTTCTGTATTCTGTTGCAGCGGTTCCCTTTCTTCATGGGGAAACACACTGGCAGGGTCATAAAGTGGGGTGGGGCATTTTTGTTTTTTAATCTAAAATAACAATCCAAGAGGCCAAAATTGTTGCATTAGTATTTCACAGCCACCAGTGGTGGTTTTCTGTCCAAGCGACATCATGCTGCATGTTGTTTTTCGATACTTTTTATTAATTCTGAGCTAGGCATACAGAAAGCAACATATGGGTGGCAGCTCTGTCTGAAATGTATCATTCATATCCTTCAGGAGGAAAGGTGGGTTTGCTGTTACGTTACTGGATGAGGACGTGGGAAACACGGTTCCTAGTTCTGTATCCAACTCCTTGTGTCACCTGAGGCAAGTCTCTGTGCCTTAGTTCACTTTCTGCAAAGTAGGAGTGTTAACATTTCTTTTGTCTATCCTGTCTCTTTGGGGCATGTGCTGTCTCCTACAGAACAAACATGTAGTATCCTGCTAGGCCCCGTGCTAGGTTGGGACCTTTAGGTTCTACCATAACACACATAATAAACGCTAATGGAGTATAGTATGTGAAACATGCTTTGTCCATTTTTCTGGCTGTACCTAAGAGTTGGATGTTCTATGACTCTTGTGTCTCATCCAGTGTAACGAGCATAAAGGGAATGACATCGTACAGGAAAGTCTCCTCCTCCTCCTTTGCCTTGAACCCTCACAAAGAGGGTGTAAAACAGCAAACAGAACCAAACTGAGGCTGGGCACATTTGGTTACTTGGCCACTTCAGAAGGTGAAGTGAACTCCGTAACCTTGACTCTTGGCAGTGACAGAGTTGATCCGCAGGTGTCATTGTCAGCCATGCACTCCTATGCAGAACCTGCCTGTGGGTGTATCACGTATTTATTTTATCTTTGGGACGTGTCTGGTGTTTTGTTAAAGGTTTCTTGGGCCCCTGCTGCAATACAACATGTCAGTTTGGCAGCCCTGTTTATCTGGGAACTTAGTGGCTTCCTTTCCAGTCCTGTTCAGATGCTTTGTTTTGGCACGTGTCAACAAGTGTGATCAGGTGTAAAGAGGCAGATGGCACCAAAGTGACATAGCTGTCACAGAGGATGGACTTCCAGCAGTCAAGATGGCACCTCCCGCAGCCTTGCACAGGCTGCTCTTATAAAACCCACTGGCACCTGTGCCCTAGTGACACTGGCTTACCGGCTAGAAAGGGGTATAACACCTTTTCATCAGCTAAGCAACACCATGTGTTGATCATGAAACTGCTGTTTTGTCCTATGCTGCTTTCTATGTCCATGTATGGTCAAGCCAGGGAATGTGTCATTGCAAAACCAGCTCCTGGTTTGATTACTGTTTTTCAAAATGATATAAAGTCACTTTAGGTGAATTTTGCTTGTAGTGAATCAGGATCAAGCTTTGGAGGCTGAAAAAAATAGAGAAGCTCTCCTCCTTTTTTGACATTTAGCAGACTCCTGAAATAGTTCAGTGGGATGGCTGGATTTTAGTTATATAGACTGAGATTCTATTCCATAGCCTGGTGTGGCCTTTTTCTAGGGATAATATCTGTGCCACCGAATGTTTTTGATGGAACTATGCCCTCTCTCTCCTAAGTCAGGATGAGGCACATTGGTAAATATGAAGCTTGCCACGTTGCCTGTGATGTACCAGTGGTCAGTGGCTTCAGACTGTAAAGCTGTTAGTCTAGTATCTTCACTAGCTTTCAATTAACCTTGAAATCCAATGGGAAGCAAAATCAAATTAGGGCTAGTCTTCAGCTATGTTAACTGATGGCATGCTCCAAGGCAAGTGGTCCAAACTAAGTAGGTGCCTGTACTGTTTTTCAGTGGTCTGTATGAAGCTCATGAAGTGGGGCGGGGGAAGGGAAAATAAAATAAAAGGAGAGCAACAGAGTAAAGGAACACAACTTAAACAGTTTTAATACTCCTGTTAGATTTATCTGCCCACTTTCAGATTGTCTCCAGCTTCTGTTGCACATGAATTTCTCTCTGGAATTCTAAAGTCATTAAGTATCAGAGGGGTAGCTGTGTTAGTCTGGATCTGTAAAAGCAGCAGAGAGTCCTGTGGCACCTTATAGACTAACAGACGTTTTGGAGCATGCGCTTTCGTGGGCATGCATCCGATGAAGTGGGTATTCATCCACAAAAGCTCATGCTCCAAAACGTTTGTTAGTCTATAAGGTGCCACAGGACTCTCTGCTGCTTTTAAAGTCATTAAATATAAGAGATTAAGTGTAAGAATCCAGAAAAGATTCAAAGAAAGTTCAGACCATCCGGATCAAACAGATCACTGTTAATAAAAATCAAAGTCAAGGACACGGTGCAAAATTCCAACCATAATTGTAGTTTTGCTGGGTCAGGGTGTTTGTTCAACAGTGAACAATTGAAAAGCTGTTCACATCACTCCACATATATTACAAATATTTGCACTGTGAAAATGATAAAAGAAATAGAATTTTTCAATTCATCTCATATAAGTACCATAGTGCAATCTCTTTATTGTGAAAATGCAACTTAAAAATGTATATATTTTTGTTAGATAACTGCACTGAGAAACCAAACAATGCAAATCTTTAGCACCTACAAGTCCACTAAATCCTACTTCTTTGTTCAGCCAATTACTAAGAGAAACAAGTTTGTTACAGGAGATAATGCTGCTCACTTCATATTTACAATGTCACCTGCAAGTGAGAACAGATGTTTTGCATGGCACTTTTGTAGCTGGCATTACAAGGCATTTACGTGCCAGATATGCCCCTTCTTGCTTTGGCCACCATTCCAGCTTCCATGCTGATGACTCTCCCTTTTAAAAAATAAAAATAAAAAAATGTTAATTTTAATTTGTGACTGAACTCCTTGGGGAAGAACTGTAGCTCTCCTACTCTGTTTTAACTGCATTCTGCCATATATTTCATATTGTAGCAGTCTCAGATGATGACCCAGCATGTTCTTTGTTCTAAGGACATTTTCACTGCAGATTTGACAAAACATAAAGAAGGTACCAACGTAAGATCTCTAAACACAGCTACAGCACTCAATCCAAGATTTAAGAATCTGAAATGCCTTCCAAAATCTGATTTGGACAGGGTGTGGAGCATACTTTCAGAAGTCTTAAAAGAGCTACACTCCGATGCTGAAACTACAAAACCCGAACCACCAAAAAAGAAAATCAACTTTCTGCTGGTACCATCTGATTCAGATGATGAAAATGAACATGCATTGATCTTCACTGCTTTGGACTGTTATCGAGTAGAATCCATCATCAGCATGGACATATGTCCTCCAGAATGGTGGTTGAAGCATGAAGGGACATACGAATCTTTAGCACATCGGGCATGTAAATATCTTGCAATGCCAGCTACAGCAGTTCTATGTGAACACCTGTTCAAGCTTTCAGGTAACATTGTAAACAAGAAGTGGGCAGCATTATCTCCTGCAAATGTAAACAAACTTGTTTTTCTGAGCAATTGGCTGAACAAGAAGTAGGACTGAGTGGACTTGTAGGCTCTAAAGTCTTACTTTGTTTTATTTTTGAATGCATTTATTTTATACACAATTCTACATTTAAGGTTCAACTTTCATGATAGAGATTGCACTACAGTACTTGTATTAAGTTAATTGAAAAATACTATTTTTATTTTACAGGGCAAATATTTATAATAAAAATATATAAAGTGAGCACTGTACACTTTGTATTCTGTGTTGTATTTGAAAATGTGGAAAACACCCAAAAATGTTTATATAAACAGTATTGTTTAACAGCATGATTAATTGCATGATTAATTTTTTGAATTGCTTGAAGCCCTAGTATTCATGTAATGAAGGGGGTAAATGTGCATGGATGCTTATACAGAAAGCCAGCTGTCCTCCTCTTTGAAGATTAAGACCCCGGAGTGAGACTCAGATCTCCTATTCCCAATTTGGCACAAATGTCATGTGGGACCTTGGACAAGTCTTTAGGCCTCAGTGCCTCAGTTGTAAAATTGGGATAATAATTCCCTACCTCATAGGAGTCTTATGAGAATGAAATTGATTAATTTTGGGAGGTACTCAGCTCTCTTCACCATAGTATCTGTGATTCTGCTGTCTAGATAAGTCAGCTTCCAGATGGTGGGTATAACTTTTTTCTGTTTTGCTTATATTCAATCAAATTGCAACCTATTTTGCTGGTCTCAAGCACTCTATGTCCAGACTTCTTTGTGCAAGACCTTGGAGATATCAGTGTTGTAGAATTTTAACATGCTACATTTTCACTAAAATTGCATGAAAATCGAAGGGCATGTGGGGGAAACCATACCTGGGTTGAAGTACAGGAAATTATGGCAGTTAAATGGCTTCATCAGAATCCCTAATATGGTTATCTTGTATATAAGAAAACAAAAATTCATGGTTACAAAAATCCATTTCTTGAAGACCGTTGAATACACAAAGGCTGCTTTTGTACGTTCTGTTTTATATGTGTTAACTTTTTTTCCATAATTAAAAAGAAAAATGTATTCTCTGTGAGTCTCTCTTTTGCTTCAGGATCTCCAAAGGAGAAGGATGATAGAGGAAATATGAATGGAGAGTCCCATTCTTGCACGAGTCCAGCTGTTTTTTGTTAGAAGCCTCTCTCAGAGCTAGATTCTATTATGCGAGGCACTGTGAACACAGAATAAAATACAGTAACTCCTCACTTAAAGTCATTCTGGTTAACGTTGTTTTGTTATGTTGCTGATTAATTAGGGAACATGGTCATTTAAAGTTGTGCAATGCTCCCTTCTAACCTCATTTGACAGCTTCCTGCTTTGTCCACAGCTAGCAGGAAGAGCAGCCCGTTGCAGCTAGCTGGTGGGGGCTTGGAACCAGGGTGGACCAGCAGCCCCCCTGTCAGCTTCCCGCCCCCTAAGATCCCTGAGCAGCAGCTGCCCAGCAGGCTACCAATTGCTGGCAGTTCAGCGGTCCCTCCCCCCACTGCCATGTGCTGCTCCTGCCCTCTGCCTTGGAGCTGCTCCCAGGAGCCTCCTGCTTGCTGTGCAGGGGAGTGGGGAAGAGGGGAGGACTAATGTCAGGGTGTTCCCCTAGTCCTGCCCCCCCACTTGCCCCTTCTCCATATAGAGCAGGATGGGGATGGGACAGGACAGGGCTCAGGACCGAGAGAGCTTGCTCGGCACAGCTGTTGACTCAGTTTGAAGAACAGCTAGCCAAAAACTCAAAAGATAATAACAAAATGTCGTCAGAAGCAGGAAGACTGTCTCTGTATGATCGAGATACAAAAGGAGCGCTTAAAGACGATAAAGTCATTGCGGAGAAACTAAATGGATTCTTTGCTTCAGTCTTCATGGCTGAAGATGTTAGGGAGATTTCCAAACCTGAGCCGTTTTTTGTAGGTGACAAATCTGAGGAATTGTCACAGATTGAGGTGTCACTAGAGGAGGTTTTGGAATTAATTGATAAACTCAACATTAAGAAGTCACTGGGACCGGATGGCATTCACCCAAGAGTTCTGAAAGAACTCAAATGTGACGTTGCAGAACTATTAACTAGAGTTTGTAACCGGTCGTTTAAATCAGCTTCTGTACCCAATGATTGGAAGATAGCTAATGTAACGCCAATATTTAAGAAGGGCTTTAGAGGTGATCCCAGCAATTACAGACCGGTAAGTCTAACGTCAGTACCGGGCAAATTAGTTGAAACAACAGTAAAGAATAAAATTGTCAGACACATAGAAGAACATAAATTGGTGGGCAAAAGTCAACATGGTTTCTGTAAAGGGAAATTGTCTTACTAATCTATTAGAGTTCTTTGAAGGGGTCAACAAACATGTGGACAAGGGGGCTCCAATGGACATAGTATACTTAGATTTCCAGAAAGCCTCTGACAAGGTCCCTCACCAAAGGCTCTTACATAAATTAAGTTGTCATGGGATAAAAGGGAAGGTCCTTTCATGGATTGAAAACTGGTTAAAAGACAGGGAACAAAGGGTAGGAATAGATGGCAAATTCTCAGAATGGAGAGGGGTTGTTAATGTAGCCTCACACTCCACAAGGCAGCAGGACTGGAGGGAGGGGAAACAGCGTGGTAGACAGAGTCCCACTCCCTGTGAGTTGGGGGGGGGGGAGAGAGAAAGAGGTGCATTGCCCCTTTAAGTACGCTGGAAAATATTTCACCCTCTAACTTCATCACCTCAACAAGCTTCACAATCATCATTGCTGTGTACAGTATTAAATTGTTTAAAACATATACTGTGTATGTGTAGATAGCTTTTTGTCTGGTGAAAAAAATGTCCTGAACCCTAACCCCCTGCCTCCATTTACATTAATTCTTATGGGGAAATTGGATTGGCTTAACACCATTTCGCTTAAAGTTGCATTTTTCAGGAACATAACTACAACGTTAAGCAAGGAGTTACTGTACAGTCAATGTCCCAAAGAGCTTGCAGGGTAATTGACAAGATGCAACAAATGAGGATTTGAGAATCAATAATAATCACATGTATTCCCACCAGTGCTGAATGCTATTCTATGTGCATTTTTGAGTCTTTCTAAAATAAACTGTAAGAAATAAATAAATAAGGTTAATATCAGAGATTCATAATGGCCCTCTACCTGGACATTATCTATTGGTGGTTTCCCATTGGCATCACAGTAGAAATGGATGTTGAGTGATTTTTGTAGTAGAGCAGATTAGTGGCTTCATTGACTAGTTTGGGGGACGGTATTCCATTAATAGGTGGGAAGGAGCCATGCAGCAAAGAACAGCCGTGCTTGCTTTCTCGTTGACAGAGAGGAGAGCATGCAGTGCAGTGATGCTAATGTGGATAAGAAGGGACAGGCTAAGTGACTGCAAAATGAATTAGGAGAAAGAGATTTTACCAATAAGGCAAAGTTCGGGGAAAGTTTTAAAATTCTGCCATAAAATCCCTGCTATTTAAAATGTGATAGGAGAAACTTTTTTTTGCGCTCTATTTTAAAAAATCATGATTATTTTTATAAGAAGATTTACAAATGATTGTACATCTACACAGTATTCATATTAATAGCTGCTTTTAAAAACAAACTCCTACTTCACAAATCTTATTTCATAATAAGGGATTAGTGTCTGTGAATATCTGAGGGAGAGATTCCTAAATCCAGACAACAGGCATAGACCCTAAGTGAACTGGAACACATGTGGAGTCTTGTCCTTTCCCTCTGAGGTTCCTATCTCTTCTGGGTTCAAGACAGACTGCTAATGTTACTTTCATGTATATGTGAGTTATGAAGAGAGACAGTAGAGACTCATACCAAGTTAGAAAAAGAACACTATCATTACTATCTATATGGGAATAAAGCTGATGTGGAATCTGAATTACCCATATAATATCAAGCCTGAAACCGAATTATTTGTGTGTGCTGCATAGATCTAATCACTCCGATATATAAATAAAATCACTCTCGCTCAGAGATCCATTTTGATAGGAGCCTGACACTATGGAGTAATGTATAGTGAAAATATAAGGGAAACTTGTTTCTCTTAATCATCATCTTTCCATGTGTTCACTCAAGAGTCAAAATACACAGTTAAATAAAGCCAATTTGCATGAGATTTTTCATGCATATAACTCTTGCTGTGAACTAGCGAATGTTTCTTTTTTATATTCAGAGAAAAATACGCGAGCCTGCCAGTGGCTAGTTTAACACCTGTAAGCCCATCTGGCTATTAACCAAATACCATGTAGCCTAGTAGATAAAATAGTTTTATTATTTCAAAGATACCGAGTTCAAATCGGGTGGCTGTGCATTTTCTTTTCTCTTCTGTGTCCAATCCATTACTGTGTTTTCAACACTCAGTTCTCTTCAAATCCCAAAATATTTTAAACTGAGAGTGAAATTCACCTCTGTACAGAGGGCCTTCCCTGGAGAGTATGATTAAAATGAATATGTTTTGGTAAATAGGATACTTGTATGAAAAACGAATATATTTAGTCATTCTTTACATTGGAGATGCAGTTTAGTTTTCATGAACTGTTTCATAAATATATAGTTCTTTGTATAAAGCACTTTGAACTTTAGAGCCTTATTACACTATCTTTTCTTAGTTTAGTCATATTCCATAATTCATTTGGTTTTAGTGCAGTCTTTTATTGGCCCAAGCATTCCCTCAAAACTGCTGTTCAGCCTGTTTGGATAAAGTTTCTCCTTCCTATTTCAAAGATATAGAGATCAAATTATAATTGTTATGGACCTTTCCAAAAATATTCTGCTGGATACAAAGACCAGTGGTGGAAAACTGCAGGTTGAGTGGTTTAAAGTTTGGCAAAGTACAAAGCAATTAGAAACAGGGACCTGTAATGGGAAGTGTTAGAGAATCTTCATAATAGGGAATGATATAATTACTTGTCTTGTGGAGTGCCCGTGGGCATCCTTCAGGAACAGTGCCCAATTGTACTAGACACAGGTAAGAGGAAACGTTCTACATTTTGGGGTGGGGGTGGATGTGGGTGTGTGTGTGTAAATCTGAGGGGTTTTTTTTGTTTGGGACCATCTTTTATTTTTTTTAAAAAACTCTAACAGGGACAGAAGCAGCCAGCCCTGATAAGTTATCAGTGCTCCTGCAGTGAAGTCTTGAAGCCAGAAGAAGTGGGAGAGGCAAAGCGGGGAAATTTTCTAGGAGCTATAGCCTGGGCTGGGCCAAGAAACTGTCCTTGTGTAGCCTAAGTTGTACATTTTGGAGAATAAAACTATTTCTAGAAAAAGATTAAGTGTGGCCATAAGTGCTTCATGGGCTGGGGAGACAGGTCAGCAGCCTACCTGTGGTAAAGAATGCAGGCAGGCGATCAGCCCCTGAAACTGACGGGAAACTGAGGCAGTGGCTAGCCTGAAACCAGATTGGGTAAGGCAGCCCTGCTACATTCTATTAATTTGTTTAATCCATGGGATGCTAGATCAATTCTCACTCCTTTTCTAAAACCAATAGGGGAAGAAAGCTAAACCTTAATATAACACATCAAAATTAAATATAAAAAAGCAGAATTACACCAGCATACATGTAATATCTATAAAAGCACCAAATGGTTTGCTCTGTAAGGGCTCAGGTACTGATAACTACTCTGAGGATTTGAGCCCTGTCAACGCTCACTGAAGTCTGTGGGGACTGAGGGCTCACAGCACCTTTCAGGATGAAACTCTAACCGCTCAAGTTAAATGGGACACAGTTGGCTCCTTGTTCATTCTATTTCAGAGCTCCCCCTTATTAACGGGCAACCAAGTTAAGGCAAACTTTTTCTTTCATCTGCCCATATTCTAGCTAAAATCTCCCTGCCTTGTTGAAGCATAAACTGAATCTTTAGCATTGCTGGGGTTAGTGGGACTACAGCAGGGGCCTAAAATTAAGCATGTGCTTAAGTGGTTTCTGCATTCGGGCTTATGGAGCTGATCTCTTCTTTTTCTAGGTAAGTCTTTTTAATATGTTGAAGTTTTTTGCGTATTGTTTTTTGCAACTTTTCTTTTTATTTTCCATGCAACGCAAGGGAGTGTAAGGTCTTTTTTTTTTCCCTCGAGCAATAAATTATCAATTCCTTGCCAATGTTTAATTTTCTGTGAAGAGCAACTAAACCCACAAGGAAACCTGATGCTGAAAAATGTAAGCCCCTTTGCATGCTCTCTTCCAGCAACAAGAAAACATTATTCCCTAGAAGCTAAGAAAATGAACATTGAGAACTTTGTCTAACGGCCATTTCTCTTCTTGATTGAAATAAATGAGCCCCAAGATTTAGCCCCATGTCCATGTTCACCCTTCAGAGAAAGGGCTTCTACATTGATTTCTCTCAATGAGCACAATTTTTTTTATTTTGATGTGCAATTAGGGCAAATTTAACTTTCATCTCTGTACAATGTCCCTTAATCAAGAATGCTATGAAGGGGTGGCAGTTAACTTGATGTGCAAGGCTGAGACTGCTGTGATCAGAATCAGAGCCACAGTTCGCACCAATTGTCTGCACTTGCTGGATTATATGGTGCGGAAGCTAAAAAACATGATAGTTCAGAACTGAGCTAGTCTATGACAACCAAGTACAGGTCAGCCTTCATTGCATGCAAGGCAGAGGGCTGTAATAAGCACAGCATTGTGATTGCCAGCTGGTGATCACATACTGTGAGGGGCACGTCTAATTAGTGGAGTCCAAATCCAGCAGCAGGACTCATTGTATCCTTCCTGCATGTTAATTCTGCTGCAACCATTAGCAGCAGACCCAGCCCTAGATGAATGGAAAGAAATTTTTACCACTTGTCAAGTCAGCAAGCGCTGTGCTAATCATGTTAGTGGGGCAGTCTCCCTTCTGAGCACAGGGCTGGGAGCCAGAAATAGACATTAACTCCCTCTGTGGCTTTGCTTAACCTCAGTTTCATGAACTGTAAAATGGTACTAATACTTATCTGTTATTTTCATCTTCAAAACACTTGGCAAATCCTAGGTATTCTTCTGTGTCAGCTGGATATAGCCACTGTCCAGGGGCACTAGAAAAGTTTTTATAGTGGGGGATGCTGAGAGTCATCGAACCAAACTGTAAACCCTGGATATAATGGAAACCACTTCAAACCAAGGGATGTGGCAGCACCCCTAGTTCCAGCACCTATGACACCGTCTCTACCTTCCGTGCAAAATCACCTATGGAGGTGCCTTGGTTTGTCTGGTGGGGAAAATGTAGGGGGGGGAGAGCACGTGTGTATGTAAAGAATGATACAATAAAGTTTTATGTAGAAAAAATGTCTTTCATACAAGCCATATTCCAAAATGTTTTACAGGGTTAACTAGTAAAGCAGAGGAGGGGGGGTGAAAGGCAATCATGAGATATAGGGAGAAAAGATGTTTTCAGCTATATTCTGAAGCCAGACGGAGAACTGAGGAAGCAGAGAGGTAGAGGAAGGCCCTTTCATGTGGCTGAAGTATCAATATAGAGGAGAAGCCACAATAGGTGCCAGCCTGTGTTCAGGGACAAAGAGGAGGTCAGTGCTGGTTGAATGGGCACAGTGAGGTAATCTGGGGCAATGACCGAGAGCTTTTAAAATGAGGGAAGGGCAATTCTTAAGTCAATCCTAAAACTAGTAGGAGAGAAAGTGTCATTTACTGTAGACTGTGATGCACTTCTCTGAATGGGTGAGGAGGCAAGTCACCACATACAGTATATGTTGGGATGTGGGGGAAGGCCTTGGAGGGGAGACCAGTCATTGAGAATGTGATTTATCTTTTTTTAATATAACCTGGTTGCCTCAGTCCATATTTTCTCTGTTAGAAGCTATACTGTAGCTGCTCCCAAATTGCTGTAAAGTGCAGCCACCTGTTATTGCCCTGTAAATAATTGAATAACCTCTTCCAGGCAACATGGTCAAGATGCAGATTTAATTTACTGACAGGCCAGGAGTAAAGATGGCTGCATCGATTCGGTTCACTATCTGTGGTTGGAGATATAGCATATTGGTACATAAATAGTTACTGAATCTGTCAGATTCCCTGCAGAGAATAAGCATATCCTCTAGTCTGTTACATGTGCTTATATGAAACAGTTCCCCTTCAGTTCTTAAGCAGTAGGGAGTAATATATTTTTCCAATACTTTTGTGGAAAGACCTGATGAATCATATTTATTGTAGCAGAAATGTATAAGGATTTTTTTGTTGGTGGTGTAGCGGGAGGAAACCCCATTTGGCTGGCTTTGGTTTCTTGTTTTCCTGTGAAATGGTATGGCCTAATTTAAAGGTGATCTGGAAAGCTTTATATATGCCAAAATCTGACGTTAGGGCTTAGAGTTGTTCCTACTACAGGTACTACATCACTAATACGCACATTAACTTTTGTTTTAGTGATTTGTTATTAAATGTTGTTAAGATTGTGAAACTGAGCACGGGGAATTTAAAATTTAAATACACAACATTAACGCAGTGACCTCACTCATTTTGTGTATATCATGGGGCACAATAAATATGACAGCCAAAATTTTTAAAGGTGATTTGTGATTTTAGGTGCCCAGCTTGATACTTCTTATCAGGGCCTGACTTTCAAAAGTACTGAGAGCACTTGCCTACTGAAAACCAGGCTCTGTTAAAATGTCCCATGTTGGGCCACTAAAAGTGGAAGGACCCAAAATCAGTAGTGTTGTCCCATAAATGGTGGTGTATTAGATTACTCTTAAAGCAAACATCAATAGAGAACATGTGGCCACTTAAATGTTGTGCTTGGAAACCTGGGGTGAAATCCTGATTCAAGTGAAGTCAATAGTGAAACTCCCAAATGACTCCAAAGAGCCTAAGATTTTTAAACCCCCCCCCCTTCAATTTTGGAATATTCTGACATCTGTGGTTTCTGGTTTTATATTGCATTCACTTTATTTATTTTTTTAATTGTCTGATTCTGTAGCCTTTAGTTCAAACAGTTGCACGTTTTCACTTGAGTAAGGATTACTGGACTGTCTTTTGATTCTCCTGAGGGCAGGGGCGGGGTAGGAAAAAGTAGGTGGAGAAAGAAAGAGCCTTTTACTGAGGGAGTCCTTAGTGGAGGCATCCTCATGTGAAGAAACCCCACATCCTAAACTGCCTTTTCAGAACAATTCACAAAACCTGGGTTCATTTTTGTTGTGTCCATTAACCAATTGGCGCCCTAGCCCCTAAACTTGTCAGCTGCTGCCATCAATAAAAGGCAATGATATAATAGAACCATAGAAGTTCCATTTCACGATCTGTCTTTGTAAAACCGGTAAAAGGTCCTAATCACCTGTAATCGTTAGAGAGATTCCTTTGCTCTCTTTAAATCCCCAGATTCCTGGCCATATTCCAGCATGGGCAATTATTTTCTCTATCTAAATTCCCACTGCACTTTTGATTGAAGACAGTACTTTTCTACACTTGGTGCTGTAAACTGTTTTATGTAGTGTCACTGTGCACTGTTAAACAGCTGTTAAAGTCCTCTCTAGAGAAAGATGCACTTCAGTGCTGCTATATGAATAAATAGGTATGCAGTGGTTTTTGTTGTCTGTTTTTTTGTTTTGTTTTAACTTTCAGATCAGGAGTCACTATATAAATTCATGATTTTCTTTGATTTTCTGGCCTTTGAAGGTTTTTAGATATCCTTTTAATGGACAGTCCCATGGCTCAAATTTGGCTGGGTTGCTGACTCTATGCTGTGATTTGAGGTGGTAAATTTGTTCTACAGAATCTCAGCTTTCAGGGTTTTTTTCCCTTTTAAAAAAAAGTTTCTAGTCCTCATGGTGGTACAGAAAACTTTCAAAACTAAAGAGAGAAGTAACCGATGCAAAGATGTCTGCAGACAGCCTGAATCAGTAATTCTGAGAGTTATGACCTGCCTCCTTCATCTCCCTGGGATGGAATGTTAACTCTGGCCTTGGAGATTTTTTTCAAATGTTTTGGCATTTCGTGTTTTGGAACAGAGTTCTGACAGAACAGATTCCTCTCCCCATACAGAGATCAGATTCAGTGTCTCCCGTACGGTCCATGCTGGAGCTCTTTTAGGATTCTGAGACTGCATGGTCACCTGTGCTGATCAGCTCTCCACGCTGGGCAAGCAGGAAATAAAATTCAAAAGTTTGTGGGGCTTTTCCTGTCTACCTGGCCAGTGCATCCGAGTTCAGATCGCTGTCCAGAGTGGTCACAATGGTGCACTGCGGGATAGCTCTCGGAGGTCAATGCCGTCGAATTGCAGCCACACTAACCCTAATTTGAAATGGCAGTGTCGATTTCAGCGCTACTCCCCTCATCAGGGAGGAGTACAGAAATCGATTTTAAGAGCCTTTTATGTTGAAATAAAGGGCTTCGTTGTGTGGACGAATGCAAGGTTAATTCTATTTAACACTGCTAAATTCGAGATAAACTTGTAGTGTAGACCAGGCCCCAGTGATGGATCGTTTAAATGATGTTAACTATTTCATTGCTGATCACCACATTTAGAAAAGAGAGGGAGAATCCCAGATCTGCTCAGTCTACTGAGAGTGGTTTCTCATCTCAGTGTAGTAAGAGGATGGAATGTGAGAGAGTATCACCTCTTTATATTCTTCCCAGTTTGACCTGTGTGCCCCATCAAGGAGGCTCTAATCTCGATGAGTTTAGGGGAGTACTACTGCTTCTATTTTCCCATATGAACCCTGGACAGTACATGTTGCTTTTTGTGTGTGTGTGGTTTGTTATACAAATACAAAGTGAGGATGGTATTTTTATGCATTCTGAGGTTAGGCTTTACTCAACTTTTTAAATGCTTTGTTGGCACTTGGGATTTTTCTTGGCTGCTTTACTAAGGTTTACTGCTTTACAAGTATATTTGCTTTCAAAGATATTTTCTCACTCATGTAGATATGTATGTGCTCTGTCTATGTATATCAAGCGCATGTATGCATAGTCAGTATTGATGGAAGAGCTCTGTGCTGCTTAATAGTTTGTCACTTAGGTTGCAAGTTTATATAAAATCTATGGCTGCTGTAGGGCAAAGGTATAAAACTTTCATGAGTAATATAAAATATACAAAACGTTGTTAATATTTAATAAAAATTTTCAGCAGTCGATGAGCAAAATCAATGTTTATTAATTAAGTTGCTCTGTTGTAATAGCAGCCTTCACTTTTTCGGAGGAAGAAGAATGCATGTTTTGCAATAGAATTTTGCTAGATCTTTTTAAAACAATTATGGCACATACAGCAAATGTATTAGTCATGCCTCTACTAATTGGTTGCCTTTTGCTTCAGCAAGTAAACAGGGCTTTTACAGTGACATCTTTTATTTAAACATCTTACATGACAAGAAAGCTGGGTTTTGTCCAAGATGTTTAAGTGACATAAATTGCAGTTCACACTAGTTACAGTAGGCACATTAGTGCTCCCAATATCTGGTCTATTATTTCCAGAGGGATTGAAGACA